>NC_050068.2:294988674-295588674 GCF_009764565.3 Dermochelys coriacea
TCCCTTTCTCTGGAGGCGATAGGCATTATCAGGACAGGATTGTATCCTAACAGCCCAATAGCACCTTCTTTCAGTGTGACTAGTTTGGAATGTGAGGATGTGACCAGTCGCTTCCCAGCTTATGGCTGCCTCTGCTGCTTAGCCAGAGATCTTAGCCTAAGAACAGGGCCTCAGACTGTCACAATGAGAGAAGGACCTTACACCGGCAGACAGTGATTTTGATTCTTTCTTTTATACCTCTAGAACTAGCTCAGTGATAAGAATACACCTAAATTCTTAGAGTATAGGCCTTTACAGACAGGCCTGAATATCTATATCCTAACATTCTGTGACAACTAGAGTATAATTAATGCCACAATTTTACAACGTGTTTCCACTTTGGTTTGTCTGACATTGGCCCCAAAATTAGCTGATGGTAATTTATCTTAAATCTAATGAAAGCTGTGCATGCAAAAAATAACTTAAACCCTACAGTCTATCTCCACAGAGCTTTATTATGTTAAAATCGAATATTGATTGACCTAAAGTGTTAATTGCAGTTCTTAAATAGGTCTGTCTTAATTATTTAATTCTGGAGACATGCATGATATGTAAAATGAGATCAAATGTGCATTTACTAGCAAGAAGTCTTCTTAATGAGCATGATAGTTACTATTGGCCAGACAAGTGCTTATGAAGTAGGGCATTGCTGTCAGCAAAACTATTTATCTGTATGACAGTGTATGTCACTTTTGAACTTCGACTTGACATCCATAAAATTACATTTTCATCAAAGTGAAAGATCAAGCTTCCTGTGCTGACTCACTAGGGTCAACATTTTGCCAATGACTGGATTTACCACTTGAACCATAAACCCTTTGTGAATAATTTTGTGCATTGGTGTTTGATAGCCTAGGGCTCAGATCATAATTTCTGAGCAAAAGAAGAGGTGTCAAAGCAATATGAAGTTCCTTTCTGCATACAGGATGATTTACTCCGAAGTGTTTTCTCATATGGTAGTGTCTATGTTGTTGAGTTCCCAAACACAGTAAACATCTTAGCATGAATGTTTCCACTTCCTATAAGTCCTATTTTAGTGTCTTTGCAGTAATTTTAAAGGTCAAGCTACCTCAGTTGTCCAAAAGATTTTAATTGATACCAGAGATATTTTTTCAGCTGGGAAGCTTTAGGATGATTCCCGAGTAGCATTTACAGACCCAGCTGAGATCTGAATTTAAGATGAGCGTTCAGAATAGAAAAGATGCTGTTTGTTACAATTGACTGGGGTGATTAGTGTGTTTCATCTGTCTCATTCCCTGCAGCTTAAAGATGGATGAGATGTAACACACAGTTGGATATTTGATCTTGAAAATAGTGGTAGCCTATCAGATCCTGCATGCCTTGGTTACATATCAGAACTGCTGATTAGACGTTGATATGGAACTTTTATTCATAGGTGCAAAATTTAAGTAAAATACTTACATTTAAAGTATGTATTCAAAACTGTTGTCTTTTGCTCTTTATTCTACAGGTAGAATATGAATTAACCACACAGATATAGTATAGTCTAAATATCCATGTTTACGAACTGTATGCAACAAGGAAGATTTAGCTACATATTCACACTGCTGCTCTGGCAAGGTTCTAAACAGAACACAGACAGCACAACTAAAGGGCCCACAAATTGTTTAAAGAGACACTACCCAATTCCTGTACACTCATATTCCTCCCCTTCAGTGTAAAGGGACATCAGAAAGTTACAAATGTATTACTTTCATTACGTATACAACATGTTGCAAATGGAGTGTAAGAGGTGGATCATGACTTCTCTCTCTGTACTTCCTGATGTAGCTGTATTGGGAAAGCTCTGTAGTGTTAGGGTCACTTGTAGTAGTACCAATGAGCCTCATATCTTTGTTTCTATCACACATCACTGTCTGCCGCTATATTGTAGACTCTGTATTTCAACAAGAATAAATGGTGTAGAATATCCTGTGGAATTTGTGCTTAAAAAGTGGGGTAGGTGTCTTCTCCATGATGTTTGGTGTTACTTCTATCCAATAAGACAGAGAACTAGGCTATGATATAATCACTCCAGGTTTCTACAAATAGTTACTGAATGACTTCTCTACTATGAGCAACAACAGCTCCATATTTTTTTGCCTTGCAGGGTTTAAATGTTTTCCCTACAATGCTCAGGGCATGTGTCTGCTTCCCAGTCTCTCCTAAAAACTCTCTTTTTAGTGCGGTGTCTATAATAGAAGGAGGTAAATGAAGCTGCAATATATAACAGAGCGTGCTCACCAGGGTGGGTGCAGCCAACAGCAGTTGTAAAGCGAACTCAGGAGCACTTTTAGGTTGCAATGGAAGTCCGTTGACTCCAGTTAATTTTGGATTAGGTTCCCAGTGGTCAGCACTATACAGAGTACTGAGTCATCCTTCATATGCCAGGTGATTAGAGGAGGTGGTAAATAAAGAAAGAGATGATGCTCATACATGTTCCCCATGCCTTCATCTACTGGTGAGAGCTACCCTCACAGTCACTGTTATATACTGAGAGTGCTCACACAGAGCCCTTCTACCCTCTCCTAGTGAAGCTCCTTCTGTCATTGTATGAAATTGCAATTACTTTCTTTCCTTTTAAGCAGGATTTTCCAATAATCTGTCCAAATGTATAATCTCCAAAGCACCACACTTTTGTTTAAATTGTATAATGCTGAAAAAACAAAAATTAGCATTTTTCCTTTAAGATAGAATTTAATAGGAAATTACCAGCTTTGCAGAGGTTTCTGAATCATCCCGCATTAAAATAAAATGAGAACAAAGGCTCTTTATGCTATAACTGACGTGGGTTTTTTGCACTGTAGTGCCCCTTCATTTCTGTCTGCACAAAACTGCAACATGACCCAGTACACTAAAATAGAGAAGCCATTATTTATGTTACTCTTTTTAAGTGACAGGGTGTAAATAAACGTATTTATGAATACCATTTGAGTAATATTAAGCTCTTTCAAAATGTGAGGTATGATGCACAGAGTGTTTCATCTGCAGTGCTGCCAGCTCCTCACCAGCTCTTCCCAGGTCTGTGCCCATCAGGTCTAACTGAGGCCTCATACTTATGCAGCATATAGGTTCAGTAACATTTTAAAGAAGTGATCTAGTATTATATTGCAGCAGATCCTGAGGTCTTAAACCAGTTTTCAACTCAATCCTTGCTCAAACCATTCATTTCACCCAGAGTGTTCAAAAATCTCAGAATTATTACAGGTTTCAGAGTGGTAATCACTATTCAAAGTTGTTTCTCTCTATCCAGAGGAGAAATTACTTAGACTCAATTGCCCATTATGAAACTGAGGGACTGCAGTTCTTTTATGCTTTTAGAAAGAAGTGCACATGTTCTAAGTAGTAACTAGTTATAGGAATGCTAGTCAGGTCATCACCTGAATAGAAGAACATACAACATCTATTTTCCCCCCCTCGTGATTTAGATGTATATTCTCCACTTCTGTCAACAGTTTGTCAGTGTCTGGTGTCACAAGGATAGGCAGAAACTTTTTGTTCAGTTCCAGATAATATAATACTTAATTACAGTCCTCATTCAATGGAATTCAGAGTAGCAGCCGTGTTAGTCTGTATTCACAAAAAGAAAAGGAGTACTTGTGGCACCTTAGAGACTAACAAATTTATTTGAGCATAAGCTTTCGTGAGCTACAGCTCACTTCATTGGATGCAACCAATATTCAATAGAATTATTGCTAGTATTTTTGTTCAGGCTGAAAGAGAGAGATCTATATTTCTTGATATTTCCAAGAGGAGCAATTCAGATAGCAAGACAAGGATCCTCCACTTTCTTATCTCCTGTCCAGGTGCTCTTAACTTGAGAGAAGCAAATTGCCATAGCCAACTAGCCTCTTTTTCATTAGTTTTGAGGGGTGGTCTTTTGATTGATCTCCTTCTCAAAGGGCAAGTATGGCTCAGTGAATATACAATACATGCTTCATATATCATCTTCACAGTAATTATGACTTTATTTCTCACAACCTACTTGCAATTAAATTTCTACCTGGGCTTCTGTTAAGCCTTTCATAAATTGTAACTTTTTAACCAGTTTGTTGTTGTTGCCATTAGTCAATATAAACTTCCTGCAGAGTCTTGCATCAGAATCATGATCTGCTAATAATGAACACAGTTGAGCATGGACATTTCTTCTTCAGTTTGTCTTTTCTTTTGGGTCATACTTGTTCTTATTTCACTGTAGTCCAAGATAAATAGTTTTGCAAGGTTTGAATTACTTCAGGTCAAACATCGAGGTGATTAAGAATAGCAATATCTCAGAATTAGTCCCTTTCTTTTTACAGTAGGTCCATAACCAACTAAGTGATTCCAAATATTCCTGATTTGAATTTTGCCTTTGGCCTCTACCAAATCTCTAGAATAGCATGAAGCAAATTTCTAGATCTAAACACCCATATAATTTTGAGATCCAGCTTTACACCTTGTCACTCTAGGGTCTTGCTGTTCAAAGTTACCTGTAAGCAGTTTTGTTTCTGTATAGATTTATAATGGAGAAAAATGATTAGCTGATGTTTCCTTTTCTGATTCTCCGTATGTTTCTCAGAACATAACAAGATTATTTTGCACAAATAGTTCTAATAGTTCTTGACCTTAAGTTCTTGCTTCAGTTGCCAAGTATTCATGTCAAGCATGCATCATTCATACCAGGCCTCACTGATCTATAACATATTACACGGAAATATAAATCATAATGTATATATACAGGGTATATATAAAACTCCCAACATCCCCCCTCTTGATATATGATTAATGCCATTAATTATTGTATAACTTTATAATTTTACAAGCAATTAAATTTTATATATCACTTGCTCCAAAATTTCTTGTCACTTTCTTATTCGGCAATATAAACATAGCATAATAAAGGTTAACAAAATCATTAATGCAAATAATATGATAATGGGATGTAGCATTACAAGAGCTGTGACTCTGGGAGACCATCCTTTAAAAATATCATACCAATGAGAAATTGCCAATTCTTCTCCTTCTTTCCCCAATTTTAATATTTGACCATTGTGGATCAAAATGTTTATTTTTCCAAGCAGAGCAGACTTAGATACATCTTTTGCAGATTGCTGATTTTTTCACTTTCATTAATCAATTTTTCCCATTATTCCCAATGTAACCCCAAATCAAAGGACCAGTACACATCTTTTGGTTCCCAAACAATTTCCTTTTTTAAAAATAGAGGACCTCAGTAAATAATTCCATTAATAATGACCTCTGTTGCACTACATTTACATGACTTAATTGGACCTTTTCTTGTCATACTTCCCCAAAATATTTGTTTTTCAGTGATGACCACACAAATTTTAAATCAAACCATTAAATGGTTGTCTAAATCAAACCATTAGAGGCTAAATATTGATATGATACACTGAACAGTCTACTTGAATGGTTCAAATGACATTCCTCTAGGGACCAAGTTAGTTGTAGGCACACCCATTTACTTCGTCCCCACTCTTTATAATGTTGAGTTAATTCTACTAATTTATAATCCCCTTCTTCTTGAACCAAGTGTGTCCCACTTATTGCCAGTGCCGCCCAGGGGATTCAGGGGGCCTGGGGCAAAGCAATTTCGGGGGCCCCTTCCATAAAAAAAGTTAGTTTTGCCACCCCAAGCAGTGAAGAAAAAAAAAGAAAAACCCAAGTCGTGCCACCGAAGAAAGAAGAGGACAGGAGGACACACCGCCAAATTGCTTCAGAAGACTGAAGCAGAGCGATTGAGCTGCTGCCGAAGTGCCGCTGATGAGGAAGAGAGGGACTGAAAGACCTGCCACCGAATTGCTGCTGAAATTGCCCCGTCCTGTATGCGGGGCCCGGGGCAAATTGCCCCACTTGCCCCCCCGCCCCCGCCCCTGTGGGTGGCCCTGCTTATTGCTATTTGCCATAACTCTTAATTAATCATTTTTGACAACACCCAGGCCATTGATGCTTTTCTTTGATTCCCTGTGTTGTGTAACAGCATTCTGCCTTTCCACTCTCCCCTCAGAGTGGCTTCTTCCCAATTAAACTCCATATATTTCTTCCATCCTGCAATTTGTTGATTCCATATATGAGGATCTTTGAACCACTCAAAAGGCCTTTGCCCATTACTTAACAGATCAACCATTCTCTCTATGTATTGTATCTCATAAATTTGCATCTGTACATATCATATTGCAAGTAGTTTTATTGTCAATCTCAGACACACCAAATAGATTTACACTTAGAGACGTTTTCAAGGCTTGGGCTTATTTCAATTGGAGTTCCACACTTCTTATTCCTTGTTCCGATAATGCACCAAAATTTTGTGTCACATGTGTCTGTATAATCGCCAAAATCTTACCGAAGCTGACATTTTCCTTGTAACATCTCAATATTAAATGAGTTTAAAACTCCAGCTCTAGCACCAATACTACCTACAATATATTCCCCTATACCTCTCTTATTTCATATAGTCCCATTTCCCCATTGTTGTTGCCATGCTTGTAATAGAGACAAGGCATATGGAATACACTCCAGATGTTGTGCACTTATGTTTACTTTTGCTCCTTCCAACCAGATTGTTTGATTGTTTAAGATCCAGCTTTGCAGCTTGTCACTTCAGGGTCTTGTTGTTCAAAGTTATCTGTAAGTAGTTTTGTTTCTGCATAGATATATACTGGAGAAAAATAGATTTAAGTCTCCTAGATATGAATAGCATTAAATATTCTATAGTAGACTATTGGTAGTGTTAGACCCGCAATAGAGGTCTCCCTACAGGATGGGGAGCAGGCAGATACTGGACACAGTGTTGGTATATAATATTCTAAATGTTCTTTATTGATTACAAAACAAACCTTACTCACTCCACATTCACACCCCAAACAAACTATACCAGAGTCCAAAGGTCAGAATGGTCCAGTTGGCCAGTCGAGATTCCTTCCAAACATAAGATCATCAGATGAGGGGAGCTGGCAAAAACCACATCTATATCCACATGGGGCTCTGGATCAATAAACAACTCTGATTTGCAGAAATCATAGGCAATCATTTATAGTCCATTCTGTCACACCATCAGTTCTTAGTCTTTGTTTACTGGCCTTCTACCCACACAATTCCAAAGAGACAATCCTGGGA
This sequence comes from Dermochelys coriacea, assembly GCF_009764565.3. Taxonomy (NCBI): domain Eukaryota; kingdom Metazoa; phylum Chordata; order Testudines; family Dermochelyidae; genus Dermochelys; species Dermochelys coriacea. Next base: position 294,995,830 of record NC_050068.2, read on the forward strand.
GGGCTGCCATGAGCCAAGGCATGCCACTTCCTCCAGTTTTTATACAATTTTATATCTGTTCAGTTGGCGTTGTTTCCCTTTCTGTTGATTCTCTGTATTTTTCTCAGAACATAACAAGATTGTTATAGCACAAATAGTTCTAATAGTTCTTAACCTTAAGTTCTTGCTTCAGTTGCCAATTTGCAACACACGTATTCATGTCAAACACATGTCATTCATACCAAGCCTCAATGACCTATAACGTATTACATGGATATATGAATCATAATGTATATTCATTATAGATAGATAGATAGATAGATAGATAGATATCCCAACAGTAGGACCTGTTCTTTTGCTCATTATAGGCAGGGCTAGCAGCACTGAAAAAGGTTGCCCAACTCTTCTCATTATAAGACCCTGTTTTCACATGCTATCATTTTGCCAAACTTTAAACATTTGGGCTGACCTTTTATGTACCAGACATCTGCCTCAGGCTAAATATATGTTTGGAAAATTTCGGAAAAAAAATTCTGAGAATGAGGCTCAGAAAAAATACCCATGTTACATTCTGGCATGTTTACCCATGTTACATTCTGACAATCAGCTTTAGCATTTCCATTCTTTGGAGCAGAAACTTCAAATTTGGCAGGGAGGTAATCTTTGGTTCAGAGATGTGCTTCTTGCTATCTCTGAGGAAATCTGCCCAAATTTAGCCAGCTTATGAGCCTTTGAAAAAAATACAGGGTGCACATCCTCTGTTGAATTCATCAATTTTAGCAGCTACAATCTACAAAGATCATTCCTTGCTGAGCATGCTTCGTTCCCTCACTGCTCCTACATGTGATCAAACTGTGGATGCACTACTCCTCATAGGGCAACTGAGCATGCTCCAGTCCAGGGCTATGGGGGCTCTTCAGGACTTTCCCTGTAACTGCTGGTCCCAGCTGCCTTGGCTGGGGTGAGGCTGAGCACTGAAACTAAGAGCAGGGAACATGTCTCTTCTGTACTCTTAATGACTCCTCTGCTGGTGTCTAGGCAGTTTAGAGAAGAAGTTGCCTGATTTGAATGCAGAGGGAACAAGACATGGGCAGATAAGTTAGGTGGTGTAGAGCACTCAGACTAAAGTAGTATGTGCCATGTGATACAGGAGGAACAAGGAGCAGTAGGAGAGTGCTAGAGGGGAAATATATAAGCTCAAGGCTAATGAAGGTGTGGTTCCCTGTAGACTAGGGAAGGTGGCAGCAGGTTAATTGGAGCACCTGCAGTCAATTAAGGCCCTGTTAGGAACCTAATAAAACCCCCTGTGTCAGACAGACAGAGGAGGAGGAAGGACTGGGACTGGGACTGGGACTGGGACTGGGACTGGGACTGGGACTGGGACTGGGACTGGGACTGGGACTGGGACTGGGACTGGGACTGGGACTGGGACTGGGACTGGGACTGGGACTGGGACTGGGAGATTTGGAAGACCCTGCCAGCAGGACCAGGAGATTCCCTTCCCCCCCAGCACCTAAGGACTAAGGGTAACCCCACCTAAGAGGGATGAGGGTAAGAAACCCACAGGGGCTGAGAGGGGCTGGGACTCAGAGTGAGGAGCAAACCAGACCCCTCCCCTGCTTCCCTCCTCTACCACCTTCCTGGGCTAGTAGTGGGTCCCTTGGCCCCCAAGAGCAGGGGCAGAGGGTGGCATCTTAGCTCCCTGCCAAGAAAAGTGCAGGACTCGCCCACTAGACTAAAATCAGCCATCTTGCCACAACCAGTAAAATAACCCTTAGAGTTGTGACAGGACTGGAAGGTGAGGACAAGATATTTGACCTTGATCTTGTGAAACACAAGAAGTCAGCCCTTAATCATCTTTGCAGTATCTAAAGCACCTCTTCTGGTCTTAACACAGATATTCATACAGTTTGGTTAGCATTTTAATTAATAAAACATTTCTGTAAAGAATCAGTTATGCTTCCTAGTTCTCATCTTGTATGAAGATTTTAACTACTTATTAATCACTTACAGCCTTGTTTGGACAATTCTTTCTGTAAATTAATTAGGGCTATTAAATCCCAGTAACTTTTAAATGTCTTTACTTTTTACATGCCGTTTCCCTTCAAGAATAAGCACAGTCACTTTTGTCTGCTACACGATGGTGTAGTATAGGTGGTGCTGGGTGGAGAAGCACTATAATACCATTCTTAAAGTTAGCATCTTCCTGACTTGGTACAGGTGCTTCCTGGAGTATGCTGCTTTTTCAAATCAATGAGAACCACATATGCCTGCCAGCATATTTCTAAATGCATTAATGCTCCTTTCTACAGTACATTGGGTTAAGAGAAGCAATTTGAAAGATACTATACTCCACTGAATTCACTTTTCAGATATAGTCACAGATTTCACTTTAAAGAACTAACAATATGTCATTACAGTCAGATTTCTTTGAATTAAAGTCTCTTTAATAGAATCAGCACAAACACTCCAAATTGTCTGGAAATGATGTATGATACAATGTCAGAACAGAATACTGATTGTATGATACAGTGTCAGTACAGAATACAGACTGTACATCAGCCTTCACACATGCCAAACTAATATTGAAGTTGGTTCAGGAAATGAGGAATGGTAATTCATTTTTAATGCTTTAATAAGCTGTCATCTCATTTAGTAAATCTATATGAAGCATTATGCACCATTTTTTTTATTGTGATCCGTCTAGGTTTAAAGTGCTTTTATTGCAGTCATCAACATTCCATCCTGCTGAACAGTAAAAATGCAGGGCATGGGTTATTTCTTTTATAAATATTAATGGATACAATATAACTTTTCAAGAAAAAATTTGATCGTATTTGTTTGCTGTAAATGAGTTATAGCCTCAGGGGGTTTACTTTACTAGTAAAAAATATATACCAAAATTCACGAATAACTTCCTCTGTTGTGCAACACATCCAGAAAAGCTTTCCTGCCTACACAATAAACAATGATGAGCACTAAAATATTGCCATAGAATTAAACTATTGCAATCAATATTATTAAACTGGGGACTTTTTATAATCCACTTCCAGGATTCTCAGTCCTTTTGGGTTGCTTTGAGGTTGTCCATGAAGATGGTCTTGTCTCTGTATCTCCATAATGGTTGGTTTTACCAGAATCATCCATCTTTGCCGCTCCATCAATGGCCATTATTGTATTGTGCATTTTTTAATGCAAAATCATGTTTAAGCATATCAGTGTTTTGTCTTTGGTGATGCTGTTGAATTGTTTTTCACTTGCATAGACATGTTAAATGTTTGACACTAAAGCATCCCACAATCTGCATGACAGCTTGAATTGGAAGAATCGTTTTTAGTAACTGTAATGAATTATTTTTGCTTCTCTTTCTGTTCATGAATTATCTGCAGCAGGTTGCAACTTGTTAATTTGTTATTCAAAACTATATATCATATTTCTCTGAATAATTCTAGGTCCATGGCTCAGCTGTGAACAGTTTGTTGAAAGTGTTCAAAATTCAAGCAGTTTTGATTGGACTCGGCTCACATGGCATATTTCTGTCCTCCCTCCCCCCCGCAATTAGATGAACATAACTTCTAGATTCAATTTTCTGTTTCAAATGCTCACATTTTTTAATTCAAATTTTATTTTCCATGATATTCTCCAACAAAACAGAAAGAAATTTGCAATGAGCAGTTTATCCAAGTAATTTAGCAAACTTTTCTTGCATAAAACCTATGAGCAGATTATTTCCTTAACTTTATTCATGATTGAAAATAATTCCATTTTGGTGATTTTTTTTTAACTCTATGGGTTCCTTGTTTTTTGGGACAGTTCTGTAGAATCACAGAAATGGGTGGTAAACACCTGGATTTGTCTGGTCCAGCCCCCCATGCTGAGACAGAACCAAGTAAATCTCCTAGACTATCCTTGATAAGTGTTTGTCTAACCCAGTCTTAAAAACCTACAGTGACAAGGATTCCACAACCTCCCTTGGTAACTTTTCCAGTCCTTAACTGCCTTGTAGTTAGGAAGTTTTTCCTAAATATCGAACCTAAATCTCCCTTTCTGAGGATTAAGTTGATTACTTCTTGTTTTACCTTTCGTGGACATGGAAAGCAATTGATTCCCATTCTCTTTATAACACTCCCTAGTCTTCTTTTCTGACAACTAAACATGCCCATTTTTTTAACCTTTTCTGACATTAGGTTTTCTAGACCTTTTATCACTTTTGTTGCCCTCCTCTGGACTGTCGTCAATTTGTCCAAATCTTTCTCTGAAGTGTGGTGCACAAAACTGGACACAATATTATGCACTTGTCTTTATTGAATTTCATTATCAAGATATGGACTCTGTCTGCATAAATTGTCAATTAAAGTTGTGTCCTCAAGTGTATTCCTCTGAGAGTAGATTTCAAGGACTTATCTATTACTACAGTTTACAAGGACTTCTAGCTCTGGTGAGCTATTTCGCAGGTCACTTACTCCAGTTTCCATACTCCAAATGGCCATATTTCAAGTGACCTTTTCTCTCTTCAAAGTATATTGCTTCGTTGTGATTTTTGTTTCTGTTCCTTCCTTGGATGAGTGTGCAAATGCTTTTATTTGAATAAGGAAAATAGGATGATTCCTTAGGTAAGTGTCTCCCCTTCCCCTTGGAGAGCTTCTGCCTAGACCCTTCCATACATATCCCACTTCCTCCCCCAGCTTGGCCTAGTGATAGTTTTAAAGAAACACTACTCATAGTCCCAATATTTTTGACATTCATTACCCAGCTTTAATTAAAATAGCCAAAGAAAACCTATAAAACAAAAGAGGAAATTCAGTTTTCAGGCTTGCATTTAGAAAGGTTTGAGAACAGTAAGTGAACTTGCTTACTGTATTGGCTGTAATTCCTATGCATAATGGGGGTATCCTGGATCCACAAGGTCTGATCTATGACCAGATTATAACCATTCCCTTGGGAGTGACCCCTTTAGTGTGCCAAGCCCCCAGGGCACATATATTTCCAATTGGGATAGGCCCATGGCCTCTAAAACTCCAGATCTGGGACTTCAGGCATAACTGATCCCTGCCTCTCCCCATGGTTCCTCTCAGTGAATCCAGACAAGCTAGACTCCTGCTGGAGGCTTGAACTGTACCCTGTCAGGTTGCAATGCTCTCCGTGAGTACTTGCAGTGACAGCAGGCAGCCTTTTTCAAAACAAGATAAAAATGTATTAGTCACTTGGCATACAGAATCAGAAAGTCCATAGAGTAACATAAAGAAATAAAGATTAAGACATGGCACGGGCTTGACCAGATGGACTATCAGCCAGCCAAGCAGCTATGGATTCCATTTCAGGCTTTGTCTCTCTAACCTTTTGGTAGACCCAGATGCGAGCTGTCATGCCTCTTCTGAAAACCAACTCTTATTCCCTTTCAGTCAGTCCTTTGTCTCCAGCGAGAATCAGCTCATGTCTCTTGTTCTGCTCCAAAAGCAGGTGAAATCCTGTTGCCCCCACTGAGTAGCAATGTACAGAGGGAAAAAGACATATATAAGATTATAAATATTACAGAGAATTCCCAGTTATCACAGGTGGTGAATTGAAACCCATGTGAGAATTAAAATATGCCATAGTACAAGGGCTAGATCCAGTTAATCTTGGAACTAATTCCCTGAATTTACCAGCACTGGCCAGACAATTGACTGTCACTTGTTCCATCTGAAGTATGGAAACCTGCAGTAACTAACCTAGGAAATAGCTATCTGGGGCTAGAGGTCTTTGTATCTGCACTCATGGATAAGTCCTTGGCATCTGCTCTATGGGAAATACACTTGAGGACACAATTTTAATTGACAATTTGTGCAGACAGGGTCCAGAATGGATTGAGTGGAAGAATGGGTCACTGTCTGTCCCTCCCCCACCCCATGTATTCCTGAAGATGTATCCTGCCAGTAACATTTCTCTTATATGCATAGTGATTGCTTAATAGGAAGTAAGCATTGCATAAATGTGTTCATAAGAATTGATTTAACCCTGAATCAGAATTGTATTGAGCTTCCAAAAAGCTTAGACTACATTTTTACCTTCTTTCCTTCCCCACATTCTTCTTATTTCCTAGTTTAGTGGTCACTGGAAGATAAAATACCAAAATAATAGAAGAGATCTCCTTTTCATGAAATTTCCAGGGCCAATTTTGTTTGCCTGGTAGGTTCAGATAGTTCTCATATAAGCATTTGAATTTTGTGTGCTTTTCCAAAATGAATGGAACCTGTCAAGTGCCAAACCTTTATGTATCATTAAAAGGAAAACATTTGATCCTTCATCTCCTTGTTTGTTTGGATGACTTAGGAGGAATCTCATAAGGAATCCTATTCTCAAAGGTGTGTTAAAGTGAGAACATTCGAGACTTCACTCCTGGGAATTAATTCTGCCTTTGCTTACACCGTGTGCAACCTCACAGAAGTTAGTGAGGTTGAATAGACTGTAAATTATGGTCGAATTTGTTCCTTATCTTGAGAAGGACAAGTGACAGTTAAACTGTGTGAGGTGGGAGTTGAAATATTGTCATGTCCTCTTAGACTTTAATTGCAGTGGGCTTTATATTTGTAATCTTTTCAAGGAGTTGCATTACCTTAGGTCAGATCATGCACTGTACAGAAAACCCTGCAGAATACTTGGAGAAAGGAACTCCATGAGCTTCCACTCACAATTTCTTTGCCTGGGGAGGGTTAGGCATTCTGCCTGTATCTTGGGGAACCTGCTTGAAGCCATGATCTTCTCGCCTAAGGTCCTGTCTGTGCACTACCTGTTAACTCCCTAAAGTTTCCTCTTGGGTTGATTCTGATAGTGTTGCACTGACAAACCTTGAAATATTCCACAGCTGAAAGAAGTTCCTGCCAGAACCTAATACAACTTCTGTGGAGTTGGTGGAAGGGCTATGTCATAGCTGCTGTACAGTTCCCATGGATCATGCCTACACTAGGTGATCCTGGCTGGGTCAGTTTTACATCCCTTTTTTGTGCTGCTGAAATGGCATAAAGAAATCATAATTCCAGTGTTTAACTTAAGCTCCAGAAGGTTTTTAACATGCTGCATTTTTTTATACAGCTAAAATTCTATTCACTCTCATCTGTTTGAGGTTTTATTTGCCATCTCTTGGGATGTACACAGTACACGTATTTTGGCCACTATGTTTTCATCTATTTTATCTGACAACTTGTAGACAAAGATTCAGCCCAGTGTTTATCACAGTGGATGACTTATAAACCCCCTGAAAAATGAGGTTTCAAATAGAATAGGAATGGTGACAGACCTAACTATAGTTGCAGTAACAAGGCTGCTATAATACCAAAGGTTAGTAAGACATAATGGCAACCAAGGTTTCTTGCACTGTTCTGATTGTACTGTGTTTTCAGGAGGTGAATGAAGGTTAATAATATGTTCATGGTATAATATAATGAAACTTAGTTTTTTATTACCACAAATACAGCTGTGGGCAAGTGAGGGTATAATTACATCAGAGAAGATGAAGAATCATTCTTCTAAAGGAGATTTTCAAGTATATCTTAAGGCACCTGGACTTGATGAGGAGGCTCCCCAAGTTTGAGGGGCGAAGACTAGTAGAAACTATATTGTTACTTTGAGAGCAATTCAATCACTGTATAATTAGGATGACTTCTTGCTGAAAAATGAAAGATGCTGTTGAAAACTACTGCTGTTGTGTCTATTGTGCAAAGGGAGACAGAAAGAGTTGGATTTGTGGTGGCACTATAGGTTTTCTATAGAAACTAAGAAAGAAATGCAAGGATCAATGACATTGGTACACAAAATGCAGCCTGGAGCAAGGCAGAACAGTTAAAAATATACCAATAAAAATAATAGTAATTCCAGTTAAAATATCACCCCCACATCATTAAGATGAGAATAAAGAGTGCTGATTGTAAGAGGCACGGAAGTACATACCAGTAGCTGCAACATTCCCCCTACAAAAAGTAATTTCCAAGGATACCTCCAAATAATGACTCAACTATCTAAACCTAAGCAGGCAGGATGGACCAGTGGGTCAAAAAACATAAAGAAAGATTATCAAATTCTTCCAGGCTTTTCCAGACAGATCTGACTGTTAGTTAATTCCAATTATTGTGTTTCTTGCCCATAGATTAGAACATCTTTGGTAATATAAACATTATAATTTCTTACTTGTAGCATCACATGTGAGTGCTTAGTGCAATCTTATACATAAAGAGAATAGCCTGTTATTTTAAGGTCTGATGTAAAATATGTCTTCATCTGCAACATCCCAAAAGTAAAGCTGGTCAGGCAATATCTTTTGTGGGATGGGGTTTGTTTTGTTTTTTCACTGAAAATGTTGAGTTCTCAGCAAAAAATCAAAACCTTCAATTCATAAATGCCAGTGTAGTGTCAGGATCCTGGTTGAAGGTAGGCAGAACTAGTGACAGGAGCTTGGGAGCCAAGAACTGAAGCCAGGGGTCAAAATCAGTTCGTTTGCCCCTTTTTCCCCCCTCTTTCACGGTTGCAGCTCTCCTCCCACTCATGGAGTCTCAGTATGGTTGCTTCATGACTCGGCCCTCCAGCCAGGTCACACCATGATTTCTCATTATGGGGGAGTCTTTCAAAGTCCTTCTACGCTGGCAGAATCAGGCAGTCCTCACACCCTCTGACCTGACTATGTCACTCCCTCAGTGATTCAGGCAGTCTTCTCATTTACTGCCCCATGCAAAGTGGATGGTAGGGAAACCCAAGCCTGCCCTCTACTCTGGGTTTCAGTCCAGGGTCCTATAGCAAGCAGTTGAGGTCTGGGATTTCCTTAACCCTACTACTCTCTTGCCTGGACTTGCTTTAAGTTTCTCCTTCATCAGCCTTCCTAGTCAGACCCCTCTCTTCTAGGCCTACTAAGTAAATCCTTGCTCATGAGTTCCCATCCCTTTCTCACTGTTGCCAGCCTCCTGGCTCTATAGAAGCCCCACTTGTTCCTCCACAGGTAACCTTGCTTCTCCACTCATCCTAAATCTCACCTGTTTGCAGCTTATTAGGCTCACCTGGCCTAATTCAGCTCTTTCAGGGAATAGTACACTCCATACAGGCCGCAAGACTTAGCGGTGTTAATTGACGACAATATTATGTGCCAATCACTGACAGTTGCCATCAGTGAGGATGTCACAGATGTTCCCCAGGGAGGCATCTGAGAGGCCAGAGGCAGGAGGTTCCCAATGGATCAATCTCAGCTGAGGAATTCCTACCACTGCAGATCAGGATGAAACTGTGCTTTGCCATTTTAGAAGCCTTTACTGTACATAAAACAATAGGAACCAACCCCACACTGGAACACAATGAGGTATGACATTGGGTCCATTAGCTGTAACAACTTGATTCGTATCTGACAAGTGGTTTTCCCCTTTACCTTGCATATGTATGAAGAATAGGTGTGCAGACTGAGAGACAGTAATGCAGGACTATCAGTCCTTCATGGAACTTCTGTCTGGTCCTCACTGCAGCAAATCTATACAGCTTTGTCTGTGTCTGAGATACATCTTTCAACAATCCCTCATTATGAAGGATATTCCCTGTCCATTGTTCTAAATTCATTTCTAATGCACCAAAAAGCTGATGTTATCTCACTTTCAGTATTGCAAATTCATGACATTGGAAGTGATGAATCGCAAAATAGAGGTCACATACAACGTAAGTGGTAAAAGGATGAATGTCAGATCATTTTCAGCTTCCTATATTAATTTCTCTTACACATTTCTCTAAGTATCTTCTTCAAAATTGGGACAGATTAGCCCAAGGGCTGTGACAAAGGATTTTGAAGACCTGCCCATAAATCATATTTCAAGAGACCTGACCCAAACTAGATACAACCATCCTTAGGTGGTCTGTGAAAGGCAGTATTTGAGTTAGGTCATCAAGCTTTTGAAAAAAGAAAAGAAGTACTTGTGGCACCTTAGAGAGTAACAAAGCTTTCATGAGCTAGAGCACACTTCATCAGATGCATTCAGTGGAAAATGCAGTGGGGAGATTTAAATACACAGAGAACATGAAACAATGGATGTTACCATACACACTGAAAGCTTATGCTCAAATAATTTGTTAGTCTCTAAGGTACCACAAGTACTCCTTTTCTTTTTGCAGATACAGACTAACACGGCTGCTACTCTGAAGCTTTTGAAAGATTGCTATTCATCATCATTAAAGGTATTTTGGATCCCCAGTGGCCCATCTCTTAGAGAAAGCAATGATCCAAATGTGTGTGTAGGGGGAAAAAACTTGTTTAGAAAGAATGATTGAGGTGTCATATCTTGATATGCAAACTAACTCAGAGTCAGAGGCTTGATAAATGGATTAGGGACAGATTTAATAATTTTATTAAGATAATGTTGTAAAAAGAAAACGGTACAGAGTTTAGGCATAGAAGTTTCTGGTTATCAGGGAATAAGGTACAGATTATCAAGAGGTACAGAGTTCAGTTTAGGAGCGGGTGGCATAAGGAATACATAATCTGCAATCTCCCCGATGGGGGTAAAAGTTTAACGGGTCAAAGTACAGACATTGAGATATGGGGGTATGTTGTCCATATAATGGCTATGTTCAGGTGTGGAGTATAATGAGCAGATACGATGATGAGGATGGATTTACCCTCATTTGGTGGGATTTAATGTTCAGTGAGTTTATGGTTCCAGTTCATGTGGTCCAGTGGAAAAAGTCTCACTCCCTTTCCCATGGTTGATGCATGATGTATCGGCTCAAACCTCCTGGTACTGTCGATGGTGTTTGATGTAGATGTCCCTGGACCATCGGATTCACTTGCTATCTGGACAAGAGAAGTTGACACACAGATAAGAGGGGTCTGAGGGGATTGTTTTCAGGAGATGTAAGCTACTGCTTCTTAAAAAAAATCTGTAACTACTCTCAAAATGCCTTATCTAGATTCACTTTTCATAAGCTAAACTATGCTTGTTAAGCAAACATTGCTTTTGTTATAATTTCTTTTCCTCTGTTTTTATTACATTGGGTTCTTTAAGATTGCTTTTATATGCTTGAAATTATCCACATATCCCCCAAAAAAAGACAGCCTTGTAAAAAAAGGTGGTCACAGCATGACTAACCACTTTAAGAAACAGGTGTGCCCCAGATTAACTTAATTAAGAGGGTGGGGCAGCATATGGGGCTAATAAATAAGACAGCTATGTGGGAGAAGAGGTTCCTGGAAAGACTTCCAGACAAGAAGGCCTGGGTGTGTGGGCTGCTGTGGACAAGGAGACCACTGGAAAGGCTAACATGCTGACTTTTCCTAGGCAGAGGCTTGGAAGCCTGGATAAAGCTAGAAAGGACTTCATCTGGAATGGTTGGACTGTTGTGATACAAGCAGTGATGAGCTGCCAAAATCTTAACAACTGGTTCCCTATAAGAAGTTCTGATTTAAGGGATGTGCCCCCATAGGTATTTTTTTGTACCAACAGGGTTACCATACGTCCATATTTTCCCGGATGGCGATCTAAGAACCAAAAAGCCTGACCTGTCCGGGAAAATACAGATGTATGGTAACCCTGCCTAAAGTTTTTTTTAAAAAGATGGGCCTGAACTAGAAATGAGCTCCATTTCACATGTGTGGGTCCCCACTACTCCCTGGGGGAATGCTAGGGTGATCAGATGTCCCAATTTTATAGGGACAGTCCTGATTTTGGGGTCTTTTTCTTATTTAGGCTCCTATTACCCCCACCCCATCCTGATTTTTCACACTTGCTGTCTTGTCACCCTACAGTGTGCACATGTGTGGGTCCCAGCTGCTCCCTGCCCACCCCCCATTGAAGCACGTGTGCAGGGTTACTGCCCTAGGAACTGCAGGGCACCAGTGAATGTGGGGCCAGCTGCAGACAGGGGCGTGCTGGAAGCAGGGGGTGCAGGGCTGGCTGCGGGCTGGGCAGGAGGTCCAGAGCTGGCTGGAGGCAAGGGGTGTGGGGCTGGCTGGAGAAAGGGCAGGAGCTAACTGGAGGTAGGGGCTAGCTGCAGGCAGGGCGGGGAGTGCAGGGCTGGCTGGAGACAGGGGCTGGTGCGGGTAGGGCGGGGTGTGCCAGGGGCTGGTGCAGGCAGGGGGTGCAGGGGTGGCTGGAGATGGGCTGGTGCGAGCAGAGGGTGCAGGGGTGGCTGGAGACAGGGGCTGGTGTGGGCAGGGCAGGGGGTGTGGGGTTGGCTGCGGGAAGGGCAGGGAGTGCAGCAGGGGCTGGCTGGAGGCAAGGCAGCGGGTGGCTGGAGACGGGCTGGCTGTGGGCAGGGTGGTGGGTACTCACAGGGAGAGCAGCAGGACGCAGCCCAGGCCCAGCAGAGCAGCCGGGGACCCACTAGGCAATATTGGGAGCCGTAGGGCCGGGGGGGAGCAGCAGCAGCAACAGGTCTCGAGCCCAGGGCCAGGCAGCAGCCCACATGGCTCGCGCAGCGCCCCCAGTGGCCGTAGGAGGAATTACATCACTTCCCAGCTGGAGCGCATCAAAGCCTCAGTGCCCCCTGCAGGGAAGCAGGTTAACAACCGGTTCTAAAACTGCTTCAAAATTTAACAATCAGTTTGCGTGAACCGGTGCAAACCAGCTCCAGCTCACCACTGGATACGAGAACAGGTGGGACCAAAGGAAGCGCAGGTGTGGCAGAAGATGCTGGAACTGAAATGTGAGGTGACTCATTGGACTGTCTAGGGATTTTTATAGACTGTGCATGGTATGTTGGATAAGTGGACTGTGGAATTATCCCACTATGTGGGATAATACAGTTCCCAGATAAGGGGCAATATTGGACACAAGAGAATGTATGGTGGAGTCCTTAAGTAGTGTGAGAGGGCCAACAGAGTAACCCCAGGGTTATTGCACCCAGACACAAAGGGACATTTGGGGGAATCATGTTAGAGGTTCTGAAGGGAAAATAACTTCTGGAACCTACACTTCCCTTGATAGTTTCATCCAATGGGTATGGACAAAGGTGTCTGACCCCAGGGAGTTCTGTTGCTATTGAGCTATGGCAGGTGAGCACCAGGGAGAAGATGAAAGACCCAGGAGTAAACAAGAGGTGGTGGTGATGTTGGTCACAGGGCTGAAGGCAGCACAGATCCCATTGGTGACAGAAAATCAATTGGAGAGAAGCTATGGTGGAAAACCCAAATGGTGGACAGCACTAACTGGAGAGGAAATGTAGTCAGTAGATGACTTCTTATAGTATCACCATAGCAGCCTCTGCCAACAGGAAAGCCACTACAGAACTTAAACCTGCCCTTGCCTCAAGGGAGGTGAGTTGGGGAAGGCAGCAGTTTCCTCAGCTGAAATACTACCCATCCTATTAGCCAAATGGCAAAATGACTTAACTTACCTCCACTTCCTCTTCTGTATTAAAATTGAACAAAGACCAAGGGATTAGAGCTCTTTTAGAGTACACTTAGAGTACATTTTTCCTAGCAAGATTTATTAGCCCTTCTCCTGATCTACAATGTAATTAGGTATACATAGTGTGATGAAATACACCCCTTTAGTCACTCACACCCTACACACTACTGTAATAATCTTTGTACAAAGTATGCCTTGTAAGGTGTCATTTGAAAATTCAAAATTGGCTGGTCAGTATTGTCCCGGTAAAATGTGTGGCTACATCATATGTAAAGTTAAAAGATTCCCCTGTACGATTTTAACACATGTTCCAAACCCACAGCCTTGCCTGGACAGAACTCAAGTCTGTCCTAAACTAAGGAAGGAATGTGTGGTTCCCTTGATTTGCATTTAAGCAATAAACTGGGCCATCAGACAGTGAGGGTAAACAAAGGAAGTTTGAACAGGTGAAACAAAAAACAGCAGGGAATAGCTTTCCACATAGACTTATTGTCTCCAGGGTCTTAGCTGGAAATGTTTTTCCTGGGGAGGACAAACTATAAAAAGGAGGGACAAACACACCCCTAGGTACCCTCTCTCTTCCTTCCCAACTCATTCTCTGCACCTGAGAAGACAAAAGGAAACAGCTGTTGGACTCTGGGGGAGGAGTCCTAAAATGAGAGTTTGATCAATAATCTGCTGGCACATATGGTGAGAGAGTTTGCTTTGCAACTAAGTTAGTTTCTTAAGTACATATTAATACGTGTTTTATCTTTATTTTTCTTGTAACCATTTGACTTATGCCTCATTTGTATTCAAAATCTATCTTTTTGTAGTTAATCAATTTATTTTACTGTTTTATCTAATCCAATCTGTTTAAAGTGTTTGGGCAACTTATGCCAATAAATTGGCATTTATTCCCTTAAAGGAATAATGGACTTAATATATTTGCACTGTCCAGGAGAGGGCTGGGCAGTACAAGACATACATTTCCAGGAGAAAATCCAGGACTAGGGGTGTGTTGAGGCTGGTGAGAGCCAGAATGTAACTGACAGGCTGTAGTTACACACAGATGCTCAGGGTGTGGCTTCCATACTGGAAAGCTGCTTGTGGGCAGCCTAGGTGGGAACTACTACAGCAAGGCACCCATGGTTGGAAGGCAGCATGACGCAATCCCCCACTGGTCTGGAGTGTGCCCTGGAATATCACATGTGTTAACACATTTAAGAAAACAATAAAAACAATTGGAGTTTCTAATCAGATTTGCTTTCTCTCTCATCTGTCTAGCTCCAATGCTCTGCTTCTAAACCAGACCTGCACTGCAGCACCACAGATTCCTCACTTTCAACTCTGTATCATACATTTCCCCAGTCTATTTCCAGTATTTTCTTTTCTCTTTAGTTCGTTCTTCCAGCATTATGTCACTGTCATTCTTATTCTTCTTACATAGTAGCATACACAGCCAACTTTCACTTTGAACCTGGTCATAGGGATGTAATTATGTGATGTACTCATTTATACTGAAATTAAATATTATGATTATTCATAGAATTCTCTGGTCTCTCACATTTTGTACTGATATTTGTGTAGTCAAAGACACCAAATCATGTATGGCCTGATTCTGAGCTTACACCAGTGCAAATCAGTCAATGGATTTAAACTGTGTCTGAAACTGATAGTTTTACTAGGCTTCATTGATTTATTTGTAGATAATCTTTGAGGTGAGTAACAGAGAGAGAGATAGAGGGAGTTTGCAATCTTGGAAAACTTCATTTATGAGCCTGTTGTTGTTGGCTTTGCTGTTAGTTTGTCAGCAGTTGAAATATGTTGTTGCTTTCAATATTTTGGGCTGTGTCCACACTGACAAAAATGGGGCCTGTAATTCACCACTCTTGCCCACTAGAGCAATTCTAAGGGAAACTGCAGTCTAGACAAGGCTCAGGCAGGCTAACTTTTTTTACCATCATGTCATCTAACCCTGCAAGCAGAATTAAAATGACAACAGTTGGGCACAGGTGTTTAACCTACTATACAGCTTCCACTACTGCTACTGTCGTATCTGCATTTATGTGAACTATGGGTCCCTTTTTTGTGTGTGCGCCAGCTTTGACAAGACTTTGGGCTAGACTTATCAGTAAGCTGCTGCTTTCCACCACTCTGATGCAAAACAGTTGTAAACCCACTGGTTTATGGCTATTTTGTATAATAGGAACAATGCAAAGCTTAGATGTAGTAACGAATTTGGTGCCAGTTGATTCTTGAGCACATTCCAAATTTAGTCATATCTACCAAGTCTGTTTCTAGAATGGGTTTTGTAATGCATATGATTTTTTTAATCTATTTTTGTATATCTAAAAACCTCTCCCTTCCATTTTCAAATACAAGTTATTACCTCTGACTGTCCAGGGTACAGTGGCTCTGCATATGGCATGTAAACCCACCTTAACACAAGTGAGGGAGAACATAAACTCAGGTGACAGGAGTTCAAATCCTAGCTCTGTCACTGCTTTGGTAGTTAACCTGGGGCAAGTCACTTCCTTCCCTCTGCCTCCGTTTCTCCATCTGTAAAATAGGGGTAATGATACTGATGCTCCTTTGTAAAGAGCTTTGAGACCAATGGATGAAAAGTTATTGCAGAATAGCTTATTCCTCAATAACTATATTTCTGTTAATATACCTGTGTAGACATGCCCTGAGTCAAAAAAAATCAAACCTTTGAGTCTAATTACAAGTTTCAGGTATGCATCCAATGAAGTGAGCTGTAGCTCACTAAAGCTTATGCTCTAATAAATTTGTTAGTCTCTAAGGTGCCACAAAGTACTCTTCTTTTTGAGTCTAATTAGTATCCCTCCTTCATAAATAAGGTTGCTCCCAAAAAGTGAGGTAATTTCAAACTAAAGCAATACAGGAAGCCTGACTCATGTCATCTCATTTAGCAGTGAGTTTCCCAGAGAAAAGATAAAGATGCTGAATGTTCAGAGGGAAAGCCATATGCCCCTTTGTTCTCCCAGCATCCAGATGCCCTGATCACAAGAAAATCCATGGTAGGTTTCTGGCTGCTATAAGGGATAGCATGTGGGGTTTGAGGTGACTGAGAGGAGTCTGACAGACTATGCTTTTTGGAAGAGCCTTTTACACAAAGTTAGTCACTATTGACAGAATCCTGTAAACACTTACACACCCACTTCATGTTATGAAAATGCTTAAGCACCTTTAGTATTGCAGTCTATATTTACTATGCATAAGTGAATGAACTTCCAGAATCACATTTGCAAGAGGATTACTAGCAAATATTAATGCAAAATGAAGAACAGCAACAATAGCCAGGCAATATAATACTGGTCATCCAACTGTAAATCAAACCATGTGCTATAAGGATTAGTGTTATGCTACAGAGGGAGAGTATAACTAATCCATAATTTAACTGTGGTTGAATCCCAGTAGTTCTGAAAGAGAAGTAGCCACAACATTTTTTACCTTTAATAAAATGCATAAGTAATCTAAGTATGAGGGAAACTTTTGCTTCATTACCTCAGCAGTTGTGGTCTGACCTTGTGACTTCACTTTATAAAGGATTTTTATAGGGTTCTCCTCCCCCCCACACACACACTACAAAACTGGAATTAGCATAAACTCATGGAGTTTAGAGAAATGTTATGTGAATGCCTAGTAGTTTGCAAATAGTTTTTCAATGTCACATTTCTATAACAGTGTTATGGAACAAAACTAATTGCTGTCTGTTGTGGATGCAATTCTATTCACAGCAAGATCAATTGGATTTCTAAACTGTGATTTTCATTGTGTTACCTCCATGTATCATGAGTTATCCTGATGTGCACAGCAGTGGGCCTACTTATTTATACAGTGAGCTACAGCTTTATGCTGAATCTATCAACTTGCTGTGCTTTTAGGAAAACGGAAGGAAAACCTGAAGTATAATTGTAGGCTGCCATGGATGTGCTCTTCTTTGAACCCTCTCCAATTTATCACCATCCCTTTTGAATTGTCAACACCAGAACTGGATGCAGTATTCCAGCAGTGAACACACCAGTGCCAAATATAGAAGTAAAATAACCCCTCTACTCCTACTTGAGATTCTCCTGTTTATGCATACCAGGATTGCGTTAGCTCTTTTGGCCAGAGTGTCACATTGGGAGGTCATGGTCAGCTGATTATCCCTTCTTTCAGAGTCACTGCTTCCCAGCATAGTCCCCATACTGTAAGTATGGCTACATTCTTTGTTCCTAGATGTATACATTTAGCCATATTAAAATGCGTATTGTTTGCTTGCACCCAAGTTACCAAATAATCCAGACTGCTTTGAATCAGTGGCCTGTCCTTTCATTATTAACCACTGCCCCAATTTTTTTGTCATCTGCACTTTTAGTGGTGGTTCTTTTTTTCTTCTAAGTCACTGACAAATGTTAAATAACATAAAGCTAAGAACCTGCAGGGCCTCACTGGAAGCAAACCTACTTTGCTTCCCCATATACAGTTACATTTTTGAGTCCTATCAGTTAGCCATTCTTTAATCCATTTAATGTGTGCCATGTTAATTTTATATCATGATAGCTTTTTAATCAAAATGTTGTCCAGTACCAAGTCAAACAGCTGACATAAATTTAAGTATATTATGTCAAAGTTATTGCCTTTGTGAAACAAACTTATAATCTCATCAAAAACATAAAGTTAGACAGGATCTATTTTCCACAAACCCTTGTTGATTTGCATTAATTACCTTACCCTACTTTTTTAAATTTTTTATTAATTGAGTCCCATATCAGCCACTTCATCATCTTGCCTGGAATCAATGTCAGACTGACAGGCCTATAATTATCTCAGTCATCCCCTTTGCCCTTTTAAAAAATTGACACAACATTAGCTTTCTTCCAATCTTCTGGAACTTCCCCAGTGCTACAAGACTTATTTAAAATTAACATTAACAGTCCAGGATGTTCCTCAGCCAGCTCTGTTAAAACTCTTGGATGCAAGTCATCTGGATCTGCTGATTTTAAAAATATCCAATTTTAGTAGCCTCTGTTTAACATCCTCCAGGAATATTAGTAGAATGGAAAGTTCTATCATCACCATATGATGACTATATTATCTGGGTTCCCCCCCAACACGAAACAGAAATGTGTATTGATTACTTCTGCATGATATCATAGAGTTGGCTGATACTCTTGTATTTTTTTGTTCTTTAAAAATGTTTAAATCTCACTGCCAAGCCAGTAGTATTAATGAATTGGGATTTGTGCTAAAACACAAGTCACATCAAAGGCTAAATCTGGTTCACCAAATTCATGGGACTAGTCCCACTGAAGTAAATGCAATTTATATTTATGAGTAAGGCAAGAAGTATATGGCTCAATTACTACTGTGAATTGTTGAGTGATTTTTTTTTTGAAAGGTGTTGGATAGAAAGCCAAGGAGACTGACATCTTTGATTTGTCCATAGAATAAGACAAAGACAGCCTGGTCAGAAGCAATGAAAACTACACCCTAAAACCTAATAGGTGCAGAATTCACTAAGGTCAACATGCTTTGGCTATTTCGGGCTAAGGGCAGGAGGAGAAGGTATTGCCAATTCAGAGAAGGATTGGGATATTATACAGGAGGATCTGGATGACCTTGTAAACTGGAGTAATAGTAATAGGATGAAATTTAATAGTGAGAAGTATAAGGTTATGCATTTAGGGATTAATAGCAAGAATTTTATAAGTTGGGGATGCATCAATTAGAAGTAACGGAAGAGGAGAAGGACCTTGGAGTATTGGTTGATCATAGGATGACTATGAGCTGCTAATGTGATATGGCTGTGAAAAAAGCTAATGCGGTTTTGGGATGCCTCAGGAGAGGCATTTCCAGTAGGGATAAGGAGGTTTTAGTACCATTATACAAGGCACTGGTGAGACCTCACCTAGAATACTGTGTGCAGTTCTGATCTCCCATCTTTAAAAAGATGAATTCAAACTGGAGCAGGTACAGAGAAGGGCTACTAGGATGATCTGAGGAATGGAAAACTTGTCTTATGAAAGACTTAAGGAGCTTGGCTTGTTTAGCCTAACTAAAAGAAGGTTGAGGGGAGATATGATTGCTCTCTAAATATATCAGAGGGATAAATACAGGAGAGGGAGAGCAATTATTTCAGCTCAGCACCAATGTGGACACAAGAACAAATGGGTATAAACTGGCCACCAGGAAGTTTAGACTTGAAATTAGACGAAGGTTTTTAACCATCAGGGGAGTGAAGTTTTGGAATAGCCTTCCAAGGGAAGCAGTGGGGGCAAAAGATCTATCTGGTTTTAAGATTCTACTCGATAAGTTTATGGAGGAGATGGTATGATGGGATAATGGGATTTTGGTAAGTAATTGATCTTTAAATATTCAGGGTAAATAGGCCTAATCCCCTGAGATGGGATATTAGATGGATGGAATCTGAGTTACCCAGGAAAGAATTTTCTGTAGTATCTGGCTGGTGAATCTTGCCCATATGCTCGGTTTAGCTGATCGCCATATTTGGTGTCGGGAAGGAATTTTCCTCCAGGGCAGATTGGAGAGGCCCTGGAGGTTTTTCGCCTTCCTCTGTAGCATGGGGCATGGGTGACTTGAGGGAGGCTTCTCTGCTCCTTGAAGTCTTTAAACCATGATTTGAGGACTTCAATAGCTCAGACATAGGTGAGGTTTTTCGTAGGAGTGGGTGGGTGAGATTCTGTGGCCTGCGTTGTGCAGGAGGTTGGACTTGATAATCAGAATGGTCCCTTCTGACCTTAGTATCTATGAGAAAATCACAAAGTTGAGGGCCCTTGATTGACAATTCCCCACTGGCAACATCACTCTCTTTTTAAACCAAGGGGACCTTAGTCTTGAGTGCCTCCATCTACAGACTTCAGCCATGGCAGTATCACACAAAGAGAGAGGTGGTCTCTTAAGATGACATTTTCTAGGCCATTTAGGGTTTATTAAGGCAAATCCAACACATTAAATTCTAACCAGAATCCAACAGGCAGCCAATTGAGTAGTGGTGTGTTCCCAGTTAGAGATACTGATTACCAAACACGGCACCACAGGCTGCAACAGCTTCAACCTTCAAATTGATTTAAGAAACCACCACATTAATCTAGTCTCAAGGTGACAAAGGCATGGTTGAAGGTAGCAAGTTCCACATCTAATATCAATGAGAGAAATCTCCTGGCCAGCTACAGTTGAGAAGTTGGTCACTGCTGCTCTAGGCTATGGTGTGATAAACAGAAATAAAAGCCTGGTCTACTGAATCCCTGCCTCGGCCCGTGCCGCTTCCAGCAACTCCATTGGCCTGGAGCAGAGAACCGCGGCCACTGGGAGCCACGATTGGCCAAACCTGAGGACGCGGCAGGTAAACAAACCGGCTCAGCTTGCCAGGGGCTTTCCCTGCACAAGTGGCAGAACAAGTTTGGGAACCACTGCACTAGACTATAGCTACCCCCAGATTAAACGCTGCCTTCCTTTTATTCATGGATGTTACATATGTATTTTAATGGGAGTTGCAGGTATGGATGTGGTGGCAGAATTAGGCCTGTTATTTGAATCTGCAATCCTATATGAAGGTAAGAACATTCACTCAGATAGGAAATTGATATAAAAAAAATCACCCTTATGTTCCATATACTATATCTTTTGTGCACCAGACTCAGGACTACTGAGAAAGAAACCACATACTTTGTACACGTACTGTTTTCAGATGCAAAGGTCCTTGGTTCAGTTTCTTGTTAGACTGGATTACTCACATTCAAAGAGTCCTTCATTTGCTGTTTACTGACTTAGATGTTCTTCTATATACAGACTGTCTACATCTGAGTTTGTATTTTTTTTTTTTTGCATTTCTTCTCAAGCTTTAAATATATGCAGTTCTGGAAAGTTTTAAGACACTGAAAATTGGAGCATACAGTGGAAATGCCATTTCAAGTATGACCCTCAAACAACATTTAAATATAGGTGTAGGATTCTTTTTACTTTTACAAAAATTTGTATTGACAGAGTGCATACATTTCTCTTTTCCCCCTCTTCTGGAAACTGAATACAAACATTGCCCCCAACTCCATTTCTCCCACCCTCCAAATGAAGAGAAGAAGGAAAAAAAAAAGCTGAAAAAGACACCAACAAAAATAAGTATTAGAGGGGTAGCCATGTTAGTCTGTATCCACAAAAACAATGTGGAGTCCGGTGTCATCTTACGAAAGCTTATGCCCAAATAAATCTGTTCATTTTTAAGGTGCCACCGGACTCCTCATAGTTTTTGCTTTTTTTCCAACAAAAATAAGGAAATGTTGAGTTAAGGTTACAGGACAATTTTAAATCTATAGCTCTTTGCTTTTACTGCACAGGATACTATGCTATGGTTTCTCATTAGGGCTCTTATGCAACTCCCCTGAGTGACTGGAAGTCTTTCCTTTGACTTCAGTGGGAGTTAGGTCAAGGCCTGTGTGATCTTAAAAAATGATGTAACTCTTCAGCCAGGTGCTAATGGCAACAACAAGGGCCAACTTCAAACTATCAAGGGGGTCCTTTTTTAAAATAAATAAAACAAGGCCAGAGCCATCACCCAGAGCTGTACTTCTACTTCTGGCTCTAGGAAATTAAAATAGAATTTCCCTGGTTAGCTTTGTGAGTGATTCTTCTCCACTTACAGGTACTCAGCAGTGCTTGGGAACATGAAACCACAAGTACCTTTCCCCAAATAAAAAAAAAATAAAAGCAAAACCAAATGAAAAACACTATAACACTATATTTCCATGCTCTGATATGGTTTTATTGTATGGCAATTATGCTAACATCAGAGCTCCAATCTATTAATTGTCCAGTGTGCTGTGTTCCAGAATTCTAGGCACATGTCTACACGGGGACACTCAGAAAAAATCAAGGAAAGGTGTGAAGACAATGTGCATTAGTTAAAGCGTATTAAACCCATGTGGATGCTCTCATTTAGGGGTAAAGTGGTTTTAGTTCAGTGTATCTTAATCCTCCAGAACTAGTTTTGGTTATGTAAGGTTCTGGGGGAGAACTGTGGGAGCAGCAGGGGAGTTTGCTCTCCATCTTTGGCTAGAGTCAATTCTTGCAATAGTTGCTCCCTGGGAACCAAGCACTGGTGATGGGGGCTGGGATTCTTGAAAAAAGGTATTGCCTGCAGGTTGGTGTGTGTATGAGATATAGATTTATTTACACTTATGGCTGTGTGTAGAATGCAGTCACTACACATTTAGCAGCATGGGAGGCACTGCTTAGGCATGCAGAGAGCCACAGAGTATATACCCTAAGCATTCAGGCTTGTAGGGCACTCTACTCTCCTCTCTGTAGTGAAGTCATGCTACTATTTATACCCATGCCAACTGGACATGCAGTGGCTGTACTCTACACACTGCAGTAAATGTAGATGTACCTTTAGAATATAGCCAGATCCCACTGATGGGATCTGATTTCTCTTCCACTGAGAATCCAACTTGCAAGACCCTAGATAACTAGGGAGGCAACACCACCAGTATTTTGAAGTCCTGGGTTTTTAAATTAAAACTGGGAGCAAAACAAAAAAATCCCTAAGAATTACAGATTTAAGAACATTTTAATAAAAGGAAAACCTAAAATACTTCAAATTTACAATTTCTGCACAGGGTACTGGCAGGCCTTCTTTCTGTGTTCGCTGGGATCTCCGCCCTGGGAGCACAGTGCTTCACCAGATTCAAAGAAAATATTTAACACCCCTCAAAACAGTGCTAGGATTTCACCCCTCATCCTAAAACTTTGGTCATTCATATATCTGCTTTCATAAATATTCAACAGCATTTAGAACAATGATCCTTTAAATGCCACTACAATACAAATAAAATTAATGGTAAATTAATATGGTAAAATGGTGTGTACATACCCACATACCTACAGAGCTGAGAGCAGAAGAATGATTATACACAGCAAGAGTACTAAATTGTGATACACTGCACTATTATCCATGAAGAAATGAGCACTAATTTAATTAATGTGAACTTTGTCTAAATACAAAATAATTCAAGGTTATTAGAGGTTATGACTAATTGGGATGCAATAACAAACCTAAACCAAGGAGACGTGTGACATTTCTGTTCCTCCTGGACTGTGTCCACAGGTGAACTGGATGTGATAGTTATGCTAATCATTTAATTAATATCATGCATACAAAATTTGCAAATGAAGATTATCATTGGCAAACATTAATTACAAAGGGATACATTGCAATTGCCTAGCACTGAAAGCTAACTACTCAGCCCTATTTCTTTGGGAGTACTTCTCTCATCTGTTTGCTAATTTATTAATACACAGTAGGGGATAATACTAGGCAGTGAGTGCTTAGCTTATTATATAAATAATACCTTTATTATAGTTTGACCTCATCATATCCTTTATAGTGAAAGTGTCTATAGTGTAGCCTTATGTGACCTCTCTGAAGAAAGTTATGCAATTGTAAAGAGTAACTGTCTCCCATTAAATGTGAATTGCACTTCAAGTTTTATTTTTCCCCTTAATAATTTTATTATGTATTTCTAATATAGAGTGGCACCCAGAGGCTCCAGTCAGAATTAGCCTCCATTGTGCTAGGCACTGTACAAACATAGGAAGACACATTCCCTGCCCTTAAAAAAGCTCATAATCTAAAACACAAAAATAAAGAACAGGAGAACAGGATAGAATCTACAGGCAAAGTAACCATGGTGATCTTTGTTAGGCATGGTACAGACCATGGTAGGTCCACTTTTTCTTCTTCTTCTTCTTCTTCTTTTTTTTTCATATTTTTTGTTTTGGACAGGATGTTACCTTTACCCGTGTACTGCACAAGTGGTTTCATGGACTTCAGTGGAACTCTTTTTGGATTATTCAACATGGGGAAGGGCCCATGTTTAGTTTATTTCTATTATATTATTGGCATTTAATTTTCCTGGGGCCATGCCCTCAGATGAAGTGGAAAACTAGGAAGAGAGGGGAAGGAATAAAAGAGGGAAAGAGATGATGACACAGGTAGTTAAAGGGCTGAAGTCTTAGGAGAAGAGTGGGATGAGGAAGGACCAACGTCCAATGACATAAACAAATGAGGAGAAATGTATATCCAGACATGCAAGGGGCACCCTTAACACACAGGAATACAAACCACATATTAAATACTTATTGAAGGATGACGAAAGGAGAAAGAGAAACATACAATAAGACTGAATTGGAATTGTAATTTACAAAATACAATGCTATTTTTAAGTGATTTCTCTATTTTTTTAAAATTCCATTAATGGCATTAGAGGGATTCAGAGCAATTTGGATGCTAGAACAAGGTGCTGTTCTTGTACAACCAGAACTACGCTTAACACAATGAATCACTTCACAGGATTGGCTATAATGAATTAGGGCATGATCCAGCAAAACAGATGAATAACTTCATCCCTATTCAGCAAAGCACCTGTGCAGGGGAACTAATTTAATGTTGGAGCACTTTCGCTACAAGAGTTTATGTAAAGAACATATGATGTCAGGGAAAAACAAGAAAAATACACATACAAACAATTCTTCATGTGCAGTGATGTCTAGGACATGACAAATAGAAGATTGTGATTTATTGTTGGAATAAGCAGCAGAAGATGGACTGTAAAACAGTGTTCAAAAGTTAGCATTTGTAGCTCATAAGGCCAGTTTGCTTGCTCGCTGTTTTGTATAATGTGTTTTCTTCATTGGTCTGATTCATATTTTATTATATCCTATTAGTGAATAATATTTGGGGGGGTATGTTTAATTTCAGTTTATGGTATTCGTAAGAATTATTCAGAATAGTTGGCTATAATGCAAGTAACCTAAAGACTTTTATCCTGTATGATTAGCTAGAGCAAGTCAGTATGAGTGTTTGTAACCTTTGGCATAGATAAATGGCCTACCAGTGGCCCCTCTTAACTTTGGGAAACCGAACAAAGAACTGAATCTATTTACCTTAGGTCTGGAGCAGACCAGTAACCTCAGGGCACATCACAGAACATGGAAGTCATGAGTTAGGCCAAGGGTAACTGTTTCAGGGATGAGATAATTGATATTAATACGTATGAATATGTCATAATATGTTAACCTATAGAGTAAGTGTACCCAAAGATTTGTGGGTAAGAAAGTAAGATTTGGGCATGGTAGGTTGGGCCTAGATTCCAGCAGTGGGCAGTATTGGGACCCTATAAGAGGGCAAACAACCATGCAGGAGAGGGGTCGCTTTTTCTTTATTTTCCATTAAGCTATCAGTTCATCTCTGCAATACAGCCTAGCAACTCAACACTCAAACCTAATCCCTACCAACCTGGGAAGCCCAGACCATCAGTTCCTCGAGCATACCAAGGCTGGTCTTCTGTCTCCTACTACCAGGTCTTCAGAGAAGGGTGTGAGTATGTTAGCTTAAATAGTCTTATAGAATAGAAATGTTACTATCAAGGTCATAGAATTGTATTACTACTTTGTAATTCTGTGATAAATAGCATTTATTGTTCTTTTATTCATATTAATAAAGATCTTATCAATTTGGTATTGTCCTCAGTGTAAGTGTCCTTGCCACACACACCGAGAGTTCTCTTACAATACTGAACTCTGTGTTCTCTAACCCTGTACCCTGAATTGAGACAAGAACCTAAAATATTGTCTGATCAGATCAGTGGTGAGCCATAATAAACTAGCCCATAAATTCAGGTCAACACATATCACATGATAAAGAACATTGCAGTAGAAGTACAGAAAACATAACATAGAAAGCTTTCTATCCCATATCTTTGTTAGGCATCAGCAGGTTGTAAGCTCTTTAGGAGCTCTGAGGGACTTAATTGGTTTTGCTTTTTTTTTTATTTGAGCAAGCAGCAGCAAGAAACTTAAGGGCTTCAGCATTACACAGATGCTGTGGCTTTGTCTCTCGACTCCCTTGTATCTATTTTTACCAACTCTGTGACCATTCATGTGTAACCACAGCCTCTTGCCACTCTTCAAGTGTCAGAGTCCTGGGGACTTAAATCCCTTCAAACAGGTCTGTTTCCTGATGCTCCTCCCTTCTTTGCTGCTGCTTCTCATTGCTTAGGGGGGAAAAACTCAGTTAATTTAATACAAGCTACCATCTGTCTGTTAAGGCATTAATGCTCTTGGCCTTCTGCCCTCTTTGGGAATTAGTGAAGAGCAGAATGTATTATTTTGAAAGCTGCAGAGATGTTTTTGAAACTCTGCCTGGGAGCTGTTGGGCAACATACACCTACACTGGCTATTAAACTGTCCCAGGTCCCATATAACAGGTACCCATCAGTGTAAGAGATCAGGTCAGAATGTTATCTGATCCTTAGCGATATCTGAACAGCACACACGACACCATAACGTAAGTAGGTGTGTGTGCAGCAGTGGCCTTTACCCAATTTGAGGGGTGCTGGCCTGGCTCCCCAAGTCAGAGCAGCCTGATTTTTCTTTAAAAAATTTGCTTTTGGGACCAAAAACACATTTTAATTGCACATTTAAAACAGATAACAGATAATCCTAAAACAGATAATCCTACAAAGATTTATAAAAAATTCAGGGAACATGCTGTCACAAAATGAAGGTTTTTTAGTTAAAAAAAAAAACACATTACCTATGTACACAAGAATAGCGTCCACTAATACGGACAGTGAGGATGAGACTATAGTCCTCATGCATCAGGTTGTAGATGCAGCATCAGCTGGGGTCAGCATAATATACCTCCCCCTCCACAC
Organism: Dermochelys coriacea; assembly: GCF_009764565.3. Classification (NCBI taxonomy): domain Eukaryota; kingdom Metazoa; phylum Chordata; order Testudines; family Dermochelyidae; genus Dermochelys; species Dermochelys coriacea. The sequence goes on from NC_050068.2 coordinate 295,022,879, forward strand.
ACACAGCCCTCCTGGCCCTGCATGATTTACAGATACATCACTGGGGATTTAGGAACTACTCTTGGAGAATTCACTGACAACTGTTGGAGATGTGACCTCATGGACCAATGATCTGTTTCAGTATGGCAATCCTTATGGTCCTATTTTAAGCATTGTAGATGTTGTAAACATAAGAAAATAGGTCCAATTTTAATGAGTCTTTGATCCTTTGTCTCATGTCATGCTGCTGCAGGGGATAGTCCATTTCACTTAGCAATTTTTGTTCTCTCAAATATAAAGCTTTGGCATATGGTGTTGCTGAATCCACTCAATAGGTCCCAGACACTCCAGAAGCATTTTCTCCTCCCTCCCAGCTACTTCTAACCACTGTTTTGGAGTGTTGCTGAAGAGAAGACACTGATACAGTTTAGCATTCCATTACATCTCCCCCTTTAAGCTCTACATTCCTTCCATTTACAATATCAGGCTGTCTTTGAAGTTGCTTGTTAAATGTCTCTGTGACATTCCCCTCTTGTGTTATCTGGACTGGTGATCTGCTAGGTCACTCCAATCCTTGAGTCTGGGAGGCAGCCTTGCCCTGCTCTGCTGGGAGAACCCCCACTCTTGGGCTGTTCATGCACAGCCTCTGGCATGTAAGCTGCTCCTTGGATTGTGCAACTGAATGACATTAGCCAATATCTCCGGCCCCAGACACAACCCTAGGAACCTCTGTCTTGCAGTGTCCAGTTACGCCCACTGGACACTGCAAGCTTATGAGTTCATCAATTTAACAAAGAAATTGATATGCACCAGGCTTGTTATCCCAAGGGGAGTCTCTGACACACTTTAAACCAAACTCACTGCTTCAGGTAGAATAAACAGATTTATTAACAACAAAGATTAAGTGATTTTAAGTCAAAGCATAACAAGTCGGATTTGGTCAAATGAAATAAAAGCAAAAAGCATTCTAATCTGATTTTAACACTACCTGTGTCCTTACAAATTTAAATGCTTCTCACCACAGGCTAGCTGGTTGACCTTCAGCCAAGCTCTTCCCTTTGATCAGTGCTTCAGTTGCTTGGTGGTGGTGTCTGTAGATATAAGTGGAAGAGAGAGGAAGAGCATGGCAAAAGTCTCTCCCTTTTATCATGTCCTTTCTTTCCTCTTGGCTTTGTCCCCCACCCTTAAGAGTCAGGTGAGCATTACCTCATCACAGGCCCAAACTGACCAAAGGAAGGGGGGGTGACTCACTCTCGTTGCCTAGGCCAGCGTCCTTTGTTCCTGTGAGGCTGGGCTGGGTTTGTCCCATACATGCCCTGCTGAGGTGTGACCTGCCCCTCTGCTTCTGGAGAGTTTTTGCCTGCGCTTGCTTTAAGCCATGAGGACACATTCTCAGACTCATAACTATATACATTAAATTACAACCTGTAACATTACTATAACTGATTACTATAACAATGCTCAGTACATCATGAGCCTTCCAAAGACACCCAACATGACAAACTTTGCATTAGATACCACACAATCATATTATAAGGATGAACATGGGGGTGCTGCGTGTTCCCCCGAGGCACAGAACATCAGTCTCTAAATCACATTTTCTAATTACATTACTTGAATGCATAACAACTTGGTCATCTGGCTGTCCATTAGTTGCAATGACTGGCTGTGGTCTGTCCTGAGTTGGAATTCTTAAGTCGTCACTTCTTCTGCATCTACCATCTGCAGAAATAGTTTGTTCTTTCTGAGGAACAATGTTGACAATTTCTGTTGAACTCTCCACTGTCAGTCTCATATCAGCTGGGCTTTGAATTCTCTCTTTACAACAGCTGGAGTTGTCCATCCTTTTTCTCCATCCAATTTGACATGAACATGTATGCAGGCTCTAGATCTGGCAGTTCTGAGTGATGTATGTTGTAAAAGTGTTCATAAGCTCTTTAACCTTTATATCTGATTTGGCTATTCTCATCATGTGTGGCCACTCTGTTTTCTTTTCCAAAGTTAGAACAGTAGTTGAGTTGTTTTCCCATCAGGAGTTCTACTGGAGTATATCCAATAGCTGCTATTGATCTGTAACTCAAAAGAGCAAGTAATGAATATTCCTGCTGTAGGATTTTCTTGACTGTTGTACAACTCTTTCAATCTCTCTATTCACTTGCGGGTAATGTGGGCTGCTAGTAATATGATCAAAATCATATTTCATACGGAATGATAAATTCTTCTGCAGTGAGTTGTGGTCCGTTGTCCATCACTAGTTGTTCTGGAATACCAAAGTGAGCAAAAATGCACTTCAGTTTCTTGATGACACTGCAACATGAAGTCTTGCATGTATATTATTTCTATATAACTGGAAAAATATCCAGGATGACCAGGTAATGATGTCCTCTGAATTTGTGTAAATCTGCAGCCAGTCTCTTCCACTAGCATGGGAGAGGTTTTGCTACTAAAGGTTTTTTGTGTCGTGTTGTTCTATTAGTTCTGCAATGTTCATATGCAGATACTTCATTGTTTATGTCCTTGCTGATGCCTGGCCACTACACTGGCTGGTTGGCCCATTCACTCCATTTAGTTAACTTTCATGGATCAGGTTTAGAATTTCTGCTCTTATTTTGTTTGGAATTACAATGCAATTGCCTTTAATCAAGAGTCCATTTGACTCACTTAATTGTCCATGCACCATAAAAGTAGACTTTTGTCACTCTTGGTGTCCTTTAGACACTTGTGCCAGCTACCCCCAAAGTAACTTAGAACTGGCTGAAGTTGCATGTCTGTCAAGGCTGATTTTTTTGATATCTGAAGTCATGAAAAAATTATCTGTTAACTCAATAACCAGCCTGTGATATTTTCATGTTTTGCATTCCCCTAATCAGTTTTCAGCCAATGTATGTAAAGCTTGTATAAAAAATTCAACATTTTCCCCTCGTTCTTGAATTCTCTCGTGAAAACACGCTCTTTGTAAATCACATTTCTGAGGTACAAAGTATCATCAAGCATAGCCAGAACCCTTTCATAGTCATCTTTGTGACTGCTTTCAGTAAAGTCAAAAGATTTAAAGATCTGCTCTGCCTGCATCCCCATAACATAAATTTAAGATGATACCTGTATATTTCCAGTTTTCTTGTGAAGATTGTTTGCAATTCAAAATCTTGCAAAATACTACTTTCAGTCTGCCCATTATAAAGGTTTGTCAAAGCCAAAGTTCCGAGAGGCATTGAAGGGTGGCATGTTGATAATCTACAACCTTTGTTGTTTTCCTTCTGTTTATGTTATCATATTGTGTACTTCTGTTCCAGATATGGACTGGTCACAGAGCTTGCTTTAACACACCAGATGTATGTTCATCATACGATCTCTTAAGAGATCTCTGCCAGGAATGGCTGAGGTTTGTTTAAATAAAGTATTTTACAGACAGTGCCAACTAGTGGCTGAACAGTATGACAGTTTAGTATTCCATTACAGATGCTAAGTTTGTTGAATTTCGGGAAATACTTCAGGGGGTCAGGCAGACTGTCCTGTTCACATTGGGTCAGTTTATATTCTTTGCATTTTTTTAAAGTTGGATTGTGTACCTGCCTTAGAGCTACCAAACAAGAATATTTTTATAAAACTCTAATAATCAAACAAGAACTAACAATAATGGCAGAGAGGTGGTGTGAAAGTTTCCCCATCTGTCTGTTAATACAGTTCAGCTCTCCGTTTACAGAGCTCTTCAAAAAAAGATAAAATTATTTCAAAATTTAAGGTGGTAGGTTTTGAAAAATGTTTTTCACTTTGAAATTTTTCACACTTTTTTAATTGAAAATATCTAGTCTGTTTTTTCATTTCCCCCACAATCTTTCTCCTCCCCTTTTTAGTGCTCCCCACCCCATTAGTACATTTTCCCCAACTTTGCTACTGAAACAGGTTAGGGCAGGAAACAGGGAAATGTTTTGTTAACTTACAGCTTTTAGCTTAGGGGTGAGGCTACTCCCCACTAGGATGTGAGACTCCCCTGCTAGCTCCAGTCCCCTCTCTGCCTGATGAGGAGAAGGGAATTGAACAGGATCTGCTACAGTGCACGTGAGAACCCTCATTACTTGGCTATAGAGTCATTCTAACTCTGTGCCTCAATTAATAATTAATTAATTATTCAACTATATAATTAAAATGGAACAACTTCAATAGGAGAGATTGAGGGACCCTTTCCCCTTCACAATATTCCGTAGCCCAGGGGCTAGGCACAAGGTAGTAGATCACTATTCAAATCCTTTCTCCTCCTCTGGCAGAATGGGGAGTTGAACGGGGCCAGAGGGATCTTCTACATCTCAGCCAAGTGCTCTAACCACTGGGCTAATGGTTACTCTCTCCCCCCCACCCCCTGCTGTTTTGCGTGAACTCACCTGAGCTGCACTAGGCAGCCTCTGAGCACATTTCCCCTGGTTTGTGAATTACTCTGGGGCTTAGGTGGGAGATAGACATGAGGGTGTCTAGAGGGAAGCGGCAGTGCACATGTGCAGAAACTGAAACTTAGGGAATGAGTGAGTTTAGGTGCAAGCCAGGTTAGGTGGCAGCTGAGTTTTGTGGATCACAGTTTTTGTGTACACTATGAAATGGCCACTATGAAATAGGGTGAGAGGATTTGGACTACATTAGAACCATGATCTAGTACTTTTTCCCTGTGGGTAGACCTCTGCTCCCATGCAGCCTCACTCAGTGATGAGCTGCCAGAAGCTGAAGAACTGGTTCCTTCAGTCACTCCGGGTCTTCAGTGGCACTTCTGCAGCACGTCCTTCACTCGCTCCGGGTCTTCAGCGACACTGAAGGACCTGCTGCTGAAGTGCCACCGAAGACCTGGAGTGAGTGAAAGACCTGCCGCCAAAGTGCTGCCGAAGGCCTGGAGTGCCGCTGGGTGAGTAAAAATTCTCAGGGGAACTTCCCCAGCTGACAGCTCACGCGGAATGGAAAGGACGGTCCCGCGGGCAGCATGTGGCGTTTGCTCACCCCATTAACAACTGGTTCTAAACCGGCTTCAAAATCTAACAACCAGTTCACGTGAACCAGTGCGAACTGGCTCCAGCTCACCACTGGCCTCACTCCCACCCCTTTAAACTCTGAGGATCCATGCAGGTGTAGGGATCTATTCATGCAGAACAAGTTGCAGGAGTGGAGCACAAGGTCTCAATTCTGGTTTCTAGAGGTGAAGGTCTAGTGTGTTAATTCACCACTCTGAGTAACCCCCTAATGAAATTCTGTTCGGCAGAGAGTCACAGAGTTTAAGGTCAGAAGGAACCACTAGATTGTTTAGGCTGACCTCCCTTTATCACAGGCCAGCACCTACACGCTAAACTCAACAACTGAAAGGAGACCAAAGCATTACAGCCCACAGGAGACTAGACTGTTATGTGCCACAAGCAGAGAACAGGAGGGACAGAGGTGCACCAGTGCTTGAGACACCCCCATTCCCCCCCCACACACACACCGTGGCAGATAAATGATTAAGTGAGATATACCCAGATAATCCTGGCAAGTGACACTCACCCATGTGCTGAAGAGGACAGTGAAAACCCCCCCAGGTCTCTGCCAATCTGATCTGGGAGAAAATTCGTTCCTGATCCTACATGTGGTGATCAGTTAGACCCTGAGCATGTGAGCAAAAATCAACCAGGAGAGAGAGAGAATGCTTGATGCCACCACAGAGACCTGATCTACCCTACCCAATGTCCCATCTCCAGCCATGGACATGCTGGTGCTTCAGAAGAAGGAGTTTAAAAAAAAAACCTCCTCCCAGAATACATTGATTGAGAAGGGAAATCCTGACTGCTCCCAGTGGCTGACTAGAACCCTGAAGCATGAGATATAGGAACATAAGTCAAACCAGAAGTGAGCCCCAGGGTTATTGAGCCCTGCCCCCTACCATCACAAGCAACCCCATTATACAATTGCCCTCATAACTTTTTCCAGCTCTCTTCAAACTAATTAAGTTGTTTGCTCCCACAACTCCTATTGGAAGGCTGTTCCAGAACCTCATCCCTCTGACACTTAGAAACATTCTTCTAATTTCCAGCCTGAATTTGTTCGTGTCTAGTTTATCCATTTGTTCTTGTGCCAACATTGTCCTTAAGCTTGCATAACTCTTCACCCACCCTGCTATTTACTCCACCTAATTACTTGTTCACTAATTCTTTTTGCTCTTATTACTCCAGGGCTCAAACCATGACTAATATCAAGCTTTTCTCAATAAATGGTCTATTTTGTCTGCTCTATCACTCAGTTGAGTCCTTCCTGACTATCAGTAAGCCTTACATAAACAAATAAAACTTCATGATAATTAAGCCTGGACACTAACATTGATTTTTTTCTTAGTGGAAGTAGTCTGATTTTGGTATAAATATGCATTAACAAAAGATGTTTGCATACCAGTACTATTTGACTCATGTTATACTGGCATATCCTATTTGCTTTTTTGTTTGAGACTCATAATTCTTGAGGATAATAAAATATTAAGGAGATTAATACAAGGCAGTTTGCCTACTAAAGTTCATTCCTTTTTAGCATCTATCAAATGAAGGCAAAGATCTGTGAGGAAAAATGTTTTTTATGCCTGGATAACACTTATGATAAGGTTTCAGAGTAGCAGCCGTGTTAGTCTGTATTCGCAAAAAGAAAAGGAGTACTTGTGGCACCTTAGAGACTAACAAATTTATTAGAGCATAAGCTTTCGTGAGCTACAGCTCACTTCATCGGATGCATCCGATGAAGTGAGCTGTAGCTCACGAAAGCTTATGCTCTAATAAATTTGTTAGTCTCTAAGGTGCCACAAGTACTTCTTTTCTACTTATGATAAGCTGCTTGGTAAAGCTTGCCAGAAATTAGTTTAGAAGTTTATTTTCCTGGCTTGGCTATTCCACCATTCATCTATGCCCTCTACATGTACTAACACCTTTTCAACATGTCATTAAATAGCACAGTAAACACATACCAGATGTTAGCCTTTCATCCTTTAAGGATCAAGCCTGCCTTTGCTCCCAAGTAAAAATAACTGTTGGTAGCCTTTACTTCATTCCTATTTATGCAGATGGGCATTTTCTCAGAAGCCCAAATTAGAGTAACAAAGATGTTGAAGGTCAGAACGGAGGTTTATTGGAAGGACTTTCCATGGAAGTTTTTACAGTTCCTGGATGTGGCAAATGTGATATTTATTTACACTCTTCTGGCTCAAAAGAGCCCAACATTACCCCTGGATTGTAATGTGTCCTGTTCTATCGTAGTTATCATACTTTGGGTTAATGTGAACTTTGAAAGAAAACTATTTTGTGTAGGGAGGAAGGAGCACCTGCAAGGATTGTGGAGACAGACATGTTTCCTGGGTGCTGTGAAGCAGCTCTGGCTTATAGCTTATTGGAATTCCTGTTCCATGAGAAATTCCAAAGTTTAAAAAAAAATTGTTCCAAAATGGAACAAAAAATCAAAACTTCCCATGGAACAGGAATTCTAAATGTTCATTTTAGATAAGTCAAAACAACCTTTTCAAAACATTTCTGAGGCTCCTGGCAGCCCCCCAGGTAGGAAGATCTCAGAGCCGGAGAGGCAACAATACTAATGCTTCCAGGCCACCAAGGAGCTGGAAGCTCTGGGAGCCAGGGAATATGGACTCCCCAGCAGACCACAAGGCAGGCTGCCGAGAGCAAGGAAGCCATGGGAATGGGAACAATTTTCTCACGGAAAATGGAAGTTTGCTAGCAAATTGAAAATTTTCCCATGGAAATTTTTAATTTTGTGGAAAGAATTTTCCATTGGAAAATCCATCTGATGAAAGATTGCTGATCAGCCCGACTCTTACTATAGATTTAAATAGCTGCAATATGAATAGGCCATGACCAGCTCCTGTCCTACCAAGACATGTAACACTGTTCATACTCATTCATGTGCGTTTCCCCATGCTTTGCAGACAGATTGTGGCTGACTTATTAGGCCTGGAGGAGGGGCAAGGAATCTCTACCTTCTCCCTATGCAGCCAAGCCACACAGGGCCTCCTATGATCTGCCTCAAAATGGACAGTCCTGATTTAGAGCTAGATAAACCCACTACAGCCTCCCCACAAGCCATTCACCAGGGTCTGGCACAGTCTCTCAGAGCTAGATACATTCCTATCTTCAAGAGAATATAAATTCTATCTATTCTACTGCATATACTGTAGCAGCACTCAGATTATTTTAGCATTGGTATTACTTAAAGCTTCTAAGTACTGATAATTTAAATAAATATTAATCATGCACTTTAAGTCACTATGCCATCATGCCTTCAGATGTAGCCTTACACTTGCCATATCTTCTATCACCTTTTTCGGTTTTCTATGCAAGATACAAAACCAACTATCTGAAAACACACACAAAAAAAATCAAATCTCACCTCTCTTTTGAGGAGGTATTTGACTTCAATGAACTTTGGGATATCACTGAATTATTCTCCTTGCGGGTACAATGGGTGAGGAAAAACATTGAGACTGGCTTAATGCCTGAACTTGCGAAACAAGATGTTACCAATGTAAAAAAATGGAAGAAAATATCCTTATTTCTCATAATTTATTAAAACATTAATATATATAACTCAATTTCCAGTTTGAGTATTGCAGTATTTATATTTTGTTTCCTTTTTATTTCCCCTCCTCCTTCCACCAGAGACAGAGCTTGGGTAAAATCCTGCCCGCACTGAAGACAAAGGGAGTTTTGCCACTGATCTTAGTGGAACCAGGATTTCACCTCAAGTCTCTGCAAGAATATTCACAAATATGTTTTTCTATATTCACTCAGTTCTACTTATAGTGAATTGTTTAAATTCACAGATATAAGGCAAAAAAATTAAAATGCTTGCTCATGACCCAACCACCATATGGATGTTCATTTGAGGCCACAAGTGGACTGTACCCACATCACATCACATTTGACCACCACACAGTCAAACCTTTCGTTAACTTCCCTCTGCTCTTCACCAGGGTTTCTACTTGGAGAGCTACCCAGACCCATTTCAGTATTTCTTGCAATAATTGGAAACAAATAAAAACAATGCCCTGAATACAGCTGTGTTGGCCTGAGTGGTGGAAGGCAGAGTAACTGAATAGCACGTAAAAGCTGTATTGGAAAATTCGTGTGTGTTTGTCTATATCTATACTATAAGCTACAAGTATAATTTCCAGATCACATAGACATACTCCCGCTACCACTCACTGAACTAGTGTGCTAAAAATAGCAGCCATGTAGCATGGGCAACCGTGGTATGGGCTGCCCCAAGTATGTACTTACACTTCAGCTATAGATATGTACAGTTCTAGCCCAACTTTCAGTCAGCAAATATATGTCTGGGGTGGGGGGGGGAACAGTTTTGTATTAATAGAAGAGTGTACATCAATAACTTTTACTATAATCTGGTTCTGTGTAGAGGCTGTGCCACACACTTTTTTTTTTTTTTTTAGGACAAAGTTCAGTTAATGCTATTCTGTGAAGTATGGAATTGGAGAGTAAGTTAGATAGACCAACATAAACACCAGAGAGATACAATATAAGGGCAGATGCAATTTGTTATTACATCAGTTTAATTACTTTTTTAAATTATCAAGACATTGTTCAGAGAAATCCACCATTACGTTCTCTAGGATGCTCTTTTGAAAATCTTCTAGTTAGTGTTAGTCTGTTTATTTTTGCTTTCATTATTTTTGTCCTTGAGTAATGCTGAATGTTTATCAACAATGAATTTTATTTCCCTCATGTCAGACCAGTTACAAAGCTAATACAAATCTCTTTAAATTTTCCTTGCCACTTGATGTGCATCCATTATTCTTCCCATCATTGTGTCACCTGCCAACCATTTAACTGGTTTAGTCATTTAAAGTGATTTATGTAGATTAGAAATTGCAAAAGTAGTCAATAGTCTACAGGCTGATACTGCCTCAGATGGATGTGGTCCTTTTCCTGTCAAATAAACTCTTATTGTATAGTCACCATTTCCATCTGCAACCCCCTACTTTTATTAACTTCTGACTTACGATGGCATCATTTGTGGAGATCTTCATCAATGAGCCAGTTATCCCATCATAGTTTATATATAGTGCTCTTCAGATGAGCATCTCTGGGCAAAAATAAAAGCAGTAATTACAGCAGATGATTAAAAGGCAACTCTAAACTGGTGAATTTTAAAACTTGATTAAGAAGTCAAATCATCCACATTCCTCTAAGTACTAGCTCTTGTCATAGAAAAAGAGATAGGGTAAGAAAAAAAATTCCTAGGTCATTTCTAGCCTTTGCCCCACGTGCAAAGCTATGACTCTGGAGAAACAGGAAAAAAAATTAATTTCCTCTGCCAATAATATTAAGAAGCAGATGCTGTCAGGAAATAAATGATCATTGTTAAGACAGTGAGTTTGTCACAGATGTCACAGATTCCATGACTTTCCATTACTTCTGCAGTAGCCAGTGCCCCTGGCTCAGGGGCAGCTCAGGCAGGCCCTGCACCAGGCGCACCGGCCACTGCTGGGGCAGTCTCGGGCCTCCGCCTCTTCCCCCCAGCAGCAGAGTTTGGGTGTGGGAGGGGGCAGGGGCACAAGATGGGGTGAGGCAGGCTCTGGGCAGTGCTTACCTGAGGGGCTCCCCTGAAGTGGCGACATTCTCCTCGTTCAGCTACTAGGCGGAGGCATGGCCAGGCAGATCTGTGGGCTGCCTCCGCCCACAGTGCTGGCTTTGCAGCTCCCATTGGCCAGGATCCATGGAGCTGTAAGGGCGATACCTGCAGGCAGAGGCAGCACACATAGCTGCCTGACCATGCCTCTGCCTAGCTGCTGAGGGCGCCCCCCCAGGAAGTGCCACTCAGATCCTGCCTCAACCCATCCCATGCCCCAATCCCCTGCCATACCCAAACTCCCTGGGAAGCACCCCTCAAATTTTATTCACTGGTATTTTTAGTAAATCATAGACAGGTCATGGGCCGTGAATTTTTGTTTGTTGCCCGTGACCTGTCCCTGACTTTTACTAAAAATACGCGTGACTAAAACGCGTGACTTAATCATTGTAAATTAACATTGCCTTATTCAGTCCCTTATCCCGATCAAGTTTAAATTCTAATCACATATACCAATATATTAGTTTCTATTATATTTCCTGCTGACATTTGATAACGCATTGAAGTACTTGATATTAAGGGAAATGCCAATTCCATTTTGAATGTTCTTTCCTAGCATATTAAGGATCAAATTATGGCTCTAAGAGCCAGTGAAGTGCAAAAGGGTGTATGGGAGAGCATCTTAAGAACCTGAATTGTATTAAGGGGAGGAATAACACCTGTTTAAGGCATTATGCCTCCTTGGACACCGGGGGAAATCTTCTGAGCAGTGGTAATGCTACATCACCATAAGGGGTGTAGTGAGCTTCTGTGACACTCTCCAGAGATATCCAGAGTTGTGAGGCATCTCCACTATCTCCTGCCCTTAGGATGAGGCAATCTTTTCTGTACATGTTATGGGTCTGTTCCCTGAAATCCACAGCCTTGGGCAGCACAAGCACTACCTTCCAGCCCCCGTCTCCCGGCCTTGCTCTCTGTGTACAGGGAGTGATAGGCACATACCAGTCCCCAAGTACTTGGAGCATTCCCTGCAGTGTCCAGCCCCTTATCCACTGAACACTCATGGAATTTCCAGGCCTGCTGTTCCCAAAGGAACAGTACATAGCAGCTTGTAAGATTCAACTTGGGATCATCACTTTCCTTAACACCACAGCACTGAGTTACATTTATAGTGAAAACAAGAAAGTGTATTATCAAAGAATAGAGATTCAAGTGATCGTGAGTAAGAATATTGGAAACAAATGGTTACATATAAAACAAAATCATAACATGCTTTCTAGAGACTAAACTTAACTAACTGATTAACCTCCTGTCTAAATAAGTTTCTCATCCAACATTCTCTCCAATATTTTCAGGTGAGCATGACTGAGATCCCATCTGCTGTCCATTTACTTCCTAGCTGATGGATGCCAGGGTATCTTATTTGACCCCCAAATAATTAAAGCAAACCTTTAGTTTGCTTTAATTTAAAAGTGCTTCTCAAGATAAGGTTCTCCCATCCTGCTGTTTTTTTCCTTCCTTCTAAAGGTCTTACAATCCTCCATTTGCATTGAGTTCAGCTGGTGATAGGAGGCCCATTGTGAATGAGAATACTCAATTTACATATGAACAGACAGATGGGTAAACATCATGTGTCTGGCAGAAAATCTGTTTTTTTTACCTTTGCTGGTGACCAGTCTCCATGTACTAACTTTATGATTATATTTTGTGTGTGCATACATACAGACACACATACCTCCTTACAGAATATCTATGCCTACATTTCACAATGACATTGATGACCACTGTGATACTGGCTTTTAAGAGCTCAGATGACATTTTGATTAATTAGAATATACATACCAGACTGAAGATTCCTGTAACCTCTATGCACCCCCTCTATGCCCCTTGTCAGTTAATACTAAGAGGTTTCTGGATCACAGCTTCCTTTGTCACCTCCCTATGCTGCTTCCAGTACTAGCTAGTATGCAAGGGACCAGGGACATACCTGGACATATCTGCCCAGCATCAATGGTGGCACTGAGTGCCCCCCCCCAACCATTGCAACCCAGGCTGCAGCAAAATGGCTGCTTCCTCTGTGGGTATGCTGCCCCTTCTTGATATACACCAGCTAGCATACCCATTCAGGAAAGTCAAAATAGGACCTTAAGTATTTGTCTCTGAGCTTTTAAGGCAATAGCTGAAGTGGGAATGGTGGATTCTGCACTGCTCCATTAAGAACTCTGAAAGCCACAATTGCCTGGGCATTCAGAGGAAGTATAGCTGCTGCACCTCTTACATAGATGCTCTCTTCTCTACCGCCAGCCACATGTCAGCCTTCCCTTTTTCAAGGTGAAACTAGCCCTGGAACACTATAGAATTTGTGCTCAGGAAGTAGATGCCCCCCACAGCAGGCAGTCACAATCTGAGGCATGATGTTGCTAAGGGCTACATACCACATCCTGCTTCATTTCTACCAGTGGCTGGGCTCCCCCTCCACTACTCTATTCTCCTAATCCAAGCATTTTAATCATTCTTAATATCTATAAAAGCGGAGGGGGAGAAAGAGGAATTTCTAATAATATCTTAAGCTTCATTCATGGCTTTGTTCCCATCTATGCTATTTAATACAAAGGAAGACACATGAGCTGGGATTTGTATAGGTGACATTAAAAATACCTGATGAATCCTTAGTGGCCAAATCATTTTTGTGGCACATACCATGCCCATCAAACTAAGAGAGACATGTTTCCCTTATGTGGTCTCCTCCCATCCCCAATGCACATTAAGTAGATATATTAAACTGTCTCTGAAAGGTTTCATTTGATTATAAGAACATAAGAATGGCCTTACCAGCTCAGACCAATGGTCCATCTAGGTAAAATCATTGACCCATTGAAGTCAATGGTACACTGCCAAGATTTCACCCAAGATTGCTTCCTTTTGTTTTAACTCTACCCAACAGCTCACCTGACGTAAGGGGACTCCATAATAGCCCAGAAGTCCACATTAGTGGCTCACATTACACGAGACACATTGTTTTAAAGCAAATAAATTGTTCTTACAGCTCCATAATGCCTATTTCACCTGAGCTGTAGAAAATGGCTTTTAAAACAACCTGCATGAAAAGGATCCATTGTACACCAAACTCAGAATTGAGCTTTTGACTACAGATTAACAACTCCTAAATGGGTTCCTTCAATATGCATAGATGACAAACTTTTCTTTCTACACATATGGGAATATTTTGCAACAGAGAAAATGTTTGCTGTGCAAGAGCTATTCCCCACAAAAATGTGTTAATCAAATTGGGAATAAAATAAATCATCCTCCTTTTGTGCAAAAACACTTGAGCTCCAATTCCAGTGTTTAAGTCAATGGAAGCTGTGCACGTACATTCCTTGGCAGAATTTGTCCCTAGGCTCCAATCCTGCTATGAGCTCCACACAAAGCCCTAATAAAGTTGGTCCACTCATGCAGAGCTCATTGCAGGATTGGGGCCTTAGGGACAAAGTCTGCATATGCATAACTTCCATTGACCGCAACAGTGGGTTTATAATTTCTTACTGCACTGGGCAAAATACTTAAGCAAATAAAAACAAGTAATTAAAGGTAAAACTAAAATCAGAAAACATTAAAATCAGAGATCTAAAATACAGAGGAGGCTGTCCCTTGAAACAAGATCCCTGAAGTATTGGTTCGGAACTGAAACCAGTATTAGTTGATAGAGTAATTTTTAATTCTGCTAGTCTTTATTCATTCTGGTCTTCGCTTTAGGTTGATGATTGCTTTTTTCTGACCTGGGGTTGATTTTCCAAGCTCTGATTGAGTTTTCAACTTGATAAGGTTTTGAAATGAGAGCCTAGCGGTAATACTCCAAAACATTGAATCATAACTCACCCTTCATTAATACACAGATTATGAGTCTCTAACTCAGTTTTCTGTCTTCTTCATTAATAATGGCTTAGGGGCAATGGAGTCAGAGTCTGTGTGATCTATCTTCAGGTCCTCATGCTTCGATGGGGAGGAGGAGGCATAGAAAACCCCTTAGCTAGTTTGCACGTTAAAGGGCACAGCTGGCAGGTGGCTGGTTGAAGATCAGAAACCTTCTTTCTGGTGCCAGCAAGGGCAAACTCTTCTCAGTGACATGAATTGGTAATGCAGGGGATATTAAATACACATAAATAGTCCTTTATTCTCCTCTTAAACTCAATTTCAGAGTCTGTATTAGCCAAAATTGTGAGCACAGTATTTCTCATTGTGTCACTTTGTCCTGATTCCTCCAGTCCCCAGCAGCTTGAATGCCTTTGACACATCACTACTCTTTAATTCTAGCAAAGCACAGAAATCTTCAAGGATTTTTTTTTTCCTGGGGGGAAGCTAGTTTTCTCTAAAAAATTCAGTTTTAGATTGTACCTGCTTATCACTTACCTACTGTATTTCCTGTGCAGAATGGAACAAAAGTGCTTGAATAATGCATAAAACCTCTTAAAATGCATTTTGCAATAAAGTGCTTTATATTAAGCATTGTAAAATTATTACTGCACATCACTTTTATTATGTAGCTCATCTTAAATGGGGCAGAATATTTTAATAGTCTGAGAAAAGTCATAGTTTATAGCTTAAAACTGCAGATATATCTATTTTTTCCCCATAAAATATGCATACATGATTTTCAACCCCATTTAACTAATGTGTTTTGGAAAGACTTTACAATAGTAAATGTAACAAACCTCAGTCAAGACAAAAAGTAATAGATAAGTGTGATTAATAGTAACCTTTTTTTTTTTTCATTTTACACATTCAAATTTTGAATCACTCTAGGTAGGTTGCCTCAGTATTATCATGCAGTGTAACAGAGCTGTGCCAGTTAAAGGGCTAGGTACAGAACTGCAAATTGTCAGAATTAAACTGTAAAAACATCATAAGCTATTCACAATAAATAAATGAAAGAATAATATATACATAAATAAATGAAATGAAAGAATTTTCAAAATTATACCCACTCTTGAACTGATTATCAGCTGCTGCTGCTGTATAGATACATGCACTATTGGAGTGTTTCTGTCACAATGCAAACTTACAGGTCTGATTCACTCCTGAACAGAGATCTGTTAAGAACCTAGCTCCTGAATAGGAGAGGCCATCAGGAAGCCAGTTATGGCTCCCTAATTCTCCGTTGCAGTCCACACTGACCCATGCCCAAGTGCAAGTTAGAGCAGCCCTTAGTTTGCTAACAGTCCCAAAGGTCCATATGCCAATCAGGGGTGGCCAGAGTGCCTCATACTCTGGCTATACCTGACAGGCTCCTTATGCCAGAACTAGAGGGGATGGGGACGGCACTGGAGCTTGCACTAGCTGAGAGCTTCCCCATAGATCTGGTCTTAACTGATCAGGTCTGGCTGCTTTCTGGACTCTTTTGGACACAGGAAAGAAACTGGCCCAGAGATACTATCTTGCTCTCATTGAAGTCAGCGGAGATAGGAACAGATACTAAAATTGAACAAACTGCAGCAAAAACAACGACTTTGCAAATCATTGATTAGACAGATTGAAAGTGTTGTGAAAATGCTAACAATTTCAAATTCCTCTGATCAAAATGGCTAAGCTGTTAACACATTTTCACCTTGGAAGCAGACGGCTAAGGGTTCAAAGCACAAATCAAGAGCTACTGTGGAGAAATGTCTTAACTGGTGTTAATGAAAACTAGAACTCATGAACTGGGCAACTAATGCATTATTAAGAGTTGCCTTCTTATATAGCAGACCTGGGGGAAAATGCTGCTTGTTTTTCTCATGCTAGAACCACTGAGTTTAATTAAAATACCAATAAATTTGGTCTATTATGATTCACTGGACTACATTTTTGCTACCAAAAATGCTACATAGCAAAATTATGCACATCTGTAAATGTGGAAGATATGTATACATTTTTTTAAAATGGTTGAAAGGCTGCTTTGATATATTCAGTTACAATACAAAACTGAAAACATGGTCTTGAAAATCTAATGTTACACTTCACATGATTGATCATACTGGAGTCAAAACATAGTTATGCAGTCATCTTACTTCATTTAAAAAAACTGAATATTACTACTCATGGAAAGAAGGGATTGAAAGTAGGGGAAGCTGAAGTCCTGTATCTGTCGAAGAAATATAGCGTACACAGTGGCAGTGCAAACTTGCTTATTAAATTGCCCGATCAGCATGATTTTACCCTTGATATAGCACCTTAAAGGTAGAAAGGGCAGTTCCATCTCCAGGCCTGTTCCATTCTTGCACTCCCTGAGGAGATATGATGGTGCCAGTTACTATGGCGGTCATCTGACCACTAGGACTGGGTCTATTGAAACAAATCCATGAACACATACATACACACAGCATAGTTATTAGCTAAGTAACACTGGAGAGAGGCAAGTGGGACATATTTGAGTAAGTTTCAACTAGGGTTTGGTCCAAAATTCCATTTTGTAGGATCAGGAGAACTGTTTTGGGATCAAAAGGATATAAATTCTACCAAATTCCTGTAAGATGGGGGAAAGAATTCAAGATGTTTCTGCTCCAAAAGTACAGGTTTCTGCTACAAATGAAGCACTAGCTCTCTGTTACTAAAGGACTCAGATTGGGCTGGGAGGCACCAACATGACATATCAGCACCTATTTCATGCTGCCTGCTTGTTCTCCGGAACTTAAACTTTATTTTTTTAAGTGAGTCTTTGGCTCCAGTGGTTATTGAGATACATTCCATCCACATATTCAAGGTAATTGATGCGTTGACCTCTTTCTCATTGAGCGTATTATTGACTTTAATGGGGCCAGGATTTCACCCTTGATCTTTGCTACTAAAGTACTGCCGATCTGTAGTTATCATAAAGATAGCAGTTTTTCCACTCAATGTATAGGACAATAGCAGATTGATTATAACTGTGTATTTTGTCCTTTTCCCACCCCACTTTGAAATTTGAAAACTGAAAGTCCCTGATACCGCAAATAGCTCTCCACATGAGTAATTTCCCTCAATCTCATGGTGTCCCATTTGCTTCTGTGGTGTTGATAAAGGGCATCTTGGGCCCAACAAGGGATAACAATAACACCTTGTTCTTAGGTAGTGCGCGTCATAAGTAGATCTCAAAGCACTTTCCAAAGAGGTAGGTATAATTTTCCCCTTTTACAGATAGTGAAACTGAAGCACTGAGAGGGGAAGTATGTCACAGCAGGTTAGCGGTAGATGTGGGAACACATTCCAGATCTGAGTCCCAGTTCAGTGCTCTGTCCACTAGGCTACATTGTTACAATGCTTAACAGCTAAATGTTGTCCATGGTTTCTTGTCAAGTTATAACTGGCTTACTTCCACTGGAATTGTCAGGGTTCCCTCCCCACTCTGAACTCTAGGGTACGGATTTGGGGACCGGCATGAAAGACCCCCTAAGTTTATTTCTACCAGCTTAGAGTAAAACTTCCCCAAGGCACAAACTCTTTGCCCTTGTAGGGTATGCTGCCACCACCAAGAGATTTAACAAAGAATCAGGGAAAGGACCACTTGGAGTTCCTATTCCCCCAAAATATCCCCCGAAGTCCTTGCACCCCCTTTCCTGGGGTGGCTTGAGAATAATATCCTAACCAATTGGTTACAAAGTGATCATAGACCCAAACCCCTGGGTCTTAGGACAATAGAGAAATCAGTCAGGCTCTTAAAAGAAACAGAACTTCATTAGAAAGAAAAAAGGTAAAAGAAGCACCTCTGTAAAATTAGAAGGGAAGCTACTCTCACAGGGCAATCAGATTTAAAACACAGAGAATTTCCCTCTGGGCAAAAACTTTAAAGTTACAAAAAGAAAACCAGGAATAAACCTTCCTCTCAGCACAGAGAAAATCACAAGCCAAAAAAAAAGTAAACTAACGCATTTCCTTGCTAGTATTTACTAATTCTAATGGAGTTGGATTGCTTGCTTTCTTGATCTCTCTCCAGCAAGCACACAGAACAGACAGACAAAAGCCTTTCCCGCCCCCTAGATTTGAAAGTATCTTATCCCCTTATTGGTCCTTTTGGTCAGGTGCCAGCCAGGTTACCTGAGCTTCTTAACCCTTTACAGGTAAAAGGATATTGTGCCTCTGGCCAGGAGGGATTTTATAGTACTGTATACAGGAAGGTTGTTACCCTTCCCTTTATATTTATGACAGGAATAAACACCATTAAAAATACTTTAACCTTTTCTTAAAGACGCAGAAAAAAGAATAAAACAGTTAAAGCACTTAATGCGTCAAATAAGACTTTCATTTTGGCAAATTTCCATATCTCTTTTCCCTGTAATTAGAGAGTCTTTTCTAGGGACTGATTGTTTTTTAAGATGCTCAACTGTTCTTTTGGATGAAAAGAGTTTGTTTAAATAGCCTTGAGGTGTTTTTGATGTTTTTGAATCCAGGTGTATTCCTTTAAGACAAAACAGAACAAACTTACATAAAAGTAGAGAAAAACAAATCACAAAGATAGAAAATACAGTTTCGGTAGCTGGTGCTGACTTTCATTTGAGGTGCACTTCAAAGGTTTGCTCTACTTATTTTGGGGTCAAATAAGATACCCTGGTGCTAGGAGGTGGGCATTGCTTTTAGCTGCCTCTTGGGGCACACACTCACATCAGTGTTGCAAAGGTAGAGTTGTCTTGGTGACTAAACCAGACTCATCTTAGACAGAAGGCAAAAAGAAAGCAAAGAGGAGAAATAAGGTGGAGCAGGCAACTGACCTGTGAAGAAGGGGAAAAACAGCAGAAAACTAAGGCCTGCAACCCAGGTATTCATCTGGTTCCTTGGTTCTGGCCCGGTCTGGTCAGGATGACTATCAAATGGTGCCATGGTAAAAGGGTAGGCGCCATCATGGTTAATCTTGCTTATTCCAGTCTAAGGGTCCCATTGTTCATCTGAGGGTCACTCAATGGGAGCAATGTCCAAGAAGAGTTGGCAACAGCATCTCATTAAAATTAATCAGTCAAAACACATTTTGGTAATTTCAACCAGAAACACTCTCCCGACCCCCATTTCTAGAACGTTCCAGCTCATTCTCATGCCAACCCAGGACTTTAATAGGAGTCTTCAGGGATGTGCACTGGGGGGGTCAAGAAGGTGCATGCCTCCCCCACCCCTATTAGTGGGGACATGGAACTCCTCCGGGACCAAGACAAAGCTCTTCCATCTCTGGGACCATGGTGGGGAGATCCTGCTCCTCCAGCTGCCATGGGAGAGCGAGCTCCTCCAGCCCCGGGGTGGGGGAGATGACAGCTCCTCCAGCCCTGGGGCCGCAGTGGGGAGAACCAGCTCCTCCAGCTGCTGGGAGACAGCAAGCTCCTCCAGCCAAAGGGGGGTGGGGAGAGTCAGCTTCTCTGGCTGCTGGGGGGAGGGGGGCCAGCTCCTCTGGCCAGAGGTGGGGCACAGGAAGTGCCCCTCTGAAAGCAGTCACATTTTTATTCCTGTCCACATCGCTGAGCCTTGAAGACCACTTATCACAGTTCTTTTAAACTTAAATAATCAGTCTGTCTTCAACTTTTGGTGGCTTTCAGAACAATTTTATGTTAGGCTGAAAATTTGTTACCATGGACAACTTAAAATACAGGCTTCTGTACAGCACCACTCACCAAAGTGTTTTGCGAGTATGAGCTGAAGTTTATTTAAAATTGCTTTTGCTCTGGCCTTTCAATTTTTTGGAATCTCAACTAGTATATAAAAATTAGTTATCCAGAAATTTGCAGCTGACGAAGACTAAATCAGCTGAAACATTTATATTTCATAAAATTCCTAATTAAGTAAGCCTACCTTTCTAATGACCTATTTTTGTCAGTATAATTTGCTATTAATATACATGTGCAGTTGGCTATACAGCTGACATTCTGTAACCAGGATTTGATTAAGGTGGCTCAAGTTATTTATGAGATTTCAATGTTACACTTTATTTTTGTGTTTACAAATGGTTTTTCCAGTTAATTAACGAAGAAAGCTACATGGTAAACATACCAGTAAATTAAACCATCGCACCACAGTAAATCTTAAAAAAAATTATTTTGCTCTTGAATTTTGCACTCCTTATGCATTGCCAACTTCAGGGCCTACAAAATGTTCCTATTTAATTCTGCTTAAAATAGGAATAGTCTTTCATTTCACTTAGAACATTTTTTTTATTCTTGCTTAATGTCTAGATGGCCTGACAGCTCTCTGTTGGATGCAGATGCTTTATATTTGAATCCTATCTCCATAGAGGTTTCATGTTTAAGTGTTTTGTAGACACGTCACTATTCAAATTTCAGATTTTACCTCATGTTCAATTGTTGTTTCCTAGGGTAAAGTAGCCCATATGAGAACAGTAATAAACTTGACTGAGCCTTAGTAAGTATTTAAATAATGAACTTTTTAGGACTCACTAAGCATAACCTATTCCCTTCTTTCATTCTAGGAAAGGAGAACCATGTTGACACTCATTTGCTCACAAGTTGTTAAGTTTGTTCTTTGATTACATTGCAAACTGCTTGGCGAAGCAGTTACTGTGAAAGAAAATAAAAAGGGCCATTGCATCTTCATAAAATATGCTCTTTGTGTTCTTTTAGTTGTAACTTTGCACAATTAAAATATCACACTTAATTACCTCTAATCATAGAGTGGTTATTAAACCATGCCTAATATGTTTTTTAAAAATGGTTCATTCTTGATAAAAGAAAAATGTGTTCTCTGTAAGTACACTTATCTAATAATTACACAATTATTACCTGAATACACCACAGAGCAATTTTCATGCAAATAGTGGATTTTTAAATAAATAGCTTTTTCCCCCATAAGCATTTTGAATACATTTGCCTTTATATGTTGTTTAGCTAAATGTTAGAATTCTTTTGCTACATTATATCATGTTATAGCAGCCCAGTACCCATTTCACTGAAACTAAACATCCTCCATGTAAAGCAATAAGGCTAAAGCAACCAAGTTTCAAAGTAGCATAGCTAAGAATTCAAAAAGTCAGGTTTCTTTCAAAACTTTTAGCAAATGGCTTTTAGGGACTGGGGGAGACACTGTTTTTAAAGATAAGATTTTCTTTCTATTACTAACTGACACTTGTAGAGCTTTTCATCCATAGGTTGGGTAAGTAACCTTATTCTCAAATAAAGAAACTGAGGAAATTGAGGTGCAGAGAAGCTAACTTGACTTGTTTTGCAGTGCTGGACAATAGTAGAACCAGGAATGAACTCCAGATCTCCTGGTACTTATCCCTTAAACAATGCTGCCGCCAGAGTTTGCTTTTCCAAGTAATTTGTTTGGGAAGGTATATCCTGTACCTTCCGTCAGTTTGCCAGTAAGAGGATTGGCTTAGGTCAGTGGTTCCCAAACTTGTTCTGCCGCTTGTGCAGGGAAAGGCCCTGATGGGCTGGGACGGTTTGTTTACCTGCTGCATCCACAGATTCAGCTGATCGCAGCTCCCAGTGGCCATGGTTCACTGCTCCATGCCAATGGGAGCTGCTGGAAGCGGCGTGGGCCGATGGACGTACTGGCCACCACTTCCAATTGTAGCTCCAATTGGCCTGGAGCAGTGAAACGCGGCCACTGGGAGCCGCGATTGGCCAAACCTGTGGACACGGCAGGTAAACAAACTGGCCCAGCCCGCCAGGGGCTTTCCCTACACAAGCGGCGGAACAAGTTTGGGAACCACTGGTTTAGATGATCTACAGTTGTATTTATTATGGGCAAATTCTCCCCTCTGGTATATGTGGGAAACATCCATTAAAGTTAATGAGATTTGCACAGGTCTAACTGAGGGCTGAATTTCTCTTTTATGCACTTTGTAAACACACACCAAACTATATGTGCTGTATGTAGGTGTTGCCGGGTGTTCTCTCCCTTTAACGTGAGGCTCTAGGGCAGGGGTGGCCAACCTGTGGCTCCGGAGCCACATGCAGCTCTTCAGAAGTTAATATGCAGCTCCTTGTATAGGCACTGACTCCGGGGCTGGAGCTACAAATGCCAACTTTCCAATGTGCCCAGAGGATACTCACTGCTCAACCCCTGGCTCTGCCACAGGCCCTGCCCCCACTCCACCCCATCCCGAGCCTGCTGTGCCCTCGCTCTTCCCCTGTCCCCCCCAGAGCCTCCTGCAAGTCACAAAACAGCTGATCGAGAAGTGCGGGAAGGAGGGGGAGGCTGCTGGTGGGTGGGAGGTGCTGGGAGTGGGGTGGGGGAGCTGATACTGTGGCTCTTTGGCAATGTACATGGGTAAATTCTATCTCCTTCTGAGGCACAGGTTGGCCAGCCCTGCTCTAGAGTCAGCATGTCCTGATCCTAGTTCTGTATGGAATATGGGAGATGTAGTTCCCTGAGGGATGCCTGGGAATTGTAGCCTCAGCTGCAATGCAAAATGTTAGTGGAAGCAGAATGTAAGAAGCAGCCTCTTCCTTACAGTGGAAGAAGATCCAGGGAACAGTAACTTCTTGCTGCTTAAGATCCTTGAGGATACCAGGACACATGAAACACTCAGCCCAGGAGGGTCTGTAGGAGAAAGCTGTGAGGAGGCAGGACATGGAGGAGTGCAGCAAGAGAAGGAAAAGGATAGCATAATACTGGGCAGGCCAGGGCAGTCCTTAGGCACACGCAGAATACGCAGCTGTATAGGGCACCTGAAAATTTGGGGCACCACTGGTCTTAGTGTCCACCCTCCCAGCTCTTCCTATCCCTGTTCTGACCCTTCTTGCAGGCTCCCAGAGCTGGCTGCTGCAGCCTGGTGACGCTGACTCCAGAGGGGATCTAGTAACTTCAAAGTGAAAAAGCGTTCACTGTAATTGGGACAAAATACAACATGGCTTTTCAAAAGGTAGATCGTGTCAAACCAACCCGATCTCCTTCTTTGGGAAAGTAACAGATTTTTTAGATAAAAGGAATACAGTGGATCTAATTTACCTCGATTTCAGTAAGGCGTTTTATACGGTGCCACATGGGGAATTATTAGTTAAATTGGAAAAGATGGGGATCAATATGAAAACTGAAAGGTGGATAAGGAATTGGTTAAAGGGGAGACTACAATGGGTCATACTGAAAGGTGAACTGTCAGGCTGGAGGGAGGTTGCCAGTGGACTTCCTCAGGGATTGGTTTTGGGATCAACCTTATTTAATCTTTTTAGTACTGACCTCGGCACAAAAAGTGGGAGTGTGCTAATAAAGTTTGTGGATGACACAAAGCTGGGAGGTATTGCCAGTTCAGAGAAGGACCGGGATATCATACAGGAAGGTCTGGGTGACCTTATAAACTGGAATAATAGTAATAGGATGAAATTTAATAGTGAGAAGTGTAAGGTCATGCATTTAGGGATTAATAACAAGAATTTTAGTTTTTAGCTGGGGACGCATCAATTGGAAGTAACGGAAGAGGAGAAGGACCTTGGAGTATTGGTTGACCACAGGATGACTATGAGCCGCCAATGTGATATGGCCGTGAAAAAAGCTAATGCAGTCTTGGGATGCATCAGGCGAGGTATTTCCAGTAGAGATAAGAAGGTGTTAGTACCATTATACAAGGCACTGGTGAGACCTCATCTGGAATATTGTGTGCAGTTCTCGTCTCCCATGTTTAAGAAGGATGAATTCAAACTGGAACAGGTACAGAGAAGGGCTACTAGGATGATCTGAGGAATGGAAAACTTGTCTTATGAAAGGAGACTCAAGGAGCTTGGCTTGTTTAGCCTAACCAAAAGAAGGCTGAGGGAGATATGATTGCTCTCTATAAATATATCAGAGGGATAAATACCAGGGAGGGGGAGGAATTATTTAAGCTCAGTACCAATGTGGACACAAGAACAAATGGATATAAACTGGCCATCAGGAAGTTTAGACTTGAAATTAGACAAAGGTTTCTAACCATCAGAGGAGTAAAGTTCTGGAACAGCCTTCCAAGGGAAGCAGTGGGGGCAAAAGACCTATCTGGCTTCAAGATTAAGCTTGATAAGTTTATGGAGGAGATGGTATGATGGGAGAACATGATTTTGGCAATTAATTGATTTTGGACTATTAGTGGTAAATAGGCCCAATTGCCTGTGATGGGATGTTAGATGGGGTGGGATCTGAGTTACTATAGAGAATTCTTTCCTGGGTAGCTGGCTGGTGAGTCTTGCCCACATGTTCATGGTTCAGCTGATCGCCATATTTGGGGTCGGGAAGGAATTTTTCTCCAGGGCAGATTGGCAGAGGCCCCGAGGGTTTTTGCCTTCCCCTGCGGCGTGGGGCATGGGTCACTTGCTGGAGGATTCTCTGCAACTTGAAGTCTTTAAACCATGATTTGAGGACTTCAATAGCTCAGACATAGGTGAGAGGTTTATTGCAGGAGTCGGTGGGTGAGATTCTGTGGCCTCTGTTGTGCAGGAGGTCAGACTAGGTGATCATAATGGTCCCTTCTGACCTTAAAGTCTATGAGTCTATGATATGCCCTGAAGTTTGTCAGATTTATTTACAGAAACTTTGTAGTAAGTGCTAGTCAGCTGTTTCGCTGAATACAACATTAAATATTATGGAATATATTATGCAGCTCTTCTCTGTTTTACATTTTCTTAATCAGTAAGCTAATTTTATATTTTAAATGTACTCTTAAACCTTCATAAAGTAAACATTTCAGATTAGTACAAATTTAACTCACTGAAACAAAGACAATATTTTAAATTAATCAGTCACAGAAGTTTAGTGTGTTCATAACAATGTTCACTGCTTTTAGAAAAAAAGAACACTAATTTACTTTGTGTGATCTCCATAACAATAGACATGTTTATGAAATTTCACTAACTTCCAAAGATTTTATGCATAACAAAGGCTTTTATATCTTACTAGGTACTGATTTTGCTGGAGGGTTATCCTAAAACTAGTTCATCAGATAGTCAGAAGTAAAGAAAGGGAAACTCTTTTTCCAGATATCTGGATGGGAAAGGGTATTGTTCCTTTAAGAAAAGGAGTACTTGTGGCACCTTAGAGACTAACAAATTTATTAGAGCATAAGCTTTCGTGAGCTACAGCTAGCTCTAATAAATTTGTTAGTCTCTAAGGTGCCACAAGTACTCCTTTTCTTTTTGCGAATACAGACTAACACGGCTGCTACTCTAAAACCTGTTCCTTTAAGGGGTCTCTTCCATGGGGCCGGGGGTGGGGGAGGGGAGGTGTTAAGGGAGAAAGGGATGAAAAGAAAGGACAGGAAGGCTTTGGAAGCAAGTTTTTTTTATCATAGTAATTAAAATTAAAATGTGTATTTTAGATAAGGATGGTCTTTTGAAGGATTTATTTAAAAAACTGTCTGAAGATCCAAGCATTTAAGGCTAAAGATGATTGTGCATTAAAAATCTGTGCAAGGATTTTTTTAGAGATGTGATTTTTATAATCTTCACCAACTCACTAATGAAATACTTTTAAAGCAAATTTTAAACTAAGGTCCTGTAGACTAACATGTTCTGAGTAAATATTACAGTAATGCCCAACTGTTTTTGTCAGTACATTCAGAAACTGACAGTATATACCTGAGGGTTGGCAAATGCCTGTTAAATGGCTTCATTACCATTTGAATGGCTCTTTAACAGTTTCAATGTTGTGCTGATAGGTCTGGCAGGCTGGAAGATAAAATGGGGGTTGAAAAAATGGGGGTTGCCATACCACCTCTATGGAGACTAATTGATATAGGAGGGCTAATTGATATAGGAGACTAATTGAGACTAATTGATATAGGAGGGCTATTAAGGTGGGCTGTAGCCCACCTTAATCAATTAGCCTTGTTAGAGTTGGTATGGCAACCCCCATAGTTACCCCATACAGTATATACACACATACAATCTTCCTAATGTATTTTCCACTGCATGCAACTGATGAAGTGGGCTTTAGCCCACGAAAGCTTATGCTCAAATAAACGTGTTAGTCCCTAAGGTTCCACAAGTACTCCTCGTTCTTTTTTTTTTTTTAATATAAATTGTTTCTCTAAAGATACAATGTCTCTTTTTAGACTGGTTTCAGAGTAGCAGCCATGTTAGTCTGTATTCGCAAAAAGAAAAGGAGTACTTGTGGCACCTTAGAGACTTAACAAATTTATTTGAGCATAAGCTTTCGTGAGCTACAGCTTACTTCATCGGATGCCAGTTTATGCTCAAATAAATTTGTTAGTCTCTAAGGTGCCACAAATACTCCTTTTCTTTTTAGACTGCATGCAGATTTAATGTTTATCTCAGTAGGGTACAAACAGATGGAATGTTGTGTTCACAACATTACTTCAGAGTTTTTAAATTTGCCTAATGGGAATTCCATTATCTGCACCAGCTGTATAGGTGACTTCTTTGACTCCAACTTGCCAGGCTCTGAATATATGAGGCAGCACTGGCATGATTTTTTTTTTAAATATAGTACAGTAAATGCAAAATGTTGACATATTTTACACATCCCTGTAGTGCATTTTTCAAATGTATGCTATTTGTTTTAACCTTTATTCTCATAAGCCATATCTACACTACAAACCTTGGCCAATGCAAGTTACCCTGATATAAAGCCACCACAATTAGTATATTGCTTGTATGCATGCATGCTTGGCTCCTGCTATTGGCACTGCATGTACTCACCAGGAGTGCTTGTGTCGATACACAATGCAGTGCAGCATGGACAAGTATCACAGTGTGCAACCCAACACCAACCAGCACACTGTCTTTTGGGAAGTTTTGGCAATGCATGGTAGGGGAGAAATGTGTCATGCTGGGGTGACTGGGAGCAAGGGGCCCCAGTGTGCAACTGACTTCATCTTATAATGTCAACTATATCCCATACTTTTCATGCCTTTGTATCCCTGCACAGCTCAGCACTGTAGGTAGACCTGGCCTGAAATGAGTAATTAAACACATGGGGTGGGGGAAGGCTTCATTCTTTGGAGGATAGGCTTGAGGTAAATGAATGATCATGCTGAAAACAGGATGATTGTGCTAAATAATAAATAGGTCAGTACGCTAACAAGACAGAATGTCTGAGCCAGTTAAGATAAGAGGGAGGACACCCAGGGAACCACTTACTATGAACAAGATAATAATGGACAAAATAAATTAGGAATGTAGAGATGACAAAGTGTGTCAAATTTGGACAATGCATGGACGGAGCATGTGATGCAAGGATTGATTCCTTCAAAGTAACCAAGCCAAGACAAAAATGTGTGATGCAATGTATAGTAAATGCAATGAGATGTGTAACAAATATAAAGGGGGAGGGTTTCTGCATAGCTTTGGAGCTGTAGTGTACTCTGCATCCACCCCCATATGTTTGAGTTCTGTGATGGGCTTCCTATATTCACCAGTCAGCAGTGCCTCCTTGTGATTCATCTGGGGAATTAGCTCTGTCACCTGGTCTGACTCAGCCCATTATTCCATTCACTCCATGGCCTCTCATGTGCCTGGAACTGCTGAGCTTTCCTCTTCATGGCTTAGGCCTCTGGCTAATTCACATAAAAGTTCTCCCCTCTTTTGGGGTATCGTCAAAGTCTGCATCCAGCCATCCCCAAATGGGCCGTCCCTAGTGTTCACGCCAGCAGTGACTTGTCAGGGAACCCAGGCCCACCCTCTATACCAGGTTCCAGTCCAGGAACCCTCAATCCAGCAGCTCTGGGCTTGTACTTTCCCAGCCCTTAGTGTTCCTTTCATGGAGTGCTTCCTGCTCTGTTAATACAGCTTCCTGCTCTTCTCCCTTGTATCGGGGAGTATGGCTCCTCCCTTGTATCAGGGAGTTTTCCCCCTTGAAGCTTCCTCTCTTTATAGATCTGCCCAGCTCTTCCCCTGCTGGAGTTCATCAGCTATTAGGCCCTAGCACTCCTTGGGTTTCCTCCTGGTGCAGCCTACGG
This sequence comes from Dermochelys coriacea, assembly GCF_009764565.3. Lineage (NCBI taxonomy): Eukaryota > Metazoa > Chordata > Testudines > Dermochelyidae > Dermochelys > Dermochelys coriacea. The sequence continues at coordinate 295,051,281 of NC_050068.2, forward strand.
TTAGTTTGCCTAATTTGCCCCTTCAGGCCTCGTGTGGAGTGAACACCCCATTACAAGTCTGATCAACTCAGCACAGCATTGCTGTATGCCAAATAAAGATACCTCAGTGGTGAAGTCTGGAACTGAACTGAGTTCTTGGGAAGCTGAATGAAAAGGGGTCTTGGAGGGAATCCCAAGAAGCACTGTTGTTATAAGCGTTGCAAGAATAACACACACAATATTTGCAGAGTTATAAGAAGAACCAAATCAGCAAGAAACATCATGATTTCTTGTAGGATAGACTGCTGTGAGACATAGAAAGAGCCAAATCAAGGTGGTGGTTGGTGTTCACAGAGCAGCTGCAAATAGTGGAGTGCCACTTCTGGGCCCAAGAAACAAGCACTGATTGGTGGGATCACATAGTAATGCAGGGTTGGGATGATGAGCAGTGGCTCTAGAACTTTCTGATGCACACAGCCACATTTCTGGATGTGTGTTCCAAGCTCGTCCCAGCCCTGGGACACCAGAATCAGAGCTGCACTGGCAGTGGAGATGCAAGTGGTGATCACACTGTGGAAATTTGCACTGCTGGATTGATCCCGGTCAATGGGAAATCATTTTGGAGTTGGAAAATCCAGTATGGGGGCCACTAATCATCTCCTGCTATGCAGAACTGTGAATCTTGGAAATGAGCAGGACATCATGCATGGATTTGCAGCAATAGGGTTCCCAAACAGTCGTGGAGCAATAGATAACAACCATGTCCCTGTTACGGCACCACGTTGCCACAGAGTATATCAATAGAAAGGGCTACTTTTCTAGGATTATGGAAGTGTTAGTGGATTATCAGGGACGCTTCCACAACGTCAATGTTGGCTGGTCAGGAAAGATGCATCATATTTGCAACTTTAGGAACACAGGACTGTTCAGAAAGCTACAAGCACTGATTTTCTTTTCCGACCAGCAGATTACTATTGGCAATGTTGAAATGCCAGTAGGATCCTGGGGGACCCAACCTATCCCTTGCTCCCCTGGCTCAAGCACCAAGGAAAGATTCAACTACTGGCTTAGCTGGTACAGAATGACAGTTGACTGTATTTTGGATAGTTTGAAAGGACACTGGCATTTTTTTTTTTACTCACAAGATTTGATCTCAGTGGAAAAAAACCCATCCCAATAGTAATAGCTGTGTCCTGCCTAATATCTGTGAAGCAAAGGGGGAAATTTGTCACCAGGGTAGAGGTGGAGCAGCTGCCTGCTTAGTTGGAACTCCCAGACAAAAGGGCTATTAGAAGAGCTCCACATGGAGATATATGGCCCCACCCCACCCCCAAGCATGGGGTGGGTGGCGCACCACCCTCCTAACCCCATTGTCCCCAGCCCCCACCAAGCACAGGGCAAGTAGCCTCTAGCCCCATCCCCCCCCAGCCACCCCAAATCCTGGCCATCCTAGCCCCAACAGCACTGAAGAGGATCAGCGTGCCTGGGCTGGGGCCAAGGTGGAAGGGCAAGCAGGAGGGGGCTTTGGGGATGAGCATGGGCAGGGCCAGGAGGGGCTGTCTGGGGAAGCACAGTCTTCCCTAGCCTATTGGACATGCTGCCCATGACAGCTGGTGTGGGAAAATTCCCTACCACAGAGAAAGATATAAGGCTGCCATACCTAGAAACCTTTGGGAAAGGATTGGAGATTATGTCCATGGAAGTTTCATTGAGATCTCTCAGGAGGATTAAAGGCACACAGAATCATAGAATTGTAGGACTGGAAGGGACCTTGAGAGGTCATCTAGTCCCCTGCACTCATGGCAGGACTAAGTATTATCTAGACCATCGCTAACCTGCTCTTAAAAATCTCCAATGATGGAGATTCCACAGCCTCGCTAGGCAATTTATTCCAGTGCTTAACTACCCTGACACTTAGGAAGTTTTTCCTAATGTCCAACCTTGCTGCAATTTAAGCCCACTGCTTCTTGACCTGTCCTCACTGGATAAGGACAAAATTTTTTCTCCCTCATGTTTGTAACAACCTTTCATGCACTTGAAAATTATCATGTCCCCTCTCAGTCTTCTCTTCTCCAGATTAAACAAACCCAGTTTTTTTTCTATCTTCTCTCACAGGTCATATTTTCTAGATCTTTAATCATTTTTGTTGCTCTTCTCTGGACTTTCTCCAATTTGTTCACAACTTTCCTGAAATGTAGTGCCCAGAACAGGACACAATACTCCAGCTGAGGCCTAATTAGCATGGAGTACAGCAGAATTACTTCATATGTCTTGCTTACAACAGTCTTGCTAATACATCCCAGAATGATGTATGCTTTTTTGCCAACAGTGTTACACTGTTCACTGATATTTAGCTTGTGATCCACTATGACCCCCAGATCCCTTTCTGCAGTACTCCTTCCTAGGCACTCATTTACAATTTTGTATGTGTCCAACTGATTGTTCCTTCCTAAGTGGAGTACTTTGCATTTGTCCTTACTGAATTTCATCCGATTTACTTCAGACCATTTCTCCAGTTTGTCCAGATCATTTTGAATTTTAATCCTATCTTCCAAAGCATTTGCAACCCCTCCCAGTTTGGTATCGTCCACAAACTTTATAAGTGTACTCTCTCTGCCATTATCTCAATTACTGAAGATATTGAAAAGAACCAGACCCAGAACCGATCCTTGCTCTACGTGACCCTCCTATCTCTTCTTCTGTAAATAAATTAATGGAAAGTCAATAGCGGTGTCATGTTAAATTGGGGATGCCATCAGTACATCATCTTAATAGGACCTACAATATACACTTATCCAAGATTCCTTCCTCTGTGTCAGGCTCACCCATGCTCAACTGCCAAGACTAACTGGACTGTGGTGGAGTTTAAAACAGCTCCTGGATCATAGCTTAGCTGGACTTTCTGGTTGCATACCCCTCTCCTCATCCTCACTGTTCACACCAGGGGCTTGTGACACAGGCTCCCTGGAGGTATCCATCCAAGTACAACACAGAACTTTTTGTAAAAGTGGCAGGACTGCAGCTCAGCACTGGATTGACTGTTGGCCTCCCTGGCCTTCTGATATGCCTGCTGCAGATCCTTAGCTTTCACATGGCACTGCTGCTGATCCTTGTTGTATCGCTTCTCTTGCATCTCCCATGCAATCTGCTCATTGATGTCATTTCTACGGCTGGTCCATAGCCGTGCTTGCACAGCCTTTTCTCCTCACAAGATCCAATGTCTCCTGTCTACTCCAAGCCAGAGCACATCTGGAGCATGTAGCAGCATGGTCAGTTGGGCAGTTGCACACAACAATGTAGAACTGCTATGTCTGCTCAGCAAGCTGGACAATCAGTAAAAGGCATTTAAAAAATTCAGGGAGCTTTAAAAGGGGAAGAGAACCTTCCAATCCTCATGACCCATGGGCAGTGGAGTTCACAATTGTGACAAGAGATGACAGTTTTGGGCATTGTGGGACAGCAGCTATTGACTGTGAGGGTCAACATAAGTAACACAGTGTCTACATCTGTGCTGCATTGACCCCAGTACATTGACCATGTCTCAACTCCAGTGGCAGAGGTGGTGTTGCTGCATCACTGTAATAGGGTGCTTACATAAGTGGGAGACAAATTTAAGTGTAGACCCATGCACAACTAGGTCTATACAAGGTAGCTTATGTCAACCTAACTTTGTAGTGTAGACCAGGTCATAGTTATAAGTGTTTCACACTGTCTGTGTTTTTATACCTTTTTTTAATGCCAGAGCTGATTAAGCCATTTATTTTTCATTTGATTTTAAATACTATTTTTGATTATACTGTGGAATAAGCACTGTAAAAGGTCTGCATGTTTTCATTTTGGGGCCTGATCTTGCAAGATGCAGAGCATCAAACCCCAACCAGAGTGGAGTGTGCTCAGCAAGTCTTGGAAGTACTCAACATCTTGCAAGATCAGAGCCTTCTTACATAAGAAATATGAAAAATAAGTTTCTGGCTTAATAAGACATGGAAAATTTCAACTTGCATTTCTTGAATCATTTATTTCACATACAGAGATTGGAGCCAATTATGTATCCCTACTGAAGTTACTTGATATGACATTCCAGGTGCAATCCAGACCAGAGAGGGACTGTGTCACACCTGCCCTGCAAACTTGGGTGCCTCACAATGCTCTGGTGCTGTAGTTCCCACCTGGGTCCCACTCACAAACAGCTTTCCAGCATGCAGATCATACGCTGAGAGTCTGTGTATAGCTGCAGCCAGCCACACATCCGTCACACTCTGGCTTCCATCACCTAGGTTACCACTTGCAGGGTGACCCCAACACACTTCCAATCCCAACTTTCCCCCCAAAACGTGTGTTCTGCACTGTCCAGCCCTCTCCTGGACAGTCTGTTGCCCTCTAAGGGGGTCAACATACAACAGTCGGCCACCCTTAATGGAGTTACCCACACAGTTTAAAACACTGGATTAGTTTTGATTAAAGAATAAAACAAGTTTATTTAACTACAAGGAGATAGCTTTTAATACAAGTATAAGGCATTAAAATTGGAAATGGTTAAAAGAGAAATAAAGATAAAATGTTTCCTAGTACTAAAACTTAAGAAACTAGACTTGGTTCATGGTGAATCCCTTACCATGTTTCCAGATTTTCAGGCCAGTATCATCTCCCAAGGTCCAATGGCTGTTTCTGTTGTGGTGTTATGTGAAAGAAAGAGAGACGGATAGAAAGAGAGAACAAGAGGAGTTTTTGCCCCTCACTTTTATAGTTCAGTCACCCTTTGGACAGAGATAAAAAGTCTAGTGATGAAAAAGGTTCCATGCTGTTTTTTGCTACAATGCAAATCTGTTTGTTCCTGCATCTCCTTCTTGCAAATTAATGGCCACTTGATAGGTGATAGCCGGTCAACTTTGATGACACCTGGGTAGTGGTGTCAACTTGTCCTTTGTTTTAAAGAAACAGGTTTACCCACTACCCAGACGTTTCTGGTAAACACACTTCAGTCATGATTTCAGCTTATGTTCATAACTTTACTAATAATATTGCTACACACATTTCATCATGATATTATTGACCAGCAAGTTATTAGTTTTCAAATGATACCTCACAAGCCATGTTTTGTACAAAGATTATTACAGTAGGTGTAGGGTGTGAATACAGGCGTGCATTTGGTCACACTTGAGAACAGTGTTATTGTGTGATTGTTTTCTGACTGGGAGTGGTCATGCACTCAAGACATGCCTGCCTATCCTACACGATTCCTACTGGGAGTATGAGTAATCTGTACAATGGGGATAGGCTCCAGTTCAGGAAAAAAACATGCCTGAATCCCATTGGCTTCAATGGAGTTTAAGTACAGGTTAAAGCACGGTTGTGAATGGAGGTATTTTCCTGAACTGGAACCTGGATCATGGGTGAGGAGCATAGGTCTGCAAATATGCAGGCCACACCCTCAGACACCTAGACTACATTGTGTAATGCTATCCTTGGCTCCTGTGAAAGGGGATCTGAGGAACAGCCTCTCCAGGTTTTGTGAGCAGCAGGAATAGGGGCAGAAAACCTCAACTCTCACTTGCCTTCTGTCCATGGGTCTTATGTACACTTGTGGCCAGAATTTGGACCCTAGGATATAACTAAAGTTATAACTATAAACCATGTTATACATAGCCATGAATGTTTGTTCCCATTTTGTACTATACTGATGGTTTCAAACCACCATCCAATGTATCAAAATCTGCATCCTTCGCTGAATTAATATCTGGCTATATTTACATGTCCTGGATTTCACCAGAGCTCATCTGATCAGTGTGTAAAGCACATCCTGACCTAACACATCTCCTTGCTGCCAAGAGCCCTCTCCTGTCTCCAGTATGCATTCGTCAAGTGACCTGCCTCCCAGCTGCCAGTTCACAGCCTATCATTTGGGGCTGGAAATCAGCAAATGGAAGAGGACACAGACACTCCCAGCTGACCCACAGGACTTAGGAAAGGAACTGACATGGAACAAAGAAAGAGACAGACCTACCTGAGACAGGGAATAGCAGCAGTTGCAGGATGAGCTTGTGGGAGGGTTAGGAGGTGGGAGAGGGTCTGATCTCCTATAGGGAAGAAGAGGGAGAGATCAGCAGCTGGAGAGAAGCCTGTTGCATAGTGGGAGGGCTGACAAATTTAGAATGAGTAACATACTTGTCATTAGTTCCACAGGGTACCTCACTGTGAAAAGTATAGGATTAATATACTGAATAATATTTTTTTGAATTACTAGATGAAATGTCATTTTTTGTTATCAATAACAGCAACAAACTTGAAAGATCTGGCCAAAACTAGAAATGTAATAGCTATCCTTTTGCTAGCACCATCCTACCTTGATTATTCTTGATACTGGTGAATTTTTACAAAGCATTTACATTCACTCTTATGTGTCATGCTGTAATAATTCAAATGTGAATTTATCAGGATAAAGAAACTACTTATGGATAGTATTCTATGGGTATTGCTAAAACAATTCATAGTTAACAATGGTCCAACAGATGGAATGAGAGACTGTGCCTGGGGACCACAAAGATGAAGTAAAAGCATGAGCTTGCTACTGTCAATTTGAAATATCAAATCAATCTCAAGGTTAGTACCATTTAGAAAAGTGACTGTAACATACTCTTATTAGGAAATCTGGATTTAGAGAAAGTTTTGTGTATTTCCTAAACTCTGATAGCTTCAAGTGAAAAACAGACCCTTGTCCATCTCAGTGATTTTTAGTGTAAAACAAAAATGTTGTTCAGAGTGAACACAAGTAGTATATCTGTTTTTAAAACCAGTTGTCAATGGTAGCCATTTATTTAATCCCTATTTAGACAAAGAACTGCAAAGCTACCTGTAAATCAAATTGCATTCTCAACACATGACAAGGCAAACACGTATAATGGAACCCAGGTGTTAGACTAATTTCTAATTTAGCCATAAATGAAAAGAGAAATATTAATCCTCAATACAAGTTGTTGTGGTATTACAGAATCCATCATAATGAAGTGACCCCACTTTGCATAAAGGTTAACTGTACAAATGGTACTGCATTGACAAAAATGTTAATGAGTTTATGTGTGGCAGCAGGTAAGCAAGAGATGGCAGAAGGAAGTTATTGTGATAGGCAGATAATTACAATGGAAGTCATGTCTTGGATAATGACTAGGATTCACATCACATATCTTTTCAGTCACAGTACAATTTCTCTAGCTCCGTTTATGGTAATCTATGGGATTATTTGATGGCAAGGTGACATTTTGACTTTGGAACAAATTTCTTTCATAGACAGAGCAATTACTCACTGATATTGTGACATTCAATTAGACACAGCCCTGCTGTGTAATTTAGGTTTTAGAAAATATACAAATATTTGTATATTTTTTCATTAATACATTGAGGTCCTTTTGGGTTTTAACATTCTGATCTTCTTATGCTAAATGCTTTGGTTTTACTAATATGCAGTAGTTAAGAGAAATTAAACAATTGTGAATATTTAACCATTGGACTGCTAGGACTTCTTTTTAAAAGGAAAATACTATGTTTCCAATACTTAGACAGTTTAAGAACAAAGAATATGGACTTCCATGTAAGGCTTATCTGTACTTTAAACTATACTGAGTAACAGCAAATGTGTTTTTTCAAAGATTATAAAGTATTCAGTCTGTTTTTAGGATACAGTGGACCAGATTCTTGCACTCCCAAGCACCCAAAAACCTACTTTAACTGAGCAAGCAAGGATTATCCCTGACACAGGGAATACTCAGATGGTGTAAGTCTATTCCACTGACTATTCTCCATGTAGGGGGTGTTTCAGGAGCAAGGAGAGGGCATCAAGGGCAGGAGAGGAGGTGTGGACCTCTTGATGCTCCACTAGAGCCTTGATCTTCTGGGACCACTGCAGAGCTAGTGTAATTTAGAGCAGACATTGCAGGGGACTGTGTGCATTTCAATGCAGAATCAAAGTCAAATAGTGAGCCTCAATGGTGAACAGTCAGTATGTTAAAGGGTAAGTAGTGTTAAACCTAGTTCAGTGAATTATTCATAAGTGATAAACTATTTACTTGGCAAACAATTGCAATTTTTAAGAATTATGTTTGCTGTTTGAAATTGTTCAAGGAATGCATTTTGCAAACAAAATTTCAGCCTCTGAGTTGCTCATGAACTGTTCCCTACAAATATTCCTGTAAGTGTTTGTTTGATATTTATGATTCAATATCTGAACTGTGTGATTGGTCACCTAAATCACATTTATTACTTTCCTTCCCTTATTGGATGACCTAACCTTCCAACACTGCTTCTACCCAAAATGTGTCTTGTTTCCACAGTATTACAGGTCTGAAATTCACTTTCCACAAACTATATGAATAAAATATTGTTTGCAAAAAGAGTACAGAAGGGGGTGTGAACACAGTCAAAGCAAAAATCTGTTTAGAAATCACCAAAATGTCTGCAAATATCTTTTCTTACTATTGGCCCAGCTCTTGTCATTCTACTGATTTTTTAAAATATATTCTACAGTCTAAAATTCACATATCTATCATTTTTGTAACTATGGATCTTTGGGAAATGTCCATTATTTTAAGATACCCAAAGCATAAATCAGTAATCAGCACAATGAGAAGGTAACCATTCTTAATAATGCCTGCATTATTCCTTCCACTGAGTTTAGATTTAAACTGTTATACTGAAATTGGCTTCAGAAAAGTTGACTTAGGTAACTATTTATAGTCATGATGTGGAAAACACAATTTGCTATCAGTAGCCTATTATTTCCTCTTCTGCTCAGTAATTTGTGACCTGAATGAATAAAGCCTATAGCTTTAATAGGATGAGGAAGTTACTAAGATTTGTGAGAGCAGTGAGACTGTCACTTTATTTCTCCTTCCAAGTTACAATGATGATCTTTCAGAGTAGCAGCCGTGTTAGTCTGTATTTGGCAAAAAGAAAAGGAGTACTTGTGGCACCTTAGAGACTAACAAATTTAGCTCACGAAAGCTTATGCTCAAATAAATTTGTTAGTCTCTAAGGTGCCACAAGTACTCCTTTTCTTAATGATGATCTTGCATTTATATAGTAGCTTTCTACTATAAAGGATCCCAAGTGCTTTACAAATGTAACAAATTATGCAGTGATCTTTTCATCCAGTACTGAAATTCAGCAACCTCTGTTGTGAATCAGTATTTAAACAGTATACAGCAAAACTCTGCGTCTCTTTAGGACAGGAAGTGAATTACTCCTCCAAAACGCAGGGAGACTATAGGAAGGCAGATAACTATTCAAATGGGAATTCAGCCAGGACATGAGGATTAACACCCCTCTTCTGAGAAAGTGCGTCACAGGATATTTAAATGATGTTGCTTTTATGCTTCATCATAAAGACAGAGAGTTCAATAGTTCAGTGCAATGACTGCTATCTACTGAAGCACTTAGGGTTCAGTCCTACATGGTGCTGAGCATTCCAGCTCCGATCCAGCAAAGCATTGGAAAGTCATTCTAATGAGGTGCTTAAACTTAAGCATGTGGTTAAGATCTCAGCCAGAGTACCTGACATCTTGCAAATTCAAGCCTCATGCCCATGACCAATGGAAATATAACAGATTGTCCTAAAATAAAAGCCTTTTATCTTTTAAGACTCATAACTCCTCCTCCTCGTAGCAGTGGCTTAACAACTACCTCTCTAGAGCTGGGAGATCCAGTCAGAGTAGGAGGCACTGACAAAGAGGGAGTTTGGTCTGAGTGGGAGTTTGGCAAAGAGAAAAAGAGAGAAGACAATTTAATTAGTTGAACTTAGCTTGTAAAAAATACAGTAAATTACATCAAACACCCAAGATACCATAGCTTCTAACTTAAAAGGAAACATAGTACAGCCTAATAGGCAATCAATCAGATAAAAACCTGTTGCATACATAGAAAGTCAGGAGATTAATTTGGTGGAGAATACCCTATTTACTGCACAAAGTGCAGAATGTGCGGCTACTTATGCACCTGATGAAAACTTCTTGTGCAGCTTATAGCGACCTAATTATTTCAGTGTCTACACTACAGCCTCTCTCCCGCCAATGTCAGTGCCCTACTACACTGACATACTAACTTCACCTCCACAACAGACATAAGGCTTATGTCAGTGTAGTTAGGGCAACGCAATGTCTGTGTAGACACAGTGTCCCTTACATGTACTGTTGGCTGTCTTGTCAATTTTCATGGCAGGACCATGACCAATCCTTCAACAGAGGTGGAGGAGGTAACTCCGTCCTCACCCTTTAATCAGGTCATGCCACAAGATGGGGTTACAGTTGTGAAATGTAGAAAACTGTGATGATAGGAGATTTGGTCATTGGAGATATTGATATCTGAGTAAGCTGTGAAAGTGAGAACCATTGGGTTATTTGCAAAGGTTGCAGGATCTCATGAATACGTTTTTAGACAATTTTCTAGAGAGTTTTGTGGAGGAGTCCATAATCATGATACATATTAATATAAATGATATAGAGAGGACCTGGAAGTTAAATGTATATGACTAGCTAAAGGCTTAGGTTTAAGGCCTTTATGGTAGCTTTCTCCGAGATGGTTTTAGTTCCATGTGCAGAGCCAGCTAGACAGTAGGAACTTCAGTCTCAATGCATTGATGAGAAGATGGTGTAAAGAAAGGATATTTAAATATATTAAGCACTGGGGACCTTCTGGGGAAAGGGAGAGCAAATACATAAGGGATGAGGTAAATTCCAGAAAAAAATAGGAGGGTGTCAGACAAAAGAGTAAAATAAAAATTGCCACATAGCAAAACATAAACCTATAAATGGCTATACACAAATATAAGAATGGTAAAAGCAAAAATAGAATGACAATGAAATAGGATTTTGCATAATAGATATTACTGGAATATGCTGGAGTGACATATTAATATGATGCTATAACATCTGCTTGTAACCTATACAGGTAGGCCAAATTGGATGTGGGGATGTAGCACTGTTTTTAAAAGATTCCGTGGAGTCTAATGAGATATTTCTGAGTGGAGAGGTCTAGACAGTAGAATCTGTATGGGTATAAATCCCAAGTCATAAGAATATAAATATACTCAAAGGATTATGCTACCGGGCTCCTCATGAGGAAAGGATATTGAGTGCACAATGTTGAGGCAGAGGAAAGCATTAGCAAAAGTCTAACAACAGTAATTACAGCTTATTTCTACTATTCACATCTAATTGATGTTTGTGTTGGTGTTGTAGCTATGTTGGTCCTGGGATATTACAGAGACAAGGTGGATGAGGTAATATCTTTTATCCATTTGTCTCTCTCACCAACAGAAGTAGGTCCAGTGAAAGATATTACCTCACCCCCTTATCTCTCTATTCACATCTAAATTAGTCAAACAACAAAATGGGACATGGTTTAGAGAAGTAATTTCTTGACCCTTTAAATTACTTTCTGGGTCAGCTAGTTGTAGAAGAGAAGCTATTTTCTGCTTAGTCCTAAGTAACATACAGGAGTTGGTCTAGAAATAACCGTAGTTGAGCCACTAAATAAGAATCACCACAATATACTTACATTTCACATATCCAGAGGCGAAGGAGGAAATCAACTAAAAAACTAGCACCGTGACACTAAAGTTCAGAAAGGGGTATTATTAAAAAAAACAAAACAAAAAGGAAGCTAGTCAAAAAGATCCTCAAGTCCAAAGTGAGGAAAATTAAAATCCTTAGCCCCAGCATGGAGGTACTTAAGCTTGCCATGATGGATTCACAGGAGGCATGTATATCACTAAACATCATAAAAGGTTAAATGGCAAAGCCCAGGAAGTTTCAGCCAAGCAGGCAGGTATCCTTCAGAAAATAGAAATCCAACCACAGTGAGGCAGGTAGAAAGGAGCACATAATGTGGATTCAAATCACAGCAGAAGTAGAGAGCTTGGAGCTATAACACTCCCCCCACAAGCAGAAGCTTCTGATGTCCTTATGCATTTCCCATCATCAGCATTTGCACAGAACCAGCTGTGCTGGCCAGTGCAAGATGGGATATCTCCAACCACTCTCTGGGAAATCTAGTGCCAGCAGCAACACTAGCTTGAGGCAATCATTGCACTCAGGGAAAGGCAATGTGTGTTTAGTTTCTGCCTGGGTTCATTCGGTGGGGAAGCACCAGGGGTGCTCTGTTTCCATTGTGCTTCTCACAGAAACAGACATAATCAAGCCCTTTAACCTTGAGTAACCTCAAGTAACTTACCAAAGTGCAATGAAGTGTGGGGGGGAACATAGTCCGCTTGAACAAACACTGCCATTAATATACAAGTGTCTTTTTAAAAAAATCATTTTTAGTATCTTTTTGTTTGCAATTGACTTTAGTTACTTACACTTGCAGTCACACTCTTCCACAAAATAATTTTGGGGAATCCCCTGTCCCAAACCTCCTTATGGTATCTCTGACATGTCCCCATGCAACTGAGAAGTGAATAACAAGAAACCCTCCAGTAGTACATTTTTGCAAGAAAAATGTCAGTGAGCTATATGTCAGATCACTCCTTTACAAAGCAACACAAAACTGCTCACAAAATTATTCTTTAGATCCCTGTCTATTTGAACAAATACTCTCTCAAGACATCCTTTCTTTGTTTTTGTTCACCTAGCAAGTGAATGAATGAAATAGCACGTGCAAGTGTGTCTCAAAAAGAAGAATACCTGTTTCCTCAGGACAGAGATGTAGGAGGTTCATACGCTTTTACACGGAGTTTAGTCCTAATAAAATCCATATATGCTTGAAACTTTTTATCCCAAAATCCTGAATCATTCAAAAATGAGAGGAAAAAGTAATACTGTAATTGCATTTTAGTCATGACGAATAAGGAATTAAGTAATATGTGACATGAACTCATAGATTGATTCTCAGCAAAAGATCTTTGTAACCAGAGGGCTTCGTACTGCAATTCCCACCCCAGCAGTTTTCCTACTTTTTTTCACTGCCCCCTCAAACATATTCACGCTCCAAAATGCTACAGATGGAAAAATATATTCCATTTGCATCCTCCCCATGATTCGGGGAAAGTAAATATTGTATTTTGAACCATATAGGAGCTGAACAATGTATGGGAAATGTGTTTAATTTCTCATCTATTTTAACATTAGAGTTATGTAAATTTGATTAAAATAGAGATTTAAATAAAAATGGAATTGCACAATGAACTACATATCATCTTCGCCATTCTACTTCTATCTGCCTGTGCAGATCAGTGATACTCCAGCTCCCTCTGCTGTTTAGTTGATGGCCTTAATATTTCAGATTCGCAGTGGTTTTTTTACTGTATTTTTAATCATCTCTGTGTTTTGCTGAGAAAAAATGATGCAAATTAAAATTGCACCTAAAGCAATGAAATGATTGCTTGAATTGATAAACAGAGTGTGCAAAGTTTTGTATAATTACTGTCCCTTGTCTTTTCAGGGACTAGCAAAAAGCCCTATTCTTCTGATTGCTTTTCAATGACTTTGCAGTGCATATTTTGTCATTATATTTTGAGTCTGATTTGGTGCAACAGGAATTTATCAGTAGCTTAGGCTGGCATCACATTACCTTGTTATGTAAATTCTCACTGCTTATTTTTAATAATTGTTCCTTCCTGTACTTTGTACTATTTTATTCCCAAGTGTCACTTTTGGCTGTATCTCTGGAATACTTTACCTCTTAATGCTTTACAGTGTTCAGCCACGAAAAATGCTAAATAAAATCTAATGAGCAGTTTGCATAGCTGTCTGTCATTGTCTCTGCTTTTCTAAATAGGTTCTACAGCTTCCCTTATACCAGCCCCCTGTCAGAATACAGCAGTAGACACTCAAAACAATGCATGTTACTGTCAAAGTGCAATATTAAAATATACTTATCACAACAGAACTATGTTAAATAAGATGTAAAATGAAGGGAAGGAATTACTGGAATTAATACATGTTATATGCATTATGAAAAATGCAGCATCACACTGAGTAAAATGGGGATTTGAAAAAGAAGCAAAGGTTAAGGGAGTATTAGCACACAAGATTATGCTGTTCCAAGGCATCTGTGATCCACAGGGGATTTTAGAAAAATCAGAAGGTCTAGTTAGATTACATCAAAGAAGGAAAGCTTAGAATTCAATGTGTAATTTTCTCCATAGAAGTATTATGTCCTTTCTTTAACCATTTTATTCTGCTGGATATTCAGCCGCTATGCAACCTGTGGCTATGCAACAGCAAGTCGATAGAATTACTCGAAGAAAATAAGATTAGTAACTCCCCATATGAAATTCTGAAAAATTATTGAAAACACAGGTTTTAGGGAACCTTGGACTAGATGATACTGTCTCCAAGAGAGCCAGGATGTGATCGCAAAAGGACTGCATTAATGGGCAACCCCAGCAGCAATTTTACCAACTTACCAAGTATGCTGCCTTTGAGAATGTAGGGCAGCTTCTCATCACACTTGTACAGAACTAAAACTTAAATAAAACCTCTTTGACATTCCAATGCCATTTTAACCTGCTCCATTGTTCCTCTGGGACAGCACTGACCATGTCTGTGGCCCACAGTCTCTGAATCCTGCCCTCCAAATGCTTTGTTGCTCAGGTTAAAAAAAAAAAAAAAAAAAAGCCTAGATGGTACAGAATCTGCTCCTGCTAACTGGTGAAGTTGCTATCTTCTCTAAATGCTTATTACTGCAACCTCTTCTCACACTGAGTAATACTTACTTGTGGGAGTAGTCCCACTGACGTTGATGGGACTACTCACACAAGTGAATGTTACTCAATATAAAAGTTGTAGAATTAGTCCGTAAGTGATTCACTGGATAATTAATGGTGAACTTTCTAAGTTGAAATGAACTGGGATCTGTAGCACAGATTTGATTCTTAGCAGTTGATCTGAAGAGTTTACTGTGGAGAACACATTTGACCAACTGGTCAATAGCCTTGCATCCTGCATCAATCGGGAGACTGATTCTCCACTGCCTTGCCCCTGTGTAGTCATTTACACTTACAAAGTGCATGCAAAACACTACTAAGACCTCTACTTTGCATAAGTGTAAATGACTAAACTGATTGGAAAGCAGTTGGGAATCAGGCTCAAGCAGTGGTGAGCTGGAGCCGGTTTGCACCGATTCATGCAAAGCGGTTGTTAAATTTTGAAGCCAGTTTAGAACCGGTTGTTAAAGGGGTGAGGAAGCTCAGGCAGGATGGACACAATGTGGTCCATGGGACCATCCTGTCCGTCCGGCTTAGCTCCCCTCCGGCTGGGGAGGCTCCCATGTGAAATTTTACTGACCCGGCGGCACTCCGAGCCTTCGGCGGCGGGTCCTTCACTCGCTCCGGGTCTTTGGCAGCATGTCCTTCAGTGCCCCTTCTAATGGTTAAGGCCCCAAAATTGAGAGTTATTACTAAAGAACTGCGCTGGAATCATGGCTTTTTAAAAAAGACAGGACAGAGCTCAGAGAATGAAGAAATCTTGCCATTAAGAGCATTTTTTTTACTTTCCAAATAGCCTAAGGAAACTCATAGTTTCAGCAGCCTTTCACAAGTGTACTGTTGACACAGCTAAAGAGACTTCCTTTCCCCTCCATGTGTGAAATAATGAAATAGAATATAGCTATTGTGACAAAGTTCCTCCTCTACCTTAATGGGTCTTGTGCTTATTGGCGGATTTGCTCATCTTGGAGCTTCACGGAAGCCCTCAGCTTGGCCGTTTTTCTGAATCCATAGTCCAGTTTGACTCCTCCTGTGTCTGACCAGGAGTTGGGGGGAACCCGGGCCCGCCCTCTACTCCAGGTTTCAGCCCAGGGGCCTGTGGAATGCTGCTGTCTAGAGTGCCTCGTGAAACAGCTGTGCGACAGCTACAACTCCCTGGGCTACTTCCCCATGGCCTCCTCCCAACACCTTCTTTATTCTCACCATAAGACCTTCCTCCTGGTGTCTGATGATGCTTGTACACCTCAGTCCTCCAACAGTCCACGTTCTCACGCTCAGCTCCTAGTGCCTCTTGCTCCCAGCTCCTTACACGCACACCACAAACTGAAGTGATCTTCTTTTTAAACCCAAGTGCCCTGATTAGCCTGCCTTAATTGATTCTAGCAGCTTCTTGATTGGCTGCAGGTGTTCTAATCATCCCATCTGTCTCCAAAAGGTTCCTGATTGTTCTGGAACCTTGCCTGTTCCCTTTAGCCAGGGAAAAGGGACCTACTTAACCTGGGGCTAATATATCTGCCTTCTATTACTCTCCTGTAGTTATGCGGCCCGACCCTGTCACACTATCAAATATTAAGATACTATATTATACTGCCAGATAAAATAGTGGGGACGGGTGAATAGGGAACCAGATTGAATCTACTATTGTGATTTAAAACATAACTTTTATTTAAATGGAAGTTGGCTACAAGTGATAGAATGTAGGGCAGCTTATCATCACACTTGTACAGAACAAAAAACAGGTTGGGGCAAAATATTGCAAACTTTAATGACAGGGTTTACCTCTTGGGCAATCTTGTTAAGGAAAGTAGAAGGTTGCATTCATATTGAGTTATTTTAGTATAGTGATAAAGTGAAGAAGCAAGGCTAATATTTGCAATCAAGAATGTTTATGCTATAAATTGGTGAAATACACATGTGCTGAAAAAAGTAATAAATAAAACGGACTGAAACCAAATAGCATATTATAAGGACACAATGAGAGTGAAATAATCAAAAATATTTGATCAATAATGTAGAGATCCAGCCAAAAAGGGTCCTAGAATTATTAAAACAAGGAGCACAGAAATGGAAGATTTATACATCTGTTCCAGCCTGCTGGAGAACAGCAGTTCTTGAAATGACTTTGCATTGTATAATGGACTGTTTAAAACAAGTTTAAAAAGCATCAAAGAATGCACTGGAACTTTATAAATTATATGAACTTTAAACTGCACATTTCACCAGCTAGTAGAGTGCTGATGGAGAAACTGCACCTTGAACAAGCATAGCCTACAAAGCTGGCCAAGGGATGCACCACAACAAAGCGAATTGCAGAAATAAATTACTGACTAGAGCAACTCAGCCCATGCTCAATGTTTATCCCAAGATGGTTGTACTAACAGCTATGGCCTAACCTGTCTTATACAAGATAGTATTACAAGATGTTTTGTATGAAGAGACTGGAAAATTTTCAGCCCCAATTGCAAAAGCCCAAAGGTGATGCCTCATTCCCTGATTAGACGGTGAGTGGACAACTCTCATTTTGACTGACTATTGTAAATCTTTGGCAGAAGTACGAGTTATCTAATTGGTCTACAGCAGCACTCCAACCAGAGGAGCGAAGCTGGACCACTCAACTGGACAGGGATAAAATGGCTCCTTCAACGCATCACTTCCTGAAAGCTGAAGACACCTGGAAGGGAGAAGACTGAGCTGGCCATCTAAGTACTCGATGTCATTGGCTATCTTGGATAGACACATTTAACCGTCTTATTTTCCAGGAATTCAGATTGCCTGCTAGCACATCAGGACAAGACTATAGTCAGGTCCATCCTTTGCTCCGCCTGTATTTGTGGCATCAACTCCTGCTGTGAACAGTGACTGAGCTGAAAACTGACAGCTGAGCAAAGTAACACACACTTTCTCTTGGTGACAACCCAAATCACTCAATTGACTACTTGCTGAAACTGGGTACTTAATTATTAAGGGCACATCCATGCTTGTGAACGTGCTTTAAAGACTGTCACAGAGTTAGGCTTTGTCTACACTGGCAATTGAACAACAAAACTTGTGTCTTTTAAAGGTGTTACCCTGAAAGACAGAAGTTTTGCTGCAACAAGTGCCAGTGTAAACAGCACATTGTCAGCAGGGAAACCACAAACACTGCTCGTTGGGGGTGGAAGTTTTTTGTCAGCAGGAGAGCAGACAACTAGCAGCTACACTGCACAACTTTTAGCGGCACAGCAGTGATGACACAGCCATATTGCTAAAAGCTGTGTAATGTAGACAAAGCCTTAGTATGTGTCCTTGTTTTGTAACAGGTTCCAACCAATATTGTTGTAAAATAGCTTTGAAATTGAACAAGTTACTGTTGCTAACTAAGATTGTGAAACAGTCTGCATTTGTCTATTATAGTTAAGTTTGAAAATGATTAGATTTGTATTGGTAAATGTCAATAAATGTTGATTTCATCATACTTGCACAAACTGACAATATTTCCATTGATGACTGAATTTACAGAAAGGCAAAGAAAGAAAATTCTGCTTGAAATTATTAGAGTTTGATTTAAGACTATTTACTTTTTATGTTTTGACATATGTTGACGACATTTGTTTTAATAGTTACAAAGCTTTAATTTTTTAAATCTTAATGTCACTAAATAAGTGTGACCCACCCACAATTTTCTGCAATTGTGAACATTTAAACAAACAGAAAAAAAAATTAAACCCAATTTCCCACAGCTGTGAAAATTTAAATTGATAAAAATAAAAAAAAATGCTTAACAAGTATGTTATCCATCAAAATTATAAAAATAAAATAAAAGTTGAATTCAGCCAAGCCTAACTTCAGTTAATGATTTCACACTGGCTTTCAAGTTTTAAGTGTATACAAATGTAAAAGGAGATCACATATGAAAGTAGGAGTTTGTTAGTCAGGAGTGTTAATAAGATCCTGGGGCTAATATAATTTATGTGGAAGCAGGTTAAGAGCCGACTACTATAGATCTGTAGGGAAGGAGACGTGGGGAAAGGAGGGGAGTGGTGTGTAAGTAATTGACCAAATTGTCTTGTTTTAACTTGGGTGGTGGTTCCTCTGTGGTAACACCTCCCAGTTGATAACCAATTGGCAAAAGTGAGTTCCTATTCTGAGGGACTGAGTCAAAATCTAAACAAAGTCACCTTTCCAAGACAATGATTGAGTATCATTGTTGTTTTTCATTGTGGTTGTGTTGATTCTGAAAACCTGGATGATTATTGTATTAATCAATTTTCTAGCCAGTGTTAGCAAAATCATAGTCCATTACTACTTTTACCTTGTATCCTATGCTATTAGTTGATGTTATTAAGGACAATTAATAAAACTCTATAAAAAAAACCTCAGTTGGTTTTTCTTTAGTTAAGCAATTGAAATTCAAATAGTGCTAAGAAAAGCAGTACAGATAATCAGTTTACTTAATATTTGTTTTATACCTTATCTTTCTGATACCCTTTACATAATGCTGTTTGTGACTTAAGGCTTAGCTATGTCTACAGTGCAGAGCCTGTGGCAGCACAACTATGCTACCAGAGCCCCCAGGACAGAAGCAGCATACAGTGACAGGAGGAGTTTTTCTGCTGGTGCAGGAACATCTTGTCCCCCAATGATGTTAGCTATACCAACAGAAACAATCTTCTGTTGGCATTGCAGTGTCTACATTGGTGGTTTTGCTGGCATAGCTATGTCTCTAGGGGTTGTGGGGGTTTTCACACCCCTGACTGACACAGTTATACCATAAGAAGTTTTAAAAGTGTACAACCAACCTTTAGGTTACGATTCAGTAATTTAATATGGGCAGATGTAGGAGTCTATCTGAGAAGAGCCCCACAAGTCACGGCATGGAGCACCCTGCATAGGAGAAGGGCCAAAACTGTATATTTGTAAGTAGTCACCTTAGATGAAAGGGTATCTCATTGTCCCTCTTTAAACATTTAAAAGAAAAAGTCACTATTTTTAAACAACCACTAATAGCATAAAACAGACTGGCTAAGATTTTTAGAAGCGGACCTAAACTTAAGTTAAATACATGGTTAAATGTGCAAAACTGAATGCCTAGAAGTTCCCACTGAAGTCTAGGGGAGCTTCTGTGCTCATTTGAAAATCTAATCATTTATTTAGGGCTTGGATCTTCAAAGGAGTCTAAGGGTTTGTCTACATGACACATTATTGCCCACCAGCTAGGGTGTAAATTCTAGCACGCACAAGTGAGTTGTGCACTAACTGATGCATGTAGACCCTGCTGCGTGTTGACAGTCATGTTTCAAGTAGGACTCTGTCAATGTGCTCTAGGTAACTTTTAGTGCACGCAGCAGGATCTAAACAGACTGTTCGTGTGCAACATGCTGGTGCACACTAGAATTTACATGCTTGCTGGTTCTACACTAACGTACCATGTAGACAAGCCCAAAAGGGAAGATTCACAAAGGAGACTTAGGCTCAGTGTTGCAGCACCTAACTAGGTGCTTATGGAATCACACCACCAATACTGTTTTGTATGGAGCCCAATCTGGTAGGCATCCCCCTAAGGTAGCCTCTGAGCACTACTACTGCATCAGCGAGTTAGGCAGGGGAATGCCTAATTTGTGAATCCTGCCAGGGCTTAGGTGTCAAGATTTGGGCATAGACACTGCTGCCTACCAGCAAAAATTTAGGTGCCTAGGAAATATAGTCACCTACAGGGTTTGGCAGCAGCTAAACAGAGGTTTTGAGGATCTAAATATTGGACTTAGGCACCTGAAGCAGCAGTTAAGCACCTAAATCCCTTTGTGGACCTAGCCTTAAGTGCCCATATGTGGATTAAAGATCCTGACTTTAGGTACCCACTTTGAAAAAGGAATACTCCATTTTCAATATTATATACAGACATATCTACACAACACATAATTTGTAAAAATCTGAACATCTTAAATCACTTTATTCAGTAAAGATAAAAGACATTTTGAAAATAATTCTTAATTGGACTGAGCAGATTTACACATTAATTGAAATGTGTGGATTAAACATTTGATAGGTCAAAAGAAACACTGAAAAACAGGAGAGGAAATACATGGTTTACAGCTCTTGTTCATTTACTCAGATTATTTCTGACTTATCAATGGAACTTGGCTTTTGTGTAAGCTTTCCATAAAAATTGTAGTTTACTTGTCAAAATTTCCTCTCTCCACCAGCACCTTCCTAAGTTTTCAGTGTGATAGCACTGCTAATGATTAATAGTCACCTTTACAAATTTGCATAATATCGATCCCGGTTCTGAAAGTTTCTGTAAGCATACTTGGCATCTGATCTACTGTGTGGGACTCTTCCGAATGGTTCATGATCATTAAAACAGGAGTCAAAAACTCCATCCACAGCTTTTTCTGCTGTTTCTTTGCTTACTTTTCTAACAGCCAAAATGGAGCGAATGGCTCTGTCTCGTACACAGGTCTGAAAGAAATGGGGGGGGAAAAATTGTAGCTACGATTTGAGGTCACAAATTACAAACCATTTTGTACAGATCTATCTAAATGTTAGTTCCTATTGCATGTGTATCAACATTAAGGTTACAGTTAATTATGTATCACAGAAAACTGATACCATTCCAAATAGATCTTAAAAACAAACTTGTGATCATTTAAATGTATTTTTCTTTAATCTAAAATTAACTATTTAATTTTCTTTATGCACCTAAATCTTCATGTAATAAGAAGAAATGCTATTTTTCTTTGATTAGCAATAATTCAAATGCAGTTTAAAACTCTGGCTTTATGTAAAAAAAAAAAGCATACAACTTAGACATTCACATGAGAAAATCTGCTCAAAGTTGAAAAGCCACGTGTCAGTTAGCCTTTTTCAACTATCATCAAATAGAAGATCTAGAGGACTCGACTCCTCTGCCATCACTCTTCCTTTCTGTGGTAACTTTCCCTGATCCCACCTTTCTGTAGCAACTGCTACCTATTGGGCTTTTCCTCTAAAAAGAAGAAAAGGATACACAAGATCTCCAAGCCACTGTCAGTAATTGCTGCTCTAGATCAGCCAGGAATAGATTTATTCAAGTTCAGTCCTGTAATCTGTACTTAAGTAAAAGTCTCACTGAAATCTCGGGGAGCCTTTCCTGACTAAGGGGCTGCATGTCTGACTCTATACTAAATTTATATTGTGAACTGGCTTTAATTTATTTTTAATCCTTTTGAGTCTTTCCATACATAGGAAACAAAAATTAAAACTTCAAAATAAGAGTGACTAGGGTTGACCAGAAGTGTCTTCTGAATTGGATTTTTTCTGTTCTTACTGACTACCCACTGTAATTAATTTATTAAGCAGTAGTTCAAGCTGGAAAAACCACCAGCTCCTAATTTAGCTTTTTTAAAAAATTCATTGGTTCTACCAATGCAAAAATCTTATTTTTCGCGGGAATTTTTCTTCTAAAAAAAATGTAACCCTTTAAAAAGTGTCTTAAAAGATATGTTAAAGCCTGATCTTGAAGGTTCTCCTCCTTTCAGTTTTGTCCTTAATTTAGAGCCCTTCCATCTTCAAAGGCACAGCTCTGGAATCTGTTTTCAGGGCCAGATGCTCCCTACCCAAATTAGAATGATAGAGGAAAACAAATGCTGGTAGAAAATGGACAGAGAAGATGCAAAGATAGCTGATGGAAGGGAGCAAATCCCTGGTATGTTCCCAACCTCTGACCAAGAGAAGCCTCTTGCACAATCACTGGGGGGTCAGGACTCCATGGCTCAGGGCATTCCAGGGACTGGAGTAGAGACACAGTAGTATTCCATTCCACACCCTGTGGCCAGTGAATGTAAAATGATACCAAATGAGAATGCTATAACTTTGCACAAGTGTAAATGACTAGGCAAAGAGTGGGACAACAGAATCCAGGCTTAATTATAGGGACAACCCATCCCTGGCAGCTTTCAAGGTAGGATGGAGGGAATCAACAATGTATTTGCCTCCTAAACTTTTGGCTGGCTAGAAAGGGAAGGAGCAAGGATAGCAGAAGGGACAGAGAGCAGACAGGCTGCTGCTTTGTGCAGCAGCATTCAGCCAGTCTCCTCTTCCTGCCAGCTGCCATTTAGCTCCTGTACAGAGTAGGAGTCTCACTGGAGCCTGCTGCCAGAAGGAGCTGCTTTATCCTTCTGATGAGGCAGGAGAGGCTGTAGCCAGCTCAGCTCCATCCCAGCCCACCTATGCCCCTCCCCTGAAAGGGCCTGGGAGCAATAGAAGCAGGGGGACAAAGAGGAGTCACTACCAAATCAGGCTTCCATCAAGCAGCAGTTTCTTCTCTCTCTCCTCCTTAGGAGACAGATATAAGGGAGGAGAGGAGCCAGGTACATGGAGAAACTGCAAAGAGGGCAATGGAGTGAGGAGACACTGGGGGCATGTCTGTATTAAAAACTTAAGTCAACCTACGTTAGGTTGACTTACAGCCACCACAGTAACTACTGTGGTGGTTAATGTCCACACGACCCTCCTTCCATCAACAGTGTTCATCCATCCTCACAAGGAGCACTTCCATTTACTTAAGAAGGGCAGTGTGAGTGTGGGGCACAAGAGCCCAGGCTCACAGCTCCGCACGCAGCTCCCCACTAAGAGCCCGGCTGCCCCCCATCAGCTACCAGCTCCCAACCTGGTCTCTCAGCTCCCTGCGCTCTTGGCTCCCCATCAGGAGCCCAGCGCGCCCCCTCCCCACAGCTCTTAGCTCCCCGCTCGTCTGTGCAGCTGGGCTCCTCACTGGGAGCCCCTGACTTACCCTGGTTTTCTTGTCAATTTCAGTTTCAGGTGGAACCATGAAATTGACAAGAATGACAGCCAACACCTCAGATACAGGGGTAAGCAGAGGGATGTGGGGCAGTGTATGGAGGCAATTTAGAAAAACAGAGAGGTAGGGATGACTTGAGGAATGGGAAGCTAGGAGAGGCAGAAAGGACAAGGACTGAAGGCAAGAGAGCTAGAGGGGAAAATTTGGGTTTTGGGAAGTGGGAGGCGAAAGTCAGATATGGATGGGTAGGCGGGCAATATAAAATTATATAAAATTTACAATGATTTCCCATCATCTACTGTTTTTCCTGTGGTAAGATTGTGGCTAGGAATTTAATAGGAGTTGGTGTATTGCTTGATGGACTACGATAATAAAGTCCAAAGCCATACTATACTGTTCCTTAACATAAGTCAGCATTATTTACAAGGCACAGTCTTCTTTACCTGATGGTGCTGTTTTAATCCAAATTTAAATCTGGTCATTTCATTTATGAGTGAGCAGTCTCCACTGAGATTAGCAGCTCGAATCTATCATGAAAACAAAAGACCACAGAAAATAAGTGGAAAAGTCAGAGCATTACAGTAAGTCTTAATATAATGAAGCAGTTTCCTGTATTTTTCTGGTGGACTCTCCCTCTTTGTGCTTAACTGGGGAACACTGAACCCTTCTTTGCCTTCTTGGTGTCAGCTATGCCAGGGCACGTTTTATTGACCACCATCTTTTCTCCTGATTTTGCTCTCTCCTTTTCATAGTACTTCTCCGCCCCTATATAAGGCTACATATTGTTCTGGAGGGAATATCCATTGGTAACTCCGGGGGGCCAAGTCATACATGCTCTTGCAAATTAAATGAGTGATCAGGGAGCAGAGAAGAAAATTTAGATATGTGAGCCACTGCTTGAACTTGAAAACCCTGTGAGATGTTCCTGTTGCCATCTGCATTAGGGACTACTGTAAGAGCAAGGAAGGCAGGCAAGTGGCTTTCAAAAAACCACCTGCTGCATTTTCCACAGTAGCAGGAACACAGTTGCGTTAAGAGAGTACAGACAGAGTCATACACATTTCTCTTCCTCTCCCTCCTCCAGACTAGTCTGGGGCTTCCCTGGTATAGCCTATCTTCTGGGATGGGAAACACTGCTCCAGTAGTTTTTGTGTAGAAAAAAATGTGTAGAAAAAAATGAATCTGTTTCATAAGAGGAAGCTAGTATTTGTACTGGTGAATTTAAAAGATTGAAAGGACAAAAGTTGTTTAGACACAAAAAACGGGCCAAAAAGTACAAGCAAGCAATTCCCAGAAAAGTTTGATCCCAATCTTGTGTTAAATCTTATGTTCAGCACATTGGCACTCTATTACTCTCTTAGAGACAAAAAGCAGGTAGGTAGATAATGAAATTTCTGAATTCCAGAGTGGCTTTAATGATATTGTATATGTGGCTACTAGATACTAAACCAAATTCATTTCCAAGAAGAAGAATTACAAGAAATCACAGCTGATTTTCACTTAAAGTGCATCTTCTCCAGATAAAACAAATGCAAACATGATATACAATTTCATGTACCTGTATAAAATCTGACTTTTTTGTAGCAAATTCATTATATTACTTCTCTCATTAGGGCAGAATACTGAATCTGCAGTTTTACAATGAAATCTGTAAGTTTATGCTATCAACTCCAGATATCATTCTTCACAGTTCTTGAAAAGTACTCCTAAATGTTTTAAACTAAAATGACATAGACACCATTTAACTCTATACATTTAGATTATCTTTATTGGCATAGAATAATTTTTTTTTTTGTTACAGTGAGGAAATTTTCGACTTTATCAAAATGAGAAAGATGACATTTACATGGAAATATATACACATAATTCTAGTTCATATTCCAAAATGAACTATTAGTAACCTGTGTAAGTAGCTTAGTTTCGTTTCATAATCCATCAAGTTATCCATGCTACACAAGCAGCTATGTGCCACTCAATCTGGTAATAACATTCTCCAGGAAAGGATTAGAGTGTCATGAACAGAGGTTTATGATTATTAAGGCTACAGTCAACAAAATAATAAGTAAATATTTTTTACAGGAAGAGTCACTTCTGTTATTAACCTTGCCTTTGAGCTCTAATATACTACTATGAAGATTATGCAAAATATCAGTATTTGTAGAAAAAGGAATTTTATAAATACTGTACTATCATCTACATGTTTTTATTCTGTAGCTATTGAAACATGATAATGTTCACTTCATTACATATCAGAAGCAGATAAATATGTATTACATTTGTTTGTTAAACTCCAAAACATAGTATTTCAACTTGTACTTTGAACAAATCTGGTCTCTAGATTGAATCAACAAAAGGTAGGAGGGAGGATGAAGAAGGAGTTATACTGAATTATGTTTGGATAGAACAGAATGTTTGGCTCAGCACCAAAACCTCTAATAGCCACCAGTAAGTAACACTCAGACTCAAGTAAGAAGCCTACTTGTGTGTGACAAGCACATTGACTTACCTCTGAACAGGCTAAATGTTTGACATTGCTGAACCAGTCAACATGTGCACGACAGTGATCAAAAGCATGAATCAGTTCATGTGTAACTACGCGGTTCATATGGGATTGTTGATGAATATTGTTCTGGCATAGAACAATCTGTAGAACAAAAATATAGGAAGTCTTTAGCAGAAAGTTAAAGGAATTTTCATTGCAAGAGTATACTAGCTTTGAACAGTATTACTGGCTTCCAATTTCTCCCTATCCTATTGGAATTATTTATTCAATCATTACAACACTAATTTAACCATAATTCCTTTATTAAAGTCAAAGGTCAAATGGTATTTATACAATTGCTCTAAACCTACCTAAAAGCCTAACTAATAAGCCCTTTACTACATCTCCATAGTAAAAAAAAAACACAAAAACAAAAAACAACATTTTACAAGCATTTGATCAAGATACTTACAAATGGGCTAAACCCAGGGGTTCTTAGACCCATAATCATTAAATCATACATGTGTACGACTGGAAGAGACCTCAATAGATTATCTAGTCCATTCCCCTGTACTTAAGGCAGGACTAAGTAATAACTAGATCATTCCTGACAGATATTCATCTAACCTGTTCTTAAAAACCTACAATGATGGATATTGCATAACCTACCTAGGCAATTTGTTCCAGTGCTTAACTATCCTGAGAGTTAGGAACAACCTTTTATTTACTTGAAAACTGTTATCATAACCCCCACCCCCAGACTTCTCTTCTCCAGACTAAACACACAATTTTTTCATTCTTCATTCATAGGTCATATTTTCTAGACCTTTAATCATTTTTGTTGTGCTCCACTGGACATTCTCCAATTTGTCCACATCTTTCCTGAAACGTGACATCAGAACTGGATACAATACTCCAGCTGAGGCCTTATCAGCACAGAATAGAATGGAAGAATTACTTCTCATGTCTTGCTTACAATACTCTTGCTGACAAATCCCAGAATGATGTTTTCTTCTTCTGCAACAGTGTTAATCCACCTTTCTGCAGTACTCCTTCCTAGACAGTCATTTCCCATTTTGTACGTGTCAAACTGATTGTTCCTTCTTAAGTGGAGTACTCTAAACTTTATAAGTGTACTCTTTACGTCATTATCTAAATCATTTATGAAGATATTGAACAGAGGCAGACCCAGGAACAATCCCCGTGGGACTGCACTCGATATGCCCTTCCAGCTTGACTGCAAACCACTGCTAACTACTCTCTTGAAACAGTTTTCCAACTAGTTATGCACCCACCTTATAATAGCTCCACCTAGGTCAGGTGGGCAAACTACGGCCCGCGAGCCACATCCAACCTACCAGCCAATTTAATCTGGCTCTCAAGCTCCTGCTGGCGAGCGGGATCTGGGGCTTGCCCCACACCCATGCTCCAGATGGAGACAGGGTCCATTCCACGCATGCGTGTTGTGGCTCCCGGAAGCAGCAGCATGTCCCCCCTCCAGCTCCTACATTTAGGGGCAACCAGGAGCTCCGCGTGCTTCCCCTGCCCCAAGCACTGCCCCTGTAGTTCCCATTGGCCAAGAACTGCAGCCAGTGGAAGCTGCAGGGATGGCACCTGAGGTCAGGACAGTGGGCAGAGCCACCTAGCCGTGCCTCCACATAGGAGCTGTAGAGGGGACATGCCGCTGCTTCCAGGAGATGCTTGAGATAAGCACCACCCAGAGCCTGCACCCTTGAGCCCCTCCCGCGCCCCAAGCCCATGCTCTGATCCCCCTCCTGCCCTCAGAACCTCTCGATCCCAGCGCACCCTCCTGCACCCCAAACTTCTCATCCCCGCCCCACCCCAGAGCCTACACCCCCAGCTGGAGCCCTCACCCTCCCTTCCCCCCGCGCAACCCCCTACCCCAGCCAGGAGCCGCCCCATCCCGCACCCTGAACTTCTCATTTCTGGCCCCAGCTCAGAGTCCACACCCCCAGCCAGGGTCCTCACCCCCTCCTGCACCCCAACTCCAATTTTGTGAGCGTTCATAGCCCAGCATACAATTTCCATACCCAAATGTGGCCCTCAGGCCACAAAGTTTGCCTGCCCGATCTAGGTTGTATTTCCCTAGTTTGTTTATGAGGTCACGCGGGACAGTATCAAAAGCATTATAAAGTCAAGGTATATGGCATCTACCGCTTCCCCACTACTCACCCTGTCAAAGAAAGCTATTAGGTTGGTTTGACACAATTTGTTCTTGACAAACCCATGCTGATCGTTACTCATCATCTTATCTTTTAGATATTTGCAAATTGATTACTTGATTATTTGCTCCATTATCTTTCCAAGTACTGAACTTAAGCCGACTGGTCTGTAATTCCCATCTTGTCCTTATTTTTCTTTGTATAGATTGGCACTACAGTAGAATCTCAGAGTTATAAACTGACCAGTCACCCACATACCTCACTGGGAACTGGAAGTACACAATCAGGCAGCAGCAGAGACCAAAAAAACAAAAAACATAGAAAGCAAATACAGTACAGTACTGTATTAAACGTAAATGTAACCTAAAAAAAAAAAGGAAAGTTTAAAAAAAAAAAAAAAAAAGATTTAGCAAGGTAAAGAAACTTTGTGCTTGTTTCATTTAAATTAAGATGGTTAAAAGCAGCATTTTTCTTCTGATAGTAAAGTTTCTAAGTTGTATTAAGTCAATGTTCAGTTGTAAACTTTTGAAAGAACAACCATAACATTTTGTTCAGAGTTACAAACATTTCAGAGTTATGAACAACCTCTATTCCCAAGGTGTTCGTAACTCGGAGGTAAATACACAGTAGAACCTCATTCCAGGCCTCTGGAATCTCTTCCATCTTTTTTCTAATGGCTCAGATATTGCCTCAGTCAGCTCCTTGAGTATTGGATGTATTCCATCATATTGGTTGGCTCCAACATGGTCAGGCAAGTATTAGGCAATGTACCCTTTAAGAGTTTACTTTTTATACCCTTTAACAATCCAGAGATGTCTTGCCAATTACTGACATCAGCTAAAAAATAACTTGAGATCGTGCACCCTTATTTCCAGTCTTAATCCAGATAAGATTTACAATCTCTTCCCCTCCTTCTTGCTGACTAAATGGTTTTTCCTTCGCATCTGGGTTTACATAGGCCCCAATTTTTAGGTAACATTGGTATGTGGGGTTGTTAGGGCCGTGCTGGCTCATTTTAAGACAGATTCTCTTTCTTATTTAAAACCATCTGCAGTCACCCAGTCGATTAGAGGCCTTCTTTTCAGAAACTCTCTTTTATTTTATTATTCTTTGAACTAGACATCCTCCCTTAGTTCATTTCTTCTGGCCTGTAACTCATTATTTTCAAGGCCTTCCTTCTACCATGACTTCAACCTGCTGGGTACTAATATTAGTGGTGTTATCTCCAAATAATAACTCATACATAGTGCTTTTCATTAACACAGCTCAAAGCACTTTACAAAGAAGCATCAGTAGCTAAGCACAAGCATGGATCTACCAAATTTTAAAGTTAACTTTCTTTTATGTACTTAAATCAAACTTCCAACATTATTTAAAAATCTGATTTTGATTATAAATACATGTTTTTGGAATCTTCTTTTTCACTCTGTAGGGTATTAAAATAGACAACATCAACGCCCACCTGTGATGTTGCAGCATCAAAACCTCCACTGACACACCCATCACAGTCTTCACAGGCAAAGTGCCGATCTTTATGAACAGTGCTGAAAGGTCAAGAAGTATGATGTTAGAGGCAAATTTTAAATAAGATTGCTAAGGAAAATCCATTACTATAGAAGTCAATATAGAATACACAAGTCAGAGGTTGACCTACCAGCCAGACTGCTTCATAGCATCAAGAAGTAGTTGAGCATAAGGACCTAGAAAAACAGTGCTGCAATCAATTTCTCTACACAAAATTTTGTATAGCAAGTAAAAGTTCAGTTATTAATTACATAAAAGATAATTTCGAAGTGAGATGCAATTAATAATTATATGGTGATGAATTGACACTGCATCTTAAATAAAGTGCATTATGACTTTCTTTGGAAAAGCACTAGATGAAAAGTCAATTTACAGTTGTCCCAGTTCAGATTAATTAAAAATGACATTCAAAGCCACACAATGCTCAACTCACTGCAGGGCACACAGACATAGTTTAAATAGCAAATGCTTGTGGAAAGGCCACTACTTCTGAATTCTGTATAAAACTTAGTGTAATGTAATGTCAGGCCAGACCTCCACCTAAAACTTTGGTCGACCTAGCTGTGGCCTCCCTTTCTGATACTGCAGCATGGTGTTGCATATGTAGTGTACACCCAGCCTCAGTGTATAATAATGGAGACTAAATGTAGAATTAGCATATGTCCTCAATCTACAGAAAAGGGCCTTCTGGGTAAAAAGAACATATAGCAGCCACTTCTGGAAGATTATTTTCTTAATTAATTAACGAGAATTAGTGCAGATATGGAAGATGAATAAGGAAAGTTATATAGCAAGACAAGAGCCCAAGAACAATGAAGGGGCTTTTTAGAGGTGATCCCTGTAACAGAAACATCCAGTTACTCACAATTAAACCAATTCCTACAGTATCGTCACAGATGCCAAAAGCTCCAAATATCCCCCACCCCATCTCTGCCCACTGCACTGCCAAAATCAATACAGTAAAATCTCTTATCCAGCACTTCACCAACCAGCAAGCTCTGTAAACCGGCATCTCTGATCTGCACGGAAAGTCCGATTTATAGTGCGGTTGGTGTGGGGCCAGCAGGGGGCTGGGGCATGGGAGGGGCTGCAGGGCGCACTCTGGGAGGAAGTTTGGGGCAGGTAGTTGGGGCACAGGGTGCTAGATGGGGGGGGGTGGGGCTCCCTCCGGCAGTTCCCTGTCCCTGCTATGGCTGATGGAGGCATGGCCAGGCAGTTCTCCAGGCACTCTGCCTCCGTCCCCCAACCCCGAGTACTGACTCTGTGGCTCCCAGTCCATGGCCGGGAACTGCAGCCAATGGGAGCTGCAGGAGGTGGTGCCTTCAGACAGAGACAGCCTGGCACATGCCTGCTTGCAGAGCTGCCTGGCCGCACCTCCGCCAGGAGCAGCAGGGATGGGGAGCCGCCGGAGATGAGCGCCTCCCCCCACCTCCTGATGTGGTACCCCGAGGCCTAGCCACACCTCTGGTAAGAGCTAGAGTGAGGATATGCCACTGCTTCTGAGAGTTAGTTGAAATAAGCATTGCCCGGAGCCTGTACCTTTGAGCCCCTCCCGTGTCCCGAGCTCCTGCCCTGATCCCCCTCCCGCCCTCCAAACGCCTCGATCCCAGCCCGGAGCCCCCAGTGCACCCCAAGCTCCTCATCCCCAGCCCCACTCCAGAGCCTGCACCCCCAGCCAGAGCCCTCAACTCCCCTGGCCCAGCCCAGAGTCCCCTCCTGCACCCTGAACTCCTCATTTATGGCCCCACCCCACAGCTTGCACCCCCAATCAGAGCCCTAACCCTCCCCCCATGTCCCAGTCCCCGCCCTGGTCCCCATCCTGCCTTCCGAACCCCTCGGTCTCAGCCTGGAGCACCCTCTTACACCTCAAATCCCTCATCCCCAGCCCTACCCCAGAGCCCGCATCTCCAGCCGGAGCCCTTACCCTGTTCCCCTCCCACCCCCTGCATCCCAACCCCCCGCCCCAGCCTGGAGACCCCCATCCAGCACCCTGAACTCCTCATTTCTGGCCCCACTCCAGAGTCCACACCCCCAGCCAGAGCCCTCACCCCTCCTGCACCCAAACCCAATTTTGTGAGCGTTCATGGCTCGCCATCCAATTTCCATACCCAGATGTGGCCCTGAGGCCAAAAGGTTTGCCCATCCCCGTCTTAGCACTTCATCATTGACCTTTGTAACTGTGCAGATGCTTGTCCCAGCGATATTTAACGTATATTTTAATAACAAATACTCATTGAGAATACGTACAAGTACACGCTCATAGTTTTAGCGAGGACACCTGCGTTTCGGGTATTGCGCTCGCCATGTTGCGTTCGCACAGTAAATGACGCCCCAAAACAAATGCTGTTTACCTGACCTCCCTCTATTAAGAGGTACCTGACGCTTATGGACACCAGGCAGGGTCCTTCGGAAGCCGAAGACTTTGCTCCCATCCCACACCACGGTCAAGTTTTTAGCAGATTAGGGACAAGTCAGCAATGGGATCTGAGTTACTATAGAAAATTCTTTCCTGGGTATCTGGCTGGTGAATCTTGCCCATATGCTCAGGGTTTAGCTGATTGCCATGTTTGGGGTCGGGAGGGAATTTTCCTCCAGGGCAGATTGGAGAGGCCCTGGAGGTTTTTCGCCTTCCTCTGTAGCATGGGGCATGGTTGACTGGAGGGAGGCTTCTCTGCTCCTTGAAGTTTTGAACCATGATTTGAGGACTTCAGTGGCTCGGACATGGGTGAGGTTTTTCATGGGAGTGGGTGGGTGAGATTCTGTGGCCTGCGCTGTGCAGGAGGTCGGACTAGATGATCAGAGTGGTCCCTTCTGACCTTAGTATCTATGAATCTATGAATAAGAACAACCTTCCCGGTCAGTATCTGCCACTGGCCACAGTTCGCTACCCCGGCCCAGCGGCAGAGGAGGTCAGAGAGCAGCTTTAACAGCGGTAACTGCGACTGGTAGCGAAGGACACCTGACCGCCGTTTTTCACACGACACCCGGCCCCCGGGGGAGAAGCTCTGCGCCCCCGGCCTGGCAGGCCCCTCCAACCCCGCACTCAGAGCCGACCCCGCCGCGCCCACAGGGCTCGGGAGCCCCCCGCCCCGGCGCCTACTTGTGTCCAGGGCGATCTTCAGCATCACCCGGCACTTGTGGTTGAAGGTGAAGAGGCTGGTGGCCAGGAAGCTGCGCTGCGGCTTGGCCTCGCGGCGCCGCTCCGGGAAGAGCCGGTAACCGAAAGCCTCCCCCTCGGCCACCTCCGGCGGCGGCGGCGGCTCGCTCCGATCCATGGGCCCGGCTTCCCGGGCAACTTGGAGACGTGCCCCCGGCAGCGGCGGTTCCCGGGCAAAGGTCAACTCCGGCACCGCCCCGCCAATCCCCGGGGCGGCTGCGCACCACGTGCCGCCAGCCGAGGGGCGGCGCGGGCAGCCATGACAGCGGCGGTAACGGTCGCTCGCGGTGCGCGGGGGGTGCGGGCGGCAGCTGGGCCGAGGCCCCGTCGCGGCCGCCGGCACTAGGAGCGCGGCGGAGTCTGTTTCCAGCCCCAGTCCCAGCCGCGGTGCACTCGGGGAAGCGCCGGCCGGAGGAGGCGGTACCCGGCGCCAGGTGGGGTGTGGAGGGCGCGGGGCGGCGGTTTCAACCCCTCCGGGGGCTGGGTCCCAG
This sequence comes from Dermochelys coriacea, assembly GCF_009764565.3. NCBI lineage: Eukaryota > Metazoa > Chordata > Testudines > Dermochelyidae > Dermochelys > Dermochelys coriacea. The sequence continues at coordinate 295,084,550 of NC_050068.2, forward strand.
GTCTCCTTGCCGGGGGTGGGCGCCTGGGATGAGCCCGAGCAGTCACGTTTGCTTCCGCACCGCCAGAGAGCGGCTGCAACGGCGGGGCGCATGTGAGACGCCAGGGACCCTGGCCTGCCCCGTCTCTGCCTGCCCCTTTTCCCGCCCTCATCAGGGCAGCGCCTGAGCCCCTCGGGGCACCAGTGGGCTGTGAACAGCGCTGCGGGCCCAGCCTGTAGGTGGGGAACTGAGGCAGAGTAAGGCCTGGGGTCAACAAAGGCACTTAGGCGCAGGGCTGGTGCAAGCACTAGGCAAACTAGGCAGCTGCCTAGGGGGCCAAGATTTGGGGGGTGCAGAAAAGTGGTCCCCAAAAGTAGGACCACATATCAATCAAGAGGCTGGCAGCAGATTGCAGACTGGAGGGAGGACGTAAGAACCACGTTCCCAATGACTTGCTCTCTTGCGCTCACCTCCGGGGGATGGGGGGTGCAAGGTGGAAGTTTTGCCTAGGGTGCAAAATATCCTTGCACCGGCCCCACTTAGGCGTTGCAACGCCGAGCATCCTAGGAACAGTCTATGGATCCACTGAGCCCGAGTCAGGTGCTGAGACGCCGCTACCATGCATGAGAGAGTTAGGCACCTTAAACTGTGATTTACACCAGTGCTTGTCAACCAGGGGTACATGTACCACCCGGGGTATGCAGAGGTCTTCCATGGGGTTACATCAGCTCATCTAGAGATTTGACTATTTTTTTCAAGAGACTACATAAAATGCACTAGTGAAGTAACTGCAAAGTAAATGACTTGTTCATACTGCTCTATATACTATGCACTGAAATGTAAGTATTATATTTATATTCCAGTTGACTTATTTTATAATTATATGATAAAAATGAGAAAGTATGCAATTTTTCAGTAGTAGCGTGCTGTGACAGTTTTGTATTTTTCTGTCTGATTTTGTAAGCAAGTAGTTTTTAAGTGAGTTGAAACTTGGGTTACGCAAGACAAATCAGACTCCTGAAGGGGGTACGGTTGTTTGGAAAAGGAGAGAGCCACTGAGCTACATAGCCAGCATTCTAGGAAGGAGAAGCTTGCGTAAAATAGCCAGGGGTGTGTATGTCTAAGCTTAGTTGCTCTCAAAGGGGTAGGTGCCTCAGTTTGGGCAGTGAGGAGGCACCTGTCTCTGTTAGCGATCTGTAGCTAGGAACCCATCTCTTGGGGTATGTCTACACTACACTCGAAATTAGGTCGAGTTTATAGAAGTCGGTTTTGTAGAAAGCATTTTTATACAGTCGATTGTGTGTGTCCCCACACAAATGCTCTAAGTGCATGTAGTCGACGGACTGTGTCCAAAGTACTGAGGCAACTGTTGACTTCCGGAGCTTTGCACTATGGGTAGCTATCCCACAGTTCCCGCAGTCTCCACCGCCCATTTGAATTCTGGATAGAAATTCCAGTGCCTGATGGGGCTAAAACATTATCGCAGGTGGTTCTGGGTACATATTGTCAGGCCCCCATTCTCTCCCTCCCTCCGTAAAAGCAAGGACAGACAATCATTTTGCGTCTTTTTTTCTTGAGTTACCTGTGCAGACGCCATATCACAGCAGGCATGGAGCCCGCTCAGCTAACCGTCACCGTATGTCTCCTGGGTGCTGGCGGACATGGTACTGCATTGCTACACAGCAGCAGTTTATTGCCTTTTGGCAGCAGACAGTGCAGTATGACTGGTAGCCGTCATCGACGTAGTCCTGGGTGCTCTTTTAACTGGGTGCCTGGGCAAACATGGGAGTGACTCAGCCAGGTCATTTCCCTTGTTTCGTCTCATGGCGATTGAGTCCTACCAGCAGTGCACTGTCTTTTAATCTGCAGCTAGCAGAAGATGATGGCCAGTAGTCCTACTGCACAGTCTTCTGCCGAGCACCCAGGAGGTGACGATGGCTAGCGGTCATACTGCACAGTCTGCTGCGAGCATGATGTAGAAAGATAGATGAAGTGGCTCAAAACAAGAAATAGACCAGATTTGTTTTGTATTTATTTTCTCCTCCCTCCTTCCCTCCCTCTGTGAAATCAATGGTCTGCTAAACCCAGTTTTGAGTTCTATACTTGAGGCGGCCATTCAGTTTCTCGCAAAGCCACCCCCTTTGTTGATTTTAATTCCCTGTAAGCCAACCCTGTAAGCCATGTCGTCAGTCGCCCCTCCCTCCGTCAGGGCAACAGCAGACAATCGTTCCGCGCCTTTTTTCTGTGCAGACGCCATACCACAGCAAGCATGGAGCCCGCTCAGATCACTTTGGCAATTAGGAGCACATTAAACACCACATGCATTATCCAGCAGTATGTGCAGCACCAGAACCTGGCAAAGCGAAACTGGGCGAGTAGGCGACATCAGCGTGGTGACGAGGGTGATGAGGACATGGACAGAGACTTCTCTCAAAGCACGGGCCCTGCCAATGTGGGCATCATGGTGCTAATGGGGCGGGCTCATGTGGTGGAACGCCGATTCTGGGATCGGGAAACAAGCACAGACTGGTGAGACTGCATAGTGTTGCAGGTCTGGAACGATTCCCAGTGGCTGCGAAACTTTCGCATGCGTAAGGGCACTTCCATGGAAATTTGTGACTTGTTTTCCCCTGCCCTGAGGCGCAAGAATACCAAGATGAGAGCAGCCCTCACAGTTGAGAAGCGAGTGGCAATAGCCCTGTGGAAGCTTGCAACGCCAGACAGCTACCGGTCAGTCGGGAATCAATTTGGAGTGGACAAATCTACTGTGGGGGTTGCTGTGATGCAAGTAGCCAACGCAATCAAAGATCTGCTGATATCAAGGGTAGTGACCCTGGGAAAAGTGCAGGTCATAGTGGATGGCTTTCCTGCAGTGGGATTCCCTAACTGTGGTGGGGCCATAGACGGAACCCATATCCTTATCTTGGCACTGGAGCACCAAACCGGCAAGTCCATAAATCGCAAGGGGTGCTTTTCAGTAGTGCTGCAAGCACTGGTGGATCACAAGGGACGTTTCACCAACATCAAGGTGGGATGGCCGGGAAAGGTACGTGACATTCGCATCTTCAGGAACTCTGGTCTGTTTCAAAAGCCGCAGGAAGGGACTTTCTTCCCAGATCAGAAAATAACTGTTGGGGATGTTGAAATGCCTATAGTTATCCTTGGGGACCCAGCCTACTCCTTAATACCATGGCTCATGAAGCCATACATAGGCAGCCTGGAGAGTAGTCAGGAGCTGTTCAACTGCAGGCTGAGCAAGTGCAGAATGGTGGTAGAATGTGCATTTGGACTTTAAAAGCGCGCTGGCGCAGTTTACTGACTCGTTAGACCTCAGTGAAACCAATATTCCCTCGGTTATTACTGCTTGCTGTGCACTCCACAATATCAGTGAGAGTAAGGGGGAGACGTTTATGGCGGGGTGGGAGGTTGAGGCAAATCGCCTGGCTGCTGGTTACACACAGCCAGACACCAGGGCAGTTAGAAGAGCACAGGAGGGTGTGGTGCGCATCAGAGAAGCTTTAAAAACCAGTTTCATGACTGGCCAGGCTACGGTGTGAAAGTTCTGTTTGTTTCTCCTTGATGAAACCCCCCCGCCCCTTGGTTCACTCTGTTTCCCTGTAAGCTAACCATCCTCCCCACCTCCCTTCGATCACCGCTTGCAGAGACAATAAAGTCATTGTTGCTTCACATTCATGCATTCTTTATTAATTCATCTCACAAAAAGGGGGATAATTACCCAGGTAGCCCAGGAGGGGTGGTGGAGGAGGGAAGGACAAGGCCACACAGCACTTTAAGAGTTTAAAACTTATTGAATGCCAGCCTTCTGTTACTTGGGCAATCCTCTGGGGTGGAGTGGCTGGGTGGCGGGAGGCCCCCCCACCGCATTCTTGGGCGTCTGGGTGAGGAGGCTATGTTACTTGGGGAGGAGGGCGGTTGGTTACACAGGGGCTGTAGTGGCGGTCTGTGCTCCTGCTGCCTTTCCTGCAGCTGAACCAGGTGCTGGAGCATATTAGTTTGATCCTCCAGCAGCCTCAGCATTGAATCCTTCCTCCTCTCATCATGCTGCCACCACCTTTCAGCTTCAGCCCTGTCTTCAGCCCGCCACTTACTCTCTTCAGCCCACCACCTCTCCTCCCGGTCATTTTGTGCTTTCCTGCACTCTGACATTGTCTGCCTCCATGCATTCATCTGTGCTCTGTCAGTGTGGGAGGACAGCATGATGTCAGAGAACATTTCATCGCGAGTGCGTTTTTTTCGCCTTCTAATCTTCGCTAGCCTCTGGGAAGGAGAAGATCCTATGATCCATGAAACACAGGCAGCTGGTGGAGGGAAAAAAAAAAGGGACAGTGGTATTTGAAAAGACACATTTTATAGAACAATGGGTACACTCTTTCACAGTAAACCTTGCTGTTAACATTACATACATAGCACATGTGCTTTCGTTCCAAGGTCGCATTTTGCCTCCCCCCACCACGTGGCTAACAGCGGGGAACCTTTCTGTTCTGTTCATAGGCAAACAGCCCAGCAGCAACGGGCACCTCTGAATGTCCCCTTAAGAAAAGCACCCTATTTCAACCAGGTGACCATGAATGATATCACTCTCCTGAGGATAATACAGAGAGATAAAGAACGGATGTTGTTTGAACGCCAGCAAGCATACACTGCAATGCTTTGTTCTGCAATGATTCCCGAGTACGTGCTACTGGCCTGGAGTGGTAAAATGTCCTACCATGGTGGATGGAATAAGGCTGCCCTCCCCAGAAACCTTTTTCAAAGGCTTTGGGATTATATCCAGGAGAGCCAAGAATGCCAGAGCAAATAAATCATTAAACAATCTAGCTTTTAAACCTTGTATAGTATTTTAAAAGGTACACTCACCAGAGGTCCCTTCTCTGCCTGGTAGGTCTGGGAGGCAGCCTTGGGTGGGTTCGGGGGTACTGGCTCCAGGTCCAGGGTGAGAAACAGTTCCTCGCTGTCAGGAAAACCGGTTTCTCCGCTTGTTTGCTGTGAACTATCTACAACCTCCTCATCATCATCTTCCTCGTCCCCAAAACCTGCTTCCATGTTGCCTCCATCTCCATTGAAGGAGTCAAAAAACACTGCTGGGGTAGTGGTGGCTGAACCCCCTAAAATGGCATGCAACTCATCATAGAAGCGGCATGTTAGGGGCTCTGACCCAGAGCAGCCGTTGGCCTCTCTGGTTTTCTGGTAGGCTTGCCTCAGCTCCTTAAGTTTCACGCGGCACTGCTTCAGGTCCCTGTTATGGCCTCTGTCCTTCATGCCCTGGAAGATTTTCACAAATGTTTTGGCATTTCAAAAACTGGAACGTAGTTCTGATAGCACGGATTCCTCTCCCCATACAGCGATCAGATCCCGTACCTCCCGTTTGGTCCATGCTGGAGCTCTTTTGCGATTCTGCGACTCCGTCATGGTCACCTCTGCTGATGAGCTCTGCATGGTCACCTGCAGCTTGCCACACTGGCCAAACAGGAAATGGAAATTCAAAAGTTCGCGGGCCTTTTCCTGTCTAACTAGTCAGTGCATCTGAGTTGAGAGTGCTGTCCAGAGCGGTTACAATGGAGCACTCTGGGAAGCTCTCGGAGGCCAATACCATCTAATTGCGTCCACAGTACCCCAAATTCGACCCAGCAAAACCGATTTCAGCGCTAATCCCCTTGTCGGGGCTGGAGTAAGGAAATCTATTTTTAAGAGCCCTTTAAGTCAAAAAAAAAAAAAAAGGGGGCTTTGACATGTGGATGGGTGCAGGGTTACATCGATTTAATGCTGCTAAATTCGACCTCAACGCCTAGTGTAGACCAGGGCTTGGAGTTATCAGAGGAGTGCTCTTAGTCTTCTCTGTTGAAGCTGCTCCACTTCGAATCAATGCTTAAATAGCCATTGGGCCACAGAGAAAATGGACTGACTGTAAACTGGTGGTTAGGGCACCCCAGGAGATGTCAGTTCCATCCTCCCTGCTCCAAATGATTATTTAAGTATTTATCCAAAGCTGAGCACCTACCACGGGGGAGATTGAGGGTGCTTTATGTGACCCGGGGTGCCTATGGTAGTCCTCACTGAAAATGCTAAAGTTGGGGCAGGCTGCCAAAAGGAGAGCAGATGCTCTCAAAACTGGTGGTTAACACTGACATTAGACTCCCCAACCAAACTGTTCTGATTCCCCACACTGGTTATCAAGAAGCTGAAAAAAGAAATCCCACAGCTCTCTTTATTGCATTCCAATAAGGTGAGGAATTATTTTAAACAACTGCTCACTATACAAAATGTTCTTCTGAACCCCAAAAGGCCATTACCAGGCCAATTTTAGTTTGGATCTTACCCACAATACCATGTTGCCAAGCAATCTTTTGGTATCTAAAACTAAAGGTTTATTAGAAAAGAAAAGGAAAAGAACAAGAAGAGAGTTGCTAAATGGTCCAAGTAGTCAGATACATACATAAGACTTCATAGTCCATATATCAGGTTCTTAGCAATATTGGTAAGTTTGCTGGCTTGAAAGACCCTGTGGAACTAGGGACGTAAAATATTAAACTGTTAAATGGTAAACCAATAAGTATTAGTCTTACCGTTCACCCACCTCCTTCTGATCAGCGGGTAGAAGTCCTTGCTGGGGGCGGGGCCTGCATGCAGATCACCAACAGGTTCTTCTGCAGTAGAGATACCATTTTGGACACTGGCAAGAAGTGAATTATGGCACCAGGAAGGAGAGGGTATCACAAGAGATCACTGGGAGCCCAGCTCCTTCTTAAAGGGGCCGAGTCGATATTAACGATATTAAAAAAAAGTCCCTCCAGCCCCATGGACCTGAGGGGAAATACTTGCACAGACCCAGGGGTGACGATCCTGGCGGAAGGATACTACTCGCTAGGCCAAGAAATGCCTGGCAGGGCAGGGAAGCAGGATGAGCAAACTGCCAGTCCGGGGGCTTCGCAGGGAGTGGCCAGCCAGGCATGGGGAGTACATTTAGAGTGGGGGGGCAGGGGCTGGAGGCCCTGTTGAGGGGTAAAGTAGTCCCTGACTTCCCCCCGTGTCACTGGAAGGGGTTTGGCTGAGGAGGGGATGGCGCGCTGGTTGATGCTGCAGTTTCAGCTGATAATTGAAGGGAAAGGAAGCTGCTGCTGGGGTAGCATGGAGCATCTATGGAGGCCACATCAGCACAACCTAGGTACCTGGGGCTCCTCTCCCTTTTCCTGGGTACTGAGGATGCAACCAGGTGCTGGGCCCTCTCTACTGCCCTAAGCTCTCTTGGCTAGGCCTGTTGTGTCACCCCCCGGTATGAGCTCAGCTGTCCTTCCCCATCTGTCCAGGACAAGTGGGAGGGGAGACATGCCATTGTAAGCATTGTGAGGTCCAAATTGGTTAACTGGTTAAATGATACAATTTGAATTGTTTAAAGGGGTACTTCTTAAAATGATATTTACGTTCCTGTCTGGAACACATCCAAAGATTGGCTGGGTCATTCAGTCCTTTGTTCAGAACTTCAGTTTGTATAGAATTTAGGATTGAAGATAAAATGGAGACGATGCAGCTGCCTTTTATATCCTTTGGTTTGTGGCTTGCAAACAGCATCACACCTCACATCAAAATATCCCATTGCTCAGTGATTAGAGCCCCTTTCTGAGATTTCAAATCCTTCCTGCCAATTAGGCAGAAGGCGGAGTTGAACCTGAATCGTCCACATCCCAGGTGACCACTGCACTAAATATTGGAAGACGACAACTCCTTTGAGCAGATTTTGGATGGGACCTGATCTGATAGGTACCCGCAGTCCACCTACCGGATTGGGCTCTGCACACAAGATAGGCAAATGAATACCTGTCTTCTCCCAGTTTGTGCATCACACTGGCATTAGGCATCCAGATGCCTGGAGTGAGGCAGCAGTGTAAGTGCCCAGAGACAGGAATTTATATGCAGAGGTAGCCTGTAAACTTACACACCAAGTAAATTTAGGTGCCTGTGGGGTTTGGTGGGAGTTTTGTGAATCGTGGTTGAGTTTAAAACTGGGTTTTAGGTGCCTAAAGTGAATTTTAAGTGCCTGAATTTAGGTTTAGGCACTCAAGTGCCTTTGTGGATCGGGGTGTAAGTGACTTGCCCAAGATTGCACAGGAAGTCTGTGGCAGAGCTGTGAATTGAATCTAGGTGTCCTGACTAGATAACAGGGAGGAAGAGGAGTTATTTTAATTAAGGGCCAATGTGGACACAAGAACAAATGGATATAAACTTGCCATTGACAAGTTTAGGCTTGAAATTAGGCAAAGGTTTCTAACCGTCAGAGGAGTGAAGTTCTGGAACAGCCTTCCAAGGGTAGCAGTGGGGGTAAAAAAAACCTAACTGGCTTCAAGACTGAGCTTGATAAGTTTATGGAGGGGCTGGTATGAGGGGACTGCCTACAATGGTGTGTGGCCAATGGGTGACTGCTAGTAGCAAAAATCCCCAGTGGCTGGAAATGGGACACTAGATAAGGTGGGCTCTGAGTTACTACAGATAATTCTTTCCAGGTATCTGCCGGATGGGTCTTGCCCATATGCTCAGAGTGTAACTGATTGCCATATTTGAGGTAGGGAATTTTCCCCTGGCTCATCTGCAGCATGGGGTATAGGTCACTTGCAGGTTTAAACTAGTGTAAATGGTGAACTTTCTGTAACTGCAAGTCTTTAAACTACAATTTGAGAATTTCAGTAACTCAGCCAGAGGGTACGGGGTCTATTTCAGTAGGTGGGTGAGGTTCTGTGTCCTGCAATGTGCAGGAGGTCAGACTGAAGATCAGGATGGTCCCTTCTGACGTTAGTCTATGACACTCCCAATCCAGTGATTAGTCTACCATAGACCATCCTTTCCTCTTCACTTCCCTTATGTATGTAACTGTATATGTTAATTTTAGCAGCATGTCTTTTCATCACATGATTGAGGAATCCTATGCCAAAATATCATAATTTGTTCAGAAAGAAGCCTTACCTTGTTCACCTGGTTAAAGGCTTCTCTAATTAATATCTCGTCCTCCACAGGTTGAGAGGTATGAATAGAGAAACTTTAGTATGCAATGGAATTCCAAGGTTTTTGTTTAGGTCCCTATCCTTCAAACTCTTAAATATGCTAGTACACTTTACAGGGTTCTAAATTAACAGGATCAGTGCTGGAAAGGGACCTGAACGTTGGTGTGCTCAGCTCAACGAAGACCTCTGCTCATTTGCAAAAAAAACAAACAAGATGTTCGGAAGCATAAGGAACAGGCTATAAAATAGCAAGAATAAGAGAAACAGAAGAGAGCCAAATTCAGTCCTAATATTTTTTTTTTTTCAAATAACACATAATTAGATTATAGAACTCATTGTAACAGGATGTCAGCGAGGCCAAGAAATTAGCAGGATTCAAAGATATTTATATAGATAGTAAGAATAGCCAGAGTTATAATAGTTAATGGTTACCAAAAAAATAAGTAGGGATATAAAACTTCATTTGTAAAGGTTTGAAACAATTTGTAATTTTTACAAATTAAAATGAGACCTTCATGGAAGACAGATTATCCCACATCTGTCTATTACTGGGTTTCTTGCAGTTCCTCTGAAGCATCTGTTGCCAGCCACTTTGGAGACAGGGTACAAGACCACTGGTATTGTCTGATCTGATCTGGTCTGATCCAGTGCTGCAATTCCTACGTTCTAAATTCATTGCAATGATTTAGTAAAATGACCTTGGCATCATTCAGGATAGTTCAGGGAGAGCATCTGTTCAGTGTGCAGGAGTAGTCAAAAACAAGCAAAAAGTTACACTGTATAAAGAACGTGGATTAGTGATCATGAAAATATTAGCCTTACCTAAAATAAAGATATCTAATGTTAAATTCTGGTCATCCTGTCTCAAAACAGATATACGAGAAGTAGGAGTCTAGGACTCTGAAAACTTTAAGGTGTGGCAAGAGTAAAGAGATTAGTAATATCTAATTGAAAAAGCATAAAAATAACAGAGGACATAATGCTAATATACAAAATAGTGACTGGAATAGTGGAGAAAGGCCCCATCCGCAGGCGCCGTCCCTGCATCTCCCACTGGCCTCAGTTCCCAATCAATGGGAGTTGCGGGGCAGCGCTTGGGCCAGGGACAGCGTGCGGAGCTCCCTCGCTGCCACTACACATAGGAGCCGGAGTGGGGATACACACCTGCTTCTGGGAGCCACACAGAGCCATAGCACGCGCAGAGCAGGGCAAGCCCCCGACCCTGATCCCTGGCTGGAGCGCCAAAGCCGGACCCTGCTTCCTGGCAGGAGCTCGAAGGCTGGATTAAAACATCTGAAGGGCTGAATGTGGCCCTCGGGCCATAATTTGCCCACCTCTGATCTATAGAATGAGTACATTTTATAGTTGCAAATTTTTTGTTAAATGTTAACTTTAAGAAGCCAATTTCCTTGTTTTTTCACACAAGATTGTGTGATTACGACGTTTTGAAAAATTATTGGAGGCATATTTCCTTTAATACAAGATCACATAGTTGTCACCTTCTGGATATCTCCTTGACTTGCTCCTTAAAGAGATGATACACCTTATCCATAATAACGAAAAACATGACTTGTTTCTTTCTTTTGAAATGTTTCAGTATGTCAGAAAAGTTATAACTTTCCTTCATTTTAATAACTTGTTCTCTTCTCATCTCCTTACTTTTTCCTACGATGTCTCTGCTTACACTGGTGGGAAGATTCAATCATCCATGCAAAGTAATTCAGTCGAGTTCAGGCATGATTTTTTTCTCATTTTATAGAAACTAGTTTTCTTCAATAATTGCTTTTGATTCTCATCAAAAACCTGTTTTTCCCCAAATTCAGCAGGTAACAATGACTTCACCAAATAAAGCGCTAGAGCTACAGCTGCAAATGAAGCAAAATGCTGAAGAGCTGCATGATTTTGTGAGAGAATTAGAAAGCTGGGAAAAAGATATTAAGCAGATGGATTCTGAATTGATGAAACAGACTGGTGCCCCAGAAGAGGTAAATTCAAGAGTCCAATCTCAATATTAACACAGCTATTAATAAAAAAATGGTGGTATTTGTTTAATAATTTATCATTTAGTTTTGGAGTTTTTTTGCATAGGTTATGATCCAAAGTGATTTTCATTTTAATAGTCTAGGGATACGTTACTCCTGTTCCTCAAGGATATTTCATAAAGACTAAGGATCAGTGTCTCCTAAAATCTAAAGTTAGAGAGAGTACCATGTCACGACCTAACTATCATCATGGGAGACCTGAATGCTAAGGTCAGTAAGGACAATACAAACAATGACAGAGCAATGAGAAGACATGGGTGTGGCACCATAAATGAAAACGGAGAAAGGCTTGTTGATTTCTGTAATATGAATGAACTAGTCATCGGCAGAACCCTATTTGAACATCGTGAAATTCACAAGCTGACATGGTGTTCTCCAAATGGCGGAGATAAGAACCAGATTGACCATATCATGATTAATGGCAAAAGGGGATGCTCACTAACAGATGTGAAAGTGAGAAGGAGTGCATATGTTGGCAGCGTCCATCACCTTGTGACAGCCTCCATCAAACTAAAACTGAGAAGTGTGGGTCCACCAAACAAGGGACGTAGAAATTATGATATTGACAAGCTAAAGTCCCTGAAACACTGAAAGCCTCCATTCTGCAGTTAAAGAACAAGTTTCAAGCACTTGCTTGATGAAGAGGAAGGGAATACAGATGAGGAGATCAGCAAGAAGAGGGACAAAGTTATAGCAATTTATAAACAGAGCAGTGAAGCCTGTCTAAGCTACAGGCAGAAGAGAAGGAAGGAGTGGATTTTACCCAGCACGTGGAATATCATAGAAACCAGATGAGCCCTGAAGAAAAAAGTTTTAGATGCAAAATCCCAGAAGCTAAAGGACAAATACCACGAGCAGTATAGCAAGGTACGCTGGGAGGTCAATTTGTGAAAGCAGACAAATAGCGTTATATTGATAATCTGGCAACAGAAGTAGAGGATGCAGCTGCTTGTGGTGAAAAAGGAACCATCTAGAAAATGATGCATCTTATCAGTTACCAACAAACACTCTCATCAGGAACTAACAAGGACAGAACAAGAAATACACTGGACAGAGCATTTCAAAGCATTGATGAACAGGGAGTCACCTAAAGAGGAAGCAAACATCCAGGAGGCAGAAGATCTTGATATCAACATAGACACCCAACTAAGGAAGAGATCATTCAAGCCATCAAATCCCTTAAAAAATGGGAAAGATAACTTGAATGCAGAATTGTTCAAGGTAAATCCTAAATTAGCAGCATGTGTCCTGGCCCCTCTATTTACATCAGTGTGGGAAAGAGAAAACGTGCCAAATGAGTGGACCAATGGGGTTATAGTGAAGATACCAAAGAAAGGAACTCTCAGTGATTGTAATAACTGGCATGGTATCACACTTTTATCTGTGCCAAGCAAAGTATTGTGTAAGATTATAGTCCAGTGAATATCAGAAGCAATTGATAGTGTTCTCAGAAAAGAGCAAGCTGGTTTTCAGAAAGGGCATGGATGCACAGACCAGATCTTCACTCTACGAAACATAATAGAACAGTGCTTAGAATGGCAACGGCAACTTTACATAAATGTCATAGACTTTGAGAAGGCTTTTGATAGCATTTACAGGACCAGCCTATGGCGCATTCTGTGGGCATACGGAATCCTTTCCGTACAATCAATGTAATCAAAAGCTTCTATTTCAACTTTACATGCAGTGTTGATTACAGTGAGCTCAGTTTTGAATTCAAAACAGGAGTACGTCAGGGGTGTGTCATGTCTGCAATCCTCTTTCACATTGCCATCGATTAAGTAATGCGGCGTACAACAGAAGACATTACAAGAGGCATTAAATGGACACTTCTCATCCCTTGAAGACCTGGATTTTGCAGATGATGTCGCTCTCTATCACATACTCAACACTCAGGTTTCAGAGTAGCAGCCATGTTAGTCAGTATTCGCAAAAAGAAAAGGAGTACTTGTGGCACCTTAGAGACTAACAAATTTATTAGAGCATAAGCTTTCGTGAACTACAGCTCATTTCATCGGATGCATTGGATGCTGTAGCTCACGAAAGCTTATGCTCTAATAAATTTGTTAGTATCTAAGGTGCCACAAGTACTCCTTTTCTTTATACTCAACACTATATACAAGAAAAAACCACTCAACTCAACGCATTCAGCCAGCAAATTGGAATAAAAATCTACCGCAATAAGACAGATATCGTGATCTTTAATATTGTCTCGCCATTACCTGTATGGATAGAGGATTATGTCCTCACCAATGTAGGTACTGCCAAAGAATGTGAATGTTTCATCAGCCAGGACAATGGAACAAGCCAGGATATCCGGAACAAAATCAGTAAAGCCAGGAACACCTTCAGGAGCTTAAATACTGTCTGCAAATCCTCAAAATACAACACCAAAACCAAACTTAAGATTTATTAGAGCTGTGTACTTTTAACACTACTTTATGTGCAGAATGCTGGAGAATGAGAAAGTATGACATGTCCAAACTATCTTCATTCCATACAACCTGCCTCAGAAAAGTCCTACATATCTTTTCGTCCAGAACAATCTCAAACCAAGATCTATTGACACAGTGCAGCCAAGAGGATCTTAGCACCGTCATTTCCAGGAGGCGTTGGAGATGGATTAGTCATGTGCTTTGGAAACTGGAAACTGATTCCATTACCAGAATAGCAATAAGATGGATACCTGAAGGCAAGCAGAAACAAATCCTCCTGAAAACAACATGGCAAAGAGTTATGGAAGCCGACCTGAAAAACCTGGGGCAGAGCTGGGGAACCGTTGAAAGACTTGTCAGAAACAGACCAGAGGTGTAATAAAAACATGATGATGATGAAATCCTCTTTGATGTACTCTTTTGAGAAGTCCTGTTGATATCACGGGGCTCCCTGCATAAGTAAGGCAAATAGGATTTGGCCCTCTACAAGCAAACTGATGCTTCAGTATAAAACTGTAAAAGAATTTAACAATCACTACAATATGTGGAGGTGTATGGTTTCTTTCTATGCAGTGTAACTTTGTGTGGAATCCTGGATCCATTGAAATAAATGGCATAACTCCATTGATGTCAGTGAGGACAGAGTTTCACTGTCTGCACTCAAATGGATAATTAATATTCGTATGAAATGTGCCACTGGCTTTTAAAATGTTTTATGTTTCAGAGGAAAGAAAACACATGGAGACTTACAGAATCAGCACATTTCCCAGTCAAACATGCATATTACAGATTTTTTTTTTGCTGTTCTTTCCTTTTTATCCAAAATAATATATATCTATTTATGTCTGAAATTCAAATCCAAAAATTAACTGAATCTTGTTTTACATAATCACAAAGAGGTTCAACCATGGTAAACATCTTAATGTCTGTATTTTTTATATTGCATTTAAAACTTCCTGTTAGATTTATATTATCCATGAGGAAGAACTTTGTCAGCTTGTGGAGCAGCATCAACATGAACATTATTTGAGTGGACCTACAAAGCCGGGTGACAAACAGTTTTCTTCAAAATGTTTTGGATTTAGGGAAACCTAATCTAAAACAAAACTTGAGCCTATCTTACCTCAAAATTGTGACACTATAAGGTCTTACGCACTTTCATTTACATTTATGTACAAAGATTTTCATTTTCCAAAATATTTGTGAGTATTAAAGTTTACAGACTCTCAGAAGAGAAAGCCAGTTATGTATTGATAGTAAGAAAAGCTGTACTGCCTTAAATCTGCCTTCATCTTAAGACGTGCAGTTTTCAATCATCCTTTGTTTTAAAAAATAAAAAAAGTATTTTACTGTAAATGTTGTCCTATCTCATCTGAAAAAAAATCTCATAATTATTTCTCTGTTAAGTTAAAACTACACTGAAATAACTGTTGTTCTACCTAGAATTTACCACCAATTCGAAATGAGGTATATAGGAAAAAGAAGAAGAGCAAAGCTAAAGTACCTTCTAAGAAAACAACTGAGGAAAACAAAAAAAACAAGATAAAATCTTATGACTATGAAGCATGGGGAAAGCTTGATGTGGTACGTTATTCCAGTAATATGGTATACTTAGTTCATGTGTCATGCCTAATTGATACTATTGCTTAATGTTATATTTCATTAGTGCCTAGAGGCCTGCTAGGTTGGTTCCCAATTGCACTAGGTATTGAAAAACAGAAAATAATACCCCCGCCCCCAAACAGCTTACATTTTGGTCCTTGAAAAGATGTGAAATAGGATACTATAATTTATTTTAAATACAGTAGGTGTGAATTATTCCACAGTAATTACACCCTGCTCTGGCTCATATCATAAATTTTGGCATTAAGAAAAAAAGGTTTTAAAAATAGTGTTTTATTTTAAATGTAAAATAATTCTGCGAGTAGTAGTTCAGAGTAGAAGGAGAAGAGCATGTGAGGTGAATATTTAACATTTTTATTGTAAGTTTTTAATTAATAGAATGGAGGTATTGGTAAAAGAAGGTGGTATACATATTTTTAAAACATTTTTGGCATCTCTTTTTATTACTATTATGTGTGAATAAGCTTTGTGATGAACATGGTTTTTAAAGCAAAATATTTGGAAAATAGTTTCTTAAAGTACCTGCCAAACCCTGAGTTCATGAGCTCATGCTGCTTCTGCTGCTATTGATATTGTAAGCATCCAGACCGATGCAAGAAGTGTATTGAATTAAGCTGTTGTGTAAAGGCTGCATACATTCTGTTAATTATTTGGAATCAAACACATTTAACCTGTGAAAGTTTTGGAGCTGAAGACTTACTAGTGTAGTGTCTCTTAACTAGCTTCCTGAAGTGTAAGCAGCATCGTGTTTAAAAGGAATGGAAACCTTCAGGATACCAATAGGATGCCTCTTATGAATTTTAGTGTCAGGTTTCTCATTGGATATGTCTGAATAATGCTACACAGTTAGGTTTATCCAAGGAGGTAACAACTTACAGAAGCTGGAGATTTGAGGATGGCTATTTTTAAAAAATAACTTTGATTACAATTTTTTAATGTTTCTGTAGCTTTGAGGTAGATATATGCTATGTTTTTTTAAAAAAAAACTGATTAACTTTCTTCTGATGGGAGTCCAGTATTTAAAACTTTAATCTGATCTGAAAACTAAAATACTTAGTAGAAAGAGTATTAAGATACTAAGCTCATCCCACTTCTATTGACATTTCAGAAAAGGGTAGTTCTATGTGAGGTTTAGCATGTTATCAGCGATTAAAATGTTTGAATAAGCATTGGGTGTGGAGTGGGTTTTTGGGATGACAAATATTTCCCTGTAAGAGTGAACTTTTTTCATTGCTGTGTGGTGCGTTTAGCATGGCTGTACATATACTAAATGAAACATGGTAAGTGCAGAGAGACATCTTGTTTGTATATGAATAAATTTTTCCAAGTACAAAATTGTAAACTGAGATTCACTAAAACTAAGTGCAGTGAATACACAGTAATACTGTGAAACAAATCACAATTTCATAATCAAAACTGCGTGTGAAAGCTTTTCATTTAATCATGACTTATTGTGCCACGTACACATTTTTAAAAATGATAATGAAAAACCGATACCACTGTCAATTTCAAATGTTACGGTTTGGATTACAGATTACAAATTGAGTGATCTCCAAACATACATTGCAATCCCTGCTGCAAAAAGCTGTACAATTCATTAAGGCCTGAATTCAGGAAAACACTAAAGCATGTGCTTAAATGCTCTCTTGATTTAGAGAAACCTGAACAGGAATCTAAAATGCCTGATGTAGAATGGACATTCAGGTAGCTCAAGGTTTTTTGTGAACTTCATGGAGTATGGCTGTGTTTTAGTCACAGAAAATAATTCTGTATTTCAAACATTTGATGGTGTATATTTTCAAATTTATGCAATTTTATACTGTATGTACAGCTGTTAGTAAGCACCAACCATAGCACCATTATCAGTGTTTAAATATCTGTAATAACAATGAGCATTTTATAAGAACCCAAATAGAATAACTTAGTTTTACTATTTTTAGTGTGTTGTTGTCAGGGAGTTGTTTTATTACCTTTGAATATTTCAAAATCAGCTTACAAAATTGTAAGTCCATACATTCTTAGGCCTCAATGTTGTATAGAGATCTGCACAAGTGAACCCCTGTGGCTGAGCAAGATCGCAACCTTAGTTAAATAAAGACAAAACAAAGTACTGCCAGTAGTATTTGTAATAATTGACAAATGTATTTTTAAAAATCCTATATCTAGTTTGTCCTTTATCGATATCTAGTTATAATTTGTATGGAGTCGTGGATTATAATGAACATTATACACGTGAATTTATTTTGTGTTTTTAGGACAAAATACTTGAAGAACTTGACAAAGAAGATAGTACCCATGATTCCTTATCTCCAGAATCGGACTCTGAAGAAGATGGAATTCATATAGATGCAGAAAAAGCTCTTGCTGAGAGAGAAAAGGTTATTGCTGCATTAAATGACCCTTAAAAAAAAAGACGCAGACATTTGAACATTGGCTGCTGCTTCAAGTCGTTGTCCACATGGATTCCGTTTCTGGTGAGCATGTGCCCATAACAGATTCTTTTAGACAGCAGTATCCGTTGGGACCATGCTCATGCCCTACATACACTTGAACTGCACCACCCTCTCCACACTCATACTCCCTGACCCCCGGAAAGGACATAAAGGGTGCAATGGGCCCAGTTATCCCTCACTTCTTTCTTACTGCTCCTGACAGCAAGAGAGAACTGTTGCAGTGTCCACATACTCCATGCACTGAACTGTTAGTTGTCAGGATAATTAGCATTGTTTATTAATGTACTTAGTTAATAGTTACTTTGTTACACCATTTGTCTCAAAAAAAAAAAATAGATTAGATTTGGAGTTTACCTGGTACTTAGTTGATATGGCTAAAAATAAATCCCTGGGATTTAAAACTTGTCCTTCTTGAGAGGCAGCTATGTTGTTTAATGGTGGACAGTCTTGGTGTTTCTTCTGCCTTGGTGAGGGACTGAACACTTATCAGGATTCTATCTGTTCCTATTCCAAGAGTATGCACAAAGCCACTGAGGCTTATCTTAAGCTCTACTTTTAGAGCACTAATGAGGGCCTTTTCAAAGCCCAAGGCTAAAAAGTCCTGCTTCCTCGGTCTATTTGAATGAGCTCTACACCAAGCTCCTAGGCACTTTCTTAATCTAAAATTAACGAGTCTGGCAGGACAGACAAGAACTCCTCTACCCAGTCATTGTCTGAAAGTGGTTGGAAGCAGCGCCGCTCCAGGATCAAGCACACACATGGTCACCTGTCCTGGTGCCCAATAAAGACAGACAAAAGACCTACCATGACTCAAGATCTGATGCCCCTCAGGCAAAAGGCAGTTGGTAACCCAGACTGGGTTCCTCTGATGCTTTGACACAGTTAGTCATCAGGAACTCATGGCAACATCTGAAACCATGGTCTTCACTTCCCTCAGTACTGCCATTGGAACATCTACACTTGAGCCTCAGTGCCCGTGACTAAGACTTCATCTCCACAGTGCAGATGTTCCCAGCACTGACGTTTTAGGTACCCATTCGTCTAATGGTCACCAGGCTATTGGAGTTACCCCTGCTATCTGCATCATTTAGCAGAGGTGCTTCTGCCTCAGTGTTGACTTCTGATGTGGCTATGGTAGTGATGAACTCACCTGTTAAATCCTGTCACTTGGGTGTGGGAGGGCCCTAGAACACCTGACAATATAGCTTCCCCCATTAAAGGAAGCATATTCATTTTCTTCTTGCCCTTCAGAGCATAACAAGAATAAATCTCCACATACATCTCACTCTTCCTTGTATAAACCTTACTGGTCAGATAGATTCCAGAGAGTGCCATTATAGGCATAGACATCAAGAAACTTGAGGAGAACATTTTTTGTGGCTTCACCCCCATGGCCTCCACTCCTCTGTAATTCCAGGACACATTGTGCTTCCCTTATCCTCACTCTTCTCCTGCTCTGTAGTTGTATCTCTCTCTCCTACTAGAAACCATAAATTTACTCAGCAGGGTCAATTAGTACAGTCTCACAGTCTGCAACAACAAGACCATGACAATGAAGAATAGCAGCTGGAGATGTAAGAACACTTATTCTAAACAGCAATTCCTTCTCTTCACTTCTACTCCTAGCTAGATAGATAATTTCAGGATCTTCTGAGAGCTTTAAAGGCACACAGCAGATATGTTAGAAATTTCGGTAGAGGTAGTATAGGAAAATCCACACAAACTACTAGGTATCCTGCACTCTTTCATGTCTTCAAGTAGCCTTACCATGCCCATTAATGAAGGCTTGTTAGAACAGCTAAAATCTTGTAGCAGATCCCAGCACCAATGGCACCTAATTCTAAAAAAGACAAGCAATATCAGGTTTCCTTTGAGGGATCATTGAGCTCATTCTGCCTTTTGATGTCCTTGGGTGGGTGGGAACATCACAGAGATATCTAAGGCACAGATATGGCCCCAATGGATGCGGCTGAAAGGATCTGATCTTACATGCATGGGACACATGCACACCAGAAGCAGAATCTGGGTGGACAACACAATCTCAAAGAATCACAGTTGCTGTAGGTTAAGTAACCATTCTTTTCTCTCTCCCCTCCAATTTCAGCTAGGATGTATGTCGTCTTCATTTTGCCAAGGCCCACGATTCCTTATATTCTGAGTGAGAAGATTCTCTTCTGATCTTCGCACAGCATTTAAGTCAACTTTCTGCTTGTTAAAGGGGCTAGGTTGTTGAGACTGAACTTCCCTATCTTAGATATAGCACAGCTGTAGAAATACTGTTCTGTCTCCCCTTCCTCCACCACCTTGCCAGCATTCCTCATCCTGGACCTAAAGTAGCTAAATCTAGGAGTGAGAGAGTAGTTCAGTCTTTGTCCATAGGTCTTATCCTTGGTCCTTCTGTTGACTTCGAAGAAGGATGCCAATTCTGATTGGGAATTTTTTTTTTCTCCATTTATTTATCTGCTCGGGATTTGAGGTGGGAACACTAACTCACTATATATGACTGCACAGAATTCAGATGGTACTAACTCTTTGTCACTATCAACCTTGGCTGGACTTGAAAGTCTTCATATCCTGTTGTCGATCTCCTGACCTTTCCATTTCTTTTATGAAGTATAAGTTTTTGATTCACTATCTCTCAATTCTGAGCTTCCAGTTTACCTGTATGAGTCTGGTGCCTTGTACAGCAACTGATCCCTGGGCTCAGTAGCTTGCAGAATTGGTAATCTTGTGAGGCGGCAGCAGGCTGTTAAGAGTAAAAAAAAGTGTGATGGGTATATTGTCTTCCTTCCTAGAAATTGTGTTCCCACAACTGTCCTAGATCCAACCATCTGAAAAAATAAGAACCATTACTTCTGAATTTCTTATACCTGTCCTGTATTATCTTAGTCTCTCTCATTTATGAGTTAACCTTGTAATCACTGTTTTCATGGGACACTTTTTTGTGGGACACTTTGTTTTCCCATTATAGATTGGGACAGTTCATCTTGACTGATGGACTGGACAAATATTCGTCACAGGATTTTACATTGGCTTATTTCCTGTACTACTATTATTTTTGTAGCAAATTTTGTTTTAAAATGCTATGTAAATTATTATTGGAGTATTATTGGCAGAAAACACATGAATGTAGAAAATATACACAACTCTCAGGGTGCGTCTGCATTCAAAGTGGTGTCAATTATGTCTTAAATGTTGCTTTAAAATCTAACCCAGACTGACTTTTCTGAATGCAAATAGAAAGCTGCTTCCATAACCGTGGAAACAATTCCAAAACAATAAGTTCTTCTTTCCCATCTCTTCTCCAAATTATACTTGGGCAAGCCAATATTCTGGCCTCAGAATAACTTGTAACATAAAAGGAAAATACAGAAGGTACTATGGCATGATATCATAAACCTTCTTGGAAAGCTAAAATACTGTGATATTTGATTGGATTTTCATTGGTAACCTATGAAGATATTTTAATAATTACGGGAATTCAAGCAGCAGTGGTCTGTATTAAATTTAGTCTTAACAAGCTGGATTACCTTGAAATAATAGTTTAGGACAAAGTAAACCATTTTTATTACAGGGATATTAAAAATTATTGACTGTAGGAAGGTGAGAAACATTTTAGAAATGTTTTGTAAGTAATAGACTAATGATAGCAGTGCTTGGAGACTTTAAACTGGAATGTTTAACCCAAAGTATAAAATGCTTGTTCTCTTTGCACCACAAAATTAATAGACTGAACTGAAGTGTGTACAAAATGTTTCTTTAGCAAAAGACTATACTGTGACAAATTGACAACAAGCTGCTGGTTTTTTGTTTTTTGTTTTTAAACAGGGCAATATGTACTTTCAGCAAGGAAAGTATGATGAAGCAATAAAATGCTACACAAAGGGGATGAATGCTGATCCGTACAATCCAGTCCTCCCCACAAATAGAGCATCTGCTTTCTTTAGAATTAAAAAGTAAGACTTGTTATCCCATTTTTTCTTTGGAATACTGTTTTGCTTTGAATTGTAATCATAAATATGTTGTTTGTCATGCTAAGATCCACAGGTCTGTTTATGTGCATTTTCAGCCAGCTTGCAGCTTTGGAGATAGAATTTGATTTGCCAGGATGGAAAGTGTCTTTTTCTGAAGTTATCAGTTTCAGTCTGCCTCCACAGCTTCAAACTGGAAGTCCCAAACTCCCTGTTGTAGAGTATTTGAGTGAAGACACTTTTTTGCCCTCTAATATAGCCCCAAATTTTCACAGTGCTTCCAAGGGTTCCCATTTTTGGCAGAGGGAGATTGCTTTTCACCCTACTGCTGAGGCACTGTGGTGTCTAGAGACCCTGCACACCTATTATATTGGAGTGCATCATAAAAAAGAAAAGGAAAAAATATTTTTCTTAGGGATCATCTATACAAACACTTAGATTGCAGCAAGCTGGGGTGTAACTAGCCTGCCGTACACCAAGTGTCCATGTGGACCCTGCTGCTGCACATTAGCTATTTCCTAGTATGCTTTAATTTGCCCTGTTTGGGAGTAGATTAAAGTGCACATGGGAATTTCTAGTATGTGGCAGCATACACGCAAAGTTCCCTAGCGCAGTGCTTCTCAAACTATCTGATGTGGCAGACCAGCAATTTTTTTTTCCGATGTGCCAGGGACCGATACCACATTTGCCAGGGACTGGTACCATATTTGTGCCATATTATCATATTCGCATAGGCACGTAGCATATCCGATCAGAAAAACTAACATTCTTCACTGTGTTAATTGGAATGGGAATGTGGCATACTCACGGAGATGTTCCTATTTAAATACATTGAAGACTGACTGAAAGGCTGTGCATCTGTGCGGATCGTATAAAATTACTATTATTCATTTACGATCCAAGAAAATATTATTTGAACATTCACAGTAATATTAATTATTGTCAGAAACAATATAATGAATATAATAAAAGTTGGCTGACATTTTTTAGGGGACTTATCTGCTCCCACCTGACACCTGCTGCTGTGTCTTTTTCCTCCACCAGCTCCGCTGATCAGTGCAACAACACCAACAATAATAATTAATCCTCCTCTCCCC
This sequence comes from Dermochelys coriacea, assembly GCF_009764565.3. NCBI lineage: Eukaryota > Metazoa > Chordata > Testudines > Dermochelyidae > Dermochelys > Dermochelys coriacea. Next base: position 295,107,161 of record NC_050068.2, read on the forward strand.
AAACCTGCGCTCAACTGTCTTCCAGCATCAAGGGGCTACTTTTTTTTTTTTTTTTTTTTTTTTTTTTTTTTTTTTTGGAGTGGGTGGAGGGGTGAGGAAAGAGAGGGGATGGCAGCCAAGCCCCAGAAATTGCCAGAGATGAATGAGTCTTCTCCTTATTAGTGTGTCCGTAGGCTTTGTCTGCTTGGGGCTGGTCGGGGACGTCGTGAATGGATGGCACAACATGCAGGAAACACACATTACACACGCTGCAGCTCGTGCAGTGCCTCTCCCTCTCCGTGGCATAAGGGTGAGGGGTGGGGGGGCAACCTGGCCAATGGCAGCAGCCGCAGCAGAGTCGCTGGCAGCTGCTGTTGCAACAGCTGGGGTCGAGCCAGCTTGAGTCGGGGCAGCACGCGGGGAGTGGAGCAGAGCCGGCGCGAGCAGAATGTGCTGCCTCGCGTCCCAGGCGCCGCGGACCGTCAGCCGATGGTTCGCGGACCAGCACCAGTCCATGGACCACCACTTTAAATAGCACTGCCCTAGCGTACTTCAGTCTGCTCCCATTTCAAAGCAGGCTAGGTTAAAGCTCACTAGGCAACTTTTAGTGCACAGCAGTGTCTGCACGGACACTTAGTGCACAACAGTTTAGTCTGGGGTTGATTTACACCCCAGCTTGTTGTGAACTAAGTGTTCATGTAGATAAGCCCTTACTGCTCCTTTTTATCAAGTACCTCAACTGAGATCTAAACCTCATTTCTGGGCATGATCCAGGCAGTTTATTGAGAATTCAGTCTGGGCAGCAGGTATTGCTCTAGCCTCCTCCAGATGTCAGGAAAAGTCTCAGCTGTTTGTTTTTTGCCCTTTTACTCCCAAAGGGGATTACCATCAGAATAGTGCTGAAAATACTTTGAGGAAGAGTCAGAGTTCCTGTCAACAACTAATGCCGAATACCGCCTCTACGCACCATCTTTATTTAGAGGGTTAATGTCACTGAATCCCCCCTCTAATGTTCTGTCATACTTTGGGTAAATGTTTCTCTTTAATCTAAATTGTATTCAAAATAAATAATTTCCAGTATTGTTATAGGTTTTCTGTTGCTGAATCTGACTGCAATTTAGCACTTGCACTAAATAAGAATTATACAAAGGCTTATTCCAGGAGAGGAGCTGCTCGCTTTGCTTTGCAAAATCTTGAGGGGGCCAAAGAAGGTTAGTTGTTTTTGTTTTTTTAAACAATTCTTATTGTACGTGCAAACTATTTTATACACTTACTACGCTAAAGCTTCTTTTTGTAGATATTTGTTTTGTTTTTATCCCTGTTGATAAAGGACTCTTGATTTCCATTTTCAAGAAGAAATCAAATGGGATGCCAGATCGAGTTTATCTGGCAAGTTGAAAAGGGATAGTAAGTCTAAATAAGAAGAGTAGCTACAAGTAGTATATGAAATAATAAGATTTTTAATGGCTTAGAATAGTAAACTCTGTGTGATATCTTAAGCCAGCTAGCTAGGTTTTTTTGTAGTACCACAAAATGACTTGATAGAAGCTGTTAGTTCGTGTTTTGGTAATAGTTAAATATGCTAGTTTCTAATTTCTCACCTGTAATGTTGTTATATTAAAAATATGGAATTTTGATGTCCTGTCTACTATTTAGATTATGAAAAGGTTTTAGAACTTGATCCAGATAACTTTGAAGCAAAAAATGAACTCCAGAAAATCGATCAGGTAAGAGAGATGAATCGTTGCTAAAAGTCTAATAAACACCTTTTTTTATATTTAACTTGATTCATGATGCCAAAAAAACCCTTTGTTAATTTTATGTTTGTTTTTAGTACATGGCATATTTCCCCCCAGGATTTTAAGGAAGTTTTTAGCCTACTTCTTGCAAATTAATAAGCATTGATCAATGAAATGGTAGCTCATTGATCTACAGTGGACTAACCCATATAAATCTTGGTGGAAAAAATAGTGGATACCAATATTCTGACCATGTCATGTTTCTAACCTGTTTTTGATATCTTAAACAATTTTCATCCTCCTATCTATTCGTGTGTTGTTTTTTTGTTTTGTTTCGTTTTTTTTAAATGTTTGTGATCAGTCCAGCACAAGTCACATAGTAGCGCTGTATATAAGTGGACGAACTTTACATGTTCTGTTAGCTACAAAGTAATTCTGGCTGAATGTAAGCTTGAATGCACTCTACTTATGCCTCAGACTAATTTTTGTAGTTGGGAAGCGTGGGTGAGTGGGTGTAATCATGGCAGGAGATCAAAAATCTATGTGGATTAAAATCTATGGTAGGTCCACCGTGCAAGCAGTGTACTGCAAGAATGTACATTATAATGAGCTGTGATAAATACAAGTTTCTCAGAGTCCAAAAATATACACCTGTTATTTTGGAAGCATTTGGAAAAGTTACTTTTAAAACCAATCTTCACCCTTTAAACATTGTAATGAACTCGAAAATGATTTGCCAGCTGGAGCTATGTTATACAGACAGTGCTGGGAATAAGCTACAACTGTGCTTCAGAAACTGGAACATCAGAATAAGAATTTTACTGCCCTCTGCTAAATATTTAACAAAAATCAAAGGTGTGCTTCACAGAGACGCTGTGATGGAAGCATGTGGTAGGTAGACACTTCAACACAATGAAGAGCTCTAGTCCCTTTTAAAAAGCTAGTCCCTTTAAATGTTTTTATTTCTAACAGTGAGAAATTGTATGCAACCAAATTATAACGAAGTAGCTTCCTTAAAAATAAATAAAATGCTTTCCAAGATAGTTTTGATTAGACTACAAATTGTGATATATTCCAGTTGAAGAAGAGTGCATGTGCGTGTGTGTGTGTGTAGATTTGTCTACATGGTGCCTTAGTCCACACCAGAAGGGGTGTAAATTTTAATGCGTGCCAGCATGGTGCGCACTAAATGGCCTGTGTGCATCCTGCTGGCATACACGTAGACAAGAGGTGTGTGTGTGTGTGTGTGTGTGTGTGTGTGTGTGTGTGTGTGTGAATAAATTGAATAATATTGCTGATGCTATCTATCCCAGGCTCTAACATCAAAAGAAAATTCACAACAAAATGAAGCTGAAGAAGTCAGAAAGAAGCTTGAATTAACAGAAGAAGAAAAGAAGCAAATAGAAGAGCAGCAGCTCAAGCAGAAGGCTATTGCGGAGAAAGATTTGGTAAATCATATAACCTTTACACATGAGGGGAAAATGAACAAAACATTTACTCAAGATATGTAATAGTATGCTATAATTTTACTGTGCAAGTATGAACAACAAAAGTACATAGTATCTTTTTTAACTTTGTACTTCATTCCTTTGTTCATCTGTACGAAGTGTGTATTTTTTAAGTGTGTATTTCATTCCTGTGTTCATCTATACGTAATGTGGATGGGCCCTGGATTGCCTGAGAGGAGATAGTTAAAGAGGGAAAGGAGACATAATTGAATGGACCAGGAGGAAGATTTTAGAGCATCATTTCAAATGGAGTGGCCGCATTGGATGCTGGGAAGCTCAGCAAGGAGAAGATGGCAGTAGGGAAGATAGGTGCCAAGGTTCCAAGAAGAGGGTTCTAGTAGTGTGGAGAACAAGAAAAAGTCAGATCTTGGAAATAGTATGGGAGGAAGAAAATTTGGACGTGACTGGGCTCTGAGAGGGCTAGAGAGAGGGCAGAGTTGAAGATGGCACCAAGGTTCTGGGCCTACATAACTCTCAGGATAGTGGTCATGTCAACAGTGACAGAGTGGAGAGGGTTTAGAGGGAAGATAAAGTTTCATTTTGCTCAGGTTGAGTTTAAGTTGATAGTAGACCTCCATGAAGAGATGTCAAAGAAAGGGACTGAGTGGCAAGAGTGGATGGAGACAGAAGTGTAAATGTACACTTGTTACTAATTGACATAAATAGCACAGGTGAAATCATATGAGCGCTTAAAATATCCAGACAGAATGCAGAGGAAGAAGAGAAATGGTCAAAGAGTGGATCTTTGTAGCAGGAGGAATGAGGTGTTTCCACCAAAGGAGATGCTAAAGGAAGGCAAGGAATAACACTTTCATGAAGCAGGATATGATCAGCTGTTAAAAAAGCAGCCAAGTGATCAAGGAGGATGAAGATGGAGTAGAGGTCCTTCAACTACTGTTATGAGTTCTTTAGAAACTTTGATAATTGTATGGAGGTAGATTGGAGAAAGAACTAGGATGGAGTTGAAAGAGAGGAACTTGAAGCAATGAGTTTAGAAACTGAGGGCTAATGGTAAATGGAAAGATAGGTTAGGGTCAAGAGTGAGTTGTTTTAGGATGAGGGAGACCATAGCAGGCTTATGCTTGTGAGGGGAAGGAACCTGAGGAAAGAGAGAGTGAGGAGGAAGTAAGAGTGGGGATCAGGCGATAAAAGATGGGGTCATTGGTGCAGATGGAAGAGTTGGAGAAAAACAGCGTGTGAACCTTTGAAGTTTTGATCTTGAAATTGAGGAACTGGAGTAAGATATAAGAGAGCTGGGTTCAGTTCCTGGCTCTGCCACAGAATGCCTTTGGACAAGTCACTTAATTTTACTGTGACTCAGTTCCCTATCTGTAAAATGGAGTTAATACTTCCCTAATTTATAAGGGAGTTGTGAGGATGAATCAATAAATACAAGGGAAACACATGGATATTCAGGCGATTTGGGGAGTGATTAAGGGTGAGGTGAAACATTAAAGTACATAGACTAGGAGGCAGCTGCAGATTTGGCCCTGGAATAGAACTTGGCTTTTTTTTGTTTGCTGGGTTGTAAAGTACTAAAGATGTGCCTCCTTGCTGCCATTTTCAGGGTCTCCAAGAAGGAAAATGGAGAATGTCTTCTTTGGAGCCATCTAGAAAAAATCTCCACAATGACTCCCTTATCCACTGTAGTATCCTCTCCTTTCCAGCAAGAAGGCAGAGTTGGAGAAAAACAAAGGCACTAATTGCCTGTCTTCTATCTCTTGCAGCAAATGCTGCCTTTCTTGTGTTGCTGGAGTCATAAGCAGAAATGAGGCTCTTAACTTTCTTTTCTTCTAGGTTTTTCTTCTAGGTTTATTGCGGGGTGAGAGGGTGGAAGGAGTATTGTCTCCAGATAAAATAATTAGGAGCCTTTTTTTAAAATGGTCTCTTTTTCATCATTTTTCAAGGCAACAGTGGTGCCAGGTATATTTTTTTCAGAATAGCCATAATAACTAGAGATACAGATCCCTATAGTCAGGGGGAGGAATTGTGCATTGTCAAAGCATTTTGTGATCTGATGATGATGAGTTAGAGGGCCTACATAGAGAAAGGGGATCTCTTGGCTCTTCTTACAGCTAAGTCATAGACCAGGGTGGCCAACCTGAGCCTGAGAAGGAGCCAGAATTTACCAGTGTGCATTGCCAAAGGGACATAGTAACATATCTGCAGCCCCCTGTCAGCTCCATCTACTACCCACAGTGTCTCCCACCCACCAGCAGCACTGCCGATCAGCACCTAACCCTCCATACCTGCACCTCCCACCCGCTGCAATCAGCTATTTTGTGGTGTGCAGGAGGCTGGGGGCGGGAGGAGGAGGAAGAGGAGCAAGGATGCAGCAAACTCAGGGGAAGGGCCAGGGGCCTTGGGGGAACGAGTGGAGTGTGACTGGGGCCTGGGGCAGAGCTAGGGTTTGAGCAGTGAGCACCCTGTAGCACACTGGAAAGTTGGCACCTGTAGCTCCAGCCCCAGAGTTGGCACCCATGCAAGGAGCCTCATATTAACCTCTGAAGAGCCGCATGTGGCTCCAGAGCCACAGGTCGGCCCTGTCGACTATTTTTAAGGATTCCTTACGCTGAAAATCCTGGGTGCTTTTGTTTTTCCTCTGTGCTTATGAGTTTTCTTCCTTCTCACTTATTCTGCAACAGGTGGAACTGTAGGTTATAGTTGGGTCATATGGAGCCATACAATCTTGAAGTAACTCAGTAAGCTTTTCTATAGTTGATGTCCTTTAACTATCTGGAAAAAAAAATGCATCATAGATGTAGATTTCTACCGTAATGCATTAGAATGTTTTGCCACATGCATTATTTGTGATTCTAGATTTTATTTCTTCCTAAAGTATTATTTTCTAGTCTTCTTCCAAAGAGCAGGGATCTGATGAATAAATTGCTCACCTCTACCCTTATCTGAGCAATGATTGAGTCCTTCTTTTAATAGGGCTGAAACAGTGGAATCTCCCATCGGACTTTAAAAAAAAAAAAAAAAAGTTTATACTTTTTTTAAATAACTTTCTATATGAAACATAATGTAAAACATTTTTTTTTAAATTCTGCAAGTTATAATACTTATTTTTCATCAGTATTTTTGTCACATTTTCTAAATGAAGTTGCGTCAATTTATTTTTCATATAAAGTTAGTGATAAATTTTATCAACAATTGACATTTGGTCTTTTTATCACATTCTCGTATATATATTTAATAGAATACAGACACACACGTATAAACAATAGAAAAAAAATATATGTATGTATATGTATATGTGTATATATATGTGTGTGTGTTTGAGTATGTGTGCCTGTATTCTATTAAATATAATCATCCGTTCTCCTGCTGGTAGTAGCTCATCTTAAGTGATCATTCTCCTTACAGTGAGTATGGTAACACCCATTATTTCATGTTATCTGTGTATATAAATCTCCTCACTGTATTTTCCACTGAATGCATCAGATGAAGTGAGCTGTAGCTCACGAAAGCTTATGCTCAAATAAATTTTAGTCTCTAAGGTGCTACAAGTACTCCTTTTCTTTTTGCGAATACAGACTAACACGGCTGCTACTCTGATACCATCTCACACAATGGTGCTGGTCTGTTGTGAGAAATTAATTTTGTGAAGAATATTTGAGTAGTGGTAAGGTTAAAAAGTTAATCCATGTTTGACAGTTTTTCCAGTGTGTTATTTCTAAATATGCAAACTAAGTAGACATCTGGCTACAAAATGTCTCCCATTTAATGTAGGTACTTTAAGTACTTCTCAAACCTAGCAAATTTTAAAGTGCATCACTTATTAATGTGACTCACCTTGTTAGTATTTATAAATGCTCACCAGTGTATAGTGTTTGTCAGAACTTCCTTAATATTATACAATTTTTCCATTCAAATATATCAGGGAAATGGATATTTCAAAGAGGGAAAATATGAAGCAGCAATTGAATGTTATACACGTGGTATAGCAGCAGATGGCACCAATGCACTTCTGCCAGCTAACAGAGCTATGGCCTATCTAAAGATTCAAAAGTAAGTGGTGTTAAGTGTATACTTCTCTATTCTTTGTAAATTGGGAAAAAAAATGATACATCAGTTTCATTTAAATTCAAACCGTTACTGCCATTCATTCTACCTTCTACTTAGAATTCAGTGTAAAATATATTCAAACAAATGTTCAGTTCTTTTCAATATCTCCTTTAATATACGCATGTCATCTTGTGATTAATTTTTAATGAAAACATTTTGAAAGAGAGAAAAATGGGATTAGGTTGAAACCACAATGAAACTTGAATCATTGTCTCACAATTTGACCAGTCCTATTTTTCTTACTTTTAAAGTTCTGTGCAACTGTACTCACGTCTTCAAAGGACCTGGATCAATGCTGTTTATGTATGACAAAAAAGATAGAAAGTTGCTAGATGTCTCATATAGGATGTAAGAGAGCTAATTTTGCTAAAGAAATTAATTCAAATTTCAAACTTCTGAAGGAATGGTTATAAACAGTCTATAAAACATTTTTTAACTGTACAAATTCTTTTCAGTTATGGACATAAGAAGGTAGTTGGGTTTTTGTTGTTGTTGCTGTTTTGAGTAAACCAAAAAGTCCCAGTAACAATAGACACACGTGCTTGTCTCTGGAATTTAATTTTACAATCAAATGAGACAAATGTTTCTACCATTTGTAAAGGCTTTTTCCATGTAGTATGTGTTCTTCTGTGTGGCTGTCACAAAATTCAGGTATAGAACCAATATATTAAAGTGTATAATATAGAAAATTTTAATAAGTCTGCTAGATTACACTTATTTGGAAAAATACTGCTTTCTAAAACTCTGTAGTTTTGTTGTGTGTTTCTGTAAAATAAAAAAAAAACAGTCTAGAAATAAATACTGTAGACAGAAGCTGGGGATTTACATCTATGATATCACTGGATGTAAGAAAAACTAAGGCTAAAATTTTCAAACCTAGGGGCCTAAAGTTTAAACCCTTACATTGAAAGTCAGGCCTCTTTTTTATTAAGTGATTAAATATCAAAGGTGTACTGAGCTCCTGAGCCTCCCATTGACTTAATGGGAGCTGGGGATGCTCAACACTTCTGAAAACTAGGCCACTTCTATTTGTGACTAAATATGGATTTAAGGATTTAATTTTAGGCATCCGGATAGTAAGCTTTGGTCCAAATGTTTATACCTTGGAGAAACTTATTTTTTTTAATATTGAAACTGTGTTTTCATTACATGATTAGTATAATAATCTTTTAAAATTTATTTTCTACTGAGATATAAAGAGGCAGAAGCAGACTGCACACAAGCTGTACTACTAGATGTTTCCTATTCTAAAGCTTTTGCCAGAAGAGGGACTGCCAGATCAGCCCTAGGAAAGCTAAAAGAAGCTATGCAAGGTGAGACTTTGAATGCAAGTAAATGTTGTGATGGGTTAGGTACCATATGTAGATTTATTTAATCCTGGTACTTTAAACATCCAATAAACAACTAAACCAATTTATTGGCATTTCCAGTATATTGGGGCACGACTTCTAGGAAGACCACTTTTTTGGTACTATGAGTGTCAAATCTCTAATTTTTTGTATTGGTAGGCCAAATTGAAGATTTATTTCACCTGCCACCCCTTATTCATTTGAACAGATAATTTTATGTCGCTAAAGATTGCAATGGAATGTATTATTTAAAGAGTGTTGTAGAAGGGTTCTAGGTTTGGATTCCTGCAAGGAATTGGGGCTCAACAGCATGGGACATGAATACTGGGAGAGAGGGAGACATGAAGACTGATACAGTAACGGTCATTAAATAAACCTAATTTTTAAGCTTCAGCATGTGTTTTTAGTATTATCTCTAACCAAAAACTACATTAAGATGGAGTCTAGTTTGAGAATAGTAATTTAGGGGAAAATACATCACAGGAAAAGTGTGACTGTTACAGAAAGAAACATGATAAAACTAGGAAATTCAGAATTAAGATTAAATTTAAAAAGAATCCAGACATGTTAAAGGTATGGAAATGCAGAGTTAAGGCACCTAAACAACCTTACCCCTCTGTACTAACACGGTGCAATAACCACATAATTATAATTAAAGCATTTTAGTATTTATAGTTCCATTTTAGGTAAAAAATGTTTTAAAGACACACTCGTTTGTTTTTTTTCTCAGCCCTGCTGCCTTGTGGTATCACTACAAGACAGAGTTATGGCTGTTTGGGTGCCCTAATTACATATTTGTAGTTCCTATTTAAGTGTAACTTGCCAATCAGTCTTAAGTATGGAACTGTGACTGGTACTTTCCTAATAAGTCTTATTTTAACATAAAATAATAACATAACATAATCTTTTTCCCACCTAGTTATAAAATGTTTCTTATATTACATATTATTAGCTACTAGGAAACAGTCTAGCTTTATATTTTTCCAATTTAAATGGAGTTAATTTTTATATTTTTAATTTATTTTAGGGCTGTTGATTGATTAACTCAAAAAAGTTAATTGTGATTAATCAGACTGTTAAACAATAGAATGCCAACTGAAATATATTAAATATTTTTGGATATCTTTCTACATTTTCAAATTTATTCATTGCTATTACAACATATAATACGAAATGTACAGTGCTTACTTTAAATTTTTTAACACAAATATTTGCTTTGTAAAAATGATAAAAGAAAGTGGTTTTTCAATTCACCTCATACAAATACTGTAGTACAATCTCTTTATCGCGAAAGTGTAACTTACAAATATAGATTTATTTATTTTTATTGTTACATAATAGCACTCATAAACAAAACAGTATAAAACTTTCAAGCCTACAAGGCCACTCAGTCCTCCTCCTTGTTCAGCCAATCGCTAAGAGAAACAAGTTTGTTTACATTTACGGGAGATAATGCTGCCTGCTTCTTATTTACGATATTATCTGAAAGTTATAACAGGCATCGCATGGCACTTTTGTAGCCGGCATTGCAAGGTATTTACGTGCCAGATATTCTAAACGTTTGTATGCCCCTTCATGCTTCAGCTACCATTCCAGAAGATATGCTTCCATGCTGATGATGCTCGTTAAAAAAAATGTGTTAATTAAATTTGTGACACAGTTTTCCCCCAAGGAGTTCTATATCTCCTGTTCTGTTCTGTTCTACCTGCCATATATTTCATGTTATAGCAGTCTCGGATGATGACCTACCACATGTTGTTTTAAGAACATTTTGACAGTAGATTTGACAAAATGCAAAGAAGGTACCAATGTGAGATTTCTAAAAATAGCTACAGCCCTCTACCCAAGGTTAAAGATTCTGAAGTGCCATCTGCAATCTGAGAGGGATGAAGTGTGGAGCATGGTTTCAGAAGTCTTAAAAGAGCGACACTCAGATGCGGAAACTACAGAACCTGAACCACCAAAAAAGAAAATGAGTCTTCTGCTGGTGGCATCTGACTCAGATGATGAAAATGAGCAAGCATTCTGCTCTGCTTTGGTTCGTTATCAAGCTGAACCCATCATCAGCATGGACAGGCCCTCTGGAATGGTGGTTGAAGCATGAAGGGACATATGAATCTTTAACACATCTGGCACCTAAATACATTGCGACACTGGCTACAGCAGTGCCAGACAAATGCCTGTTCTCACTTTCAGGTGACATTGTAAGCAAGAAACGGGCAGAATCATCTCCTGCAAACTTGTTTGTCTGAGCAATTGGCTGAAGTAGGACTCAGTGGACTTATAGGCTCTAAAGTTTTACGTTGTTTTATTTTTGAATGCAGTTATTTTTTTGTACATAATTCTACCTTTGTAAGCTCAACTTGCATGATAAAGAGATTGCACTACAGTACTTGTAATAGGTCAATTGAAAAATACTATTTCTTTTGTTTTTTATATTGCAAATATTTATAATAAAAATAAAGTGAGCACTGTACACTTTGTATTATGTTGTAATTGAAATCAATATATTTGAAAATGTAGAGAACATCCAAAAATATTTAAATAAATAGTAGTCTATTATTGTTTAACAGTGCGATTAATCATGATTAATTTTTTTTAATTGTCTGACGGCCCTAATTTACTTGTAAACTGATTATTTTGGAGGCAATTACATTTGGAAAAAACAGATCGTTTAATAAAAAAAAAAAAGAAAAGAAAAAGACCAGAAATGCTTCAACATGAAACTTACACATTTTTTTCTCATATTTTTTATTCACTTAGATTTTGAAACAGTTTTGAAGTTGGAACCTGGCAATAAACAAGCAATAAATGAACTAACCAAAATACAGAATGTATGTATGTTTGTGACTATATGTTGCAGTTTATTAACAGAATATTTCTGTGCTTAGATTAGATGTATAAATGTAATGAATTTCATAACTAACCTTTAATTTTAATTATCTGAACAATTATCTTTAAGGAATTAGTTGAGAAAGGGCTGTGGACTTACCAGGAATGTCCTGAACCATCCGCAGAAGAAACAGAAATACGAAACCTGGTGCAGCCCATTGATAAGCCCTTACATCTTAGATCAACTGTAAGTGGGGGAGAAGGAGGGAAACATTTTGAAAATATAGAGGGGCATGGAGAAATAGTGGGGTTCAACATTTAATTCCTTCCTTACCTGTTGTGTTGTAAATGTAAAGTGATATTTGGCATGCACGCTTTTAGTGTAAAAATGCCTTATTTAAACATATGTTAAGATAATGAATGCAGTTTGCAGATACAGATTTCTTCATGCATTAACTTACACTATTCATAATTTTAATTTTTTTCTGTTTCTTATAAATATAAGGTAAATTCCCTGGGACACAGAGTATTTACTGTGTTTTGTACAGTGTGAAGCACACTGATGTTTGATATACATTGTATATTGTATACAAAAATACATTTTTTCTTAATTTAATTAACTTCCAAACAGTTTTGTTTCTTGATTCCGTTCATTGTAGTATAAACCAAAATTGGTAACAGACTAAAGTTAGGTAGAAAATAATGTCCTTTACTTTAAATTTTAAAAATAAGTATTGGATTAATTACATCCAACTAATAGATATTGTATAATACAAATGTAATAGAATATATCCTCTATAATATTAAATTACACTTGATTACATCAGCTGTAGCATTATTGACATGCTAATTTTCAGCTTAAAAGCTGCACTAACTGGAGATACTAAATATAGATTAATTTGTCCTTCGTGGTTGTATTAAGGTTAGACATTTACTGACAGTTACAGATTTACTGTCCTACTCTGCTCTCTTTTCATTGATTTTGCAGTACAAAGAGAACAGAAACCACTTGTATCTCCCCGGTGGAGACCCTACGCCTCTCCTGACACGGGACAGGATGGGTTGTGTCCATAATTGATTGCATTCTGCCTATCCCATGATAGAGGACTGTTCTTTGGAGATTGTTTCTAGTTAGCCTAGCTGTTAGAGCAATTCACACTGTTCTAACCTAAGGTGGGGCTGGGCCAGAGCTGGGGACTGGAAAGTCATAACTGGTTCCCTGATGGCCTCTTCACTGGGTTAAGCAGATCTCAGTCATGACAGAAAATCTGCCCCAGAATCTTTTGCATTCTTCTGTTCTTCCCTTTAACAGATTAATTGGCTGTTTGAAATTCAGAGTCCCATTACTAATAACTGTATATAGCCTTGCATATATGCATAACACACTCTGCTCCCAAAAGATTACATTCAGTGGATGGAATTCACCCTTCATTTGGGTGGCTGGTAAAAGACCCTGAGGTCCTGTGGAGGGCCTGTAATATGATGTCTGCAATTTGTTGGAGATCAGGCAGGGATCAAAGTAATTATTAGCAAAACTGGAACAAATAACAAATTATTTCAGTAACAATGGGTAGGCACACTATGGAATTCACTGCTTCAGGATGTCATTTAGTCAAATAGTATGGCTGGATTTTAAATTTTGTGACCACAGATGCATTTGTAGTTATTTATGCAAAATAAAGCCAATCAAATCTCAGTGCTATGTCTGTCTTTGGATACAAAATTTGATTGACTAGTGGACTGGCCAAATATCTTAGATCCTAAATTGAAAGATTAAAGAGCCTCTCAGAAGAAGTGTTTTTTTTGGGGGGAATGGGGGTTGTTTTTTTTAATTGTCTGGGAAAACAGAATATAGAAATGGAATGACTTTGAGGTGAGGACGCCCCATAATACATACAAATAAAGTAACATGGTAGCAGGGAAAAGAGCCAAATGAGAGAGAATATTTTTAATTTTATGATGAGTTTTGAAGTCACAAATTTATAATAAATATGTAAACAATTTGTATATTTTTATTGTAAAGTATCTGCACTGGACACCAGCACACACTAACATGGTGGCTCTGGGATTCTAGTCCATTGTAAACAATAGTCTTTTATTTGTAGTCTTTACAAAGAATAAAGTAGAGTATCCCACTGACCTTAGGTGTTTGTTCTATTTAGAAACCTTTGAGAAGAATATTCATTGAAGAAGTTGGTGATGAGATGCAGAATATTGATGTGCCTAACACTACTACTCTAGTCAGTAATTGGATTAATTCTACAAGCGTAGAAACAACAAAGAATCTAAGTCAAGATGACCTCTTAACCACATCTGATACTCCTAGAGCAAAACAGTTGAAAATAGAAGAAATCGGTGATATACCAGCCTTCCAGTGAGTATAATAAACTCTTTGGTTTCTCGGATTTGATAAGCAAACATGGCAGGGTATATAATCCTTCTCAGATTATTACATGCTTTGAATATTGCACCAAAAAACCTTGCTTAAATGTGGTTGTAATTGAAATTTGAAAACTTAATTACTGTATTGTTTTTATTAAATAGTCTTGTAGCTATATACACCTTGTTTGAAGATTTACTTTGGAAACACAGGTTCACAGAATGTATGTATGTGTGTGAGAAGGAGAGAAACTTCTGAAACAAATATGAGCCTTTTAGATACAGGTGGACAAGTTGTTAATTTAGATTGTTTTGTTTAGGTATTCCAAATATCTGAGGGAAGTTATGTAATTTTGATGTATAAAATATACTACATTTCCTATGCACTACATCTTACCTCAATTATAGAAGGTCATTGGGAATTTTAGGGCAAGATTCTCAGGAGTGCTAGAGGTCTGCTCTGGACACTTGGGGATGGGAGGCAACAAAGATGGTATTAAGCATTTTGCCACCACTTCTCCAATTGTGGAGGCAGCCAGGAGCCTCATGTCTGCTCTAAGTTCTGTTGACTGGTAAGAGCTCCCAAGGAGCCTGTGGCAGGGTCAGATTCCACAGCACCCCCTTGTGGCCCACAATGGCACTATTCACCATCTCAGTTTTCTCCCAAGGAGTAGTCTCCATCAGCCCCACCCAGCAAGGTACTGGTAACGAATTTAAACAGTAATCCCAGTGCAACATAAACAGAAAGGTATCGGGGTAGCCGTGTTAGTTTGCATCCACAAAAACAACAAGGAGTCTGGTGGTACCTTAAAGACTAACATAAAAACTCCACTTCTTCAGGTGCATGGAATGAAAATTACGGATGCAGACATAAATATACTGACACATGAAGAGAAGGAAGTTACCTCACAAGTGAAGAACCAGTGTTGACAAGGCCAACTTGATCAGGGTGGATGTAGTCCACTCCCAATAATAGATGAGGATATGTCAATTCCAGGAGTAGCAAAGCTGCTTTTGTAATGAGCCAGCCCCTCCCAGTCCCTATTCAAGGCCACATTAATGGAGTTAAATTTGCAAATGAATTTTAGTTCTGCTGTTTCTCTTTGAGGGGCATTGATGGCATGTATAACGTTAGTAGACGTGCAGGTGAATGAGCCTCTGATGGTGTGGCTGATGTAGTTGGATCCTCTGATTGTGTTACTAGAGAAGATATGGGGACAGAGTAGGCAACGAGGTTTGCTACAGGGATTGGTTCCTGGGTTAGTACATTGGCCAAACTGGACAGTCCTTAGGTAAAAGAATAAATGGACACAAATCGGACATCAGGAATGGTAACATACAAAAGCCAGTAGGAGAACACTTCAATCTTCCTAGACAGTCCATAACAGATTTGAAAGTAGCTATAACTTGAACAAAAAAACTTCAGAAACAGACTTCAAAGAGAAACAGTAGAACTAAAATTCATTTGCAAATTTAACACCATTAATTTGGGCTTGAATAGGGACTGGGGGTGGCTGGTTCATTATAAAAGCAGCTTTGCCTCTCCTGGAATTGACACCTACACATCTGTTATTGGGAGTGGATTACATCCACCCTGATCAAATTGGCCCTGTCAACACTGGTTCTCCACTTGAGAGGTAACTCCCTTCCTTTCATGTGTCAGTATATTTATGTCTGCATCTGTAATTTTCATTCCATGCATCTGAAGAAGTGGGGCTTTTACCCATGAAAGCTTATGCTCAAATAAATCTGTTAGTCTTTAAGGTGCCACCAGACTCCTTGTTGTTTTTATAAACAGAAAGGTTCTTCACCCTTCTTGGCCAAGCTCTCAGGCCTTTCCCACTCTCCACAGAGCACTGACTCAGGGCATTTCCCCTCTGGGAGCCATCTTCCTTCCAGGGTCAGTCATAGGAGCCAGTCTCCTTCCTGAAACCCTCAGTCCACCAGGCTGTTTGTCTGGGAGCTACCCTTCTTCTGAGCCTACTAGCAGAATCAGCCTGCCTCCCCCAAGCTCTTGCAACCCTTTGAAGTCATCCCATAACCCCTTCCCAGCTGGGACTAATAATTAAACAGGGCCATCTGCTCCCTAGCTGAGCAAGATCAGCTGGAGGAAGATGGTAGCTGACCTGTTTTGACTAGGCTGAGCCCAACTCCCCTTAAAAGGCCAGTAAGCCTGTGACAGAGTTATTACATTGGCTGGAATCATCCCTGGGATGACTCCTAAATTGGGGGTGTGCTGGGCTGGGTGATAGCTCCCTACACCCAGGTGTTGGGAATCCTTGATTGGCTGTTTAAGCCAATTTCCCAGGCTCTTCGAACTGTCGGAGAATATTAATATGTTATTCCTTGCCTTTTTTAACATATTTTTACTAATTGGAAAACGGTCTGGAAAAATTTAGTTCTTTTTTCCCTCCCCTGAACAGCTGAATGGATTCAATTTATAGTGTTTTTAGGGCAAAAATATATTTTTACAGCCATGTTCTAACCTCTAAAAATATACTGATTGAAATGACAAATTATAGGAGAACAAATGGCTGCACTGTAATCAGTGTTGAAAATGTTTTCACATTTGACATGCTTATTGTTTTGAATTATGAAATTGCAAAGAAAACTTATTTTCTTATTCTTGCAGCTGTGGAGGAAAGAATTTCTATAATGCTGATATATATTGAATGGTAGAAGTGTTTTGTGCTCTAAAAACAGTTATTTCTGGAAATATAATAAATATGTAGCACATACTTCTTTACAGGACTGGAAAATCATTTACATTGAGCAGTCAAATCATATTTTAACAAACATTTAATTAGCTCAATTTAAATATGTTCGTTTGCTTTTATTTCAAAGCTTAGGAATATTTTTGTCTGAAGAAAATAATTGCTTTTTATACAAAATATTACTAAAATCTTGAAAGTGAGGATATTTATTAAGGCTCAGATTTGCAAAAGAGATGGTACCCAATAGCTCCAACTAAGACTTCTTTATGAAATGGACAGAATTTTTATTTTAAAATGTACAATTAAACAAATATTTGTAGGTCCCCTACCAATATGAAAGAGATGCCATCAGCTACACTTCAATCATCCAGTCTGAAAAATCATCTAGAAAAAGAAAAATCATTACTTCCTGCATCTACATCTGATGTTCCTGCAATCCCTGCAAATTCATTCCAGCTTGAATCTGATTTCAGAAAATTGAAAGGCTGCCCAGATAAGATGTACATGTACCTAAAGGTAAGAGAAGTAGTATTCCTTGACTACAACTGTGCTTAAAGAAATAGTGTCCTTTTATGTTGGTGGATTGGGAAATTTAGTGTCTAGAATGATTTAACAGTTCACAAATGGCAGTATCTTTATCTTCATTAAAACCCTTTCCCATGATATCAAGGAGCTTTGACTCCATGTGAAAATAATTTTCATTCTGTGCTTGATTTTGTTTTATTTCACATTTACAATATAAATCTATGAATGGTGTCCTCATTTTTTTTTTAATCCCTTCCTTCTAATTTAGGCCCAAATTATGTAGGTTTCAGAGTAGCAGCCGTGTTAGTCTGTATTCGCAAAAAAAGAAAAGGAGTACTTGTGGCACCTTAGAAACTAACAAATTTATTTGAGCATAAGCCTTCATGAGCTACAGCTCACTTCATCAGATGCTTCCGATGAAGTGAGCTGTAGCTCACAAAGGCTTATGCTCAAATAAATTTGTTAGTCTGTAAGGTGCCACAAGTACTCCTTTTCTTTTTTTCCAAATTATGTAAACACACATCTTGGTATCCACATTGAACTCCAGTTACTCACATGTGTGTTTACCGGATTGGAGCTGTAGCATTGAAGAATACCAGCATTCTTATTCCTTTATAGGCTGTATAGATATTTTAAAGTGCCTCAACCTACTTTAATGTATATTTTAATTCAATAGTTTTGAAGGAAAAAAGTAATTTTAGTTCCTCCCTTGTTACCGAGGGTTAATGTACGTTTTTTAAAAACCTTTAACAATCACTTGCAAAAATGTACAAGTAAATAAAATAAAATGAGTAGCTCTAAGAAGAAAAATATATTTCCTTGTAACTTCAGCTATCTTTTCAACAGAATGTAGAAGGCTATATGCACAATAGGCCAAAACTTATTCTTGTAGCTTTTTTTAACTTATTTCCAGGAGTGCCCATGATGTTGGTAGGCACTATAAAAATATGTGGAAGGGAATGGATCTTGCTAGGAGAACTTAAAATGATTAGTTTCAGTTTTCACAATTCAATAATATTTTGTCTGTAAATAACAGTGTTTTTTATTCTTCCAAAGCAAATAGAGCCTTCGCTTTATCCAAAGCTGTTCCAAAAATCCTTAGATCCAGATGTATTTAATCAGATTTTGAAAATTCTACGAGACTTTTACATTGAGTAAGTTCATTTCCTCACTAATTATCCTAGGGTTCTATATTGCTTGCTGCCAACAGAGGCTTTTTCGGTTTAGTATACCAAACATATAGTCTATAGTATATAACGCTGGCTTATCAGGATGTAGTTATTTAAATGTATTCCTCAAGAAATTAATTTTCAGTACAGAAGAGTATTTCAGAAGGACCAGCTAGGAGAAAATTGGTAATGAAATAAAAAGCCTTTTGCATTAAGGCATTGGTTTAAATTCAGATTGTGTCATTATTGGCCACTGATTGACTACTTGGTGGCCTATGTGAAGTGATTTGTTTCTATTGGAAAGATAGCACATTCCTTGAGCTCAGAATTCATTTTTAAAACAGTAAAATGTAGCTCAAAGATGAGCAAAGAACTAAGAAATTCCATTATTTTATGCTATCTTCATTGTGATGCCTTCAGTGTCTTGGTTTTTATTTTTCCCCCTTTAATTATATGCTTGTATTCTGTAACAGAACACTTAAAAGTAGCAAGCATGTGTATGGGAATAGAAGTCTTAATAAGAAAATAAAAAGCACTTGGCAGTTATTTCTGAGATATTTCAGTGCTGCATTACTTGAGGCTAAAAAGTTCATTCCGCTCATTATGAACAATGTGCCACTCCTCTGAATTAATCTGAGCTCTAAAAATATGTTATGTTTTTTTATTATGCAAAGTAGCAAGTGTAAATTAAAGGGGCCAGGTATAGGCCAGAAGCAAGTATTGTCCAAACAACAACAAATCATGAGGGTGAATCACCACACCTGAAGAGGCATGTCCTTCATTCAGTGTTACTACTTGGATGGCTGCTAGAGAGTGAATTTGATGAGAGCAGAAAGTAAAAACCAGTTTTTAAAAGGAGGGGAATGTGAGATATAAATCAAAAAGATAATTTGTAGTCATTGGGAGTGAAAGAGGAAGGAAGGTGGTCAAATATGCTCTCATTGTCCAAAAAAAAAAAAAAAAAAAAAAGATTTTTCCATACTGCTGAAAATGACAGCAACCATACATTCTGATGACTGTACATCCTCACAATCAAATTACTACCCATTAAAATCCCTCCTTATTTTCCTCCTGAAATCCTCTGGATTTGCATACACTAATCAATAGATCATGATCTGTAGATGTCTAAAGTTGTGAATGAAATGGATTTCTTAATACTAAGGCAGTTTAGTTGACATAGTCTGTATGAGCATGTGTTTCCTTAGGAAAGCCAGAGATAGTGTTTTTAAGTGGTGATATCTGTTGCTTCCATTTTTGGTTGAAAACGAGGAATTTGATTTCTCTCTTCGTTATCATGAGCTAAGAATAACAACTCAGAAAGGTGCTGTGGTTATGGAAAGGTTCAAAAAGAAACATGTACCACAAGCACCAACCTTTTGGGCACTGAAAAGTATGATTTGATATTTAGAATAGCAATAACTAGTGCATGATTTAATGTTTATGCCTTGTCAGCTTTCCTCCTTCTTCCTGTATTTTATTTTACCTTTGTTCACTAGTACTAAAAATATTTGCATACAGACTGTTTGTTTGTTTGAGTTCATCTGTTCCTGTAGCTTGAATTTCCTGAATTCCGTAATCCTGCTGGTAGCTATTGGATCTTTCTAATCAGAGGTAGTTATTTTTAAATATATTTTTAATATATTGCTATTTTAGGAAAGAGAAACCATCACTCATCCTTGAAATTCTCCAAAGGCTATCTGAATTAAAAAGATTTGACATGGCAGTGATGTTTATGTCAGACTTGGAGAAAAAGAGTAAGTACAAAGTAATGCCAAATCTTCTTCTTCTTCTTTTTTTTTTTTTTTTTTTTTTTTTTTCAAACTTGGATCTTGGTATAGGTCTCATTTCAGTCAGATACTTCAGTATCAATTCAGTTTACAGCCAATAATGCAAATAGACATATGAAATCTTATTTATTTACACTGCAGAGGCTGCTTTAACTACATGTTTCTAAAAAGGTTTCCAGTTTGATTTCTTTTTTTAGGGGTTGATGGGGAGTGGAGGGGAAGATATGTGGATCAGACTAAAAGAAGTGAACTCAACCACTCCGAGAAGGGAAATTTTCCACCACTTTGTAGTGACCATTCTTGCCTGAGCAGTTGTAGAGCTGACAGGTTCCAGGCAAATCATATCTTTCTTGGCTGGGAGATCAGTTTATATAGGGATTTTGTAAGTGGGGAAAATAAAGGAAGAAATGGGGACAAATCCTTGGGTACTGTGCGGGGCGTGAAGAACCCTCCCTGAAACAAATTATTCTTCATAGATTTTAAGCCCAGAAGGAACCACTGTGATCATCTAGTCTGACCTTCAGTATAACACAGGCCATGACACTTCCCCAAAATAATTCCTAAAGCATATATTTTAGAACAACATTTTTGATTGTCTTTGAAATGTAAATGATTTTTTATAGATTACTTGAAATTCCATCTAGATTTTAAATGACATATGAATGCTTGATCAAATCAGCTGTTTTAAATGTCCTGCTCAGAAACTTTCGGTTTTTAGGATCTTCTTAAAACTCCAGAAAAGACATGCTGGTTATAACTACCTTTTTCAATAGCAATGTTGTGTACAAATCCTGGTAGCTGCAATTGTAATTGAGCACAATATAGTACCAAAATACATGATGTCATACCTGATTCTCACTAAATCAAATTTGGGAAGAAAATGTTCAAAATGTTGCAGAGTCAAACTCAGGTTCTAATTGCAGTACTGAGTGCTGCCACCTTTGCATTTTACCCATCACTGTAATATCAAGGCACTAAAGGCTTGATTCTGTCTTGGCACAGGAGAAGGTTGGTGGGTTGAAACGGCTCCCTGATTTGCATGGCTGGCCCCAGCTCTAATACAACTTAGAGCTGCTTCGTGGCAGTTTTAACTTGTGCCATTGGAAAAGAATCACTAATATAATATACCCTACCAATGGATTATTGCCATGATAGAGCTCCTCTGTGCCCCTGATGCGTTTCTGTTCCCCACCATTTTAGTCCCTCTAGGTTCTGTGGTGGGATGTCTGGTGCAGGGCCTGTGAAAGCACACATACTCCAACAGAGTTCCTGTACTTCTGGAACATCTCTGCAGGGCATTTGCAGCTACATTATGATCCCTCTGCACCACTTGAGTTGTGTAAAAGGCTGTAACCCACCTTGAGAATTTTGCCCTAATACTCTTGTTAGTAAATTTATTTTATTTAATATTGGTTTTCACACTTGTTACGTGAATCAGATTCTGTTGGATCCCTCTCAGCATCTTTTGAACATTAATCTACATTGTAATTGTTTTCTGACTTCTAATTTTTTTAGTTGATTTTATTTTTAATTAGTGTTCATGTATGTGCTAGTCAATCTCTAGAACTGAGAAATCATCTTCTGTTTAGCCACAGAGCACATTTAAGCAGAGACAATGCAAGCTTCTCAAAATTGTTCTGCCTGTATGTGTCAGCACTGTTCTTGAAGGACCACCACAGTTAGTTCACAGGAATTTTAGTCTTTGTGCCTTGACCCTCCTTTCAAACAGCCCATTGAGGTGTGTGTTTGTCATCTGAATATTTGTCTACTTCAGACCTAGACTGAGACCACCAGTTTTGTGCACACAAGCCATTTAGTGCCCTATGACAATTATTGCTGATAAATGGTCATTTTAAAAATCAATGTGGAAATTACTGAATATAGCTGAGCTTCACTACAGTTTACCATTCTTTCATTGTAATAGAAAACAAATCTGAGCCTCTTGGACAAATAGTTTCCTTGTAAAAGACATTTTCATGTTTTGAAACTATTAGCTTTTTCAACTTTTTTACTTCAGTATACTTTTCTTCATTACAGCTCATAAATTTGAATAAACAACTTTATTTTTATGCCAATTTTGTCTGACATCTGGCACAAACTTTTTACCTTCTGTTTTTAATAGCATAAGACAAGATAGCTTATGTCTTGTTTGTTTTTTTCTGTTTTTGTCATCAAGAATATGCACCTGTTTGAGGAATTACGGGTTTTTTTGCCTAACCACTTGCTGTAAAAGGACCTTTATTCGTTGTATAAAACACCAAAACAAAAATGCTGGCTGTTGCCATTTGTGGATTTTTGTTTTGTTTTCAGTTTCTTATAGACAGAATATTGAGTTTTAACTAATTACTATTGAGATTTCTTCTTCTATTGAATCCAAATGGCATATTCAATATATTGACAGTTTTCAGATAGGGCATATTTATGTTCTATAACGATTTGTCTGTAACCTTAAAATCACACGTTTAAAAAATAGTGTCTGAAAGTCTAAAAATGGAAAATCATGTTAATTTTTATCCTCTCTTACAGCTGCACATGTATTATTCAGTCACGTGAACCAGTCTGGATTGGAGGATAATTCTGTTGAAGAGCTGAAGAAGAAATATGGTGTTCAGTATTAATAGATTACTGATGTTACATATTTGTATGTGTAAACTAGTCTGATTCCGCACCTCTTCTCTGAGCTACTTGCACTGAAGTCAGTGAAGAGTTAAATCCATAAAGTTGCATTTATGTAGGTAATAAAATCCTTATACCAGACAAAACCAAATGGCAAGTGCCTAGAAAGGATAATGGCCTATGCCCCAATTCTGCAATTGTGCCCATTATTTAAGAGCCCTGTGGCTCCAGGAGGACTCTCCCCAGGTTTAAGAGTCCGCTTGAGTAGATTGAATTGCAGGATTAAGGCTGACAGTTATTCAGAAATAAAGTTAATTATTTATAAACGTGGGTTTTGATAACTTGATGATTATTAAAAGATCAGCGTGAATTTTATTTTGGGAAATAAACTTAACAGTGTTTAATTCAAAATATCAGAATTGGCTGGTATATTTTATTTTAACATAAAATGTACTACTTAATGAACTTACATTTCTCAGATAAGCTAAATTGTTGTTTATCTTTTAAATAGATGCCACGCAGGACAATATGAAAACTTCATCTAATGCTCTGCAAACTTGGGGTCTGAAGGCCAGTAAATTCCAAATTTCTTTAGCTGAGATTGCCCTAAAGCTGAGTTGCCCATTGCAGTAGTACAAAAGGAATCTCTCTTAAATAACTAGGTTCCAGACAATGTAAGATTTTTCAAATAGTCACTAAGACCCTGAATTTCACCTATGGCTGAATGAAAATATATAAAAATATGAATGAATATTGCACCACACAGAGAGCACAATTCTTAACAGTCCTATCAATCCATCCCCTTTACAAGCAGGTAGCTATGCAGTATTTCTTTTGATTCTTTTTCGATGGATGGCCCCAGGTCTTATTTGCCAGTTTTAATGGGACTTGTGCTCTTAAGTCACTTAGATGCTTTTGAAAATCCCACCCTTTATCCTAATGCCTACACACAAGAGGGCCACATTGAGGTTGTACAGGCAAACTTAATTCTGGCAATTTCTAACTTTTGAGCATTTTGATTTTTCAACCTCAGTCTGTTTTAAAGTTACTTTTTGTATAAATCCAGAACAGCTAACAAACCAATAAAACCTAAGTAGAACAAGATGGATATAGCTGAGATGTGGAGTTTTGCTTGTTTGTTTGTGGGGGGTTGTTTTGTTTTTCATTTTTGCTGCATTCTTTCTATCTACTAGCTATTCAGGTTATAGCAATAGATCAAAATCATTAAGTGGAATCTGTCACGCCAATATCTTTATGGTGTGCTGTAGCTATACAACCCTTTAACTTTACAAGTAGGCCTGTTGCCACGGTTGGTCAAGCTTTGGCAAATGTGTTTTTCGTTTTGTGAAAGAAATGCACCATGCTACATTGTGGGCTTGTCTATTGTGAAATAAGCTAGAGTATGAATTTAAAACACAGTGACTATTCCTCAACTCCCCATGTGGACACTCTCTATTTGTCACTAAAATGGATTGAGTTAAATTGCACAAAGGCTTTCTTAGAGCAGAATAAGAGGATCCATATGAGGAGCTATTTTGGAATATCTATTCCAGGCCATTTTTCCCCTATAGACAAGCCCTATGGGAAGAAATAATGCTGGACAATGTATCATTATGTAGTATAATGCACTAGAGATAGATAGCAGGTAACAGCTGGGGTATGGTGTTGTGGTGAAATATTTACACTTATTTTTCACTCATCACCATAGATCTTTATTTCCTCTGGGAACTTTAATAGGGCAAAAATATCTAAAATGTTCTAACCTCACAGATTTGGGCTAGTGGGGTCCTAGTCTTGTAGAACACCTCTTTACGGTGAGCACCAACAAGCGTGGGTATTGTCTTTGTAGCAGGTTTACTTATTCTAGACACAAGATGACCCACTTCACACTGAGGAGGAAAAAACCCTAGCCCTGTGTCAGAAGATTGCCTTGCTGGGTCTTAACTGGAGGTTTAGGTTCTCTCTCTTCTTTCTGACTTGGTTCAATTTCTGAGCTATGTGACATCATTAAAATTTCATCCCTGACGGATTGACATCAGTCAGCTTGGGAAGACTTCAATCCCATGTTGAGACCACTCCTAAAGATGAAGTTCCCTGCTGAAATTGCAAGAATCCTCTGTAGCTGGATAGGCTACAACACTCGTGCACCTTCCTTAAAACAGCAACCATGAAGACAATTTGGGACTGGATAAAGGCTATTTACTTAGCCCTGGGATAGTCATGCTGTTACCTGGGGTCTTCAGAACCTCCAACAGGGGCAATTTAACTATTTCATTCCAGGCGGTGTTAGTAATAAATCAACAGGAACACAGCAATGCTGTCTGATAAGATCATGCATGTAAGTATGCTCTTTCTAAAACTGCAGTTTATTAGATTTAAGCACACAAAAGCAATAGGTTTAGAACATCCCAGATATTTACCTAACATCTGGAAAGGTATTGAGTAACAGCAGGTTCTCAGTGGCCAGTTGCTCACCCACGGGGGAGAAAGGATGTCAGGAAAAACATTTCTCAAGTTGGCTTCTGAGGACTTTCCAAAGTACTCTCTATTAGCTAATCTTTTATAACTAACTTCTACAAAACACATAGGTCATAATACTCCCTACTATATCATCACTTTTCTAACTTTTAGTAAACTTTTAATATCAAAGGCCTCTAGACTCAAGGTTTTCCAACCACCAAGGTCTCAGTTGTTTTTTCTTGTCTGTCACTTCCTCCCATTCTGATTAGCAGAAAACTGCCAGCTAGATATGATCTTGCTTCTGAAAGTCTGTCTCCAAGTTAACCTTTAACTATGTGGTGTTCTGTTTCATTATTTTAGGGTGGCTGAATGCATGTAATAAGTTTACAATTAGCTTGATCACATTCTGGGGTATACACACCCCTCAAATACAGTGCAACATTCCCCTCCTTAAAGGCCACATATTTTTAATAAAGGCCTTTAGAGATATATATATATATATATATATAAAAAGAGTTCCGTTGGTTACTTTTGAAGGTCCAGCATTAGTCTCAAGGCTCTTGACTGAGACAAAATCTTCTCGCTGGCACTCTCCCGTTTCACTCCTGACTTTCTCGTTAAGTACCAGACTTCATGTACATCTCTCCAGGGAGTACCGTGGTCTATAGAACCGCTGGCTTTGCAACCGATCAATCTTCCTCCAGATCCAGCATATCCATACTAGAAGCACAATCACCAACGCCACCTGAAACATTAGAACCTCACCACAATTAAATGCAAGGCCAAATTAAATCCCCAGTTCTGTGGGGGACCATCTCAATAACATCTCCCACTAATTTTGTTCCGAATTGCTGCTAACCCTCTGTCACTTAATCTAATTAGAAGCGTGGTGGATGGTAACCATGATTCTGTGTGCCTCCTGCCTAGCAACTTACCAATAATTCCTTAAATAGGAATGCTTAGTTAACATTTTACAACAATCAAATTCATTTAAATAAATACAGGCATATTCTCTCTATTCTAAACATAGATCTTGTAGCTGCAAGGTATTTGTGGTACATTCATATTCAATCCCAAATTCTTCTAAGCAGGTTCCTAATTTCCAATGTGAGTATCCCATTCGTACCATCTCAAAAGAATCTCAAATGTAAAGATTCTTTACATATCAGTAATCCACATCTGCATTTGCATGCATGTCAGGGCCAAGGAAACATTACTGTGGAGGGCACCAACAGCTTGCAAGAGGTGGAAGTGGTCCTTTTCTTGGTATTGCGCCCATTTCTCTAAAACCTGTCACCCCATCCTGTATGCAGCTTAGCTGATCTAAAAATACCCGCAGGGGCATTGCTAAATCTTTTAGGTGTTGATCCATTGCATTCATATTATTCACAACCACCTCATGCATATTGTTTCATTGTCTACTGTACATCCACACGCTTACCATAATTCACTTTACTCTTTACCTTCATCTCTGTATGCTTCTTCCCATTGATTTCAACCACACATGCTCCAATCAAATCAATTACAGGTGGTTACAGAATTCACACTTCTATACCTTTTAATCATTTTACCAAAACACCATTTAACCATCCTGTTATTCAGACATCCTTTATCCCTTTTATAAATTTCCTGAGGACCTAGGGCCTCCCAAGTGCAAGGCAAAAGAGCTTCCCATTCCCCTCCTAGTATCCTTATCTGTAATCTTGCCTCACCCCAAACTTTTCTACCCAATGTTTGGGTATAAAAGGGAGTGTTTCAGCCTAAAATTAATTATCTCTTCCCCTGATGCTGTCCCGTTGGGGATATCAATTCATAAATGAACACAACGGGGTTGGGGTTTACAGGTGGAAAAAACTAAAACTTTAAACTAACATTTGTCACCAATTTACAGTCCCAAAGCAGTATTTTTTTTTTCTGTCCACCAAAGCAGATAGCCCTTCATTATGGCATCTGGAGATGAGTCATGGGTGGGATCACTTCTGTCCCACTGACATCTGACCACTTCCAGGAGGCATTGACAGCACTGCTTGAGACTTTTCTGGTCACCGGGGCGACATCAATTTCCACTGCATCATTCCCTTTGCACGGCACTGTCATCCACAGGAAGTTTTCCCACACTGGGGGCACACCAAGTTCTGGATTCATACCATCAGAGGAGTAGCCCTACGATCCAAATGCCAGCCAAAACAGCACACAGGAATGCATCATCTCCAAGGTCTTCCAGCATCCACATAATTAATAATCTAAAACAAAACGTCTGCCCTCCCTATATAGAGGGAGGTATACATTTAAAAACAGAACTTAAACAGTTAACTTATTAACCTGGACTTAGGCCATTTGGGCCTAAGTCCCTCTTTCCCCTCCCTCTTCCCCTGGGAGGGGCTCTAACTCTTAACTGTACTTTGAGCACCTACTTGGGGCTCAGCAAATTCATCAGCTCTAATTTGCTTAGGGCTTGCTGGGGCTGAAGATATGACCATTACTAATCTTGCCAGTACTCACATATTTCACTGGGGAGTGGGCAGTTTTCAATAACAAAGGGCACAATCCCACCAGATAGTCCCACTGCTGCAAAACCCAAACTAGTACTAAAACTTCCTTACTCACAGGGAGTAAACCCCCTCTCTATTTCATTTATAATTTTGGAGGACCAAGGCCTGTTCCATGGTTCTGATTTAGCACCGTTCCCAATCTCCTTTCTGTAGTTGCCAGCAGTAACACACATGGTGGTCACACCTGGGGTACTAAAGCTGGAGCCTAAACTAAGGTCTGCTTTAACTTGATCATGTCTTCCTGCTGCAGAGGGCCCCAGTTCAATTCCACCCCCTCTTTAACAATTCATGTAGTGGGGCTGTCATCTTTAAAAATCCTTGGGAGAAATTAACCCAGAAAGAATCTAAGAGCTGTAACATCTTTGGGAGCTGGTAATTTAGGAACTAGCACCACTCTGATTAGGAGAATGCCCTTTCTGGACCAAAATCACTCCAAAATAATTTACCTGCTGGGAACACAACTGGGCTTTCTTTGGGCTTACTTTAAACCCAGTTTTCTGAATCTTTTGTAATACCCTATCCAAAACTTCCAAACTCTCATCTCTGGTCTAAATACAAATTAGGATGTTATCCATATAAAAAAAAAAGTCACTTTCATGCATCCCATCCCACATCTTGATTACAGGTGGACCCTGGCAAAACACAACTGCTTCATTTGAAAGGTAAAGCAAATTTTTAATAGCTGTCCTGATATAAAGGGATAGCAAAGAAAGCATTGGCCAAATCAAAAACTGAAAACCACTGTGCCCTCTGCCCACCCTTCCTGCCCCCCCACTCCCAAATGGAGGCCATCACCACCTAATACTTAGTGACTATGGGGGCCATCAGTGGTATAACCCGATCAAGGAGGTGAAAATTAACTACCAGCTTCCAGGTCTTGCAATCACTTTTTAGGACTGGCCAGAGAGCAGCATTACTGGGTCTTGACTAAAACCCCTTGGCTTAAAAGCCCATCAGTTGTTTCTTTCAGACTGGCTTCTGCCTCCTTTGGATAGTCATACTGCTTCTGGGGTGGGGGATAGTTCCCTTTTATGAGGGAGTTGTTCTCTATTTGCTTTACCTGTAAAGGGTTAAAAAGTGTCCCTGCATAGGTAAAAGGAAGGGAGTGGGCACCTAACCAAAAAAGCCAATGGAAAGGCTAAAACTTTTAAAAATTGGGAAAAAACTTCCCCTTTGTCTTTCTGTGTTGTTCTCGGGGAGAGAGGGAACAGGGCAGAACTATAGAAAGCTTGGGCCAGGTATGAAAAATCATCAAATCATACCTAAAAAGGACTCATTTAAAACCCCAAATATGTAAGTAAATCAGGAAATGTCTAGGAAAAAGCGATTAGGTTTATTTCTTTTATTTCTTTATGGCTTGTAAATTCCTCTCTGCTAACCCCAAATGTTTTTGCTGGTAACCTTTAAACTGAACCTCAAAAAAGTTATTTTAATGCTTAATCCTTGTAAGTGGTTCTTTTTAAAATATAGCAATAGTCTAAGTTTTCTAATGTATTTTCTTTTGTTTTAATAAAATTTACCTTTTTTAAAAAACAAAATTAAATTTGTGTCCTAAAAGATTTATGCACATGTTGTTTAATTAGCTGGTGGCAACATCTGATTTCCTTTGTTTTTCTTTCTCAGCTCTTCCCTGGAGGCGGGGTGAAAAGGCTTGAGGGTACCCCACAAGAAGAAATTCCCAAGTGTGCCTTCCTGGGTCCTCAAAGGGTTTTCACACTTGGGTGGTGGCAGCATCTACCCATCCAAGGTTTAAAAAACAAAAAACAAAAAAAAAAACCCTCTAGCCTTGGAAGTTTAATACAAGCCTGGAGTGTCCAGTATTCATTTTTAAAATCCTTGCGTGCCCCCCGCCTTCTGCACTCAAAGTGCCAGAGTGGGGAATCAGGCCTGTAACTAGGATTTTTGCCTCAATTTTATCACATTCTATTTTATTCTTGGCCCACACCTCCCGGTATTTCTCTGAAATTGCGAAAGTTTCTGGAGTACACATGGGCCACTCCAATTCTTCAGATGCCTTAAGGGCTGCTATCTGGTAGCTAGCTAAAATCTTCACTGGTTCCTAGGATGTGCCAGAAGGCATTTCCCATAGAACCCTGTTAGCAAAATCTGCTAACACTCTCTTAATTTTATTAAAACATCATTTCCCAAAATTCCCCCTCCTCCCAAATTTATTAAGCCAAAGTGCTCTTTATTTCTCCTCTTCCACACCTAATACAAAATATTTCTGCAAAAGGGAACACTTTGTTTCATTTGTTTTGGCCAGAGGGCCAAACAGGTTCTTATTCTGGATACTCATCAAGGAGTAAGTGGCACCTGTATCTAAAACAAATTCTGTCTGAATGTCCCTCCTTCACACACAAACCACAAATCTCCCCCACCCATCAGTGTCCAAATGTGCCAATGCTGGGGAGTTGGGGGCAATAGATTTAGAACATCCCAGATATTTACCTAATGTCTGGAATGGTATTGAGTAATTAACAGCAGGTTCACAGTGGCCAGTTGCTCACCCACGGGGGAGAAAGGGTGTCAGGAAAAACCTCTCTCAAGTTGGCTTCCAAGGACTGCTCCAAAGCATACTGTAGCTAATCTTTTATAACTAACTTCTACAAAACAGGTCATAATACTCCCTATATCATAGAACCAGGCAGAGAAAAAGACGGGCTAGTGAAGGAGAAATAGAGCTTAGGAACAGGTTTGCAGAGTTGGAAAATGAAGGGGCTCAGCAGGTACTTGTTGAAGGTGGAAGGGTAAGGAAGAAGAGAAGAGAGGCTAGTCCTATAGAAAAAGGGGAAGAGTAAAGGAAGACTACACCAAATATGAGCCCCAGGAGGATACAGGATGGGTTGAAGAAGATTGTAAGGGAAAATAGGAATGGAAAGAACTTGCAGCCAGAGGGAACAGGGGAGAGACTGGAGAATAGCACTGTCACCAGGAAAAGGCAGGTCTATGTGATCGGGGACTCTTTATTGAGAAGAATAGACAGGCCTGTAACTAGAGCTGATCCTGAGAATAGAAGGGTGTGCTGTCTTCCAGGTGCTAAGATACGGGATGTAGACCTGAGGTTGAAAAGGATCCTAAAGGGAGCGGGAAAGAATCCCCTAATTATCCTTCATGTGGGAACAAATGATACAGCCAGATTCTCGCTGGAAAGTATCAAGGGAGACTATGCTAGGCTGGGGAAGACACTTAAGGAAATTGAGGCTCAGGTGATCTTTAGCGGGATCCTTCCTGTTCCTAGAGAAGGGCAACAAAGGTGTGACAAGATTATGACTATCAAAAGATGGCTTAGGCAGTGGTGCTATAAGGAGGGCTTTGGGATGTATGGCCACTGGGAGGCATTCACGGACAGAGGTCAGTTCTCTCGGGATGGACTTCATCTGAATAGGGAAGGAAATAGACTTCTAGGATCGAGGCTGGCACAACTGATAAAGAGAGCTTTAAACTAGGAATTGGGGGGAGATGGATGGGAGATGTCCAGAAAATCTCCACGCCAGATTTTAGCATTGAGAGGGAAGAAGATGAAGTAAGAAAGGATACAGCCGTGGGTAGGAGAATGTATATAAGGAGCGAGGGCGGTGTGGATACTAGTCTAATAGGTTATACTGGCTGTAGAATGACTGTGCCTAATAGGGTACAAAATGTGAGCGAGGCCAAACAGCAAAAATTAAGATGTTTGTACACCAATGCAAGGAGTCTAGGTAACAAAATGGAGGAACTAGAGCTACTGGTGCAGGAAGTGAAACCAGATATTATAGGGATAACAGAAACATGGTGGAATAGTAGTCATGACTGGACTACAGGTATTGAAGGGTATGTGCTCTTTAGGAAAGACAGAAACAAAGGTAAAGGGGGTGGAGTAGCATTGTATATCAATGATGAGGTAGAATGTAAAGAAATAAGAAGCGATGCAATGGATAAGACAGAGTCCGTCTGGGCAAAAATTACATTGGGGAAGAAAACTAGTAAAGCCTCTCCTACGATAGTGCTTGGGGTGTGCTATAGAACTCCGGGATCTAATTTGGATATGGATAGAGCCCTTTTTAATGTCTTTAATAAAGTAAATACTAATGGAAACTGCGTGATCATGGGAGACTTTAACTTCCCAGATATAGACTGAAGGACCAGTGCTAGTAATAATAATAGGGCTCAGGTTTTCCTAGATGTGATAGCTGATGGATTCCTTCATCAAGTAGTTGCTGAACCGACTAGAGGAGATGCCATTTTAGATTTAATTTTGGTGAGTAGCGAGGACCTCATAGAAGAAATGGTTGTAGGGGACAATCTTGGCTCAAGTGATCATGAGCTAATTCAGTTCAAACTAAATGGAAGGATTAACAAAAATAAATCTGCAACTAGGGTTTTTGATTTCAAAAGGGCTGACTTTCAAAAATTAAGGAAATTAGTTAGGGAAGTGGATTGGACTGAAGAACTTATGGATCTAAAGGTAGAGGAGGGCTGGGATTACTTTACATCAAAACTGCAGAAGCTATCGGAAGCCTGTATCGCAAGAAAGGGGAAAAAATTCATAGGAAGGAGTTGTAGACACAGCTGGATGAGCAAGCATCTTAGAGAGGTGATTAAGAAGAAGCAGAAAGCATACAGGGAGTGGAAGACGGGAGGGATCAGCAAGGAAAGCTACCTAATTGAGGTCAGAACATGTAGGATAATGAGCAGCTAAAAGTCGAGTAGAGTTTGGACCTTGCAAGGGATTAAACCCATAGTAAAGGTTTCATGCAATAAATAGAAAAAGACGTTCTATATCGGGTATTAGCTAGCTA
The DNA here is from genome assembly GCF_009764565.3 of Dermochelys coriacea. Taxonomy (NCBI): domain Eukaryota; kingdom Metazoa; phylum Chordata; order Testudines; family Dermochelyidae; genus Dermochelys; species Dermochelys coriacea. Next base: position 295,139,619 of record NC_050068.2, read on the forward strand.
AAAAATAAGAAGGAAGAATTAGGGCCGTAAACACTGAGGATGGAGTGGAGGTTAAAGATAATCTAGGCATGGCCCAATATCTAACAAATACTTTGCCTCAGTCTTTATAAGGCTAAAGAGATCTTGGGGATATGGTAGCATGACAAATGGGGAGGATATAGAGGTAGATATACCATATCAGAGGTAGAAGCGAAACTGAAACAGCTAATGGACCTAAATCGGGGGGCCCATAATCTTCATCCAAGAATATTAAAGGAATTGGCACTGAAATTGCAAGCCATTAGCAAAATTTTAATTAATCTGTAAACTCAGGAATTAGAAGCTAATATAGTCCTATTTTTAAGAAGGAAAAAAAAGTGATCCGGGTAACTACAGGCCAGTTAGTTTGACATCTGTAGTATGCAAGGTCCTGGAAAAAATTTTGAAGGAGAAATTAATTAAGGACATTGAAGTCAATGGTAAATGGGACAAAATACAACATGGTTTTACAAAAGGTAGATCGTGCCAAACCAACCTTATCTCCTTTTTTTTTGAAAAAGTAACATTTTTTAGATAAAGGAAATGCAGTGGATCTCATTTACCTAGATTTCAGTAAGGCATTTGATACCGTGCCACATGGGGAATTATTAGTTAAATTGGAGAAGATGGGGATCAATATGAACATCAAAAGGTGGATAAGGAATTGGTTAAAGGGGAGACTGCATCGGGTCCTACTGAAAGGCGAACTGTGAGGTTGGAGGAAGGTTACCAGTGGAGTTCCTCAGGGATCGGTTTTGGGACCAATCTTATTTAATCTTTTTATTAGTGACCTTGGCACAAAAAGTGGGAGTGTGCTAATAAAGTTTGCAGATGATACAAAGCTGGGAGGTATTGCCAATTCGGAGAAGGATCGGGATATTGTACAGGAGGATCTGGATTACCTTGTAAACTGGAGTAATAGTAATAGGATGAAATTTAATAGTGAGAAGTGTAAGGTTATGCATTTAGGGATTAATAACAAGAATTTTAGTTATAAGTTGGGGACGCATCAATTAGAAGTAACGGAAGAGGAAAAGGACCTTGGAGTATTGGTTGATCATAGGATGACTATGAGCTGCCAATGTGATATGGCTGTGAAAAAAGCTAATGCGGTTTTGGGATGCATCAGGAGAGGCATTTCCAGTAGGGATAAGGAGGTTTTAGTACCGTTATACAAGGCACTGGTGAGACCTCACCTAGAATACTGTGTGCAGTTCTGGTCTCCCATGTTTAAAAAGGATGAATTCAAACTGGAGTAGGTACAGAGAAGGATGATCCGAGGAATGGAAAACTTGTCTTATGAAAGGAGACTTAAGGAGCTTGGCTTGTTTAGCCTAACTAAAAGAAGGTTGAGGGGAGATATGATTGCTCTCTATAAATATATCAGAGGGATAAATACAGGAGAGGGAGAGGAATTATTTCAGCTCAGCACCAATGTGGACACAAGAACAAATGGGTATAAACTGGCCACCAGGAAGTTTAGACTTGAAATCAGACAAAGGTTTTTAACCATCAGAGGAGGGAAGTTTTGGAATAACCTTCCGAGGGAAGCAGTGGGGGCAAAAGATCTATCTGGTTTTAAGATTCTACTCGATAAGTTTATGGAGGAGATGTTATGATGGGATAATGGGATTTTGGTAAGTAATTGATCTTTAAATATTCAGGGTAAATAGGCCAAATCCCCTGAGATGGGATATTAGATGGATGGGATCTGAGTTACTATAGAAAATTCTTTCCTGGGTATCTGGCTGGTGAATCTTGCCCATATGGTCAGGGTTTAGCTGATTGCCATATTTGGGGTCGGGAAGGAAATTTCCTCCAGGGCAGATTGGAGAGGCCCTGGAGGTTTTTCGCCTTCCTCTGTAGCATGGGGCATAGTTGACTTGAGGGAGGCTTCTCTGCTCCTTGAAGTCTTTGAACCATGATTTAAGGACTTCAATAGCTCAGACATGGGTGAGGTTTTTCATAGGAGTGGGTGGGTGAGATTCTGTGGCCTGCGCTTTGCAGGAGGTCGGACTAGATGATCAGAATGGTCCCTTCTGACCTTAGTATCTATGAATCTATATCATCACTTTTCTAACTTTCAGTAAACCTTTAATATCAAAGGCATCTAGATTCAAGGTTTTCCAACCACCAAGGTTTTCAGTCTGAGTTGTTTACTTGCCTGTCCCCTCCTCCCATTCTGAATAGCAGAAACTGCAGGCTAGATATGACCTTGTTTCTGAAAGCCTATCTCCAAATTAACCCTTAACTACCTGGTGTTCTATTTCATTACTTAAGGATGGCTGAGTTGCACATAATATGCTTGCAATTAGCTTGATCACATTCTGGGGGTATGCACACCCTTCAAATCCAGGGCAACAATGCACTTTTCTGAATGATGCACGGTGTCATTTCATATGCTGTTATTAACTGTATCAACCTCAAGCAAGCCAGGTTGCAGTAGACACTTTTCTTTTCTTAGACAGCTCCTGTTCTGGAAGCGGACTTTGAGGAACAGCTCTACAGCAGAGATAGTGTTAATGGGGTGGTGTGGTTTCTAAACACCCTCTCCCTCATTCCAGTCTTGCTGTTCACTGATGCCCTGCAAATCTTGAAGGATAGTGGTTAGGGCACCAGTAGTAGAAATCATAATCTCCACTCGGTCATTTGCAATAGCATTTTTAAGCCTTTCACCATAACTGTGGTAGATGCAAATAAAGGTTGATTCTCCACCATAGCTTCTGTGTTGTTTCAGTGCCCTTATAGTCAGTAGACAACCAAGTGAATCTAATGTGAAGGGGGTTTACTTTGTGGTACAGATGGAATTAGATACAATTTGGACAAGACTATGTTAGCAGATGCATAGTCAAATGAAACAAACATGACTACTTGTCTGGTTAAATTTCAGCCAGTCTGTAACTGGTTATAGAAGAAAAGTGCATTACCAAACGACCTTACTGTTTCTTTTCATTTCAGCACCATTATATCTTTGCTTACTTTCTAAAAGCAAGAAAGAGTACGGCTTATTCTTCTAATACAAATTATTGTGAGATAAACTATAGGCCAGTGGTTCTTAACCAGGGGTACACATGCCCCTGGCTGTGTGCAGCAGTCTTCCAGGGGGTAAATCAATTCATCTAGATATTTGCCTAGTTTTACAACAGGCTACATAAAAAGCAGTAGTGAAGTCAGTATAAACAAATTTCATACAGACAATGATTTGTTTATACTGCTGTATATACTAGACACTAAAAAGTAAAATATTTTCTAATTGATTTAATAATTATATAGTAAAAAATAAAGTGTGCAATTTTTCAGTAATAGAGTGCTGTGACACTTGTGTATTTTTATGTCTGATTTTGTAAGCATGTAGTTTTTAAGTGAGGTGAAACTTGGGGGTACACAAGACAAATGAAAGGGTTACAGTAGTCTGGAAAGGTTGAGCCGAAATAGGCAGATTTCAGAGTAGCAGCTGTGTTAGTCTGTATTCGCAAAAAGAAAAGGAGTACTTGTGGCACCTTAAAGACTAACAAATTTATTAGAGCATAAGCTTTCGTGAGCTACAGCTCACTTCATCGGATGCATTTCGATGAAATGCACATGAGCTGTAACTCACGAAAGCTTATGCTCTAATAAATGTTAGTCTCTAAGGTGCCACAAGTACTCCTTTTCTTTTTACTAGAGGCAGAGTAATAATTCAAAGAGCTGCAGGTTTAGTTTCTTCCAGGAGATGGCAGTATTTTTCCTTCTCCTGAATTACAGCTTCTCTCTCTCTCTCTCTCTCTCTCTCTCTCCCTCCCTCTTCTCTCCACACCCCCTCCTCTAATTAAGACCTTGATGTACTGTGGGGAAACTTGTTATGCCTCCTGGTACTGCAGTAAAGTTCACTATACAATAACGAATTAATTTGCATTAAGTACACATTTTAAATTTGAAACAATGGACCAGATCCTTCACCATGACACAATAGTAAACTGGGATAGTTGGTGGGGTGAGAGGTAGCACAACGCAGAGAGGTGAATAACGGGGTTTCCCAAGGATCTGTACTGGGATATGTAATATTCAACATAGTCAAATGATCTGGAAAAGGGGCTGAATAGTGAGGAAGCAAAATTTACAGACAGTACAAAATTACTCCAAATAGTTAAGTCCAAAGATGATTATGAAAAATTACAGAGGATGACTAGGCAACAAAATGGCAGATTAAAGTCAATGTTGAGAAGTGAAAAGTATAGCACATTGGGGAAAAAATAATTCCAATTATACATACAAAATGATGGAGTCTAAAATAGCTGTTACCAAATGAAAAGAGAAATAGAGAGAGATCTTGTCATTGTGGACTGTTCACTGAAAATATCCTCTGTGTTCCATGGCCCACACTTGGAATATTGCATGCAGTGCTAGTCACTCCAACTCAAAAAATATATTAGAATTGGAAAAGGGAAACAAAAATTATTAATGGAACAGCTTCCATAGGAGGAATCATTAAAAAGACTGGGACTGTTCAATTTAGGAAAAAAAGGATGGGGGGGATATGAAAGTCTATAAAATAATGAATAGTGTGGAGAAAGTGAATAGGGAAGTGGTATTTGCCCCTTCGCATAACACAGGAACTAGCAATCACCTGATCACATTAATAAGCAGCAGATTTAAAACGAACAAAAGGAAGTACTTCCCACAACACGTAGTCACTGTGTTACCAGTGGATGTTATGAAGGCCAAAAGTATAACTGGGTTCAAAAAGAATTAGATAAGTTCATGGTGGATAGGTGCACCAATGGCTATTAGCCAAGCTGGTCAAGGATGCTTCTGGATGTCCCTAACCCTCTGATTGCCAGAAGCTGGATGACAGAGGGATGGATCATTCATAATTGCCCTGTTCTGTTCACTTCCTCTGAAGCATCTGGCACCAGCCATTGTCAGAAAACAGGATACGAGGCTAGATGGACCATTGGTTTGACCTAGTATGGCCTTTCTTATGTTCTCATAAAGAATTTTTGCAGACCATCATCCTGGGGCTGCTCTATGCAGAATGATCCCCAGGCATAAGATAGAGTAACTTGAATGCAGCTCTAATTTGCACCACCAGTAATGTCCCTAAGAGGCTAAAATAGCAGAATTTGGTGTATTGTAGGGATATTCCATCTATACCTGTTTCTTCCATCCACATATGCTGGCAACAGCGAAGGGGTGCTGCACAGGAGCTTCTGTGCCACTTCTGCTCCACCAGAATCTCCTCCTTATGTTGGGTTGATCAGCCAGTTTCCTAGCCAGAATGCCCCAGCCGTGTGGCATAGAACACCTTCAACCACACCAGGGGAGCTAGCCTACTAAATTCATTTTTTCCATTTAGTAAATATCATTAAGGGCCTCTATTAGAAGGGCATTGTGGGGCTCCATATTCGTTGTGTGATTCCCATGCTAACCTTGCTCCATTTGTAAGTAGTATGTGTTACACATCCTGCTTCTTCCTCCACTCCACTCCTCTCCTCTCCCCTCCTTCCCTGAGATCTGACAGTCAAGCTGGATTCTGTCTAACTCAGTTCATCACCAAGTTTAGAAATTCTGCAGGCCAAATTATGCCCCCATCTACACCTATGCAACTCCACTGTCTTTAGATTATGCCTTCAGTAATGCCTTCCTAACCTCAATATCTTTCCATTCCAAGGTTTACACAAATGCCTCAGAGCAAAATTTGACCGGCAGAATCATTTTTTGCTGTTGATGATCCAGGAGACGGAGAACCCACTCCCACTCCTCTTGTCCAAGAGTTGATGTTGATACTGCAGGACAAATTCAACCTCAATGTACGCAGGTGTCATTCTGCTGAAAACAATGGAGTTGCACCAGGGATGAATTTGGCCTTACGTCTAGTACTTAGCTGCTGCTTAGGCCTATGGAAATGAAGGTCTTAGAATTCAGGGATAAATTTAATTATACTTTTCGTTTTCTTCTCACCCCTAATCATTCGTTTCAACTTGATTGCAGTAGTGAAGTGCTCTTTTTTTCTCCCCTTTTCTTTATTATTCTCCCTTGCTTCCTTACAATATTTCTCATGCAATCATTTGCACCAGATCTCTCCTGTCATTTCTGTCACCTTGAGCTGGACCCCTCCTTTGATTTTCTCTTTCTCATTGTGCCCTCTCTACCTTCTGTCAAGTTCAAAACACTTTTTCTTTTCCAGTGTATTCCCTCTACATTAATCAATACTGTGGAGCTGAGCCTCTAAAAGTGTAATTTGAAGGCTCTTCTTTGTTTTTCTAAAAGTATTTTCTCAAGGCTTTTTTATATTTTCTAAAAGCAGCTGTCAAGGACTCTGTCTTTAAGGCTTCAGTTTACAGCTATCTTTATTTTCCTCAAGCAGCTTGATTTAGAAACAGAAGCAAACAAATATATCTGCTGGGGGATTCTTTTTCTTGCCTCCTGTTAAGGTAGTTGCCAAATTCCTTAGTGGATGGATACCCTCATGGGAATCTATTCCTTTCCAAACAGTAGCATCAAGCAATGATTCCTTTTCAGCCATCTTCAGTTTTCAGGCCTTCTCTTGCCACTTACACCAGTAGTTTAGTTAATGGTGTTTATCTGGATTAGATTAAAAAGTGAATCTGATTCCCTAATGCTTATACCAATGAAACACCACTGAAGTTGCCATAATAGAGTGAGGAATCTGGTCCAAATACTGGTAAATGGACAAACACCTAACTATGGCAAAGCCTCACCAATTTGTACTAATATCTGGAAGTCTCATTACACATCATTGTGGTTTGTAAATGGTCAAATAAGGGCCCCGTCTTGCTAATGGAGCTACATGGGGTCTGCTCATATGGCTCTGATCAGGGCCAAAGTGAACAAACGCACACAAATACATCAGACTGCATGTCAGAAATGCTCTTTCTTATTTGTATTACATTAGGGCCCATTTGTCCTAGGCATTGTTCAGACACATAGTAAAAGACAGTCCCTGCTCTAAAGAGTTTAAAGTCTAAATAAGTAAAACTGATAAAGAGCAAACAGAGACACACTGACTTACCCAGGTTATACAGCAGCTCAGTGGCAGAGAGGGCAATAGACATCTTCTGAGTCTCAGGCTGGGTCCTATCCACTAGACCACCCAAAGTATTCATTTTTACAAGTGAAATCTAATTTATTAACTGATAAATGTATTGCTACCTATTTTGGCTCCATGGTAGAAAGGGAGGATACAATGGAAGCTAGGATCAACATTTAAAACTGGAACCATCACATAAAAGTATTAGCTTCCTTAGATCAAAGATAGGATGAAAACCCACCATCTTTTGTAGAAAGAAGTACCTTGAATAAAACCACTGACCCCACAAATCTCTGAGAACCTGCTATCTGGATATGGCAGGAGTAAAGATTGAACCTCTGATATTAAAACTCTCTTCTGGGAGGGGCCACTGATTAGGGAAGGTGGGGATGTATTTGAAGAGGGTAAGGACTCAGATTGGATTGAATACTCCTTGTCTATAATTTCAAGAATCTGTCTTCAAGAATCTGTTTATCTGGCCCTATCAATTTCCAGTTGCCGGCAAATTGAACCAGCCTGTCTCCAAACAACAGGCAGGAAAGACTGTGCCAATTCCATGTGGATGAGTATGCTGATTCTATCTCAAAGAGCTCAAGTTACAGCTCCATTTATTTATTCACTAGTAAATGTATTGCTGTCTATGTTGTACTGATACTTAGCCATCTAACTTCACAACGTTATTCTTTAAAATCTTTGCTGAGAAGTGAGGTAAGGCCACTATTTTTACTAATATTATTGGGTTTGCTCATTAGCAAAGTAAGAATCAGTTAAATTCCACTTTAAATTTTTTGATTGCCTCATATTTAAAACAAACTCTTATGGGCTTCTGTTGCTCCACTCCTATTTTTCTTCACATATGGTGAGTGAATTTTAGTGCATGTGAAAATTACATTGGTTATCTCTGGTTTATCACTTTGCAACGATTAAAAAATTCACTATATAGTATTGGATTAATTTAACTGCAATGGGAAAAGTGTCTCACTTGCTAGGGGAAAGCTTTGTTACAGACTTTCCATTTCTTCTACACTTTATAGTCATTCTAATCTCAATGAAAGGTCTATAATGAATTCCTTTAAAACCTAATGTGTTGTTTATGCGAGATTTTCTCCAATTCCATGTCTTCTTCTAGATGGAAAAGTTGCTTAATAGGTTGGGAAAATTGTGTGGAGAAAGTATTGATAATTTGCAGCTCAATAGCACCTTTTAACCAAAAATCTCAGTGATTTATAAATACTAATTCAGCTTCATGAGGATTTTATGAAGAATCTAAATTGGTAAAACAAAGAAGTATAAGCTGATGTTTGCAATGCAGTGCAGGGACTTTGGCCACACACACATCTTCCATTAAAATGACACCCCCAGATCTTTAAAATTAATGCAAGCCATGTGTGTGAGGAGTGGGGAAGGAGGAGGTGACTAAAGCACTTGCACTGCTTTGAAACTGAAACTGTCAGCCTTAGGCAAATTCTTACAGACACTCATGGCCCTGCTCCCACAGAGTGCCACTTGGAGTATAGGTGCCAAACAAGCAGAAGATCTGCCAACATGGAATAGCTTACAGGATGAGGCCTTAGTGACTTGCTCAAGGTCATACAATAAGACAGTGAAAAAGCCACATCTTAGCTTTAACAATTAGACTACCCTTCTTTTCAAATGCTACACAAATATTACACACAACAGAGTATAAAGTAAAAATGTTTAAAGTACTCGGAGTATAAAGTGAAAATGTTTAAAGGCTCAAATTGCAAACATTTGAATCCAGAGGCCTAATACACTAAAGGTAAGGGGAAGAGATCCTTGGGTTTGGCTCAGACCCTTCTCAAATATCAAGTATAAAAGCATAGTTTGTATACTCTCTTAAATGACCTGACTTAAGCCACACAAAACCTGATGCACAAGCCTTCACGAAAGGAGCTATAGAAGACTGGTACAGAGGATCTGCACATTTTTCCATGTGGGTAGCCTGGCTTGAAAATTGCAGCTATTCTTTCCTAACCCATTATTTGCATTCCTAGTGAGGTGGAGAGTGCTAAGGGATCAGAATACACATGCACCACCTTAGCTCTGCTTTGGAAGCATATGTGGGCACTGATTTTGGGGGTAAGTTATGGAAGTAAGCAGAGTCAGGATGAGCTCCACCCTGACATCTGCTGGTGAGTTGTGGCAAGTTGTGGAAAAGAACTTCAAGGGCTGATCTCATTTGCATAGGCACACCCATCCCACCTAGCACAAGCCCATAGCTGCCCAAATGGTCACTTTGGCTGCTGGGGATCCCCAATTTCTCTGTTATTGGGGCAGGAAGAATAAAGTGTTATTATCCTGATTATACAATGGAACTGTACTTGGCCATTTGTTATGATGGAGGGACTCGCCATCAACTAAGTAGCACTCGCTAGGCAAGGGACATGGGTTCCAAAACTCAGTGAATAGAGAGAGAGGTATTAATATCTGGTTGTATGGGCTCCCTGGTGAGGACCTTACATGCTAATTGCACTGTCTCCTCTTGCTACTATGAATGTCAGAGCTAATTTTGATTCTCTTAGTAGTCTAATTACAGGCTGCTGAGCTGAATTCACTTTGGGCCAATGGTGTACTAGCACTGAGGCTCCCCTACTATAAGCTGAAATCAAAAAGAGCTAAACTTACTGAGAGTTGAAATCACTGAGTGTTGTGTTAAGTAGTGGGCGAACCTGAAGATATATTGCTGAGCAGTTTGCAGGATGGCTGGAGTGGCTCATGGGACAGTGAGCAGAGCGGCTTTTGGAGCAGAGCAGTTCACGGGGACGGCTGGAGTGGCTTATGGGACAGCTGGCAGAGCAGAGCAGCTGGTGGAGCAATTTGTGGGATGGCTCATGGGGGTGGCTGACAGAGTGGAGCCATTCGTGGGATGGCTGGCGGAGCGGAGCCCCATGGAGAGGTGGGGCAATCGGCTTTGGATCACATAAGGTGCCCCTTAACCCCCCACCCTCACATCTCCACCCAGTTTGGGAGGTAAAACTGCAGATAAACTTTTGAACTTTGGGGCTGCACTGACCAGGGACAGAGACTTTTGGGTTGTTGGACTTTTGGGACTTTGGGTGACTTTGCAGGACTCAAGAACCAAAAGGAAAGGACATGCCCTAAATTTGCGTGGGGTGGGTTTTTTGCTCATGGGTTGTGTTATGAATCCTGCTGGTGGTGTTTCCCCAACATAATGCCACATTATTTATCTCTGATATTAAAAGGCTTTTGCTACACTCAGACTCTGTGCTTGCGAGAGGGGAAGTATTGCCTCTTGGAGGCGCCCAGCAGGGGTGGTATATATTTGTCCCAGGTCACTGGGTGGGAGGCTAGACCTGGTTTTGCATTGTGTTATTGGAATGGAACCCCTCGATACTGAGCATGGCCCTTGTTGCTGCCAACTCTGATGGGCAGAAGGATTACATGAAGGAAAGCAGAACTTGATCATAGTATCTACTGCTAATTGAATAAAGCAGAAGAGAGTGAGTCAAAATACTATCACACAACTGAGAACAGTAGAGGATGTTTAAGGAGGGTGGCAGGAGAAGAACAAAACAATGAAGCTATTACTTTGTAAGTTTGCTGAATGTAAGGCTCTGACTGAGCAGGTATGTGACTGTACTGTGTGACCCCACTTCTTTCAGTGCTGCCTTCATGTCCTTCAAAATCTAAAATTTAATTTAAAAAAGTCTCTAGTTGTTATAGTTACTGAGATATAGTTGTGTCAGGTTTTAAAGACTAATTCATGCAGAGATGTCTGCCTGCATTTGCAGAACCTGAAAGAGTATCCCTAAGAAGGGTGATCTGCCCCATCCTTTTCAACGGATGCTAATGCAGATGCCAATGATAACACTTTAAAAGTCAATGTTGTTAACACATGCTTCGAGCAGTGAAAGTAAGGAGCTGGAGGATCATGGTATGAAGATATACAAGCAACTGCTAGTGACGGTTCATTTTGGTACCAACAGTGAGTGTAACAGGGCTATGGAGCCATTTTTTTCTACCCTCAGTCAAGAAGGAGTAAAGTCGAACAAGCCTGGCAGGAAATCTGAACATCTTCCAATGGGAGCCAAGTTCATGGTACTCAGGCCTCACTAATGAGGAAACCAAGCACAAGTTGCCCAGAGACCATGCATGCTCATATTTTGAACCCCTGCACATTCTACAGAGAATGGTCTCTCATGTATGTGAGCCTTGCTTGGTGGACAGAGCTTTCTTCCCCCTTCCATTCTCCCCAAATATGACCCCTGGACAGAATGAAAAAACACTTTAATCCCTGGAGTGACGACTTGCTTACAACTTTCGTAATGCAACCATATAGTGCATCTTGAAATCACTACAGCATGAATGCACAGCCATCATAACCTCTCAAACTATTATTTCTAATTTGCATTCCAGTAACACCAAGTGATTCCATCTGAGACTGAAGCCCCAGAGTACTAGAATCAGTTCAGACATAAAGGAAGTATCTTCCTCCAGGAGCTTGTAATCTTAATAAACAGCACTGATAAACGAAGCATTATTATCTCCATTTTTAGGGGTGAGGAACTGAGGCAACTCGTATCCAAAGTATAACATATGAAGTAAAGTGGTTGAAAAATAGGGAAATAATTTTATAAAATCTTTGAAATGTCAAAGTTGTTTCCATTCCATGGGGTTAGAAATCTTTTTTTGTTTTTGTTTAGGTTTTTTTGGTTTTGTAATATTTGTAATCACTGCTTTATTAAATTTTTACTCAGCTATGTTAAAAATCATTAGATGTTTTCTGTTAATTGAAATAAATTTTGAAAACAACACTGATAAAAATGTAAATAGTGATAAAAATGTCACTGAAAATTTGGCAAAAAATGAGAATTTTAAAAAGTTTGACAAGTTTGAAGTTTTATTATTAAAAATGCCATTTTTGACCAAATGTGTGAAAATTTTCAACTTGTTCTAATGGAAAAGCTGTGGTAGAGCCAGAGATTCAACCCAAATCCCTCTGAGTTCCAGTTCAATGCCTTTAACCATAAGACTATCCTTTTCCTTCCTGGGTAGGGCAAACATAGGCGCCGACTCTGTGGGTGCTCTGGGGCCGGAGCACCCACAGGGAAAAAAATGGTGGGTGCTGAGCACCCATCGGAAGCCTTCCTATCAGCTCCTCCTCCAGTGCCTCCCACCTGCCAGCGGGGCCAGCAGATCAGCACCTCCCACAGTTGGTGCCTGTGATGGAAAACAACCACCACCCACAGAAGCCACAAGAAGGAGCTGAAGAACTCTTATGGTGACAATCAGCCCCAACCCACTGCACCTGTGTAGCTTGTCACATCTGGGGCAGGCCCTTAAAAGGGAGGAGCTCAGACCAATTGGCTGAGCTGGTACTCTGAAACAAGCAGAGCCAGAATGTCTAGAAGAATGGCTTGAGAGAACCACCTGAGAAAAAATGGGCTGGTTTGTTTATTTTCTTGAAACTCCCAGGAGTAAGTCTTGGCCTGGTGGGAGCTGAGTGTTCCTGGGGAATCTGAAAGACAGATTCCTCTCCTTTGCATGATGCGGGGGTTTAGCCTGGCCCCTTTCAGGCTATGAAACTATCTTTCTTCTTTTTTGCTTGGACTGTTTTTCACTCACACTGGGGTGGATTTGTTAAGAGGTGCAGCTGATTGTACACCCCAGGTTTGGACCACAGGGTTGATATGGCCCAGAGAATCATGTATGAGGTAAGTAAGGCACCTCCCTTTACTCAACCTTGAGATATAACCTTATGTTTCAGGTGCATGCCCATGACAAGTTGGCAGTGCATTGAGACGGAGGTGTTAGGGAGGTGTGCACTGCTTCTGTTGTTAGATTCTGTCAGAATAACTTTGTTCTTTGAGTGCTTGTGTAACCAACACACCTCATGGGTGTGATATTCTGTCCCATCTAGTGGCACCAAGACCACTTAGAGAGTTTAATGAGTTTGCTCTATAGCCAGTTAGCTAATGGCCAGTTGGCTTTTAGCTCATGCTGTAGAGGCTCATGCACTAAGCTCCAGAGGCCCCCAGTTCAATCCTGCCCATTGACAACCGGAGTCTGTTGGCGTTACCCTTGCACATGTCCATTCCCTTAGTGGTACCTGTTGGGATGGCTCCAATGCCCTCTGGTGCCACATACTCCTAGTATCAGTATAAAGGGTCCTGCTGACCCCATACTCCTTCAGTTCCTTTTTACTGCCCATGATGGTGGCTGGAACTTCTCTTATTGCTCAGACAAGCTTCCCAGTGAGGTGTTTTTGTTTTTTTGTTTTTTTAAATCAATGTGTAATGAGGTAGAGTGGTCTCCCTCCAGACTGTAGAGTGAGGGACCACTATACTCCCTCTGGTGGGCAGAACTGAACCCTCCCTGCCCCCCTTGCCAAAAGTACCAGGGGGGACAGAAAGTATAAAGGGAGGACTTTGCAGCTGAGTTGAGGAGGAGCCAGGGAAGAAGAACAATGCCTCCACTGTGCTACCGCATCTTGGAGCTGAATCTGTGCTCTGCAGCACCCTGCCCCTGGAGGAGACTGGGCAGTCCCGGCAACTCCTCTTCAGGCCATCTGCTGTGTATCTAGAGGGCCTGTGGATCATAGAGGTACCAAACCCCAGGGAGGTAGGAAGTAGCCCGGGGCAGCCAACGACTGTCCGGCTAGTTTGCTGACTGACTCTAGGTCAGTGTGTTGCAGCTGGATCCCCGCTGACCCAGTGGTGGATCATTCCACCACTGTTAGGGCCCTGGGCTGGGATGTGGTGGAGTCAGGTGGGCTCAGATTCCCCTACCCCTGGGGCAGCAGACTCCCCATCTTAGGCCAGGACGCCTGTGTGAGTCTACCGTCCATCAAGCTAGACTCTGTTGGTGCTCACCCCTGCTGAAGTCCCTAGATTGTGGTGGTGCTCCCCCCTACCTGAACCCCTAGACTGTGTGTTTGCTGACTGCCTTAGCCTACAAGCTGAGACTAAAGCTTGCTCCCTGCTTTGCCCCAGCCCAGGGGCTAGGACTCTAGACTACATGTGTTTGATGGCTGCCTTAGCCAGGAGGCTTAGGCTACAGCTTGCTCTGCCCCACCCAAAGGGTTAGAGCCCCAGACTGTGTGTGTTTGCCAGTCCCTCCTTTTTAGTGGGAGCTGTAGAAGAGCTTCTGCATCACTTAAGAGGAAAGGGGTTCTAGTCCTGTTTCTTCCTAAAAGCCAAGGGTGGTCCCATAACTATCCTAGACCTGCATCATCTCAACCCCAATCTGAATAACTTAATGTTCCCCATGGTCTCCTTGGCTTCCATCATTCCGTCCTTGGATCCAGGGGATTGGTATGCCTCCCTCAATTTTAAAGGACACATACTTCTACATATTGATTCCCGCCCCCTCCCCCCAAGGCGACAGAAGGTTCCTAAGATTTTTCCTGAACCAAGTAATTACCAGTTCACAGTGCTTCTGTTTGGCTTATCAGCCACTCCACTGCCTTTTACCAAACGTATGGCTGTGGTGGAGGCTTTCCTCAGGAAAAGGGGAGTTCATCTTCCCATACCTTGACAACTGGCTAGTCAGAGGTCAGTCCAGAGCTCAGCTGGAATCCAACATCCACATTATCCAATTAACCTTCGGGGCACCAGTCCTACTGATAAACACCCAGAAATCCATCCTTATCCCAGTGCAAAGGGTATATCAGGGCAGTTCTTGACTCCATATAAGCAAGGGCCTTGCTTTTGGAAGATCAGTTTTGGGCAATCACGGTCCTGATAAGGTCCCTCTAGACCCATCCAGATGCAACAGTTCAGAAATGTTTGAGTCTTCTGGGCCACATGGCATCATGCACTTATGTAATGCAACATGTGAGGCTACGTCTCCGACCTCTCCAAGCCTGGCTGGCCATGGTATACTCACCTTTGCAGCATCATCTGGACTTGATGTTCATGATTCCCGCTCAAGTCCTGGGTTCGCTGATGTGGTGGCTGAACCACCAGGCCCCCTGAGCAGGAGTACCCCTTTCACAGCCCCATTTTTTACATCAACAGGCAGGGCAGAGCTCACCTTCCCCCCCTCCCATCCCCCCAACCATGTCAGGAAGTAATCCAACTCTGGGAGTTCTGCATAACACATTCAAACCATTTAGAAGCCTCATAGCTCTGGGGAGTACATAACCAGCTGGCGGATCGCCTCAGCAGGTTTTTTTCCTCTCACCATGAGTGATGCCTTCAACTGGACATCACAGAGTCATCTTCCAACAGTGGGGGACGCCCCTTATAGATCTGTTTTCTACCCACAACAACAGAAAAGTCACCATTTCTGCTCCCTGCAAGGGGCCACAGCTCAGGGTCTCTTATAGACTCCTTCCTGCTATCATGGACAAATCACCTGTATTACACCTTTCCACCTATCCCAATGATACACAAGGTCCTGAAGAAGATCAAGGAGGACCGGACAGGGGTCATTCTCGTAGCCATGGCATGGCACATCGGTTCGTCACCTTCTTCCGCCTCTCAATGGAGACCCTGCTCCTGCTTCTGCTACACCCAGATCTGATCGCCTGACACCATGGCTGGCTGCTCCACTTAAACCTCAGCTCTCTTCATTTGACGGCCTGGAAGCTCCATGGCTGAATCCTAAGGAGCAAGCTGCTTGGAGCAAGTCCATAAAGTCCTGCTAGGCAGTAGAAAACCCTCCACCAGGATCACTTACCTTGCAAAATGGAAGCAATTTTCCATCTGGTCCTCCCAATGTGGAATTCCACCTACGCAGTCCTCATTGCAACTCGTATTGGAGTACCTTCTGCTTTTTGAAACAACAGCCCTTTCTTCAGTCAAGATCCATCTAGCGACAATTTCGGCCTTCCATCCCAAGGTCGACAACCGGTCTGTCTTTTCACATGAGATGGTTATCCATTTTCTTAAAGGCCTGGAGATGTTATACCCCCAAGTAAGAGATCCAGTTCCTCCCTGGGATCTAAACCTGATCCTGTCAAAGCTTACAGGTCCCCCATTTGAGCGATTAACAATGTGCTCGTTGGTTCACCTCTCCTGGAAAGTGGCTTTCTTAGTGACCATCACCTCAGCCAGAAGGGTTTTGGAGATCCATTCCCTCACATAGGAGCCCCCATCTATGATTTTCTTCAAGGATAAGATGCATCCATACCCGGCATTCCTCCCAAAAGTGGTTTAGCAATTCCACTGCAGCCAGGAATCTTTCTGCCTGTATTCTCCCCAAAACAGCATGTGAACCAAGAGGGGCAGTGTCTACATTCCTTCAATGTTAGATGCACTAACTTTCTATATACAAAGAACCAAACCGTATTGCAGATCAACCCAGTTGTTCATAGCGATAGCAGAGAGGATGAAAGGCCTTCCCATCTCTGCCCAGAGGATTTTGTCCTGGATTACAGCATGCATCCAGACATGTTATGAATTTGCTGGTATCCCACCTCCAGCTAACCTGACTGCTTATTCCACAAGATTGCAATCCTCTTCGGACACTTTCCTAGCACAAATCCCTATTCAGGACATCTGTGGTGCAGCAACCTGGTCGTTGGTGCACTCATTTGCAATACACTATGCCATCACCCAGTGGGCCAGAGACAATGCCAATTTTAGCCATGCAGTCTTGTATTCTGATCCCACTTCCTGTTCAACTGCTTGGGAGTCACCTATATTGGAATAGACAAGTGCAAGCACTTGAAGGAAAAAAACAAAACAAAATGGTTACTAACCTTTTTTAACTGTTGTTCGAGATGTGTTGCACATGTCCATTCCAAAACCCAGTCTACCCTCTGTCAGAGGGTAAGAAGAAACTAAAGGAGCATGGGGTCGGCAGGACCCTTTATACCAGCATTATGAGCTCACCTCACAAATACCACTACGGGGAAAAATTCCAGCAACTGTGGTCAGGGCATGCACACACCTACATTGGAATGGACATGTGCAACACATCTTGAAGAACAACAGTTACAGAAAGGCTAGTAACTGTTTGTTTTTTCCTGTGTAGTATGTTCAGTAGTAGCGTAGAAATCCAGGTGGCTAGAGATACCCACACTCAGGAAGTCTTCAGCCACTGTTCCTACATGTTTTGAATTAAAGCCTACCAGAAACAGATGACCACATAGTCAGAAGTGAGTTCACAGCCATTAAGTATTGGTCCCGTCCCGTCCTGTCCCAGCCCCCCGCGCCCAATATAATTCAAGTAGCACCTGTGATAGATAATGTTGTGCAGATACCTTGGAAAAACTGCAGAAATCAGAAAATGACCAGTGGCCTAGTTCTTTCCCATTGGTCTGCCAATAATAATCCAAGGCTCTGCCTCCAAACCTCTTAAGCTTTAGAGCAGTGAAGACAAGTATGCCTGTGCTCAGTTCTGTTTGAGCAACTGGAGATGATAGTGATTTCAAGCATCTTCTCCTTTCAACCAAATGAAACTTCATAATCTCTCCATCTCTCCTGTAGCCTCCCCTGCTGAGCTCTGAAACCTGCCTCGCCTCACTGCAGGCTGATACCCTCACACTGCCTGCTTCCACTCTCCTCCCCTGCTGCCTCTTACCCATCTCTGGCTTCCACAGAACCCTCCATCCTTATTAGTTCTAGACACAAGACAGAAACTGATGGAAGAGGAGGTGGTTTAAATCACAATAGTAGGATTTTGCTAATAGATTAGAGTTGATTTAAACAGTTGGAACTATTTGAGGATCTTTCTCCACATGTCCCACTTCCCAGCATCGAGAAACCTTCAGTCCTCCCTGCCACAACACCACCAACTGATTCATATAAAGCCGCTATGACGCTGGGTGTCCTCAAGCTGATAGACATCTGGGGAGAGATTGTTAAAGACACTAAAGGCAGTTCCCACTGACTTTCAAGAGGAAATGGGCACTAACTGCCTTTAGTGTGTTTGAAAATCTGTCCCATGTGGAGTAGTCATTGTCCTGGAAAATAATGATTTCCTTTTCTTTGTTTATTACATTATCTGCGAGGTGCAGCTATGCTGTGTTTCTTTTCAATGACTACACTCTTGTTTCAGTACTTATAATTAGCTTATTTATAAAAGAGCAAAATAGGTTTTACAATATTACTGTTTTAAAAGATCACTCAAAAGCCATGTGACGTTTTAAAGAAAAAACACAAAAGGTCTAGCCTTTAATGGTAGTTGCCCTTTGCCTTTCTAACATTATATTTAAATTTATCCACAAAGCATAAAATTTCTTTCAACTTTACAAATGGGAAGTTGTAGAAGCTTTTATTTTTAAACAACTTTTCTATGCTGTCTCATGCAGTGCAAGAATTCAATGTAGGAAATTCCATGCATCAGCTCTGACTGTGCAAAGACTGAGTGTTTCCCCATAAAACATCAGGAACTATCAAGGAACTCTGCTTGAAGATCAATTGATCTGAGAAGTTTTTTTTTTTTTTTCTTCTATATTCACATAAATACTATCTTAAGAGGACTGTCCTGGGAAAGTAAGTGAGATATGTATCTTTGCCATGGATTCCCGCTCCTCCTCCCCTTAGTTAAAGAGCATGTGAGGCTGTGATATGGGTGCTACACACAAGTGGTGGCAGAAGACAACTAAACTTTTTTTCTGGACCCACATCACTTGACTTGGGTCAGATTACAAAGGTTAATACCCTATTACATGACAGAGATCAGACTCCAGTGGTTATTGTTATTTAGCACATTATTCAAATTAAAAATGGGAGGCAATGTATGGCCTGACTGTGTGTGACATTTTCTTTTGTCTCATGAAGGTCGCTTTCCTGCCACAACTATTTCAATCTACTCTGATTTCCTCATTATCTCTAGATTGATAATCTTAAATAACAATGTTCTTCAATTACTGGTATTCACAACTGTCTGAAGCATCAGAACTGATAATCAGTATTATCAACCCCAAGCATTCAAAAAAATCATGTCAGTCCTCAAAATATCAAAATGTATAGATATTTTCTTTTTATTGGTCTTCTGTTTTTTTTTTTTAATCCTTTAGCATTCAGGTTGTTTTGGAACTTTACTCTGCAACCAAATGAGTTACAAATGTACTTTTTAAAAAATGAAAGGTGAGATTCTCATGTAATCACTTGACTCCAGGAGCTGGGGCTTTAAGAAAAATATTATGAGACTCATGATAAAATCTTGAGCTGGCAACACTGCATTAACACTGCACCATAAGCTTAGTGGAACACATTGTTCATTGTCCATCTCCAAATGGTGGAATCAGGTGGGAATGAGAAGAGCGATGAAGGGTGGAAAGAAGCAAAAGAGCATAGAGAAATTAGGCAATGGTGACCAACAAGGTATTAAAAAAAAGTATAGTATAGTGTAGATGATGTGACAGGAAGCAGATGGGGGAGGGAGCAGAGAGTGATACCTGTCAGTCAACTAAAGCCCTGACTCTGCTCCATATATGAGACCCTACTGATTTTGATATGAGTTCTAAGTTGAGTGGCTAGAAAACTTAACCCTAATGAAAACGATGGGAAATAAACAAAACCTCATATTTTAAAAAATTGGAAGAAAGGAGAAAAGAAAGTAAAGATTATTAAATTTCTTTTGTCATTTAGCTGCTTTCCTAGCTGAACTTCCATATATCATAATCTTTATAAATCTACAGAACATTGTGAAGCAAAAGTTTGACATTCCAAACTTCAGGCACATTCAGCTCCTTGCTTTGCATCTCTGTCCTGCTCCCTTCAGAGAATTGTATTCCATTTAGGTTTTTGTACCACCATCCTCACAGTATTGCATTAAATCATATGATTAATATCAGTCACATGTAGTGTGTTCTTTCTGATATTTTCTTCTCGGGGAGAGAAATGTGTGTGCAATGTAGGGCTTTGTTTGGTGGGATTTATTTTTTGACTTTTTTAAAAAAAGGTACGTGCTGCTGCTGTATGTTTGTTAGAGAAGACAAGGTCAAAGAAGTGCACCTTGAACTTTGAGAGTGGAAGGTGGTGTGGTTTGTGATGGCCCTGCAGGAGTTTGTTCCACACTCTGGGACTGGCCCAAAGAAAGCTCTGTCTCCTGCAGACAGGCTTTACCCTTATGGTAGTGACTTAGAACATAAGAACGGCCATACTGGGTCAGACCAAAGGTCCATGTAGCCCAGTTTCCTGTCTTCTGATAGTGGCCAATGCCAGGTGTCCCAGAGGGAATGAACAGGTAATCATCAAGTGAGCCATCCTCTGTCACCCATTCCCAGCTTTTGGCAAACAGAGGCTAGGGACACAATACTTGCCCATCCTGGCTAGTAACCATTGATGGACCTCCATGAATTTATCTAGTTTTATTTTGAACTCTGTTATAGTCTTGGCCTTCACTACATCCTCTGGCAAAGAGTTCCACAGGTTAACTGTATGTTGTGTGAAGAAATACTTCCAGACCAATGATACAACACTGCCATGTAGTCAAGATCTAACTCAGGAACTCTGAGTTTCTCCTCCCAGATTTTCCTGGGACATCTGTACCTCTCATACAAGCTTTACCAGAGGACAGTGTGATGGGACCCATTATTCCTATGGCTTTATGGACTCTGTGGTTGTACAGATGCATAATTTGCCAGAGAATCAACTTGTTGCCACAACATATTTAAGCCTTTATTTTTAAAAGTTCCATTGCTAGACCTCCTGGCTTTGCCAAACATCCAAACTGATGTAGTGCTGTCTGCCATCAGCCTGAAAAAATAGCCTTGAGAAATCCCTGCCCTGACTTCCTTTGTGATGAATGGTGGAAGCTGTCAACCATAGTCTTCATCCCAGAGCTTTAGGTGATCTTTTAGGTATGCTGGGCCAAGGTCATTGAGCACCTTGAAGGGAAGAGACCTTGAACTTGATTCAGTATCCTATGTGAGCACAGGTTTGATGTGCCCATGGTAGTCTTTATTGCTGAGGAGACGTGCCGCAATGTTCTATATTAAAGCATTTAGACAATGAGCTAGGTCCCCTTCATAGGGCTAGAATCACAAAGCAATTAAGACACCTGTTGTTTTAGGTACCTAAATCCTAAATTTAGATTCTCAAAACACCTGCTCAGCTGCCACCTAACCCTGTAGGTGCCTAAACTCCCTAAGTGCCTACATTTCTGCCAGTTAAGTCCCTTCAGCCCTTAAAAATCTACCACTGTGCATGAGCACAGATGGCTCAATCATGGTGCCTGGGCACCTGACTCAAACCTAAACCCCAGCAGGATCCTTAGATTGAGCATGCCCTCATCTGTGGAACTCAATCCAGCAGGTGTGCTCAGAGACAATCTAACAGATTTGGAGCCCTGTACAAAATACCATCATTGGGCTAGTGAGAGTTAGAATGATTCTATAGACCAGTGTTTAGGGCACTCACAAGGGATATGGGAGACTCAAGTTCAGGTCCAGTCTTCTACTGGAGAGATTGAGAGATCCCCACAATACAGTATCCTATAGTCCAGAGGTTAGGGCATTCTCCAGACATGTGGAGCAACAATTTGAACCCACAACAGGCAGGAGAGGTCTCCCACATCCCAGGTAAGTGCTCTAAACAGTGGGTTAAAAGTTATAAGGGAAAGTTTATGAGAAAGGCTTAGGTGCCTAACTCCAGGAGATGGTTGAAGGCTGTGACTGAAAAGCAGAGAGGTGTGCCTCCCTCTGTCCTGGCCATAGGTGCCTAAGCCCCTTTAAAGAGTTGGCCTTAGGCCCCACCCATCTTCTTGGCATTTTCTGTTGGCTAGCCATGGTGGCTTACCCCGCAGTGTGCTGGATTTTGTGGATCCCATTCTTAGATGCCTTACTCTTCCCATGCATTGTGCAGGAACCTTGGGCACCTAACCCGGGGCTGTGGCTTCCATTGGGCAGCAGGATGCCTAACATTAGGCATTGAAATTCTGATTGTAAACCCCCTTTGTGGATCTATCTTGTACCTTCTAACATTTGAAAAAAAACACCCTCAAACCCTTTTCCAAATCAGTTTTTCAATATTGAATTGATGGGATATTTCTGTCATGTATCTCTAACGATACTGTTCTCTCGCCACCGTTGCCTGAAATATAAATTGACAGGAGCTGTGTGAAATTGAAATGCAGTGGTAGGAATGGAGTCATTATTGCACTGTCATAATATAAAGGGAAGGGTAAACACCTTTAAAATCCCTCCTGGCCAGAGGAAAAACCCTTGCACCTGTAAAGGGTTAAGAAGCTTAGGATAACCTCACTGGCACCTGACCACAATGACCAATGAGGAGACAAGATGCTTTCAAAGCTGGAGGGGGGGAGAAACAAAGGGTCTGTGTCTGTTTGTGTGATGCTTTTGCCGGGTATAGAACAGGAATGGAGTCTTAGAATTTAGTAAGTAATCTAGCTAGATATGCGTTAGATTATTATTTCTTTAAATGGCTGAGAAAATAAGTTGAGCTGAATAGAATGGATATTCCTGTCTTTGTGTCTTTTTGTAACTTAAGGTTTTGCCTAGAGGGATTCTCTCTGTTTTGAATCTAATTACCCTGTAAGGTATTTACCATCCTGATTTTACAGAGGTGATTCTTTTTACCTTTTCTTCTATTAAAATTCTTCTGGTAAGAAACTGAATGCTTTTTTCAGAGTAGCAGCCGTGTTAGTCTGTATTCGCAAAAAGAAAAGGAGTACTTGTGGCACCTTAGAGACTAACAAATTTATTTGAGCATAAGCTTTCATGAGCTACAGCTCACTTCATCGGATGCAAATGCAAATCCGATGAAGTGAGCTATAGCTCACGAAAGCTTATGCTCAAATAAATTTGTTAGTCTCTAAGGTGCCACAAGTACTCCTTTTTCTTTTTGTGAATGCTTTTTTTTTCATTCTTCTTAAGATCCAAGGGTTTGGGTCTGTGGTCACTTTTATGCAAATTGGTGAGGATTTTTATCAAACCTTCCCCAGGCAGGGGGATGCAAGGTTTTGGTGAGGATTTTGGGGGGATAGACGTTTCCAAACAATGCTTTCTCAAAAATAAACCTGGTTAGACGTTTGATGGTGGCAGTGGAAGTCCAAGGGCAAAAGGTAAAATAGTTTGTACCTTGGGGAAGTTTTGACCTAAGCTAGTAAAAGTAAGCTTAGGAGGTTTTCATGCAGGTTCCTACATCTGTACCCTAGAGTTCAGAGTGGGGAAGGAACCTTGACATGAGCGCGCACACACACAAAAGTTGTCACGTAAATCGATCAGGGTTAATTCAGATGTATTTCCCTGTCAGAGCACGATGGCACAGACGGACTCTCTTCAGTGGCTGGCAGGAAAAAGTTAACACTTTCCCTCTGAGCAAAATAGCCGTTAGGGAAAATGGCCATGAGGGGAATTTGAGTGGCCTTATCTGGAGGGCATTACGTTAGTGTGGGAAGTACAAGAGAACTGAGCTTGGGAGGAGAGAAAAGAATCATGCTAGGAGTCTAACTAATGCCAATGGCGTGATCTCATTGTATAATTTCCTCAGTGGTCATGCTGTTACTAGCCGTTTATAGTTGTCTCCCAGTTATAGAGATGGGCTGATAATATATATATATTCACAAACATATACTATGCATTTTGTGAGGAGAGGGATAAAAATATATTTGCCTTTTTTAAAAAAAAACCAACTTATTTTCATAAGCTTCAAATCGGTGGCAATTTAGGGGGACAGAAAAATGCAGGCAGAGAGAGAGGGAGAGCAAGCAGTTTGTTTTCACTAATTTATTTCTGGTGGGAAAGAAACCCCATTGTCTTCCATTAATTTCAATCCAAGCCCTATGTTTCCTTCCTATGTTTTTTTTTTTTTCTTCCCTTCAGTTTAATTCTAAAAAATTAGAAGCTTGATTTCTCTGCTTACTCTGACAGCCTAGCAGCAAGCCACATTTTGTTAGAAAGTTTTGGAATTGAGTGGATAGGAAGGTTTTTCCCAACTAAAACTAAGTAGGTTGCTCAGAAAATGTAGGTATCACAACAGCAGAATAAGTAGAATTTGCTCTGTGCCTTTCTGAGCTTAATCTTAATATACAATTGAACACAAAAAAAATGTAAACAGAACAGTAAGGTTGCAAACTCAAGCATTCAGAAGTTAGGAAATGCCAACGGCTGCCTGTGCAACCTTAGTTTGGCCATAATACATTGTGCATATGCATTATGATAGTCTTTAATTACATGATTACATACTGTTTTTACATTCTTGCAGCAAGGCCTTATGTGTCTTCATCATCATTCACTAAATGGATACTTGAATGACTATATTTCTTGCAGAGAAGAATTAAAGGATTTACAACTAGTAGTGTACAGGGAGACCTGTAGTCTTAGGCAAAAATTGTACTGTATCAAATTCTTGCAGTACTGTCGTGATGAAGCAGGGCAGCAAATCTAATTGGGAGTTTGGGGAACGGTGGGGTTTTTTAAAAAAAATTCCTGATAGCACCCGTGAAAGCCCCTCACGCCCTCCTCTCTGTGGGTGATTTGAAATAATCTGCCTTCTACTGGCTACTTTGCAAACACAAACTGAAACACCTGTGTGCTTAATATGCACATTTGTATGTGTGCTGTGGCTCTGTGGATGCAGCTGCAGCACACGCCAGACGGCAGTTGCTTTTCATTGGGCAGGTTGGGAGAGATTATCATTAAGAAGTCTCCAGCATAATTAAACACTTCTTTCTCACTGCTTTGCTCTTGTGGCCTTTCCTTCTCCAATTAATTTGTTGTTACTGCAGCTCTAATTTCTCTCCCTACTTTTAATTTATTCATCAACGTTAGTTAATTGTGCTTGTGAGCTGTAATAGCTTTTATTAGTGAGCTCACTCACCATGTGGGTTTTCCAAAACTACCTCTACAGATATGTTTATAGATTCATAGATATTAAGGTTAGAAGGGACCATTATGATCATCTAGTCTGACCTCCTGCACAATGCAGGCCACAGAATCTCACCCACCCGCTCCTGCAATAAACCTCTCACCTATGTTTGAGCTATTGAAGTCCTCAAATCATGGTTTAAAGACTTCAAGGAGCAGAGAATCCTCCTTCAAGTGACCCATGCTACAGAGGAATGCGAAAAACCTCCAGGGCCTCTCCAATCTGCTTGTTTTGCATTTAGAACTGATTTATTAAACAAAGCAAGTATTATCTGTAGTTAGTGAATTGAACTGATTGTTTCTAGTCACCAGGTCGTTCAAGATAGTCATGGAACTGAACTAGCTGAAAAAACTAAAACGAAGAAAGATTGTATGCAGTGGTGTTGTAGCTATGTTGGTCCCAGGATATTAAAGACAAGGCAGGTGAGGTGATATTTATTGGACCAACTTCTGTTAGTGGAAGAGACAAGCTTTCGAGCTTAGGTAATAAAAGATATTACCTCACCCATCTTTTCTCAGTAAACATATGCAAAGAGCTGTTGCTGCCTGAGACAAAGCCAGCACATCTTACTAGCTTAGTCAGAGAGGCTCAGGTGGTGGAATTGTTGCTGCCTCTGGACCTAATAAGAGACCTAGAATCTCAACTGACTGAAATTTCAACATTAGCTGCAAAGCTCTCCTAGTAGCTGTGAGTGTTCTCTACAAAATGCTGCTTTTCTAGCTAACAAAATTGGTGAGACCACCTAAATAATGAGAGGGACTTATGACCTCACACTGTGACGTTCTCCTTGTGTTAGCTGGACTGGTGATCTGCTAGGCCACTCCAATCCTCAACTCTGGGAGCCAGCCTGACCCTGCTCTGCTGTAAGAACCCCCACTCCAGGGCTGTTCACACACAGCCTCTGGCATGTAAGCTGCTCCTTGGATTGTGCAACTGAATGACTGTCTTGCAGTATCCAGTTATGCCTGCTGGACGCTGCAAGCTTATATGAGTTCGTCAATTTAACAAAGAAATTGATATGTCCCAGGCTTGTTACCCCAAGGGGAGTCTCTGACATGCTTCAAACCAAACACACTGCTTCAGGTAGAATAAACAAACATATTTATTAACTACAAAGTTAGATTTTAAGTGATAGGCAAAAGTCAGAGTGGTTACCAAAATTAAATAAAATATAAGCACGCAGTCTAAACTCTTAACCCTATTAGACTGGGCAAATCTAGATTAAGCAGTTTTTTCTCACCCCACTGGATATTACAGTCCTTAATATACAGGTTTGTTCCTTAAACCTGGGCCAATCTCCTCTGTTAGAGTCTTGTCTTTTTCTCAGTGTCTTAGTTGCTTGCAGTGAAGGTGGGGGGCAGGAGAAGGGCCCAATCTGTGTCCACTCTGTCTGTTTTATACCCTCAGTCCATGTGCTTGGGGAGCACAAGTTCAGGCATGTCTGAGGGGCATTGCTGAGCCTCTCCAAGGGAGGCTGAGCAATTCCCCTGGTGTGGCCTCATGCAGGTGAGTCATTGCATTGTAGCTCCCTTGCTGGACAATGACTGTTGATGGGTTGTTTGATACCCCCACCTGGGCGTTGGTTACTTTCCTTGCTGTTGCCTCTGGGGAGCTAATATCTGACTGATTCCCCAACTTACACATGTTTTAGTGACCACCGTACAACACAGTTCTCATAACTTCATATGCACTAATGATACACATATATGGATAGAGAAATGATTTTCAGCAGATCATAACCTTTTCCCTGACACCTTACAAGGCATGCTTTATATGTAAGATCCTGATTATATGAAAATGAGGAATATGGGGTTACAGTACGCTCCCCCAACATATAGAATGTCACACACACAAACTATGTGGTTTTGATTTGCTCATTGTGTTTGGATAGTATGTGAAAAGTTACTCCGAACTCTGAGTTTCAGAGAGAGAAAATGAGTTTGTTTCCTTAGACCCCCTCCTCATATTATTTGTTCATTACATGAAACAAAAGTGAGTCAAAGCAATGTTGTGTACTCTTTTTAAAAATCTCTGAACACAGAGGAAAAAAGCAGCAATAAAAATGTCTGACTGGATAGCCTTAAACAAAGGTTTCTCTCTTCTCCCCCTCCCAAAGAAAGAGTTAAAAAAGCATTGCTCCATACCAAAATGTGTGCTACTTTATTACACACAATAGCTTGATTGGTAGGTCATGCTTAATAAGTCCGCATGAGATTGTTTAGACTCAGAATCTGACCATAAATAAATATACACTGAAGAGCATCTAGCCTGAGGACCATGACTGCTGGTTTCATCATTACATTTATGACCTGTAAGGAATTTTTCTAAATACTGTACACCTCCATTCCCAAAGAATCCTGAAGGATAAAAAACACATGAACATGTAAAACTGAAGGAAAGTGAACATAGATTATTAGTAATATCAAAAAGCAAATCAAAGCTTAAAAACAAAGTGTGGATTTTTAGCCTTCACCCTGTAGAATGCTTGGCTACTTTTTACTTGTATACCTTGTACTTGGAAACATTGAGTTCTCACAGCTTGCTCTCTTTTTTTTTTTTTTTTTACATCTTTGTTTAACAAGACTCCATATCCAAAGGCATTAAAATTCCAATATTCATGCTGTAGTCTCAATGTTATTTTAATACTTCTCTGGTTTAATTACTGAAATAATTAAAATTTATGCTCAGTAAGTCCTGTAGTGTGATATTGATTTAGAGTGTGTGTGTGTGTTCTCAGTACTGGAGGAATCATAAACAGTCATCAGTCATGTTACATCTGCTGCCCTATCACAGAAAATAACACTTAGGAGAGAGATTTTCAGAGGAAGTGTCTTTCTCTTCTCTTTACTCATCTTCTTCAGCCACTAATGAAGACAGGCAGTTGCGAGCCAAATGCTAGAGTATTGATACATTTAAACATGATATGTTCCATTTTTTGGTGGACATATGGAGTGAAATCTTGCATCTTTGGGGTTTTGCCACTGAATTCAGTGAGGTCAGGTTTTCACTCACTCACTCTAGAAGTGATAACACAGAAGCAAAAACTCTGTAGAACGATCAAAGTGTTATTTAATTTAAAATGTTGTAAATTCAGCTTTGTATTAACTTCATAATAGTGCTTCTAGAGCTGTCTTCATTTTCAAGTGTATAAATATTACCTAATTAATCCACAAGGGGCTGTGGGAAGGGAAACTGTCCCATCTCATAGAAGAATACAGAGGATGGGACCTACAGGGGGAATAGTATATGTCCCCAAATTGGATGTAGTGTAATAAGTTGTGGGCACTATGAATCCCAGTTGCAGGTGGCTCTGTATCCATTTTCAAAACCCTAAGATTTATCTGCCAAGCTGGCCAGAGGTGTGAACTTTGCAAAACTGTATATGACCTAAGGCTGTCAAGACTAAGCGTTAGAACCAGATTCAAAACATGCCATACTGTGCACATTCACAAAGAGCTGTGCAAGTCAGGAATATTCCTCTGTGGTATTGCTAAAATGCTTGCAGAATTTCAGCAAATAATGCATCAGTTGCTCCAGAAGATAAAAGATGGAATGCCTGTTTTTAAAATGTTGGCTATGTTTTGATTAAACTGTCTCTTTTGAGAGAACCCAATCACATAGCAAATGAGAGACTTTGTCCCTATTTAACCAGACATATGTTGCTGTAAGTAGAGAATTATTGTTTACCATGAGGTAAAAAGGTAATACCCAAACATTTCACAGACGAGTGTTTGTTGGAATACATGAATGGTATCAAAGCAAAATTAAGTGTGGCAGGAAGTTATTTTTGGTGGCCATATGTAAACTCGGACAAAGAAATGGAACATCCATCACTCTCAGTTACTTGGTAACCACAAAAACTTGCCACAAGCCGCTCTTTGTCATCCATGAAAATGGGCCATTAGTCTGATGGCTATCAGGGTACCCAGGACTGTGAGTCACCTTGTTACCCGCTGCCTGTAACAAGAGGGAGTCTTTCTTGTAGTAGCTGGCTGTCAGCTCCCTGACACCACCATCCCTTCAAGCACTCTCTTCTGGGCTCTGCCAGCCCTAACTTTGCCTTGCAGGTTAGCAGTAGGGGCACCCCATTCCCCACGTCCCTTTGAATCATACTTCTGTGATATCCAGCCCCTGACACTAGCTACTCAAAGAATTTCCAGATCCTCTGTGCCCAAAGGTGCAAGATACCGCAATTTGCCAATTTTATCATATACAACAGCTCTTGTCAGCCACACAGCACTTGTGAGCACTTACAATAAAACAAAATAAGGTTTATTAAAGTAAGAACAAAGATATTTCTAGAAATGAGAGTGGTGGAAACAAGTGGTTACAACACAAAAGAAAATCATTAGGGCAGTCAAGCGATAAAAAATTAATCATGGATTAAAAAATTTAATCGTGATTAATCACGCGGTTAACCGCACTATTGAATTGTAGAATGCCATTTATTTAAATATTTTGGATGTTTTCCACATTTTCAAATATATTGATTTCAATTATAAAATACAAATTGTACAGTGCTCACTTTATATTATTTTGATTACAAATATTTGCACTGCAAAAAAGAAACAAAAGAAATAGTATTTT
Organism: Dermochelys coriacea; assembly: GCF_009764565.3. NCBI lineage: Eukaryota > Metazoa > Chordata > Testudines > Dermochelyidae > Dermochelys > Dermochelys coriacea. The sequence goes on from NC_050068.2 coordinate 295,169,022, forward strand.
TCAATTCATCACATACAAGTACTGTAGTGCAACCTCTTTATCATGAAAGTTGAACTTAGAAATGCAGAACTTTGTTTTATTTTTGAATGCAGTTATTTTTTGTACAATGTAAAACTTTAGAGCCTACAAGTCCACACAGTCCTATTTCTTGTTCAACTAATCACTCAGATAAACAAGTTTGTTTACATTTGCAGGAGATAATGCTGGCCTCTGCTTGTTCACAATGTCACCTGAAAGTGAGAACAGGTATTCGCATGGCACTGTTGTAGCCAGTGTTGCAAGATATTTACATGCCAGATGTGCTAAAGAGTCATACGTCCCTTCATGCTTCAACCACCATTTCAAAAGACATGCGTCCATGCTGATGATGGGTTCTGCTCAATAACAATCAAAAGCAGTTTGATGATGGGTTCTGTTCAATAACAATCCAAAGCAGTTGGACCAATGCATGTTCATTTTCATCATCTGAGTCAAATGCCACCAGCAGAAGGTTTTGGTGGTTCAGGTTCTGTAGTTTCTGCATCGGAGTGTTGCTCTTTTAAGACTTCTGAAAGCGTGCTCCACACTTCATCCCTCTCAGATTTTGGAAGGCACTTCGGATTCTTAAACCATGGATTGAGCGCTGTAGCTATCTTTAGAAATCTCACATTGGTACCTTCTTTTTGCATTTTGTCAAATCTGCAGCCAAAGCATTCTTAAAATGAACAACATGTACTGAGTCATCATTCAAGACTACTTATAACATGAAACGTATGTCAGAATGCAGGTAAAATAGAAATGGAGACATACAATTCTCCCTCCAAAGAATTCAGTTGCAAATTTAATTAACGCATTATTTTTTTAATGAGCATCATCAGCATGGAAGAATGTCCTCTGGAATGGTGACTGAGGCATGAAGGGGCATAGGAATGTTTAGCATATCTGGCACGTAGATACCTTGCAATGCCAGCTACAAAAATCCTATGTGAATGCCTATGCTCACTTTCTGGTCACATTGTAAATAAGAAGAGGGCAGCATTATCTCCTGTAAATGTAAAGTTTCAGAGTAGCAGCCGTGTTAGTCTGTATTCACAAAAAGAAAAGGAGTACTTGTGGCACCTTAGAGACTAACAAATTTATTTGAGCATTAGCTTTCGTGAGCTACATGCATCCGATGAAGTGAGCTGTAGCTCACGAAAGCTTATGCTCAAATAAATTTGTTAGTCTCTAAGGTGTCACAAGTACTCCTTTTCTTTTTGTAAATGGAAACAAACTTGTTTGTCTTAGAGATTGGCTGAACAAGAAGTAGACTTGTAGGCTCTTAAATTTTTCCTGCTTGGATGGGCCATCCCTGAGGCCCTTTACCTCTTGGTGATTAATTTCTACTCCAAATCCATAAAGCAGTCTTTCAATAAAAACACATTATTCCTTAATTACCCTTATGTACATCTCACAATGATTGAGTCTTGACAAGTTTTGAGCTTTCTACAGACACCTCACATGATAACCCGTATGGATAAATACCCTGCAAGATGTTTGGTGTAATGAGTTTGTCATGCCTGAAATGAGAGCTATTTACAAAGAACAGGGGGTCCTTTGCCAAGGAGTCTCTTTGTCATAACTATACCACTGATTCTGCAGAATTTTTTTTTAAATGTATATAGTTGTGGTTGATACTTCTGGACAGTTTGGAATAGGTAAGAAACATAAGCAGTACTTCTGCTGCTGAGAGTATTGAGCACTGAGATTAACTGAAGAGATCATATCAGATAGTAGTTATCATTCTAATGTAAGAGAATCCAATGGGGATGTTTCTAGTGGAGTCCTGTAGGGATCTATTCTTAGCCCAATGCTATTCAATATCTTCATCAATGATCTGGAAGAAAACATACATTTATTGCTGGTAACTATTTGCCGTTAATGCAAAAATTGAGGAACGGTAAATAGTGATTGGGACAGCTCAGTTATATAAACTGTTCTGGATCACTTGGTAAGGTGGGCTTGTGTAAGCAATAAGTGTGACACTGAAAAGTGTTTAGGAGCTTTTCATAGATAACCAGTTGTATATAAGTTCCTTGTGTGATATTGTAGCTACAAGGGCTAACATAATCTGGGATGTATAAGCAGGGGGAATAATAAGTAGGAGTAGGGACATGACATTACCTCTGTATATGGCTGTGGCAGGGTGGACTAGGTCCAGAGGCCCCCTGCTGGAGGTCTCATGGCCCTGTGTCACCCTGCCCCATAATAGAACATCGAGAAGTCCTCCAGACAGCCTAGAGTGGCTGCAGAGGGAGAAGCCAATCAGAGGGGCTGCTGGAGCAACCAATAGGGGCCGGAAGGGTCAGATAAAAGGCAAGCAGCAAAACAGAGTCTTCAGTTGCTGTGTGGGGCTCGATGAAGGACAACTGGCTGGTAAGATGAGCAGCAGGTCTGCAGACAGCTCGCTGCAGAGCTCTCACCAGCAAAAGCTGCTAAAGATCGGCTGGCTGGACGAGCAGTAGGAGCATCAAAAGGGCGGTGAGGGCAGGCTGAGCCCAGGGGACTGAGCACAGAACCTGGCCAGACCAGGTGAGGGTACTGAGATAGGCCCTGCTAGTGTGGTTGCAGACTGAGCTCAGGGAGGCCTGCTGAAACACAACCAGCTGCAGGTACCAAGATGAGCCCTAGCTGGGTGGTGGAAGAAGGCAGTGCCTCTGGGAAGAAGCCTAAGAACTACAGCCCCATCCCAGGGCCGTGATAAGAACTTGGGACTGTATACCCTGGAAGGGGAAACAGTGTATACAGCTAGAGGGCTGCATTGCTGAAGACCAGCTGGGAGAATCGTCGGCCGGGGGATTGCCTGCAAGAGGCAGTTGCCACTCCATTGAAAGAACAAAAACTAAAAGCAGGCTCACACCCAACCAACCAAGGAGGGGCTGCCCATGAAAGGTGGATGCCACCTCATGAAAAGTCTATAATTGCAGGCTTATTGGCCAGAGAAAGGGGGGCACTCATGAGAGGTGGGAGCTGACCCTGTTGCAATGGCATTAGTGAGTCCATAACTGGAATATTGTGTGTAGTTCTGTTGCCACTAATTCCTAAAGCATGTTGAAATATTGGAAAGGGTTCAGAAAAGAGCTACAAGAATGAGAAGGTCTGGAAAACATGCCTTACAGTAAGAAACTAAAGGTGCTTCATCCATTTAATTTACCAAGAGATTAAGAGGAGGCTCGATCACAGTTTACAACTACGGGCCTCGGGAAGAGGGTCTGATATAATAGTCAACTCTTTAATCTAGTAGAAAAGGTCATAATGATTGGAAGCTGAAGCTAGACAATTTTCAGACTAAAAATAAGGTGCAAGGTTTTATAGTGAGGTAATTAACCATTAGAACAACTTCCCTAGGAATAGGTTGAGTTCTCCATCACTTGAAGCTTTTAAATCAAGACTGGATGCTAAATCGACACTAGCTCAAACAGAAGTTATGGACTTGATTGAGAAATTACTGGCCTTAATCTTTTGGCCTTAAACTATGGCCCAGATCCACAAATGTTACTTAAGTGTTGTAACACTGAGCATCACAAAACGTAACTTTGAAGTGCCTAGAAAATCACAAAAACGCTTTGATTCATAAAGTCTGAACTAGGCACCTAGACTTCCTCTACAATGAATGGGGAGAGACAGGTATCTTAGAATGTGATCCACAAAGCCAGAAAGCTAGGCAAGGAGCTACCTACACTAGCCAATGTCTGCTTAAACTACAACATTGATACTCAATTTTTGGAGACTTCATTCACAGTTTATTTATACTGGTATTACCCATGTAAATCCATTTAATGCAACAGAATCACTCCTGTTTTACACTATTCTGAGAGGACATGCAGGCCTTTGATTTTCTATGTCAAATCCCTTAAATAAAAATCTCAAAAAGATGCTAGTGGATATTTTAGTAGTTTCCATTATAATCTTGGGGTGAAATCCTGGCCCCATTGGTGTCAATGGGAGTTTGGCATCGATCTCAGTGGGGTCAGGACTTCTCCATTAGTCTCTTTGTTTGATGTCTCTTGTAGGACCAGGAGTTCCAGAAATCGGTAGACTAAACAACTTTTGTTTCTTTCTAAAACCTAGTTGACCATCTGAAATCAGGTAAAAATTCTCAACCAGAATTTCTACCATGGGAGCAAACAGAGAAAGAATTTCCATTAAAATAAATGGAGGGGGGGCCGAAAGTACAGCATATCAAGAAACTCAGATAACGGACAGATGTTTCCTTCTAAGTATATTCTAAGTCTTCAGTGCCGTGTTCTAATCTCTTTTATTCTGGTTTTACACTTATTATTTTAATGTGTTTATATTTATTCTGTTTACACTTAACTATAATGTATTTATATGACAATAACACCTAGAAGCCTACATCAAGCCTGGGCCTCATTGGATGAGGCACTATAAAGACAGAATAAAAGGCAGTCCTTGCTTTAAGAAGTTAATAAAAACAAACTTTACTGCTGTTTCTTCAGATTTCCATTGGTATAAGTGAGGTCAGAATTGGGCTCTTAAACTTTATTGTTTTCAAATAAACCCATATCTTAAATGTCCACTCCGGCTAAAGAACTTTAAACTGCCTGGTTTCCATCTGCAATAAAAACTTTAATTTGTGCCAATAGTTTAGTACAGGCAAAACAGGTAGAAATTGTGCCTCAAAAGGATGGACACAATAAACTAATTTTAGTAAATTTTAAAAAAAGACAAACAGATAATTCCATTAATCAACACAACTAATATCTCTTGAAGAATTATTCATACAAGAAAGCAGCAAAACAAGGTCACTAAAGGCTAGTTTTTCTTTCAAACAGATTTTAAGTTACAAAAATTTACTCTCTCAAATATTTAACAAAACAATGCAAATAAACTGAACCAGGGAAAAGACTCCAGAAAAGAAGTCCTGAAGATCAGTAACTTGGAAAGAAGTTCTTGAAAAAACTCTGCAGAGCCTAGGAGAGGATGGAGAACCTGGTGGGTACTGAGCTAAGAAAGGGTGGAAGAGTTTGTTCTTTTAATTTTAGTTTGCACTTCAAGTAACCCAGAAGGGGTGTGTGTCCAAGGAGGAGAGCAAGGCAAAGAGGCTATAATGCTGTGTCTTCCCACGTGGGGTGTTTCAAGATAAGATTATCACAATAATTTAAAATATTAGATATAACATATATTAAAAATAGACATTACAAAATGAGAATGAACAAATGATTTACTTTCTCCCCCCCCCCCCATGATGGCTGGAAATCTATTTCAGTTTTGTATGCCTACCATACATACCGACTCTGAAAGATTTGCCTTCACTCACAATTCTGACACTTTCCGACCACAGGAATGCTCATCTCCTTGTTTTGTTGTGCTGTGATTTATTTTGACTTCCTTGTGTCAGTGTTAAATGAAACTCTTAACACTTTTAGATAAGTGGAGATGTAATGAAGAGAGTGCCAGCTTTTCCCTAATAAGCTGTCATTACCTAAATAACTGCACACGTTTTGCACATATTACTTTCAGGCAGCTTAAGATGTCTCCACTGTGGACATTATTCCTCTGTGTGGTTAAGTTCTCCAACCAGCTTTAATAATGGCATGCCCCCAGATTAGTTAATGAACTCTATTCAGTATGAATTATATACCCAACTCATTATACTTTTTTGAACTTTTAATGTAGACCATACAAATGTGCCTGAAGTTTTGCTAATTTACAAGTTACTGGTCTGCACACTGAGGCCAGTGGATTCACTTAATTTTCATATGTAAGTCTTGAGACTGTATGAAAATAAATTCATTTACACCCTCCTCTTCAACTTTGTCTCATGCAATATTTATTAGCTTTTTAAATGGAATCATCCTCCTAACAACGGCTCCTTATAGCACCAAAAATGTGTGTATTGGGTTTTTTTATTCTATTTTAAAGTGTATTTATAGCGGGGAATCTCTCACAAAAATACCGGGATAGATTTTCTGCTGGTAAAAATCTGTTTAGCTCTACATAAGTCACTGGGGTGACACAAATGTACATAGGCTGATGATCTGGCCTCTTGGATAGGAAATGCACCTTAGAGGTGCATATTATAAAATAACAATACAGAACAATTACAACTCAACATACTAGAACTGCTTCCAAGCATAGACAAAGTTGCAGATATTACTTACACTGCTATAAAAATGGTGTAAGCAATAACTCAGCTGGGCCAGATTCTCAGCTGCTATAAAACAAACTCCACTGATGTTATGCTGGCCCATGGCTCAACAGAGATACACAGACATTGAACTGGAATAACACATACTTGCAGTAGTGAACCAACCCCAAAAATAATCATGAACATCTGTTTTTCCTCGCTATCTGAAGACCACCTAACCAGCTCTATGACATGTATGGCATCGTTCCAGTATTTCAACAAAAACTGATAAATTGTGTTAACTTTTTTATCCCTTGAATCTTTGCACATATCATAGGCCTATATTCCAGTCAGCAACAAAACTATCTGAAGTGATACAAAGGGCCATATTTTTAAATGGAACTCAGGCCAGTCTCCCTTTTGATTTCAGAGTAGCAGCCGTGTTAGTCTGTATTCGCAGAAAGAAAAGGAGTACTTGTGGCACCTTAGAGACTAACAAATTTATTAGAGCATAAGCTTTCGTGAGCTACAGCTCACTTCATCGGATGCATTTGGTGGAAAAAACAGAGGAGAGATTTATATACACACACACACACAGAACATGAATATCAGAGGAACAGTGGGGGGTGGGGTGGGGGGGAGAAATACCATGGGGAAGTAGTTTTACTTTGTGTAATGACTCATCCATTCCTAGTCTCTATTCAAGCCTAAGTTAATTGTATCCAGTTTGCAAATTAATTCCAATTCAGCAGTCTCTCATTGGAGTCTGTTTTTGAAGCTTTTTTGTTGAAGTATAGCCACTCTTAGGTCTGTGATCGAGTGACCAGAGAGATTGAAGTGTTCTCCAACTGGTTTTTGAATGTTATAATTCTTGACGTCTGATTTGTGTCCATTCATTCTTTTACGTAGAGACTGTCCAGTTTGGCCAATGTACATGGCAGAGGGGCATTGCTGGCACATGATGGCATATATCACATTGGTAGATGCGCAGGTGAACGAGCCTCTGATAGTGTGGCTGATGTGATTAGGCCCTATGATGGTATCCCCTGAATAGATATGTGGACAGAGTTGGCAACGGGCTTTGTTGCAAGGATAGGTTCCTGGGTTAGTGGTTCTGTTGTGTGGTGTGTGGTTGCTGGTGAGTATTTGCTTCAGATTGGGGGGCTGTCTGTAAGCAAGGACTGGTCTGTCTCCCAAGATCTGAGAGAGCGATGGCTCGTCCTTCAGGATAGGTTGTAGATCCTTGATGATGCGTTGGAGAGGTTTTAGTTGGGGGCTGAAGGTGATGGCTAGTGGCGTTCTGTTGTTTTCTTTGTTGGGCCTGTCCTGTAGTAGGTGACTTCTGGGTACTCTTCTGGCTCTGTCAATCTGTTTCCCCATGGTATTTCTCCCTCCCACCCCACCCCCCCACTGTTCCTCTGATATTCTTGTTAACTGTTGGAATTAGCCTACCTGCTTGTCACCATGAAAGGTTTTCCTCCTTCCCCCCCCCCCCCCGCTGTTGGTGATGGCTTGTCTTAAGTGATCACTCTCCTTACAGTGTGTATGATAAACCCATTGTTTCATGTTCTCTGTGTGTGTGTATATAAATCTCTCCTCTGTTTTTTCCACCAAATGCATCCGATGAAGTGAGCTGTAGCTCACGAAAGCTTATGCTCTAATAAATTTGTTAGTCTCTAAGGTGCCACAAGTACTCCTTTTCTTTCTCCCTTTTGAGTTTGCAGTTTTGTATCTGTGGCTAATTATTGATGCAGACCTCAGCATCTAGGTGGTTAAGTACAGTACTTGACTTGCAGGTGCAATGAGGTAGCTAGCTACCTGTATGCTGGCATTTGAAACCAAAGTTATTTGTGGGGACAAAAATAAGACTGTTTTTCCCCCACTAAAATCAAGCACAGAGTCCCTGGATTACACAGGTGCTGTCTGAACTGAAATGCAATGGACCCCTGTAATCCTAATGGCATCCCAATGCAAGAGGCTCACTGATATCTGGCTGTGAGTTTCAGCCAGCCTGATGAGTTCAGTGTACCCCAACTCACTAACATCACAGCATGTAGGTTGTCATGTAAGAGATCAATAGAAAGCTAATAACATACTGATCAGTTACATTATTGTTGGTGTATGTATAGAGGACAAATTCAAAATGACAAATGTATAAGGGGGCTTAGGCACTCAGCCCCAGTCCCAGCTGTGAGCAACATGGAGCTCGGGTGCTCAGCCCCAGCCCCAACTGCGGGGGGCACAGAGCTCAGGTCAGCCCCAGCCCCAGGCAGCATGGATCTCAGTAGGGATCAGCCCCGGACAGCACGGGGCTCAGGTGCTCAGCCTCAGACATGAGCAGTGTGGAGCTTGGGGGGAGTGGTCATTCCCAGTTGTGGGCAGCACAGGTTTTGGGGGTCAATCCAAGCCATGGGCAGTGTGGGGGAGTTGGGGGTGTGATCATCTCTGATGAGCCCTGCAGGCAGAGAGGGTGGCTTAGGTTAGCCCCGAGCCATCCCAATTTTACTTTAGGAAATATGGTTACCCTGTTTGCTGTACTTGCATGTTTGTGGACTATCTGCATAGTCTATTTAGGTTTTATATAAGCAGCTGAATGCTTTGTAAACATGGGTAAGATTCAGAAGTCTAGCCAACTAAAATAGTTGGGTGACTTGTTTTTCCTCCTGCTGTACAATCCTGCCTGTAGAGTTCAGTTTTCACTATCATTTTGTTTCAGCTCAACGATATGAAAACCCGAGTAGATGGAAATTTTCACTTGTTGAAATGAATCTCTGCATTAGAAAGCTATCTATAATTCCTTCCACGTTCTTCTCAAAGCATTTGAAGTGATAACACCAAATCTGAACTATGGAAAGAGGGTTTTCAGTCTTGCAGAATTAGAATTGTCAGTACAAAAATATAAATGACTAAATACTGAACTATTTCTTTAAAATGCCAAAAGAAAAGGAGTACGTGTGGCACCTTAGAGACTAACAAATTTATTAGAGCATAAGCTTTCGTGAGCTACAGCTCACTTCATCGGATGCATTTGGTGGAAAAAGCAGAGGAGAGATTTATATACACACACACACAGAGAACATGAAACAATGGGTTTATCATACACACTGTAAGGAGAGTGATCACTTAAGATGAGCCATCACCAGCAGCAGGGGGGGGAAGGAGGAAAACCTTTCATGGTGACAAGCAGGTAGGCTAATTCCAGCAGTTAACAAGAATATCAGAGGAACAGTGGGGGGTGGGGTGGGAGGGAGAAATACCATGGGGAAATAGTTTTACTTTGTGTAATGACTCATCCATTCCCAGTCTCTATTCAAGCCTAAGTTAATTGTATCCAGTTTGCAAATTAATTCCAATTCAGCAGTCTCTCGTTGGAGTCTGTTTTTGAAGCTTTTTTGTTGAAGTATAGCCACTCTTAGGTCTGTGATCGAGTGACCAGAGAGATTGAAGTGTTCTCCAACTGGTTTTTGAATGTTATAATTCTTGACGTCTGATTTGTGTCCATTCATTCTTTTACGTAGAGACTGTCCAGTTTGGCCAATGTACATGGCAGAGGGGCATTGCTGGCACATGATGGCATATATCACATTGGTAGATGCGCAGGTGAACGAGCCTCTGATGGTGTGGCTGATGTGATTAGGCCCTATGATGGTATCCCCTGAATAGATATGTGGACAGAGTTGGCAACGGGCTTTGTTGCAAGGATAGGTTCCTGGGTTAGTGGTTCTGTTGTGTGGTGTGTGGTTGCTGGTGAGTATTTGCTTCAGATTGGGGGGCTGTCTGTAAGCAAGGACTGGTCTGTCTCCCAAGATCTGAGAGATCATCAAGGATCTACAACCTATCCTGAAGGACGAGCCATCGCTCTCTCAGATCTTGGGAGACAGACCAGTCCTTGCTTACAGACAGCCCCCCAATCTGAAGCAAATACTCACCAGCAACCACACACCACACAACAGAACCACTAACCCAGGAACCTATCCTTGCAACAAAGCCCGTTGCCAACTCTGTCCACATATCTATTCAGGGGATACCATCATAGGGCCTAATCACATCAGCCACACCATCAGAGGCTCGTTCACCTGCGCATCTACCAATGTGATATATGCCATCATGTGCCAGCAATGCCCCTCTGCCATGTACATTGGCCAAACTGGACAGTCTCTACGTAAAAGAATGAATGGACACAAATCAGACGTCAAGAATTATAACATTCAAAAACCAGTTGGAGAACACTTCAATCTCTCTGGTCACTCGATCACAGACCTAAGAGTGGCTATACTTCAACAAAAAAGCTTCAAAAACAGACTCCAACGAGAGACTGCTGAATTGGAATTAATTTGCAAACTGGATACAATTAACTTAGGCTTGAATAGAGACTGGGAATGGATGAGTCATTACACAAAGTAAAACTATTTCCCCATGGTATTTCTCCCTCCCACCCCACCCCCCACTGTTCCTCTGATATTCTTGTTAACTGCTGGAATTAGCCTACCTGCTTGTCACCATGAAAGGTTTTCCTCCTTCCCCCCCCTGCTGCTGGTGATGGCTCATCTTAAGTGATCACTCTCCTTACAGTGTGTATGATAAACCCATTGTTTCATGTTCTCTGTGTGTGTGTGTATATAAATCTCTCCTCTGCTTTTTCCACCAAATGCATCCGATGAAGTGAGCTGTAGCTCACGAAAGCTTATGCTCTAATAAATTTGTTAGTCTCTAAGGTGCCACACGTACTCCTTTTCTTTTTGCGAATACAGACTAACACGGCTGCTACTCTGAAACCTTTAAAATGCCAGTAATTTTGAGAAACATTAACTAATCTACTACTTATTCCCCATGTTATCAAAATAAGCAGTTAAAGGCTAAATGGTCCTAAAGGAACACTTTTTAGATAAAACATGATATGAATGGAATAAAGTGTTACTGAAAGAAGTATGCTAAAAATGTAAGTCTTAGTTTTGGGGTTTCTTTCGACATTTAAAACACCAGTTGGAATGGTTTCTAAGCACTCAATCCAAAGCCAACTTAAGTTAATGGAAATGCTTCCTCTGATTTCAGTGGGCATTGGATGAGCTATATCTTTCTCTGCTAATACTCTATGTGCCATCCTATCCTCATAAGTTGGAGAGAGCAGAGCATTTGGTCTTGGGGTGTGTGTACAGGCGTAGGAATGTTATAGTTTATAATATCTTTGCCTTTGTAGCCTGGGTTTTTGAAATTCCCTTCTTAGGTACACGCTTAAATTGTAGATCTTACCTAATTTAAAAGGGGCACAATGACTTTTTCATTTGGTAATGTTTTATTCTTTACAAATAGGGAATATAGCGCTCATGCAACATGCCGAATTGGCAGCCCTGGAGTCCTCTCTTTATTCAGAGTGGGCAAGATCAGAGCAGATTCTTTAACAGCACTACTCTTTCTTAGCCTAAAAGGACCAAATCTATACGGATGATTGGACCATTCCATTTTGATGTTCCATGAATCCATGGCCTCCCTGCTGATTTGAACTTGTAAGAAAATTTTGATGAATATTTGCAAAAATATTTGTCACTTTATATTCTCCATTTTCTAACCAGCTCTATTGCTGAGTCTGCTGACAAGGGCATGCCATTTAGTGCTAATGTGGTAGTCACCTACATGTTATGGTCTACTAGGAACTGGAGAGAAGACAAATTCATTTCACACTATTCATAGATTCATAGATACTAAGGTCAGAAGGGACCACTCTGATCATCTAGTCCGACCTCCTGCACAGCGCAGGCCACAGAATGTCACCCACCCACTCCTATGAAAAACCTCACCCATGTCTGAGCTATTGAAGTCCTCAAATCATGGTTCAAAACTTCAAGGAGCAGAGAAGCCTCCCTCCAAATCTCCTAAATCCCCCAGTAGAGTGATATTGTAAAAGGTCTGCCTGGTTTTCATACTGTAACTTAGTAACTGTGAAGCACTTTCAGAACTTCTAGAACACCTCCTCCCTGCCGAGAAGCAGGCCAGGGCTTTATGAAGTGATGTCATCTAGGCCAGGGGGATTTTAAAGCTGTGATTTTAAAAACTGATCACTTGAATCAGCACAGTGGCCAAACAAACGGCAGCAGGTGCTGTGTTATCATATAGGAGTCAAAGCAGCCTCAAAGCATTTGCCACTTGGGCCAGCTGGAATTGTGAGCCTTAAAGAGGTGATGTCAGCCTTTGACAGAGTGAGGAAGTCATTGCACTTTTGAATTCCCTAGCAGCTGGTCAGCAAAACCTCTAGCTCAGAAAGTCAGCTGTCCTCCCAACTACAGGGGTGCTATCCATACGACTGCTATTGGAGCAGGAAGAGTGAGTTTATACAAAGGAAAAAGTGGCTATTAAATAAGTCATGGATGAACACTTTAAAGGTGAACCTCAACATTTAACCAAATAACCCACCTCAATAAGATACCAAGAGGGAGGGGGAAGTCATTATTAAGCAATGGAAGCAATGCTGTACTTGAATAAAACTCACCCCTTTAGATGCTCAGAGATCGGAGAGCACACTTTATGGTTCTTCTACCCAAAAGAATGACACACACTAGGCAACGGCAGCTCCGATTTCTCGGTTATGAAGGTCAATCCTAGCACTAATTACACGGTTTTACGACATGTAGTTCCCCCCCCACCTTAGGCATCTCAAAAAGCAAGTTTTTCACTAGCAGCAACATATTTGCAGTCATGGCCTGGCTAACATTAGATCACTACACTGAGAGGAGGGTCCGCAAGGAAAGAGCAAATCCATATTTGGAAGCCTGCACTTGCTGGCCAGCTCATCAGAGTAACTTTCTCACATTGGTGCTGCCTCTCAAGAGCTAATTGACTAGTGGTGAGTCCTAAGGGCTTATTTACACAGCGTGGTAATGCACCAGTGGGGTGTGAACTCCAATCCGCACCAGCGTGTGTCAAGCACCAGCCGGCCCATGCGGACCCCGCTGACGCACACCAAAAACTCCCCACTGTGCGTCAACGTAGCCCTATTTCAAACAGTACCACGTTAACGCACACCAGGGAACCGTCAGCGCGCGCCAGAAGGGTCCACATGAGCCAGCCAGCAAACGACACGCTGGCGCGGACCAGAAGTCACACCCCACTGGTGCACACTAACACACCATGTAAACAAACCCTCAGCAACAACATTAGGATCTGGATTTTGGGGTTGGCTAGATCAGCCTCAACTCCAAAATTAACCACTATAGATAGATAGCACCTCATGACTGACACCCACACATGGGATGCTAGTCTTTAAAACGAGGAACAGGCAAAATACTGGAGTCAAAGACTCCAAATGACTTAATATCCTGAGCTAAACGGGTTGCTCTAACCTGTTGTCTGGAATTTAATCTCTTTGAAACAATCTGCAGAAACAAGCAGCAAGACGTAACGGATATACGATAGAGGAGAGAGATTTAGGTCTAAACATGACACAATCACACATGAATATGAACAACTTCTCAACCACATCTGACAGCAACTTGATTAAAACAGGAAATTAAAGGAAAAATTCAACTATACCAAAGTTTCTGTATTTCTTGCCTTTTCAAGAACATCTCCTTCCACTTCCCCAGCCAGTGCCAAGAACAAAGCTGATCCTGCCAACGTGCAGAATTCACCAAAGGGCCATCAGATGGTAACAATCCTTGAGTAGTAGGCAGTAGGTGGGATGAGGTGGGGGACAGGTTAAGGAGCAGTGAGATGGAATGGGGATGGAGGCACACCATCTCTCCTCCAGTTCATGGAGATAGAGCAAGAGGCTACATTAAATTTGCTGCGAAGCTCCTCCCCCAATCACAGGCCCATGTGGCAGCAGCAATCAAGATACAGTCACTGGTAAAACCCCCTTCTTTGGAGCCACACTGCCAGGAACCTAGTGGGAGGAGAGTCACCAGGGGTTAAAACTTGTGCAAAAGTACCTAAGCCTTGATGCAGTTGGTTTAGGCCTATTATTGATCCCTGGAGATCTTCCAGCTTAGGAGGCAGACCCCAAGGCTCTCTCCATGATAGTGGAAACTTTGCCTCCTCAATGGAATAATGGGAGGGGGACACAACAATGGGGATATTTGTGGAGATTTCTTTCTCTCTGACCCTCTTCTGTGTGGGTTTTACCATGGAGTAAGAGGGGCAGGTGTGGTACAATACAGTAAGGGCATAGATTTGGCATCCATGGCATCTACTCCCCTATGTAGCCCTCCATTCACAAAATCTCAAGTATGAATGCTGTGGTAGAGCAGAGCTACAAAAAGAGAACCTTAAGTAGTGGCAAGTCAGAACTCGGGATTAGGAGAGAGAGAAGACACAACAGGAGGAAGAGAAAAGGACAGAGGGACAGAGTCAGGAAACAGATTTTCTAGGTCAGAAAGCAATGCAGTAAGGGGAACAGATGGGAAGTCATTCATGTGAGGAGAGATTAGCAGAATGCCTTTACTAGGATATTCCTTTCCTGACCACAGTCGAGCGTTTACTCTTGATTGTTGTAACCCCCTTTTCCTTCCCTGGTTAGTCGGGAGCAGGCAACACTCACCTGTGTGCTGGGTATCTGAAGTTGTTGACAGTAAAGGAGATCCTGAGTATCCCAGTAGTGATGTTGGATAGGTGGGAAAGCTCTACTGACCCCTCTGCTGCAGTCCTTTTACTTATAAGGACATTAATCTTAGCAGTGCCTCTACCTGGTTGAGCCTTGTGCACATACACAGTGGTGTGCCATGGGAGCTTCCAGGAATCAACCCAAGCTGATCGATGCAATGTGTCTAAGCCAGAAGTACCACTTATAAACCCTGTACAGACAATACACTTGGGGCAGGTGACTTAGGTGACCGCTTGGGGAACCCAGGGCTCACAGATTTACAGATCCTAGCATGCAAATTTATCATATTACATGACAGGGTTAAATCATGCGTGCAAATTGTGCATCAAAGTCATGAAATGGGCTACAAATGCAATAAAAATAAGGTATTCAAAAATTTAACAAACGGAAGGTGGGGCGCCAAAGATACTTCTTGTGTGGGGTGCCATTTGGTCTAGGGCTGGCCCTGAATACACAGTTAGACTAAAATTAACACACCTTTACTTAACAAATTAGAAAGAAATGAGAATAATTAAAATGTCACAACCACTGTAAGTCAGCAAGGGGCACTTAATAAATGCAGTTTATAGTGGTAAATAAGACTTTTATACTGCCACCAGTTATTCCATCCCTGAGCATGTGCTCCTCTTATAACTTGAAGATCTTGAAGCCGGGGACAGCACTCAATTGGTCCAGTAATACAGGCCAGCCAAGGCAGCAAGGGGTGGAGCAATTCTAACTTGGGATCATTGCAAGCTGCACAACCCTGTGAAGACAGAAGTTATAATCAGAGGTCAGTAACTCTGTCTATGAATCCTGGTTGGACAATAAGACCACTTATCTTCTTAGACTCAAGGAGAATCCTTAAAGTCTCTTCACTATCCCCTGCAGGGACTCTCACCGACAAAGTTGTGCTTACTCACACAGACTTCAGTCATGCCAGCCAAGCACCTTTGTAGAAGTGTGTGTGGTGGTGGGGGGGAGAACACCAGTGCTGGAACTGGGGAAGCCAGGGGACCATGCTCCTGACTTTTTGACTTGGGTATAGTTTGGGAAGTAGGGGGCAGCATTAGCCCCCCCAAACTGCAAGCCTCGGGCAGGTGCAGAGCGGTGCTGGCAGGGGATGCGCTTTGTGACTGGAGAGCTGATGCTGGTGCCGCACCTGCCTGAGGCTTCTAGTTTGGGGGGCAACACTGGCCTCCTCCCCCCAGCCCCAACTATGCCCAGGTTAAAAAGTTGGGGTGGGGGGCATGGCTTCCTGGTTCCCCTGGTTCCTGCACCATTGGTCACAGCAACAGTCTCTACCCTGGCTCCAGTGAAGCCCAGCAATAGCCTCTGTGACTCCCCGCTTGGTCAAATAACAAGTTTCTCTGCAGCTTCTGGTTTTCTAGTAGCAGTTCCTGGCTTGGACAGGACTCCAAAAGGCAATCTTCCTTCCCCTGACCAGGAGACCGGTAACAGTCTCAGCCAAATGCATGCTGCCTCTGCATCCAAACCCAGAATCCTCTCACTCCTGGGAGCAGAAGTCTTTCTTCCCCAAGGCTGTAGCAGTCTTTAAGGCTGGATTGCAGCACTGAAGAGCTTCCCAACCAAAACACCCACAATTAAGTTCAGAGGCCCCTCTAATAGAGAGTGCCAACACAATGTTTCAGTGCTCCTGGTACCTTTGTGCCAAACTAACTGATCTGTCGATAAACAAAAATGTGAATCTAAAGAGTTCATGATACTTACACGATTTTTTAAAGAATCCATAACCTTTAATCTTCAGGCTAGCTTTTTACAGAAGGACTGTGGAGGAGGTGTGATAAAGTGTGTGTGTGTGTGTGTGTGTGTGTGAGAAATATGATGAGGAAACTTCAGAAGGTTCTTTCCACCATGAATCACAAGTGCTATGTACTCTTCCAGATCTGCTTTTGCTAATTTTAATAATTGGTATTGTGACTCGAGCAATGTATATAGCTTTGGATATGTCTACACATAAAACGCTACAGCAGTGCAGTTGCACCGGAGCAGATGCCCCGCTGTCGCACTTCAGTGTAGATACTACCTATGCTGCTGAGAGAGAGTCTCTTGTTGTCATAGGTAATCCACCTCCCCAAGAAGTGGCAGGGTAGGTCAACAGAAGAATTCTTCTATCTACCTAGTGTTGTCTATTCTGGGGATTAGGTCGATACAGCTACGTCTCTCAGAGGTGTGGATTTTTCATACCCCTCAGAGATGTAGTTATACCGTTCTGAATTCCTTGTGCAGACCAGACCTTTGTGTTGTAGTTTATGGTACTATGTGGATACTGAGCAATATACTTTAAATGTAGCTATCTGCAAATAGGACGGCTTGGTCCCAGTGATGCACAAACCCCAAAAATTCAGATTTGGTTTGGATGCTTATCTGTACCTGTGATTTTTGTGAGTCTGTGAAACTGGGGTGGCTCTCATGAGGTTATATTTTCCTGAGGTTTTCCCAGTTCATTCTGCTTCTGGTTGCACCAGAATTAATGCAATAACAACCTCTTTTGCAGTATTTGAGCACTTTCAGTTGTGGGCAAAACTATGGAATACAGAGGAATATAAAAATGAATTAAATAACTTATGTAGACATCAGTTTAACCTCAAAAGTAGTCTGTGTGAGCTATGTTATCTGGATCAATTTGCTCATCCTAATTAAAATGATCAAAAAACTTTAAGTAAACAAAAAGTACTGCTTCTGGGAACTTCATTGTTGTTGTCACAACATTTAAAACACTAGCTGTTAATTTATTAGGGTGGTATGTATGTATGTATGTATGTATTTATTTATTTATTTATTGCAGATATATATAAAATGACTGCTTTGTTCCTCCTATTGTATTTCGTATTTTAGACCATAGTTTCAACTGTTGGCAACCAGTGAACAGTAACCACTTATTACATGCTATCCATTGCTTTTGCAAGGAAAATTGTTTTCAGTTGAGTTCCTTGAATTTAAAACAAACAAACAAAACTTACTTATCAAGAAATCCACTTACCTATTGGTCATGACAGATGGTCACTACTGGGCTGATATGAAAAGATCAGTCATGTTTGACATTTACCTATCATAAGCTGTTGATTTGTGTATGGTGCAGATTGGGCAAGAACAAAAAAAATTCTGGATAGATCATAGAAAGTGGAATATTTTAAAAAGGTTATCTTTGATAACATGATATAATCAAGGACTGGGATATTCTGCAAATTGCTTCTGATAAAGTGCTGCATAACTCTGTCACTCTTATTCACTGAAATCAATGGGGATGTTCTGCTTACTATAAATGGAGGTTACAGAATCTGGCCCAAAATCAAAACATGAGGTGCTTTATTCATGCAAGTCTGGCTTCAGTGTTGCTTTTATTTGTGGTAAAGAGAATTTAAAATCAAACCCTCATAATGAATTGCTGATGATTATTTTAAGATAAATGTAAATGTGCTTTTAATTTAGTTTTTATAACAGACTAGTTATCAAGGTCACTTAACAATGAAACAATTAATGTATGTATTTTCCTTGAATGAAGACTGTAAAATGAACCAAGAACGCACCAGGAAATAAATCACTATCTGGATAAATGTGTTAATTATATGTATCTCACTATGAGCAGCAGATGTGAAAAAGACAAAAGAGTAATTGTCAGCAGTAGTGTTGCTAAATAAATGTTTGACTTATAGATTATAATGAAATGCTACTGCTAGTGGGAGTTTTGTGCAAATGGCTTTTCTTGAAGTATTGCTACTCATTGAAAAGCTTTTCCAGTGGAAAATTTGATATGCAATTATGCTCTTTTGCTATTAATATGCAGCTCATTTTCCCACAAGAAAATGTCTCTCAATGCAAGGATGCTTTTTCTCCCCAATTTGCAATATATATATCACTCCCCTATAAGCAAAATATATTAGTCTAATATTAACGGTATTTAATTTTTAAGCTGTCCATAAGGTTGTACTTTTCTCCATTAGTCATCATTCTTTGATAGACATACATTCTTACACTGAGCATTAAGCTGCTTCTGGATGTCATTTGAGATCTCACAGGGCTCAATAAAGTACAACTAGGGCTTCTGATTTTAGGTTTTAACCAATAAAACACCCCTGACTAAAAAAAAAATGTATTGAATAAACACCAGAAATGGTTACTCAATTCATATTGATTTCTTACCTTTTCCAGGGTAGTTTGTTTGTTTAGGCAATGTATCTTGTCTCTGGTTTGTATCTATGGCTTGTCTAAATGGAGTACTAATATGGACTATGGGTGTGTGATTTCTAAAGCATATATTGTGGCTTGTCTACATGTACAGAGCTGCAGCTGCACCACTGTGCCAATGGCAGAGCTTCTCCTGTGAGTGTCATTAATCCACCTCCCTGAGAGGCGGTAGCTACGTCAATGGGAAAGCTCTCCCGTTGACATAGCACTGTCTACACAGGGTGTGAGGTCCGTATAACTAGTTGCTCAGGGTTGTGGATTTTTCATACCCCTGAGCAACACAGTTATACCCACATGGGTCTGTAGTACAGATCTAGACCTAATGGGTCTGGTAAACCCATTACTAGACCCATTATCTGCTGGTCTATATTAAAGGCTCCCTATAGTACTCTAACATAGTGCTGTTTGAAACAGCACTAATGTATCTACAAAAAGAGATCTGAAAACCATTGAGTTTTTTGACATCTAAGCAGAACTCACAAATTGCTAAACATTAACCCTGAAAAATGAAATTAATCGACCCTGAAAAACAGAAGTCTGAAGTGTAACATAGACAACATGCACGCAAGCCATGAAAGCTTCAGAAGGTGCGAGAGGTTTGCTCAATGGGCATGTTCAAACACCTGGCCTGCCCTGAAACCTTTAACACGACAAAACTGAAATATCTGAGGATCTGTGGCTAGAAAGTGGAAACTCTGTTATTCTCCCACAGCCAGCAATTTCTGGTTTTAAAGACCTTTTAAAACCTCTATTTGAGGTCCTGCTAATATGTTAATTTAGGTATATTTAAGCAGAGGCATTCTCCTTTCCTGACTTTCAAGCTAGTGCCCTATCTATTGGACTATGCTTCCTCTCTTATTCATGTATCTTTTGTGCCATGATCTCTTCCATTGCCAAGATGCCCATAATAAATGAAATCAGACTTTCTAGTATGGTATCTCCCAGTCCATCTGAATTGCCAATATGCATATCTTTTCTAATTTAAGTAGGAACAATAGGGCCTGGTCTTTATTTCTTGATATATTTTCTTATATATTTGTAATACCTAAAATACAGAGATGCAAAGATATTATAATTTCCAATAAGTTTATTTTACTCCATTTTTTTTACTTGAAATTTTCCCCTTAAGCCCCCTGTTGGGCAAATAAACCTCTGTTAAGTGTTTATTCTTTACAAGGCTCAGCTAAGTGAAAAATCCTTTCCTCATAAAGCAGTTATGCTGTATGAGTTTGGTAGGGTCTTAACGATCTAAATTGAGTGGTGGTGCTTCTTGAGGTGCTCTGCAAGCCCATTTTACTTAAGTTTGCAAGAGCTAATTAAACTAATTGGAGACAGGAAAGAAAATTCCAAAAAGAAAAGAAAGGTACAACTATTCACAGAAGAGAAAAAATATATACATAATTTTCTCCGCCAAACTGCAGTGATATTCAGATTGGGGTTTGATTCAAGGCCTCTTGAGAATGCCTCATTGTCTGAATACTTATGGAGTTAGTTGAAATAGGTATAATGTGTTACATTTCAACTCTTATGCTGAGCAGTATACAAACCAAATATACTACAGTATTGCATTGATATCAGAGTGATCTCTCTTTATTATGTACGACTCCCTAGAACCAACCATGCCACTGATAGTGGTCACTTCACTCTATGCTTCCATTTTCTGATCCCACCCTTCTTTTCTGATGTACCAACAATTAATTTCCATCAAGAACAGTCTTCACCCTTAAAAGTGTTTCAGTTGCCATTGGTAACCAAATGCCATTACCTCAAGATTTGCACTATTGTCTATAGTACAGCCCTTATAAGTCAATAGGAGCCGTTGACATCCTTGGGCTTATAATCAGGTCCCTTAGTGGATGATTAATACTGTGAGTATAGAATCTTCGCTCTCCTATAATTTTACAGCTTCCCATATTTTCACTCACCAATGAATGACATGTCCTAAACAATACCCTTGAGGGACTTACCCTAGAACACTTCATTCAATCACACTAAAAGCAAGGCACAAGCAAGTGGCCATATTCACAAACTCTCAGGAACCACGTATACAGGATATGTGTAGGAAATGAGTGATTCCGCTGTTCTTTCAAACTGTTAAAGATGCCAGAGTCATTACAATGCCAACTTAATTCCCATTTTTTTGTACTCTTGTGTACAGTAAACTTACATGATGAGTGGGTGGACAGTGTGTTTGGAATCCACTCCAGACAGCTTTCTATGACTGACTTAAATTGCTGTGGTTATCCCCTGAACACCAGAAACATACACATTACCCAAGCACTTGTGTGGTTATGAAACACACAGAACCAAGTTCACTGGGGTCATTTTTTCTAGAGAATTTAAAATATTTTTTTTACATGGAAGGCACTGTTCAGTAATCTCATGAGATCCACAAGAATAGCTTTGATCAGACTAGCATCTTGAAATAAATCAAATATGGATAATAAGCCAGTAAAAAGTGCAGCTTGATAGGGAGATTGTGTCCTCTACTTAGGAAGTAGGCTTCTACAGCTTCTAGATCAGGGGTGGCCAACCTGTGGCTCTGGAGCCACATGTGGCTCTTCAGAATTTAATATGCAGCTCCTTGTATAGGCACCGACTCTGGGGCTGGAGCTACAGGTGCCAACTTTCCAATGTGCCGGGGGGTGCAGAGCCTCCTGCATGCCATGAAACAGCTGATCGGGAGGTGTGGAGAGGGAGAAGGAGGTGCTGATCGGCAGGGCTGCCGGTGGGCGGAAGGTCCTAGGAGCGGGATGGGGGAAGCTAATGGAGGGCTGCTGATGTATTACTGTGGCTCTTTGGCAATGTACATTGGTAAATTTCTGGCTCTTTCTCAGGCTCAGGTTGGCCACCCTGTTCTAGATGGTGGTGTGTCAGGTAGCCAGGTCTCAAAGCATTCGCATGTTCTAGATAACAGTTATCTCTAAATGCACCCATAAACTAGGAATTATCCCAGATTACAGATGTAATCTGCTTCTTGCAGGCTGTGTTACTAAACAAGTGAGACATTAAATAATGATTTGAAGGAATGTGGGTTTCTTACTGCTTAAGTGAGCATCATAACCACCACACCGTAGAGCCATTTTTCGCTCCCTTTCCCTGGCCCAAAGATTAATCCTTGTCATTATGAATGACTATGATTTACCACTAGGAATGACTACTTCATTATTGTAACAAAGTGGAAAGGCTTCAACAGGGCTGAGAGAGCCCCTTCCCCACCCCAGATATCCTCTAGCTCAGGAGCTAAGATATTTTCTTCCAGTGTGGGAGATCCAAGTTCACCTCCTGTCTCCACATCAGCCAGAGGAGGAAATTGAGTGTGAATCTCTCACTGCCTCTAGCCTAAAAGTTAAAAGAAGAGCTGCTCCTCCTGCATCATTTAGTGAATCTAGCCCTTTACAACTGCTCCAAAAAGTATCAATTTCAGGTTCATGGATTTCCCCCTCCCATTATAGCTTTTTGCCATTTTATTTGTGAGAAAAAATGTGGCCACCATTCCTGCAAATAAAAGGCTGAAATGTTCTTATAAATGACAGCCTGGTTCATATTTTTTCCTGTTCCCATTAGAAATAAAATGTAATTAAAACTTGAAAAGGTTAAAGGCTTTCTTCCTTGATGTAGTTTATCTGGTAAAACTACGGTAATGAAGCAAGAAGTGTTTTTTAACAATCAAAACACTTTTTGGAAGCGGTGTATTCTATCTGTGAATCTCTTATCCATCGTACATTATGTGAGTGGAGTCATATTTGGTTAGATATGATTAAAGCTATCATTGGTTATTTTGGTCCCAAACAGAGAGAGAAGAATGACTCTTTCATTTTGAAAAAAATAGACTGTATGGGCTAAATCGTGCTTGAGTTCCTCATACAATTAATCCCATTGAATGCTTCACCCCATTGAACTCAGCAGGATTATTTTTCTGAATATGATAAACCGGAATTTGTCCTGTGCCTCAGTGCAGTTTGAGATTTAGCCATTTCAGTTGGTGAGCTTTTGCTACCTTTGAATTTTGCTTTGAGTTTCATGTTGAACTGAATCACACACCTCAAAACAAAACTCATCTGAAAACAGCTGTGGTTCAGTTGGTTTTAGTCTGATCTCTGATTTTCATTTGTTTCCCCCTCAAAATATAAATCAGAGAAATATCACTGGAATCTCAGTACAGGTTCACTGAATGATGTGTTGTTCCTAGCAACTGAATTTCAATTTCTATCTATCTGAGGTATTTCTGTGCACACCCCCCATTACCATAGTATCTGGGCACATCTCAGTTTTAATGCATTTATCTTTAATTTAATGCATTTTAAGTCCCTTTTGATCTGAGCAGCTAGCCAAAATTCAGGATCTAGTGAATTGTTTCAGTTAGAAGGTGAAATTGATAATGGAGCAAGGTATCTTTGTATATTCTTCCTAAATAAACAAGATTGCAGCAATGTCCTGTCTCCTGAACGCAGCAGGAGAGAGTTTCTTTGCTCAGAGCTCCAAGCCACTTTGTAGCTAATACTCTGCCCAAAAGCTCTCTTAGCTTTTTCTCAAGGATAAGCTACCAGTGATTCTGTGGGTGTGTTAAGTGTTTCCTTGCAGCCTTCTCTCTGCATCTCTGGTCTTTTTGCCTCACTGTCACAGACACACAAACCGTCACCAAAAAACATCTAGAGAAACTTCTCCACACATGTGCCTGGGTTTTGGGTGGAAGCTACTGTTGCTTCAGCTATCTGTCTCTATAAAGACGCTTAGCTGTTTCTTACATTTATCCCAAATGAAGGATGGTGGTTAAGCCCACCAGTTTCAATGAGGTTGAATCCAACCCAAAGTGGTATTTATTTTTAATTTATTAAAGAAACCTAAAATCAGGTCACAGTTTTGTAATGGAGGCTTAACAAGCACTTATCAGGCTATGGAAATGAAAAAAGGAAGTTATTTGAATTACTCACAAGGCAGTATCTATTTTAAATAAAGGTTATGTCGCAACAATTTAGAAATCTGTCATGGAAGAAAAGAATAGAGTAAAACTTATCATTACCTCAGCCTTTTCTAAAACATGCCTTGAGTGCAGGGGACTGGACTAGATGACCTCTCAAGGTCCCTTCTAGACCTACATTTATATTATTTTATTCTATGATGTCCCATATTTTATATCTAATACGTTCTTAAGCCTGCAATATTTAATTTGTGTATTATGCTAAGAATAAAATAATGCTTCATACTTTACGAGTATTTCAGTTATTTGTTAGTAATAGAAAATACAAATGTGGTAAAATATCCAGGAGGACTTGAATAGCTATGAAAGTAATAAAGTTAAAATAGTATCCCTTACGATTTGTGAGCCCACAGACTATTCATTTTGAGTTACTCTTTTCAGTCTGACACATCATCAGAATTTTGAAAATCATATCAGTTCAAAGTTCTCGTATTCATTCATGTTTCTTAGCATCTCATATTTGGTACATGATGTTATTTTACATAATCAAGCACACCGTGTCACAAATGGAAGCTCCAGTAATTTTTGTCTAAAAGGTGATTACAAGTAATTTTGAAAATAAAATTTCCTGTTTTATGAGAGAGAGAGAGAGAGAGAGAGAGAGAGAGAGAGAGAGAGAGAGAAACAAAGAATCTAGGCAGTAGGGTTCACAAATTGTTTTAATTTTTAATCATATGGTACTAAGAACAAAATGTGCTGCTAGTTAGGAAGATTTAGCAGGAACATCATGCTAGCTGGCCTGAGAAAAATATAAATGCCTCCCCCCCATTTTTCTAAACTTGACACCCTTGGGTGCGATGGAATGTGCATGCAGCACTTACTCTTAAAGTAGTGGGTCTACAGGACCTTGCATCGCCTGCTGCTTAGGGACATTAGCGCCTATTCCAATTGCTTATATAACTCCTCTTGTTCTGCATACATTAAGCATGCCATTAATCACACATCCACCTAGCTCTCTGTTAATTCTTCACTCTCCCAGTCACCATGCTGTGGAATTTATTGCAATATAATAAATATTTGTTGCTGAGTTAAGCTTTGTGATTGCTAGTTAAAGACTAAGGGTGATCCTGAGCTGGTGTCAACAAATGCAGCCACTTTCAAGTCAATGGGGCTATACAGATCATCACCAGCTGAGGATCTGGCCAACAGTATATATTTGTAAAGAAACTAAATTAGTGAGGATGCTATTTTATCACTGTCATAAATATAAAAGGAAGGGTAACCACCTTTCGTATATAGAACTATAAAATCCCTCCTGGCCAGAAGCAAAACCCTTTCACCTGTAAAGGGTTAAGAAGCTAGGATAACCTCACTAACAGCTGAGCAAAATGACCAATGAGGAGACAAGATACTTTCAAAGTTGGAGGGTGGAGGGGGAACAAAGTGTCTATCTGTCTGTGTGATGCTTTTGCTGGGAACAGAAAAGGAAGGGAGTCTTAGAACTTAGTAAGTAATCTAGCTAGATATGCATTAGATTTCTGTTTTGTTTAAATGGCTGGTAAAATAGCTGTGCTGAATGGAATGTATATTCCTGTTTTTGTGTCTGTTTGTAACTTAAGATTTTGCCTAGAGGGATTTTCTATGTTTTGAATCTGATTAACCTGTAACATTTCCGATGCATCTGATGAAGTGAGCTGTAGCTCACGAAAGCTTATGCTCTAATAAATTTGTTAGTCTCTAAGGTGCCACAAGTACTCCTTTTCTTTTTGCGAATCCCATAATGAAAGGCCTACTTTGCATGTGATTTTTTTCTTTAAATCTTATTTTCAGATCTGTTAAATACAGTAGTTGTGATCCTGTTTCACTGAAGCCATTTTAAGTTTTGCCATTTGTCCATGGGAGCAGGATCCAGCACAGCAGGTGTAAGCTACTGAGTTTTGAAAGGGGTTTTATCCATTATCATCTTTTTCACTGCCAGAATTCTGCAGAGTACCACAGGACAATTATAGCATGAAAGATGAGTACACTGCAATCATAGCCAAATCGTTGGTATTAGTCTAGAGCTGTGTTTGAAATAAAAATTGCTGTTTCACAAAAACACTCAGAGAATAGATTTTCCTTGCTAATTTTATTGGATAATTTATTTGTGCAATGGCTGGTTTTTATACAAGGATAGAAGAAATCTAAATCCTCCATTTCTGGGCTCCATTCAGTTCAAATCCATACTATTCTATCTTCTGAAGCTACCATGTAAGTTCCATACCCCCCTAATGACCTCGACCAGCCTAGAAAGCATTATTGTAAAACAGCTGTATATCGTCCACCTCAAGCCCTGGGAATAAATAGCTGTTTTGACAGGCGAGGCAGGGATGCTGAGATGCTAAGAACTACTTTCCACATCATTAAGCACAGCCTCTCCCCTCACAACAGTAGTTGATAAAAAGGTGCAGGCTACTTTTTACTATGACAGTTTCTCAATAGCTCATTTTGTAGGGTATTAATCATGAATGGCTTTTCACCTTTTGATAAAATCATGTTTGCCTGCATAATGGGCTAGGTTTTATGTCTGCCAACCTGGCAAATTTTTAATCTGAGAGCTCCAGCACTTAGCTGAATTATTGCATGTGAGTGCAGCTGAGAATAAGTGGACTGACTTTCATAAACCTCCAACTGGTTCAAAACACAGCAGCTCTCCTCATAAGCAACATCAATAGCTGAGATAAGTGTACACCATTGCTCCACTCTATACTTTGGTTTCCCATAGTATACTGTATTAATTTCAAGATATTTGTCCTCATCGTTTAAGATCAGCTATGGCACGGGAACAAGCTATCCAAGAGAGTCGGGGGGCCACAACCTCCCTTGCCAATTACATTCCACAGGAATGATGAAATGGTCAAGCAAATTCATGAGAGCAGGGGATAGAGCTTTCTCAGCAATTGGCTCAAGACTAGGGAACTGGACTAGATCTACTGAAGTCCCTTCCAGTCCTGGACTTCTATGAGTCTTGAATCTCTGAAGGATGCAAGAGTGATCACAGACCTCCACGTCTTCAGGATCAAGAGCAACATTCCCTTCTGGATTACCACACTGGATGGTACAATTCAAGTATATGCTACTGTGAAGTATTGTGCTTGGTTAGGGTCACAGTTGGAACTGGTCAAGAATTTTTCATCCAAATATTTTTCTCTTGGAAAGTGCCAATTTGTCAAAACAGAAAGGTTTAGCAGGAAAGGATTTCTTTTGCTACATTTTTCAAGTCAAAAAACTTTTGAAAAGAGATTCAGAATTATTGAATCATTTTGTTCTGACACTTTCTAAATCACAAAATAAATTTTTCAGCTTGAAACTTTTCTTCTTCAAATTTAACTTAATTATAGTAAAAAAAA
The DNA here is from genome assembly GCF_009764565.3 of Dermochelys coriacea. Classification (NCBI taxonomy): domain Eukaryota; kingdom Metazoa; phylum Chordata; order Testudines; family Dermochelyidae; genus Dermochelys; species Dermochelys coriacea. The sequence continues at coordinate 295,196,222 of NC_050068.2, forward strand.
AAGTTGAAATCAAAATGAAACATTTTGGCTGATCCACACTGAAAATTTTGGGGAGATTTTTTTTGGTTTGTGAAAATATTTGAGATTTTGACATTTTGTCCTTATTCAGGATAGAAAAATTTCAAAATATTGACAGTTTTCTTGGATGAGAATACGGGTTCCTGCCCCACTCTACTCACAATAGCATTTCCTAAAACCCACAACAGCCCAATCCCATTTTAATGAATGAGAAACATCCCACAGCATAAAGGGACTCTTTTCTTCATGATTACAACCCCAAATACCTCCTATGATGACTCCTAGCTTTCTGCTTCCCTCTTCTATTTCCTTAATGCACTACAAAGAAGGAAATTCCCTCCCTTTCTAATTTTAAAGGCAAAATACCTTCTATTTTTAATCTATGATAGATCTACACAAAACAGAAAAGAGCCTAATAACAATGGGATTATTTCCAAATATCAATGTTTGGATGCCCGCTGGTAGGATATATTTTGTCCAGCAATTTATTATACCTTTTGAATTTTGAGGCAGTAAGTGCTTACCATATTCTGATGTCTTTACTATAGCACGTTCCAAGAAAGCATTACTTCACTATTTAACAGTATTATAGTATTAGACAATGCTTGGATGACATGCAATGACTACATGGACATTATGGGACGTTATCAGACTGTAGGAGCTCTATAATCTATGTGTGCATGGGTACACTGGCATCAGTGCTGAGGACACCATCGCATAGGTGAGCATTGTTGAGGCTACTTACAACTTTGGGGGACCTAAAAAGAAAAAAAAGAAACTTTTAAGGTCTGATTTAAACTTCACTATTCTAGTTTTATGCTGGTGTAAATCAACTGTGTGCAATGGAGTTATACCAATCCAACATTATGTTACAGCTTCTCAATCTAGGGGTTACAATCCCCAGGGGGTTGTGAACAGGTTTCAAAAGGTCAGACCCACTCCCTCTTTCATATGGCTAGATTATTTTTCTTGTAATATGGGGATAGAGTGTAGAAAAGTTTGAGACCTACTAACCCACCGAAATGCAGTGGCGAATCAGGCCTCAGAATGTTCCAATTAATTTAGTGAATGGAGCCCCCCACTACCTATTGCTGAAGTAAGTAAACCTACCGTCAACTGTCAAAGCATGAATATCTGATCAATACAACTTTGGTCTGGTCTGAAGCCACACTGTTCTTCACCTACTACTTCCTCTAAACTTGCCTTATTGTGTTGACAATTACTTTCATCATGATTTTTCCTAGTATTGACAATAAGTTTATACCCCTTTAATTATTCAGATCAGCAGAATCTTTCAAGATTGATACAACTGTTGCCTTTAGCCAATCATCTGGTACCTCCTCTTAGTCCCATACCTTAGAATTTTGATAGCACTTGTCCTGCCAGCTTTTAGCAGCTCACCCGTTACATTGCTATTTCTGCAATTCTCTCATTTTTAGCTGCTTCGCTGTTCTTTCTATTTCTTCTTCTGATGGTGGTTCAGTGTTGATATCCATTCTGCCTTGCAAGCCTCTTTGTTCATCTAGTATGTGTAGAGTGCTTGCATCTGGATGAACTGCAAGGTTTCTGCACTCTATCAAAATGGTCTTTTCATGCTTCGAGCACTTCATTGACATTAGTTGTCATTTCACTGCTAGCCTTTTTTACTGTCTGCATCATTGGCCGGATTGGGTTTCCATGCAACTTAACCTTTTTGTGAATAATTGTTCCCTTGTCCACAGTTATAGCAATCCCATCTCTATGCTTCATTTGTCCATTTCACTGTCTGGAGTAAAGGGATATTTCCAGCTCATGAGACTGCCATGTCATAGCCTGTTGGCCTGCTATTCTGTTTGCCTTCCAAAGCTAATGAGCTTAAATTGCTTGGATTTGAAATCCGAGTTTTCCTTTTCATACTGTTGGTTCCAGGCACCTTATTCTGAAATATTCAATGCAACTGTCATAAATATAAAGGGAAGAGTAACCACCTTTCTGTATACAGTGCTACAAAATCCCTCCTGGTCAGAGACAAAATCCTTTCACCTATAAAGGGTTAAGAAGCTAAGGTAACCTCGCTGGCACCTGACCCAAAATGATCAAGGAGGGGACAAGACAATTTCAAATCTGGGGGGGGGGGGAGGGTTTTGTCTGTCCGTGTGATACCTTTGCCGGGAACAGATCAAGGATGCAAGCCTTCCAACTCCTATGAAGTTAGTAAGTAATCTAGCTAGAAAATGCATTAGATTTTCTTTTGTTTTTTGGCTTGTGAAATTCACTGTGCTGGAGGGAATGTATATTCCTGTTTTTGTGTCTTTTTGTAACTTAAGGTTTTGCCTAGAGGGATTCTCTATGTTTTGAATCTGATTACCCTGTAAGGTATTTACTATCCTGATTTTACAGAGGTGATTCTTTTACCTCTTCTTTAAATAAAATTCTTCTTTTAAGAACCTGATTGATTTGTCATTGTTCTTAAGATCCAAGGGTTTGGGTCTGTGTTCACCTGTACCAATTGGTGAGGATATTATCATCAAGTCTTCCCCAGGAAAGGGATGTCAGGCTTAGGAGTCGGGATATTTTGGGGGAAGACATCTCCAAGTGGGCTCTTTCCCTGTTCTTTGTTTAAATAGCTTGGTGGTGGCAGCGTATCAGGTTTTTAACCTAAGCTGGTTCCCAAGGCAAGAAGGATTTGTGCCTTGGGGAAGTTTTAACCTAAACTGGTAAGAATAAGCTTAGGGGGTCTTTCATGCAGGTCCCCACATCTGTACCCTAGAGTTCAGAGTGGGGAAGGAACCTTCACAGCAACCTTTTGGGGTTTCCCCAAGATGGACTTCTCCATCCACCACCTGGAGATGTGCCTCTCTGCCTCTGTATCCCAGCATGGTGAGCATAGCTGGTGCTCTGTGGAAAAGGAAAGCAGCAGGTGTTTTGCAGGGTTGGTAGGGCGACAATGAGGGTAAGCAATTTCAGTTACTGTAACTTCAATCCTAAGGGACTTAGAGGAATTCAGAATGAAAGTGGAGGATGCTGCTTTGACTTATGCCCACCTCATACCCTCTTGCTAATTGCTTTCCTTCTACATTGCTCTCCTTTAGCCCCCAGCATGTCATTTACAAGCACTTAGAGTCTCTGTTAGACTTGTTGCACCAGTGAGTGACTCTCCTGTGGGCAACATTCGCCAGAAACATAAATCAAGTGCTTTATATGCATGAAAGTGTAACAAATTGCTTTCAGGTTTTCCCCAGGTTCCCATTAAAAGCACAAGCTACATGCTCCCAACCAGAAGTGTCTGTGAAATCTGTCTCCTTTTTTCCCAGTGTTTAAATTTTATGTTTGTGGCAAATGAGGATCATTCATCAACTATATCCTCTATATTTAGTTCATAAAAAGAGGATGCTGATATTATAGCCTGTTTGGCTGGAGGTTACTGAATTTTAATAGGTCACAGCAGGTAAATAAAAACATCTCCAAGGTTCTGATGCACTAGATTTATTGCTATCCACATTCTTTTATTTTTTTTTTAAAGTTTGTCTCAAATTCAAACACAGCAGTTATGAGCAAGGAATAAATAATGTATAGTGCTGATAAACTTTTAATGGGCCAGTTCCTTGTATCTGGCTGACCTAGATGCAAAGTAAGGAGGGGGAAAGAGGACTGCTATGAATTAGAGTAGCCTCAAGGCTTCTCCAAACCTATGCCAGTTGCAACAACCCCCAAGTGGCCAATCTTCTGTCTGAGGACTGCTGAAATGCAAGGCATTCCAGCTTCATTCCCAACATGACCAAGATACATTCTTTCCCATTCCTAACGTAATGGCCATACTGGGTCAGACGAAAGGTCCATCTAGCCAAGTATCCTGTTTTCCCACAGTGGCCAATGCCAGGTGCTTCAGAGGGACTAAACAGAACAAGTAATCATCTAGTGATCTATCTGCTGTTTTCCCATTCTGGTTAATAGCCATTGATGGACCTATCCTCCATGAATTTATCTAGATTTTTTTTTTGAACCCAGGTTTGTTTTAAACCTGCTGCCTATTAATTTCATTTGGTGACCCTCCATTGTAGGGAGTGGCTTACAGCTGACTATGATAGCTCTACAGAAGGCAAAGATTCCCCTTTACTGCAAGTATCCCTGACTGCCCTATGAGGTGAGCTTTGTGACCCTTTTACATCACAAGGATGGCAAAATATGTCAGACCAGGAAGTGGAGACATTGCCCAAAGTCATCCCTTGGTGTTTTTACTTTGCTATAGCATAAAACTAAGACTCTGCAGAGAGAATTGACAAAGGTTATAATTCATTATGTTAATATAATTGCTGTAATATATGTATATACTTTCAACATATAATGTAATACACTATTCTATAGATCGGGGAAGTGACACAGGTAAAATAAACATCTTAACAATAATTGTCAGTGTTATTTTCCTCTACAACATCTGAACACTACATAATCAAGCTTATCAAACATAGCTAGTAGATATAGATAGCAAATAAGCTGCCACTAGTGATGAAATGTTTATTTGAAGGTCAAAGATCAAATTACTATGTATTTATTAGACTGCTTATTTGACAGTTAATTAGGGCTTGAGGAAACAGCTCAGATCTATCCCTGACCTAAGTGCAAATGTCTGAATTTTAACAGGAGGAACCTATCCAAGCTCTCTCTCCTAAAAGGTTAGATAGAGACTGTTAACCTCACAATTCACAGGGTATGGATTATGATAAAGGGAATTCAGGTGACCCTCACACTCTATTGAATTTTCTGTCCTTGTTATTCAGTTCTGCATAACAAACAGACTTATGAAAAGTGCAGTGTAGTTGAATATATATCTTCTTGTACACATATAGAATTCCTAGTGTGTCTTTTGTGTCACTCACATGTATTGGCCCTAAGCCCTGTATTTTTCTCAGGAAGAAGATGACAATTATTATCCTAGGCTGCTGTCTGTTTTGCATTGTATTATATCCTCTTGAAAGAGGACTCCTCTATTTTTCAGCAGCTTGTTCAGAATGCAGCCATATGTCCTTTTCAGTGGTCTAAAAAACTGAATATGCTATGCCCAGTTTGTGTTCTTTCCATTGGTTGCCTATAAAGTGACAGACTATCACTGAGCTTTACTCTCAGTGACAGTTTACTGTCTATGCTTTGATTAGATGTGAAAGCTCCTTGAGTCATATCCTGATGGGTATTTGCATTCATACGGCAACTGTTCTTGGAGGATCCCATCACCCTACCTGATGGGATGTAGAAATTTTATGCCCCCAAATTTGGCCTTTCCTCAGTTTCACTTAAATTAAGTTCAACACTTTTCTCTGCCCTGCACTTGCCATCTTATGGGGAATAAATCATTGTGCAAACTGGGGTGTTTTTCCCATCTCCTGTGCCAGATTGACATCTCCAGTTCTGAAATGGCTGAAACCAAGGGATTGGCTAGATTCTGATCTCCCACTGGTGTAATTCCACTGACTTCAGTAGAATTACACCTGATTTCTACTGGTAAAAATGGAAGGAGACTCAGGCCCCCACACTCTGTCCATGGAGAGGGGAAGGGCATGGATCCATATGCAAGACTTTATGAATACAGCTTCCATGGTTGTGGAACCAAAAGGGATTGCAAATGGCTCCACAGCCACTGAGGCAGTTTTGGGCTGGATTATACATAAATATATGTGATTTCTTGCCCTCACTGAGTCATCCCATTGTTGGGAATATTGTACTTTCTAAGTTATATTCATACTCACTGATTATTTCAAGGCCCAGTTCTGCCACCATTATTCATGTAGAGTAATATAAGACTTCTGATTTTTTGTTTTGATCAAAAAGTACCAATAAAGCACCCACAAATTTTAAGAAATAGTTTTTTATCCAATCAACACCAGAAATAACTACTTGTATCTAGCTACGTGGAGCAGTAATGCAGACTGTGGTGGTGTGATTTCTAAAGTGCACTGATGTGTCCATTAATTAGCCTGTATAAATCCCGGTTGTGTACACTAAAGGTTCCCTAGTGTGCTTTAACAAAGTGTTGTTTGAAACAGTACTACATTAAAACACACTAGGGAACATTACCAAGAGATCACTCTTTACAGTATATACTACTGTAATAAGTAATGTACATAATATGTACATGTACAGACAGCTGCAGCGGCACAGGAGCTAGCAAACAGAGCTCTAAACAGGGGAGTTTGAGTGGGAGTTCTGTTGGAGGAGAAGGTAGTTGTACTTGGTTTTGTATTTTTAGTATTTGTGTGTGTGTGTGGGGGGGGGGGAGCTTTGTGCTGGGAGAGCAGCTGAGCCCTGCTTAGGGGGTGGGGCTTCTGACTAGAGGTCCTATAAAGGTAGCCAGCCAGTTAGGCAGCGGCACAGACAGCTGCAGCAGCACAGGAGCTAGCAAACAGAGCTCTAAATGGGGGAGTTTGGATTGTGGTGCTTGTTTGGGGTTTGCTTTTGCTGGGGGGGGGTGGTCTTTTTGGTGTGGCTTGTGTTTCCCAGATTAACAGGATTTAGGTGGGAAGGCGATGACAGATACAGAGGCAGCTGTGGGAGTGACTCCTGTAGTGGAAGACACATTGAGGATGACTGGATGTGGAAGCTGTGGTATGTACATGATCCTGGAGGGGGGGACCTGGAGGGGTAAGAGTTTTTTCTGCATGAAATGCCGTCTGATAGAGCTGATGGAGAAAAAGATCCGAGGTTTGGAGATGCAGGTGGAAAGTCTCGTTGAGTTTAGGAAGGGGTTCGAGCAGATGATGGAGCAAAGATATGAGGTATCTGAAGGGAAAAGCTCAGACTCACAGATGGAAGCAGGGCTGGGGAATTTTGAGGGAAGACTGGGTGAGGAAAGTGGTCAGTGGAAGCATGTGACTAAAAGAACCAGGCAGAGGAAAAGACGGGCTAGTGAAGGAGAAATAGAGTTAGGAACAGGTTTGCAGAGTTGGAAAATGAAGAAGGGGCTCAGCAGGTACTTGTTGAAGGTGGAAGGGTAAGGAAGAAGAGAAGAGAGGCTAGTCCTATAGGAAAAGCAGAAGAGTCAAGGGAGACTACACCAAATATGAGCCCCAGGAGGATACAGGATGGGTTGAAGAGGATTATAAGGGAAAATAGGAATGGAAAGAACTTGCAGCCATAGGGAACAGGGAGAGACTGGAGAATAGCACCGTCACCAGGAAAAGGCAGGTCTATGTGATCGGGGACTCTTTATTGAGAAGAATAGACAGGCCTGTAACTAGAGTTGATCCAGAGAATAGAAGAGTGTGCTGTCTTCCAGGTGCTAAGATACGGGATGTAGACCTGAGGTTGAAAAGGATCCTAAAGGGAGCGGGAAAGAATCCCCTAATTATCCTTCATGTGGAAACAAATGATACGGCTAGATTCTCGCTGGAAAGTATTAAGGGAGACTATGCTAGGCTGGGGAAGACGCTTAAGGAAATTGAGGCTCAGGTGATCTTTAGCGGGATCCTTCCTGTTCCTAGAGAAGGGCAACAAAGGTGTGACAAGATTATGACTGTCAACAGATGGCTTAGGCAGTGGTGCTATAAGGAGGGCTTTGGGATGTATGGCCACTGGGAGGCATTCACGGACAGAGGACAGTTCTCTCGGGATGGACTTCATCTGAGTAGGGAAGGAAATAGACTTCTAGGATCAAGGCTGGCACAACTGATAAAGAGAGCTTTAAACTAGAAATTAGGGGGAGATGGTTGGGAGATGTCCAGGAAATCTCCACGCCAGATTTTAGCATTGAGAGGGAAGAAGACGAAGTAAGAAAGGATACAGCCGTGGGTAGGAGAATGTATATAAGGAGCGAGGGCGGTGTAGATACTAGTCTAATAGGTTATACTGGCTGTAGAATGACTGTGCCTAATAGGGTACAAAATGTGAGCGAGGCCAAACAGCAAAAATTAAGATGTTTATACACCAATGTGAGGAGCCTAGGTAACAAAATGGAGGAACTAGAGCTACTGGTGCAGGAAGTGAAACCAGATATTATAGGGATAACAGGAACATGGTGGAATAGTAGTCATGACTGGACTACAGGTATTGAAGGGTATGTGCTGTTTAGGAAAGACAGAAACAAAGGTAAAGGTGGTGGAGTAGCATTGTATATCAATGATGAGGTAGAATGTAAAGAAATAAGAAGCGATGCAATGGATAAGACAGAGTCCGTCTGGGCAAAAATTACATTGGGGAAGAAAACTAGTAAAGCCCCTCCTACTTGGGGGGTGCTTGGGGTGTGCTATAGACCTCCGGGATCTAAGTTGGATATGGATAGAGCCCTTTTTAATGTCTTTAATAAAGTAAATACTAATGGAAACTGCGTGATCATGGGAGACTTTAACTTCCCAGATATAGACTGAAGGACCAGTGCTAGTAATAATAATAGGGCTCAGGTTTTCCTAGATGTGATAGCTGATGGATTCCTTCATCAAGTAGTTGCTGAACCGACTAGAGGGGATGCCATTTTAGATTTAATTTTGGTGAGTAGCGAGGACCTCATAGAAGAAATGGTTGTAGGGGACAATCTTGGCTCAAGTGATCATGAGCTAATTCAGTTCAAACTAAATGGAAGGATTAACAAAAATAAATCTGCAACTAGGGTTTTTGATTTCAAAAGGGCTGACTTTCAAAAATTAAGGAAATTAGTTAGGGAAGTGGATTGGACTGAAGAACTTATGGATCAAAAGGTAGAGGAGGCCTGGGATTACTTTAAATCAAAGCTGCAGAAGCTATCAGAAGCCTGTACCCCAAGAAAGGGGAAAAAATTCATAGGAAGGAGTTGTATACCAAGCTGGATGAGCAAGCATCTTAGAGAGGTGATTAAGAAGAAGCAGAAAGCATACAGGGAGTGGAAGATGGGAGGGATCAGCAAGGAAAGCTACCTAATTGAGGTCAGAACATGTAGGGATAAAGTGAGACAGGCTAAAAGTCGAGTAGAGTTGGACCTTGCAAAGGGAATTAAAACCAATAGTAAAAGGTTCTATAGCCATATAAATAAGAAGAAAACTAAGAAAGAAGAAGTGGGGCCGCTAAACACTGAGGATGGAGTGGAGGTTAAGGATAATCTAGGCATGGTCCAATATCTAAACAAATACTTTGCCTCAGTCTTTAATAAGGCTAAAGAGGATCTTGTGGATAATGGTAGCATGACAAATGGGAATGAGGATATGGAGGTAGATATTACCATATCAGAGTAGAAGCGAAACTCAAACAGCTTAATGGGACTAAATCGGGGGGCCCAGATAATCTTCATCCAAGAATATTAAAGGAATTGGCACCTGAAATTGCAAGCCCATTAGCAAGAATTTAATGAATCTGTAAACTCAGGAGTAGTACCAAATGATTGGAGAATTGCTAATATAGTTCCTATTTTTGAAAGGAAAAAAAAGTGATCCGGGTAACTACAGGCCAGTTAGTTTGACATCTGTAGTATGCAAGGTCCTGGAAAAAATTTTGAAGGAGAAATTAGTTAAGGACATTGAAGTCAATGGTAAATGGGACAAAATACAACATCGTTTTACAAAAGGTAGATCGTGCCAAACCAACCTAATCTCCTTTTTTGAAAAAGTAACAGATTTTTTAGATAAAGGAAATGCAGTGGATCTCATTTACCTAGATTTCAGTAAGGCATTTGATACCATGCCACATGGGGAATTATTAGTTAAATTGGAGAAGATGGGGATCAATATGAACATCAAAAGGTGGATAAGGAATTGGTTAAAAGGGAGACTGCAACGGGTCCTACTGAAAGGCGAACTGTCAGGTTGGAGGGAGGTTACCAGTGGAGTTCCTCAGGGATCGGTTTTGGGACCAATCTTATTTAATCTTTTTATTACTGACCTTGGCACAAAAAGTGGGAGTGTGCTAATAAAGTTTGCAGATGATACAAAGCTGGGAGGTATTGCCAATTCGGAGAAGGATCGGGATATTGTACAGGAGGATCTGGATGACCTTGTAAACTGGAGTAATAGTAATAATATGAAATGTAATAGTGAGAAGTGTAAGGTTATGCATTTAGGGATTAATAACAAGAATTTTAGTTATAAGTTGGGGACGCATCAATTAGAAGTAACGGAAGAGGAGAAGGACCTTGGAGTATTGGTTGATCATAGGATGACTATGAGCTGCCAATGTGATATGGCTGTGAAAAAAGCTAATGCAGTTTTGGGATGCATGAGGAGAGGCATTTCCAGTAGGGATAAGGAGGTTTTAGTACCGTTATACAAGGCACTGGTGAGACCTCACCTAGAATACTGTGTGCAGTTCTGGTCTCCCATGTTTAAAAAGGATGAATTCAAACTGGAGCAGGTACAGAGAAGGGCTACTAGGATGATCCGAGGAATGGAAAACTTGTCTTATGAAAGGAGACTTAAGGAGCTTGGCTTGTTTAGCCTAACTAAAAGAAGGTTGAGGGGAGATATGATTGCTCTCTATAAATATATCAGAGGGATAAATACAGGAGAGGGAGAGGAATTATTTCAGCTCAGCACCAATGTGGACACAAGAACAAATGGGGATAAACTGGCCACCAGGAAGTTTAGACTTGAAATCAGACGAAGGTTTTTAACCATCAGAGGAGGGAAGTTTTGGAATAGCCTTCCAAGGGAAGCAGTGGGGGCAAAAGATCTATCTGGTTTTAAGATTCTACTCGATAAGTTTATGGACGAGATGGTATGATGGGATAATGGGATTTTGGTAAGTAATTGATCTTTAAATATTCAGGGTAAATAGGACTAATCCCCTGAGATGGGATATTAGATGGATGGGATCTGAGTTACCCAGGAAAGAATTTTCTGTAGTATCTGGCTGGTGAATCTTTCCCATATGCTCAGGGTTTAGCTGATTGCCATATTTAGGGTCGGGAAGGAATTTTCCTCCAGGGCAGATTGGCGAGACCCTGGAGGTTTTTCGCCTTCCTCTGTAGCATGGGGCATGGGTGACTTGAGGGAGGCTTCTCTGCTCCTTGAAGTCTTTAAACCATGATTTAAGGACTTCAATAGCTCAGACATAGGTGAGGTTTTTCATAGGAGTGGGTGGGTGAGATTCTGTGGCCTGCGCTGTGCAGGAGGTCGGACTAGATGATCAGAATGGTCCCTTCTGACCTTAGTATCTATGAATCTAATATATTAATCTACAAAGCAGATACAAAGATCCCTGAAATCCCCAGTTTTTTGGACAGCTACATAAAACCCACAAATAGCTAAAAATAATAACCCCTCAAAATGCAATTAATAAATCCGCTAAACCAGAAGCGCAAAGTATTACCTTACAACGAGAGCAGTCATAGATTCATAGATACTATGATCCCATCATACCATCTCCTCCATAAACTTATCAAGTAGAATCTTAAAACCAGATAGATCTTTTGCCCCCACTGCTTCCCTTGGAAGGCTATTCCAAAACTTCACTCCTCTGATGGTTAAAAACCTTCGTCTGAGTCCTGTCAGTGTCATATTACCCATTTCAATGTGGATGACTTTATCTGTTTTCTGTGCTTGAAGTTTGTTGTCTATTGTAAACCAAAAAAGTCAAGAACTTTATTTTACTTGCAAAATCTGGATAGCTAAAAGCGTGGGGCCTGATTCTCTGAACCATAATAATATATCATCACTGGTACACTCCTGTATTAAGGAAATACTCAGTATAGGTAAGGATGGCAGAATTGGCCTTCCATTTTTTAGTCACATCGGAGTTTAGATGTAAAATTATAGACAAAAAGGAACAGATCCTCAGCTGGTGTAAATCAGTGTAGTTCCTGATAAGTATGTGGCCCAAGGTCTCAAGAATAGAACACTGGCAATGTCACGCATGTAAAAACTGGTGATATTTAATCATAGGAGATTATTTGCTAATAAGGGGCCAGATTCTGCCATGTTTACTCATGTTGGGTAGTACTTCCCTCCCCACTGAAATTTAATAGATTCTTGGACTTACTTATGGAGTTAGGTGCTACCCAGCATGAATAAGGATGACAGAAAATGCCATAAAGGAAGATAGGACATATGATAAATCAAAATAAATCAAAATAATCTCACTTAACAAAAATCATTGGCAGTATGGCCACTTCTATATATTTTAATTGAAACTTAGGTTCAAGTTGCAATGAAATGCTAAGGTTGATAGTAATAAGTAGTAGTAAGTACTCGGTAGGTATACGCTTTGTAGAAAATAAACTCTGATGTTTATTTCTAATGGAAATGTTTAAAAATATGGGATACATGCTAAACACTGCAGGAATCTTTGTTATAACCTAAGTAGTAGTTGTGGCATTACAACCCATATTCTTCATAGTAATATTATTATGATATCGTTATGGCATAATTATGATGTATTTTATGCAAGACAGATCATGAGAGATATCATTGGAAAGGTTATGATTCACTGAATACAATTATGATAGTTGTATGCATGTATCATTTTGGTATCTGAAGTTGGGAATATTGTCTATGCATCTATTACAAATGTGTTTACACCTGGGGAATGCCCACTAGGCAGAATGCAATCAGCCTAGATGGCTGGCTGGGAAGGGCCATTAGGAAAAACAACAGGTCTTAGAAGATGATGATCTCCTGCTGTGGAGCCTTCCTGACCTTTGAGTTATGGCTGCTGTAGCCCTATAGGGACATGTGACTAAGTCACCTGGTACTCGACTCATTCTTGGAATACCAGTGTTTTTCCACTGATGGGGATGGGAACTAAGAAGGGAGACAAAGGGTTTCTGCCATATGCAAAAGCTATTTAAGGCAGGGAAATGACATCATCGTGGTTCTTCACTGACTCACCATCCAAGACGATTTCTCGAAACACCTGAGGAACAAAGACTGGACTAGGGGAGAAGGGCTGAACCCAAGCTAGAGGGATTTCTAGCCTGTGAAAGGAATACCTGGGGTTTTAAACTGCAAGCAAGTGCAGCTTTCCCTCAAGAATCTCTGCAAACTGCCTAAAACAACAATTATGGTGAAAATTTGCTACTCATATCCAATCTTCTTAATATATTATGCTTAGATTGTGTTTTTGTTTATTTGCAAGGTAATCCGCTTTGATCTCTTTGCTATCACTTAATATCTATCTTTTGTAATTAATAAACTTATTTTTGTTTTGTCTAAAATTAGTGTGTGGAAATCATAACTGGGGGCAAAAACTGCTGCATATCTTCCTCCACATTGAGGGAGGGGGCGAATTTCATGAGTTTACGTTGTACAGTTCCCTGTGCAGTGCAAGAGAGTATAATTTTTGATTTACAATCCAAAAGGGGGTGTGTGCCTTAGGACCTGGGAGGTGCCTTAGCTGAGCCTTCCCATGCACAGCTGATCTCAGCATCTGTGTGTAGCTGCAGCTGTGTGTGTCCCTACCTGTATGTGTGCTGGAGTGGGGTTGTGGGCCTGTCACAGCAGTACAGTGTAAAGGGAGCCCAGGCTGGTGAGTCAGGTGGGCTCAGTGTTACCCAGTTCCAGGTGGCACCCCAGGGGGAACCCATCACAGTAGTCTACACTTAAAATGCTACAGCAGCAGAGCTGTGCCATTGTAGCACTCCAGTGTAGACACTACTAATCCACCTCCCTGAGAAGCAGTTGCTAGGGTGATGAAAGAATTCTTCCATCAATTTAGTACTGTCTACAAAGGAACTTAGATTGGCTTAACAACGCTGCTCAGTGGGGGGGAGAGGGCGTGGGTTTTTCCTACTCCTGAGCGACATAGCTAAACTGATTAAGATTTGCTCCCATTTTGTGATTTCAACAGAATAACATCACTTTAATTTTTGTTTCCAGCAAATAAGTGTCAGCTGAAAATCTGAAGGAATAATGAACAAGTTCTTTTGTACAATTTAAAAGGGTAGTCAGCAGATGTGAGTTTATGAGAAGATAAGAACATGTGTGTTGGTATCAATTTAAAATATAAATGAGTGAATGAATGAATGGAACTGCTGACTTTTTGTTTATCCATTTTATTTGTTTGCCAATAACGCATACTGTTGGCTGCCAACATGTTACTGCCTCATCCCAGGAAGATAACACTTTTTAACTAGACAAGATGCCAATAAGGTGTTCTTTTAGCTGCCAGATGACATGTTTGGCTACAAAAGTTCCCAGAGAAACCAAAGCATTTAACATTTAGTTACATCCAGACTATCATTCTGCAATCCTCACAAAGAATGCAGGGACTGCAACAAATGAGGAAAATGTTTTTTCTTTAAAGATAGAACAGAAATCTCCTAAAATGTTATGGATTTTGGGGGAGGTACAGAAATATTATTAATCAATTTAATTACATAATAATCCAAGTGTGACACTGCACCCCATATTCATCATAGTAATATGATTATGATATGATTATGACATAATTATGCTGCATCTTGTACAATATATGTTTTGTGAGGTGTATATGGAAAAGTTATGATTTGCTGAATATGATTATCCTATTTGTATATATGTATCATTTTTGTATCTGAAGTTATGAAAATTGACTATGTAGCTGTATTTCAAATGTGCTTACTCTGGTAACACCCACAACTAGCCTTTCAGGTACAACAATGAAGAAGGTAGACAGTGCTAATGACTTGTCAACAAAGACAATGGACCATGGAAGAGCTTAGCCTTCTTGTGCACATTTCAGCCAGCCTATGAGTAATGATTGCTATGACTCAGCAAGGCAAGCAAAGACCAGACCACATGACACTGAACTCCATTTTGGTACCTATATTTTTCCACAAACTGGGCTGGAAATTTAACTTGAAACAAAGGGTTCCTGCCATAAGGAAAAACTATATAAGATGGTGAGTGACATCATGACTTGTCTTCACTCCCCTAAAACTCAACATTTTTATTGTTCAAAACACTTTTATTGTTCAAATTTCCTTAGGTAGCTCTGATTGAAGATTGAAACAGAGCCTTTGGCATACAAAGGAGAAAAAAAGCTCTACTCTGCAAACAGCATAATTTGAGAAAGGCAGAAGTTCCCTGGAACAAGCACATATTAAAAATAAATGGATTGTAAAGCATTCAAGAAACAGAGATAGCATATTATTAGTTCCTGAACAAGAATAGGTTGGTAGTGATTTTGTCTTCAAGGTTGGCCAAAGTTCTTTTAGAGAACTCTGACTTGTGTGTTGAAAAGTACTGCATCCACTGACAATAAATCGTGTCCATTTGTTTCCAAGCAACTCTAGCATGCAGGAGCACTTGGGTGCAGATTTATTATGTCTTTGTACAAGGGAAGCCTGCTTTTGAATGTGCTTATATTGGCTTTTTGTAGAAAAGAACAATAATGTTACTAGTGTAAGCAGCTGATAAAGAGGAGCATGTTGCTCCAGGAGCCATTTCATTACTGAACACCTCATTTCATCTCACTCAGACACAGACATGGGCTTTTAATAACTGGAACCAAAACTATGAATATAATTTAGGTCCATCTGCAGAGCTGGAGTGGTGTGTGTGTGTGTGTGTGTGTGCGTGCGCGTGCATGAGACACACACACACACATACACATATAAAAGGTGTAGTATAGGATAACTGTCTCTTTACTAAACCAAATTAACTGAAGAGGGATAACTGAGACTCAAATGTGTGCTAAGCAATGTAATGTAAAGTATACATTTACTTTCCGTAGGATGTTCAGCACACACTGAGTCTCATAATCTCTCTTTGTTTAGTTTGGTACAGTAAAAAGAAATAAAGCTATTCTATATAAAAATGGAGATGCTCTAGAATTTAAATGTGTGTTACCTGCTCTTACCACTAGTTACCAAATGAAAATATCAGAGTTTCACTAATAAGTTAATTCACGTCATTGAAAAAATTCTTTTGAAGGAATAGAAGTCAATGGAAGTCAATTGAATGCCATAGGAGCTGAGGGCAATTGGGACCTCATAGGAATGGCTCAGCCCCTTCTAGAACTGAGCCCTTCATTGTAGGCAGCAATGCTATTTTGGAACATGCTGCCCTATGAAGAAGGTTTGAAGAGTGCACATCTATGTGCAAGGGTTAGGACAGTAATTAGATGTAGAATTTTGTTCCATTCCATCATTTTCATAAAATCGCTAAGAAAACAAATGAGTATAAGGTAAAGAATACTGTGGGAGTAATTAATAGCCAGGAAGATCTGCTGTAGTGGTCTGTCAGAAAACAATAACAACAGCAAGTAAAACCTGCAACTGCTTCAGGGGACTATTTTGAAAATCTTTCACTAGGGTCTGATACAAAGCCCACTAAAATCAGTAGGAGTCTTTCCATTGACTTCAGGGCTCTTTGGATCAGGCCCTATTACTCCTGCCAATGAATCAGGATGGGGTGGGACCAAGGATGGCTGAATTCTCTGTGAAAGGTGTTAGCCAATGAGTTCTGAGTATGTCTTTTGCTATGTACTTTATCCTTGGCCAACTAGAAGGAGGAGTGTGGAGTATAATTTAAGAGTACTATACATTAAAACTAGGCTGCCTTGTTTAGGATTCCTTAAATTAAATGAGATCTAACACTGTGTTTATTAGATGAAGAGCAGCTCCTTTCTTTTCACTATGTGTTTTCATGTTTTTGTTTAAGGATTAGGGTGCATGGAATATTGAGAATAGAATGCAAAACCAGTTGAAATTCATAGTGTCATTTTCTGTGCCAAATTTGAGAACATACCCTTTTTCCCAGAAAATTTTCAAAAGTCAGCAAAATTTTTTAACAATAATGGACCCATTTTTAAGTAAATGTCCCCAGTTACTGAGCAAAGCTAGTTTTCACATCAAAAGCATGGCAACATTTGCACTTTCCCAAGTTGTCATATGTAAAACCAGCCATTTAATCAAAATAGTGAATAATGCAAATTCAGATATATTAGGGGTGCAAAATCATGAGAAACAATACTGCATTTTTTTTTGTGAAACTTGGTGAAATAAATATCAGATTTCTTTATTGGAGTGGCTAGAGTGATATAAAGCTTTGTTATGAACTCTTAAAGAATGACCCTTACTAGGGTGACCAGATGTCCTGATTTTATAGGGACAGTCCCAATATTTGGGGCTTTGTCTTATGTAGGTGCCTATTACCCCCCTACCCTCTGTCTCAATTTTTCACACTTGCTTTCTGGTCACCCTAATCCTTACCCTCACTTGTAGTATTCTAGGCAGCCACTTCTACAAAATCCTACATGTACAGTACGACCTAAAGGTGTGTGTGTATGTATAAGTGTGCACTCAGGCATTAAATACAGCTACAAATTAATAAGGCCAGTGGCATAGAGAACAAAGCCCATTTAGTCTTCTCTTCACTCCAGGTAAGAAATGCCCTTTTTCTGTCAGACTTCAGTAATATTAGGATGGCATAAATCTGCCACAGTAGTACTTAATATCTTTCATAATATATCACAGGAAGGCAGTCTAATGTTTGTAAAGCTATGAGCAATTTACCACTGTCACTTTGTGAATTGCTCCTGGTGAAAACAGAAATTTTATTAAAACTTTCCACAGTGGACAATTTGTTTACAAACAACATGCAACAGCCAGAAATTCATTGCATAGGTTCTGTCTTTTTCTCTAATGGTTGTAATTGTTCTTCCATTTCTGACATTATATGGTGATTATCCATTATAGACCAACATATACAGTAGCCTATACTCTAGGATGTAAAATACTACAAAACTGCTGTCTATTTTTTAATCCCTTCCTTGTTCTCACCACACTCTCCTAACTTTGCCCTCAATATGTTCTTTGTCTCACTAACACACTATTCCTATTATTATTTCCAAAGTGTCTTTGAGCCCAGACTAGGTTTCCCACCCCCATCTCTTCAGAACTGATTTCACAAATAGAAATCCCTGCCCAGTGATGGGCAAAATTACCTAAAGTGCATATTTAGATTTATGACTCTAGAGAGGCAGGAGAAAAGCCCCGACGTTGGCCCAATCACACATTTAAATAATGGCCCTGTCAAAAGCGCACAGTTGGAGAGAAACATAAGCACTGCAGTACTAAACTTTGTGTGTGTGTGTGTGTGTGTGTGTGTCTGGGCTGGAGTTTTCTAGTTGTCTTGATTATCAAAGAGCACAATAAATCATTCTTTTAGATACTCATCAATAATTCACCGGCAATGTGAATACAAATTTTCCCCCACTGTGGACTCAGACCGTTATTATTATTCCAATATTCAAAATACATTCCAGCTTTAAAAAGCTACTTATTGTGATGTACACAGTGCCCAGATATGCAGCTGGTGTAAACTGATATAGCACTAGAGTTTCTATTTGAAGTCAATGGAGCTATGCCAGTATATAGTAGAGGAGGATCGTTGCATACAATGTGCACATATGCAGTGCATGTATCCAGAATGCTCTTGTAACCAACAGATATTTCATAGAACTGCTGTCTGAGCTTCAAAAACTGAAGTCTGGTCTAGCCATTTTTTTTCAGCAAACTCTAAATGTAGAGTTGGTGGTGGTCCTAGTCCCCATAAGCCTTATTTGATTAAATTGCTTTAACCATGGTAATGATTCTTTTCTCTTCAAAATGGTCTATGGATTGTCCATATGCCCACAGTTATACCCAGCTACTGGCCTGCGCCAGACTCAAAGGTTTTGTTTTTGTTTTAAAAAGTTTCCATAAGAACAAAATATTCCAGGTAGATAGATGTACTTTTGTACACCCCCGCTTCATTTGCACCTACATAAAAGCCAGGCAAAAATCTAACCCTTAAGACTTCAAATCTTCACACCTCATGTCTTGTTTTGAATGCTATAAATATATATTTGTACAAAACAAAAGTATGCCTTAGTGGAACTGAAGCAGGGAACTTGCCTTCGTCCTGTCTGAAAAGTAGCTCAAGCTCCCTTGTTAGCAGATTCTGTAAATCAAAAACAATCCTAGTAATCACACTAATAATGTAAATTGGATAGAATGTTTTACAGAATATTGAAAACAGTATTTCTCAGCTGGTTTTGTGAACTAAAATATAAATGTATATTTTTTCGTGCTGTTGTTTCATTTGAACATTATCCATTCACCAGTAGGCACTGATCATATCTTATGGTTTGTGCATGGCAGCCCATCAAGATTAATAAACCTCTCTTGTGTGGGCAGAGATCAGCAAACAGCTTGAATAGCATTGTCCATGGTGCTGAAGTTTCACTTGCACTCTTGTAGCTGAAATGAGAACTGTTGCCATAGGAAGCAATAATGCCTTCACTTCAGACTGCTGATCTTCCAAATTCTCTGTGTATTATGAAAATTTTAGGTCCACTTCAAAGATGCTGTATATCCAGCTGAAATGCAATTGCACATAACATAATATATTGTTCATTAGATATGAACAACTTAGTTTAAAATGTTCTTACTATAACCTACGTATGCAATTTCTGGCATGCTGTTGAGTTTTTTCTAAACTTACAGTGGAGTATTGCTCCTTTTTTCACTATCAAATGCGTGCATCTACTGTCTTACTAACTGTATTAAGTTCATATTACAGTATAGAGGAGGTTCAATAGTTTTTAATTCCTGCTAAGTAAAGAGTCAAGAGTCAGAAAAATCCCTACTAGTTGCACTACTAACAAAAAGTCATTCCTATTTATTTGAGCTTGATTACACCATTCTGACAGTGTAAACAAGTATTAGTGGATAAGAAATGTTTTCATGGAGATAAAGTTGGCATTTGAGACTCTCCTGGCAGAGAATTTTTCCATTTGTACTAAAGAGCTATGAAATAATGTTCTTATTTTCTGATATGTCACAAAAATTTGCACTAGAAAGCCAGAGAGAAAATTTAACTTTGAAATTGTTATTCATTGGGAAGGAAGAGCCTGTGTCAAACACTCCAAATAGGAATATGAAGAAGATAACATGAATGAGAAGCTATCCGACACATTCTTTTGAATGCCTGAGTAGAGGAAAAAACAAAGGCAACGTCTTAATATCAGTCTATTAATTCACCTATCTGCCAGTTATACTTATACCAGCCTACACAGTCAGTCTTATCTAACTGTAAATGAATGAAGTTATCTGCCTACCATTGTAATTATTCATAATGGACAATTCATTAACAACTCCTTGGGGAAAAAACCAGAAATCTGGTGTAAAAGATCCTTCCCACACCCAGAGACATGCATCATCTTTAAGGCCATGATTTAGTAAAGCACTGAAGTGTATGCTTAATTTAAGCATATGCAGAAGTCTGCCCATATACAGCAGAGTAACTAAGCATGTGCTTAATTTTAAGTACCTATTGAAATCTCATTGAGTTGGGCAGGTACTTAAGTTATCTGATAAAGCAGAATGGATTTAAGCATGTGCTTAAAGTGGATAAGTGCTTTGCTGAATTTGAGCCCAAATAAATCTGAACTTGCATTTTTTCTTCCTTCAGTTTAGACTAGAAATGAAAACAATCACATGTTCACATGATAATATGATCCACCAAGCTTTCCTCAACAATCAGTGCTGATTAATTTTGCAATGGTCAATCCACATTTTAATTTTATTTGCTAGAATATTGATGCCCATAAATCCAGATTATCCCATCTGCCTTTCTTTCTCTTATGCTCTGAACATTCATCACTGTAATGGTATTCAAATGACATTTATTAGGTAGTAGAGGTTCACCAAGGAAATCTTCCCTGGGCTGAGTTCTCTTTGTACCATTTTTCCTCCTATTCACTTCAGTGGGGTTTGGATCAGCCCCTACATGCATCCTAGACTATTAAGGGGAATAGCAAAGCAAACCACTAGCAATTAAATTTGAAAAAACATAGTTACCTGGGGAGGTACTAAAAGGCTGGAGAGAAGCATATCCACTACTGATTAACAAAAAAGAGAAAGATAAGTATCCTGACATTAGAAAAGCTATTCATTCTTTGCTCTTGCACTAAGGTTTGCTTAAAAATGGCAGATATGAATAACATCAGATAAACTTGGTGCAATCCTGCAATCTAATCCTGCAATTTACCATGTGCAAGAGCACCCCTGTGTAAGAGGAGTCCCCACCAAGCAGCAAATGGGGAGACC
The DNA here is from genome assembly GCF_009764565.3 of Dermochelys coriacea. Taxonomy (NCBI): domain Eukaryota; kingdom Metazoa; phylum Chordata; order Testudines; family Dermochelyidae; genus Dermochelys; species Dermochelys coriacea. Next base: position 295,217,181 of record NC_050068.2, read on the forward strand.
TCTATTTTTGTTTGTGTATTTAAGTCTGCATTTTAAATCCAAGATGATCACACATATATAACAGGCAGGTGGTGTGCCGCTAAAAGTGAAATAAAATCAAAAGACAGGTGAAAAGTGCTGTGTTTGTTTTAAATTTCATGATTTTTAAGACAGTCTCATGGGTTTTTTGGGGCGGGGGTAGGGTGGGAGTCTGAGTCATGCTTTTTGAACCCTTGGGATTACATATCTGGGATCCACAAATTAACAAGGGACATGGAAGGGCCCGGAAACAGCTGCTGTACAGGTATGTTCTTCCCTCCCAAATATACAGGAATGTAGCCAGAAAAAAACAGGGGGAGCCACAGCTGCTAGAGACAACATCAACTCCAGCTCTGTGATGTCTTCTCCATCCACTAGAAGTGTTCAGCACAAGCACAAGGGTAAGGGATGGGAAATGGCATCAAAGCTCCTTCACAATGTATGACATTTATGATAGCACAATATCAATGATAATATAGCAATAGTTACTCCCTTGCTGTCCTAGTTCAATTTCAAATAGGCCACTAAATATTTGTAATGCTATCCAATTATTTCTGGTAATAAAAATTTCAGGAGTTCTTTGTGGGCATCAGACTTTGAACCAATATAATGAATAGATCCTTCAGCACATTCAAAAAGGGATCACCACCTCTGATACGGATGCAAAACATATGTAGCCAACTGTCTGCCATGTTAAAAAAAGAAGTATACTCAACAACACTTGGGAAAAGTGCCCAAGATATTCATTTAAATGTATAATCTCTGCAAATCAGCATGGCTGGACCTGTAGCAAACAAAAGTAGGCCAACCATATATGGAATTAATTTTTGTTCTTGGTCTGTCACTTTTACTCAGATGTCCCCTTGGACAATTGCCAATAGCTCTAGAATAATTGTAAATATGAACAAGGAAAGTTAACTCACACACTTTTCCTCCATTTACATGGAGCATACAGGATTAGAACATGAGATCGGGAGATGCATACTTTATATGTCTAAATATAGATAGATAAGATATAAAATCAGAGTACATACTCAGTTCTAAATATAGTATCACTTTCACAAAGCAGATCTGCCTGATGCGCTTTAATTTAAAAAAGTAACTTTTTCTCAGTTAATAGTGCCACCCTCCCCGCCCCCCATTACAAGATAAAAAATGAAACTCCCCTACCAATCCTTTTTTTTTTAAACAATTCAGTTGCTCCCATTCTGTCAAACACATTTCTTGCAGGAATGCAATTGAAGCCAGTTTTATTTTAAATGTGCTAGTGCCTTATGTCATTTCATGTGGTAACACCAACTCCTCAATTTCCCCAAGCTCCATCGACTTTTCTTTGTTATCTAGTTGTGGATTAAAGGGGCACTACCCCAGTGGGAGCTCAAAGCAGCCTTGTCCCTGACACAGCCACAATGGCTGGCAGAGCTCCAGAGAACACAGCCACTATTTAATTATTTGCAAGGATACAGTGTGTCTTTCCATCTGCACAGGGTGGACTCTCCAGACTCCACCATTCCAGGTCACCTTGAGTCAGCCAATGTCACTACTGCCTACACTCTGATGGAGTTTTTGCACTCGGGGAACACAAGGAACAAATTGTGACCAGCACCCACAAAGAGACACAAGTGAGAGAAGACTCCTTGCAACTTCTGCTCTTCTTACACATCCAGGGCACACCCAGTAGTGTTCAAGTGGTTTCTGTCACAACATCAGCCGGTAAGAACAAAGATTTCACAACAATATATTGCCAGACTACTAGAAAGAGAAACACTGTTCAAAATCAGGAAAGTCTTCTTCATATCACTGCCCCTTTTAAAATCATCCTCTGGATAGTGACCGTGAAGTAGTGTTCCTCAGCCTGATTTTTACCACCAAGAAAAGTTTGTTAGCTTGGTTCCAAAGTGAGAATGAAGAGACATTTGTAGTGCTAACATAAGTAGCCCACTGACAGGGACTCAATATTAATGACTTTCTTTCCTCTCCTATGAATAACATGTGGCATGTCATCCTCTTAGACTTGACTGAAGTTAAATATAGTAAAGGAAAGTTTATTCCAGAAGCACATACAGATGTGAGCACATTATTTCACCGAGACACAATAAACAGATAGTTCTGGCAAAGCAGAATAAATTAAGGCATTTTGCAAGTCTCTTTTCACAGAGGAGGTCTTCAAAATTGCTCAATTTTCTCTATAATTATTTAGACTTGAGTGAATACAGCAAAAATGTTTTTGCGAATATTTGCTCACATTTTTAAATGAGTTTGCTTTGGCAATCTCACTTCCAACCTGCATTAAATTTGTGTAAATATTTATGTGATCAAGTTGTAGTGCACAAGAGTTAATGGAAAACAGATTTCAAAGTCACATGCACAAGTATTTGCAAAATGGACTATTCAATGTCACATGAGTATTCATGATGGAAGGGTTTATACCTCCATCCAATCAGAGAACCAATATACCATGTGGCTTATCTGATCAATTATAACCAACCAACACAGCTGACATCAAATACTCCAAGAACAGATCACAATCAAGCCAGAAAAATAAAATAAAATAATAATAAAAAAATCGCAAAAGCATTCATTGAATAATGTTAAATAACAAAAAAAATCAAGAAAATTATGATCTGTTTGTGAAAATCCCGTCAATAGTAAAAGAAGCAAATTTGCTGGAGAATTAGTCAGACAGACCTAATAAATATATATCTGTGTGAATGAATGCACAGGAGCCACTAATTGGTAAATTTTTGCAATAGCCTGAATCAAAGATGAACTGCAATTAAAAAATTTAAAACAGGGTTTGTTCCTTTTTTGCTTTATTTCAAAGAGTAAAAGCTTGATGGGCTTTTCCTTTACTTTAAAAATATCATGAATGTCGATTCTAGGCTTGAATTTTCTCCAAAGCTTGTTGGAAGTCTCAAATATACAACTGGACTGTTTTGCACATCAAAGATGTACCGGAGGATGTTGAATCTTTAACAAACATGTCCTTTCTCTTGAGTGTTTATTTGTTGGAGTTCAATAAGTGTTTTCAAAAATTAGCAACATAACAGAGGCCTTGATCATGGACTATGTTCCAGTTACTTTTTATTGCTACAACAGGTGCAATGCAGAGCTAAACCCAGCAATTCCAGCCACTGGATGATCTTCTTCTATGGGAGGTTCATAAGAATTGTATATAGCTGCTGGTGTGTGGAATATGGCTGATAGAAAAAGGGATGTGGCCTCCTCAGCTGATATCATGATAGCTTTCAAAATATGCCAGACTCTCTTCAAACATAAGGGAAGGCAAAGTCCTTGCCCTAACAGAAATACAGTCTGAAAGACATAAACTGATCGTGCTGAATGATTTCTAGTTTCCTTACCATTTTACTACTCTGCACAGATGCTGCTTCCATACCAGGGCTGGATTAAGACATAGGAACAAGGTCAAATGCCTACAGCTTTTGCTCCCGGAGTCCAGTGATTACATCAGAATCTCAGCATTGTTGGTTTTTGCTCTTTTCAGAACAAATATAATATTAAGGAACCACACAGATACAATGGGGTCCAAATAATCATGTTAACTAACTGTACACAACATGCAAGGCCTAGCCATGGATACAGATTGGTGCTCTGGCCCGTTTCTAAACATAGAACATAGAGAGCATTACTAGAGGGCTTGCAAACTATTTAAAGAGAAACTAAACACTTCCTATTTGCTACACTCAGTTTTCATTTCTAAAAATAAAGTAATCTTTATCTTTCATAGTTGAAGAAAAAAAATTTGAAAACCCAGCAGTGACAGCTGCCTGAAACAATAGCTCTGAGAGGAAAAACTCCCCATGCAACTAATTTAGATGTAATCTTCAAGACTCCCTGGAGATTCCACTAACAGCCCCTCACCCCCACCCCCCAGAAGCGGACCGTGGGCTTTTCTGCAAGTTAGCTCAAGTTAGTACACTTGAGTTTCTGCATTTCAGCTAGGCTAGTTTGAGTGGGTATGTCTACACAGTGTTTTAAAACCTGAAGCAGTGAATCTCCGAGCCCAAGTCTACGGACTCAGGGTCATGCTATGGTGCTAAAAACAGCAGTGTAGATGTTACGTGGGCTTCAGAGCCTGAGCCACAGTGTCTACACTGCTGTTTTTAGCACTGTAGCGCAAGCCCCCAAGAGTCTGAGTCTGTAGACCTAGGCCCTGGGATTCATTGCTGCAGGTTCTAAAATGCAGCATAGGCCTAGTGAGAGCAACCACATTTCAAAACAACATTAGAGTTCCACAGAGTGGTTTGACTAGCCACACAGAGGGATTGGATTGGCTGCTTATGAATTGCAACTCAAGCTGCTACAACATCTGGAGGGGGCAGAAGTGGGAGCTCTATGTCATTGTCCTGCTTCTCCAGTAGTGGAGGGGGTCCCCATCACTGCCATTACAAGTAGGTGGTGAAGTCATGGTGCAGGGGTGGGGCCACGAGGTGGGGGGCTCCATGACATGGTGTGGCCAATGTACTGGATTGACTTAATCTGGCCCTGGGTACTCTTTTCTCTCAATCCTTACTTCTCTACTGGATTTGGCTGTTGGGTATTTCTGTTATGTTTGCCAGCCAGTGGCCAAACAATAATGGGAAAATCCTCCACCCAGCACTCAGGCTGAGTAAATAGTCTACTTGCTGATGTCTTCACATTAGTGATGAGGGAAGTTTTCTTCCTCCCAAAGTGCATAATGACTGCACCAGGGACATCACTTCAGTTTAAAGACTGAGGTAGCCACCTACCACCAGGGATGAGGAGGACCAAAAAAATTGTACACACGTGGGTCCTATGCCTTTCCGCAACATGCCACTGAAATGCACCTTACGTGCCCCCTGGCATGGAGAGAGATTCTACAGGGCATTCACAGCTCCATGAAATCAATTGCCCATCTTTGTGCAGCAGATTCCACTGCCAGGAGGACCTCAGCAGTTGAGGGGATAGGGGCTGGATCTGCTTGCAAAATTAGATAACTGTTTGGTTGAAGGCACAGATCCACCATGTCTAGCCTGCAGGGGAGTAACTATGGTGATTTATTAAGTCCACTCGAGTGTCTGACCATTAGTTGGTAGATATACAGCTTTGGTTTATCTTTATTGCTGCAACTTCTTTTTGACAACATATTCACTGTGACCCTTGCAAAAAAAAAGACACAAAAACCTCACACAAAAATTATATAAGACTCAAAATCACGAGAGAAAGCTCTGTAGAATCACTTCTTTTTTTGGCCCTACTTTCACTCTTTTCTGATTAAAAAAAAAACAGTTTTCATGGTCTCAGAGGATTTCACAAAGAGGTGGCTGTATTTTGGTAGTGGATAATTAAATCCCTGAGTATATTTTGTATGTCAGTTTGCTAAATATATAATTGTTAGGATCCTTCAAGATGCAGGGTGCTTTATTAAATAAGATATTGTTATGGTATACAAAATCAAAGTTGAATATTTGAGAGGCTCATGGCAGTGCTGCTGTCAAACAATCTGGCAGCATTTTAATTCTACATTCCATATCTGAGAGGATTATAACACAGATTTGAAATTCTGTATTCAGATATTTTCCACTGATAAAGGACACTGAAAAGTAATAAAATCTAACCTACACCACAACCATGATCTAGCAGGGAATGTCCTTCAGTGAATAAATATACATATTAAAACATTTTAAGGTAAAATGATGGCTATTGTTTATGATCCTTAAGCATTTTGGTTCCAGTAGAGAGGAGTCAGTTTTACCAGCCTGAAGAAGGAACACAATTCAGCATCCCCTGTTCCCAGAATTGTGCTAATAATACTGAAGGCATGAGAAAAAGCAACCAAGCCAGAGCCAGTAACTGTTTACCCAATGAAAAAGGATTAATGTGGTAAGGAGATTAATGGTATGATGGCATTCATCTTGGTTATAACAAACAGCAGTCTATAAAAAAAAATCTGAATACCTGGTGGTATTTTAAAATTCTTTATTTCTTCTCTTCTGCCTAGAGTACCCTTTAATTTTTTTTTTATCAGTGTAACTCTGGAGGCAATTAAGAAGCTGTTCTTCTTTGGGGCTCATTAATTAAAATTAATGGGAGCGGTTTAGTGTAACATGAACACTGTGTGAAAATAATTTCACCTCCATAAAGCCAGAGGATCAAGTTCTGCCGTCCTTATTCATATTATTACTTCAGTAGCTCCCACTCCAATAACCTAGGTCAACAGACAAGGTCCATCTATACATCAAATGAAGGTGTGATTTTAGTGGAGGAAGGCATACCCGCACTAGCTTTAATCTATGTGGTGTCATGGACAGAGTAGGCCCATTATTTAATGGGGGTGGGAGGAATAACAGAAAATGTGGAAATGGCAGAAGTGCTAAATAACTTTTTTGTTTCAGGTTTCACCAAAAAGGTTAGTAGCGATTGGATGTCTAGCCTAGTGAATGCCAGTGAAAATGAGGTAAGATCAGAGGCTAAAATAGGGAAACAAGTTAAAAATTACTTAGACAAGTTAAATGTTTTCAAGTCACCAGGGCCTAATGAAATGCATCCTAGAATACTCAAGGAGCTGATTGAGGAGATATATGAGCCATTAGTGATTATCTTTGAAAAGTCATGGAAGATGGGAGATAGATTCCAGAGCAAATATAGTGCCCATCTATAAAAAGGGAAATAAGGACAACCTGGGGAATTACAGACCAGTCATCTTAACTTCAGTACTCAGATAGCTAAAGGAGCAAATAATTAAGCAATCAATTTGTAAACACCTAGAAGATAAAAAGGTGATAAGTAACAGTCAGCAGGATTTGTCGAGAACAAACAGTATTAAACCAGATAGTGTTAAATCAACCTAATAGCTTTTTTTGACAGGGTAAAAAGCCTTGTGGATAGGGAGAAAGTGGTAGATGTGGTATATCTTGACTTTAGTAAGGTTTTTGATACTGTTGTGCATGACTTTCTCATAAATAAACTAGGGAAATACAACCTAGATGGAACTGCTATAAGGTGGGTGCATAACGTGTTGGCAAACATTTCCCAGAGTGTAGTTATCAGTGGTTCACAGTCAAACAGGACAGGCATATCGAGTGGGGTTCCACAGGGATCTGTTCTTCGTCCAGTTCTGTTCAATATCTTCATCAATTATTAGATAATGAAATAGATAGTACACTTATAAAGTTTGCAGATGATACCAAGCTGGGAGGGGGTGCAAGTGCTTTGGAGGATAGGATTAAAATTCTAAATGATCTGGACAAACTGGAGAAATGGTCTGAAGTAAATTGGATGAAATTCGATAAGGACAAATGCAAAGTACTCCACTTAGGAAGGAACAACCAGTTGTACCCATACAAGGCATACTGCAGAAAGGAATCTAGGGATCAGGGTGGAGCACAAGCTAAATATGAGTCAACAGTGTAACGCTATTGCAAAAAAAGCAAACATAATTCTGGGATGTATTAGCAGAAGAGTTGTAAGCAAGAAATGAGAAATAATTCTTCCACTCTACACCATGCTGATTAGGCCTCAGTGGGAGTATTGTATTCAGTTCTGGAGGCCACATTTCTGGAAAGATGTGGATAAACTGGAGAAAGTCCAGAGAAGAGCAACAAAAATTATTAAAAGTCTAGAAAACATGACCTGTGAGGGAAGATTGAAAAATTTGGGTTTGTTTAGGCTGTTTAGTCTGGAGAAGAGAAAGCTGAAAGGCAACATCATAACAGTTTTCAAGTGCATGATGTGGTCAGATGTTTCGCTGTCTGTGTGTTTACCCTGAGTGCTATCCCAGCTCTGGCACAGCAGACCTTGAGTGAACCACCCAATGACCACAAGATCCGTTAAGGAAGGAAGGCACCCAACCAGGTTTATTGTCAACAAAGCATGGTAATAGCACCTGGCAGACTCTATGAGTATACTAAGACATGTATGCCCATGACAATGGACACAGCTCAGTCAGTGGCGGGACTTTCCACTGCCCCCCAAGCTGGCCAAAGATACTCCCTCTGAGATACATCTTTATATCCCGATATAAACACGTTACATACTCTCATCCTGAGCTTATCTTTTAGGAGCAGTCAGTATGTTTCTGTTATCCTTGGGGGAATGTTTTTGTTCTATCCTTGTTATCTGGATGTTCTGGTACCATTTGATATCAGGATGTGTTTGCGTGAGTACTCTATGCTTAGCACTTCTTAGGAATGTGTATTTCTGCAATATGAGCCTATTCTTGCCAGAGTCTGTGAGCAGGTCCTGCCTCATAACAGGCCTCTGATACAAGGGCTTATGTCTCAGGCTCTCTTCCTACTACACATGAAAGGTTGTTACAAGGAAGAGGGAGAAAAATTGTCTTCCTTAACATCTGAGGTAGGGCAAGAAGCAATGGGCTTAATTTGCAGCATGGGCAGTTTAGGTTGGACATTTCCTAATTGTCATGACAGTTAAGCACTGGAATAAATTGCCCAGAGAGGTTGTGGAATCTTCATAATTGGAGATTTTTAAGAGCAGGTTAGACAAACACCTGCCAGTCCTGCCATGAGTGCAGGGGACTGGACTAGATGAGTTCTTGAGGTCCCTTCCAGTCCTACGATTCTATGATTCTATGAACTTCTGCACGGGCTAGCAACCCAAATAGATACCCAGGGTCACTGGAGGGCTTGTAATGGGGTGGCTAGCTCATCCTGAAATCCTTGCCACCATGTCTTCACTACCACTGTTACTAGTGCCAGTTAGATTAAGCTAGCACAGGTATACCTACCCGTGATACAATCATACCTTCATCTGCTGTGTAGATGTACTCATAGGCTGTTTTATCTCTCTATAGGACCAGGGTTTGTCTGTGTGGGATGGAGTGACCTTTGTCTGAGTTCAGCTGGAAATCAAGTGGTTCTTTCTAACATGATGCCTCCACTTAGAAGGCTTGATGGTATACACCATGAATTACTTTATGACATTTCAGTTTAGATGCATAGATAGATACATAAAGTTAACAACTCTATGGAGTCAGGAATATACATGAAAGTATAAGCAATAATGTATGATTTCCTAAACAGAAAGAAAAAAGGATGATGAGACAAGCAGATACAGACAAGCAAAAGGCATTATTGCTTGGATCCTACAGTCAATAATGGGTGCTATAAAAAACCGTAAAAGAATTCTAAGCAACTCACTGTCTCCCAGCAGATCATCCCCAGCAATTCCAGTCATGGGGCCTTCCCCAAAATATCATTTTTCAAAACTATTTCTATATATGTAAAATGATTTTGAGCAAATGCATATTACAGTGGTTATGTGACACAGTATATCATCCAACCCTACTCTCAATCTATTTTCTCATAAAACTGTCTTTTCTCTGTAATATCTGTGCCTAATTATCATCAATTTTGGCTCAGGAAGGAAATGACCTAACAATGAAAAGATCTTAGCAGCAAAAGGGAAAAAAAATCAAATTAGTAAACGAAGAATTCTAGATGGTGAGCTAATCTTCAGGACACTCAGTGCTTTGAGGAACAGTGCATAAAATAATATTTACATTGCCAGTTGTCATAAAAATAAAGGGAAGGGTAAACACCTTTAAAATCCCTCCTGGCCAGAGGAAAAACTCTTTCACCTGTAAAGGGTTAAGAAGCTAGGATAACCTCGCTGGCACCTGACCAAAATAACCAATGAGGAGACAAGATACTTTCAAAAGCTGGGGGGGAGGGAGAAACAAAGGGTCTGTCTGTCCGTGTGATGCTTTTGCCGGGGACAGAACAGGAATGGAGTCTTCGAATTTAGTAAGTAATCTAGCTAGATATGCATTAGATTATGATTTCTTTAAATGGCTGAGAAAATAAGCTGTGCTGAATAGAATGGATATTCCTGTCTTTGTGTCTTTTTGTAACTTAAGGTTTTTACCTAGAGGGATTCTCTCTGTTTTGAATCTTATTACCCTGTATGGTATTTACCATCCTGATTTTACAGAGGTGAATCTTTTTACTTTTTCTTATATTAAAATTCTTCTTGTAAGAAACTGAATGCTTTTTTTCATTGTTCTTAAGATCCAAGGGTTTGGGTCTGTGATCACCTATGCAAATTGGTGAGGATTTTTATCAAGCCTTCCCCAGGCAGGGGGGTGCAAGGTTTTGGTGAGGATTTTGGGGGGGAAGAAGTTTCCAACCAACACTTTCTCAAAAATAAATCTCATTAGACTTTTGATGGTGGCAGTGGAAGTCCAAGGGCAAAAGGTAAAATAGTTTGTACCTTGGGGAAGTTTTAACCTAAGCTGGTAAAAGTAAGCTTAGGAGGTTTTCATGCAGGTCCCCACATCTGTACCCTAGAGTTCAGAGTGGGGAAGGAACCTTGACATGGTGGCAGAGCAGTAGGATCAACTTGAAATCATTTTGAGATTTTTTGAACCAGAAGCACAGATTTGAAAAGGAAATATTTTTTTTCTTTTGGGCTGCTGGAAAGCAGGTTAAACTGAAAACAGTTAGATTTTTTTTCTCTGCTTTGGGGCCAGAGCAGAGACAAAATGGAATTGTCTTTTGTGAGCTGGAGTTTTCTCTACCTAAAGGCTGGGTAGTTAACCTCCTGCAGGGAAATTCACAAGTCTTCACAAACCTGAAGTTTTTTTTACCTAAGAGCAACTAGAGGGGTTTTCTGCCTATTTGCCTGGAGACAAAGGTGTTAGGGTTTTTTTTTTTGTTTGTTTGGTTTTTTTTTAGGATTTCTCTGTAGGCTTACAATCACTATCAGAGAACATAAGTATTATATTACAGCAGAGCAAAATTTTACAAGTCAAGTTTTTTGTTTTGTTTTGTTTTCTTTTTAACTCTCAGGTGTAAAGTTAGTTAAAAACAGAGAGGTTAGGATGACAGACTCCACGGTTCAACAAAAGCTGGAATTAGCCAGATTTGAGGCTGAGGAAAAATTAAAGGGATATGAAATACGGATAGAAGTCATGCGGATGGAGATGGATGCACATGCGGCCAGGGAAAAAGAAAGGGAGGCTGCCCACATGAGGGAAATGGAGGCAAGGGACAAAGAAGGGGAGGCAAGGGCCAAAGAACTGGAAGAGAAGGAAAAAGAGAGGAAGCATGCACTGGAGATGGAGAAGGCAAAAGCTCAGCAGAATATACCAACAAACCCCAGCAATCCTTCCCCACGTACCACTCCCCATCCCAGAAAGTTCCCCACCTACAAGGCAGGAAATGATAGCGAGGTCTTCTTAGAAAACTTCAAAAGGGCCTGCCTTGGGTACAGCATCTCTACAGACCAATACTTGGTAGAGCTGAGTCTACAGCTCAGTGGTAGCTGAGGTGGTGGCTGAAATGCCTAAGGAACACATGAACAAGTATGAACTGTTTAAAATGGAGCTAACGCCCGAGCATTCCCATCAGCAATTCAGAGCCCTAAGGTGGAAACCAGATGTGTCATTTACCCGACATGCCTACAACATTGTGAAACATTGGGGTGCCTGGATATCAGGAGCAAGTGTTAAAACTCCAGAAGATTTGCACTTCCTAATGCAAATGGAGCAATTCTTAGAGGTTGTTCCTGAGGAAATAGAAAGATACATCCTAGATGGCAAGCCCAAAACTGTAATCGAGGCAGGGGAGATTGGAGCCAAATGGGTGGAGGTGGCAGAAAAGAAAAAAACTGGTCTCAGTTGGAGAGGATACCAGAAGGGACAACCTCACCCCGTACTACCGGGGGCCACCCAAGGCCCCACCTACCCCCCAAGGAACCCTCCAGCCACCTTATCATCCCGCCACACCGTTCTCCAGCAACCCACCTCGCCCCAGTGACCTGTCAGCTGGACGATGTTTTAAATATAACAAACCGGGGCATGTGAAGGCAAACTGCCCCAAGAACCCCAACAGATTACAGTTCATTGCACTGGAATCACCCCAGAGGTCCTCAGGCCCAGATACCTCCCAGATACCCTTGGAGCGGAGGGAAACTGTGAGTGTGGGTGGGAAGAATGTCACTGCGTGGAGGTACACCGGAGCACAGGTGTCAGCTATCCATGCTTCCTTAGTGGACCCCAGTTTAATCAACCCAGAGATCCAAGTGATGATTCAACCCTTCAAGTCCAACTCTTTCAATTTGCCTACAGCCAAGTTGCCTGTCCAGTACTAGGGCTGGTCAGGAACGTGGACTTTTGCAGTCTATGATGATTATCCCATCCCCATGCTGTTGGACAAAGACTTGGCCAATCATATGAAGTCAGCCAAGAGGGTGGGAATGGTCACCCACAGCCAGACTAAACCAGCCGTCACACCTAGCGCTGTTCTGGAAACTTCTACCAGGACCCGGTCAGAGGTGACAGACCCGGACCCCAGGCCAATGTCTGCAACAGCAGTAGTGGATTCAGTCCCAGAGACCCAGACAGAGCCAGTCCCAGAACCGGAGCCGGTGGAACAACTAGCACCAGACCCATTGCCAGCACTGAACACAGTACTTGCAACCCCAACACCAGAGAGCCCCACCGAACCTGAACCGGCAGCAGCCAATAACCCTACACAAGAGGCTCAGCCGGAGCCTGAACCCCAACATAGTGCACCAGTGGAGAGCGGTTCACAGTCAACGGAAACAGCCCCATCCCCTACATTGCTTCCAGAGGGACCAAGCATAGGTCCACAATCCAATGAGGAACTGATGTCTCCAGCATCAAGGGAACAGTTCCAGGCTGAACAGGAAGTAGATGAAAGCCTCCAGAGACCTTGGACGGTGGCATGGAGCAACCCACTGCCTCTCAGCTCTTCTAATCGATCCAGGTTTGTTGTAAAAAGAGGACTTTTATACAAGGAAACTCTTTCTGGTGGACACCAGGAAGACTGGCATCCTCAGAGACAGTTGGTAGTTCCAACTAAGTACAGGGTCAAGCTCTTGAGCTTAGCCCACGATCATCCTAGTGGCCATGCTGGGGTGAACAGGACGAAAGTCCGGTTGGGGAGGTCATTCCAATGGGAGGGAATGGGCAAGGATGTTTCTACCTATGTCCGGTCTTGTGAGGTATGCCAAAGAGTGGGAAAACCCCAAGACCAGGTCAAAGCCCCTCTCCAGCCACTCCCCATCATTGAAGTTCCATTTCAGTGAGTAGCTGTGGATATTCTGGGTCCTTTTCTGAAAAAGACACCTAGAGGAAAGCAGTAAATACTGACTTTCATGGATTTTGCCACCCGATGGCCGGAAGCAGTAGCTCTAAGCAACACCAGGGCTAAAAGTGTGTGCCAGGCACTAGCAGACATTTTTGCAAGGGTAGGTTGGCCCTCCGACATCCTCACAGATGCAGGAACTAATTTCCTGGCAGGAACTATGGAAAGCCTTTGGGAAGCTCATGAGGTAAATCGCTTGGTTGCCTCTCCTTACCACCATCAAACAAATGGCATGGTGGAGAAGTTTAATGTAACTTTGGGGGCCATGATATGTAAATTCGTAAATGAGCACTCCAATGATTGGGACCTAGTGTTGCAGCAGTTGCTCTTTGCCTACAGAGCTGTACCACATCCCAGTTTAGGGTTTTCACCATTTGAACTTGTATGTGGCCGTGAGGCTAAGGGGCCTTTACAGTTGGTGAAGCAGCAATGGGAGGGATTTACACCTTCTCCAGGAACTAACATTCTGGACTTTGTAACCAACCTACAAAACACCCTCCGAACCTCTCTAGCCCTTCCTAAAGAAAACCTACAGGATGCTCAAAAAGAACAAAAAGCCTGATATTATAAACATGCTAGAGAGCGTTCCTTCGAAGTAGGAGACCAGGTTATGATCTTAAAGGTGCTCCAGGCCCATAAAATGGAAGCATCATGGGAAGGGCCATTCACGGTCCAGGAGCGCCTGGGAGCTGTTAATTATCTCATAGCATTCCCCACCTCCAACTGAAAGCCTAAGGTATACCATATTAATTCTCTAAAGCTCTTTTATTCCAGAGAATTAAAGGTTTGTCAGTTTACAGCCCAGGGAGGAGATGATGCTGAGTGGCCTGAAGGTGTCTACTACGAAGGGAAAAGTGCTGGTGGCGTGGAAGAGTGAACCTCTCCATGACCCTTGGGCGTATGCAGCGACAGCAGATCCAGGAGCTGTGCACTAGCTACGCGCCGACATTCTCAGCCACCCCAGGACTGACTGAATAGGCATACCACTCCATTGACACAGGTAATGCTCACCCAATTAAAGTCCAACCTTACCGGGTGTCTCCTAAAGCTAAAACTGCTATAGAACGAGAGATCCAGGATATGTTACAGATGGATATAAATCTGCCCCTCTGGCAGTGCATGGGCATCTCCAGTAGTTCTAGTTCCCAAACCAGACGAGGAGATACGTTTTTGCATGGACTACCATAAGCTAAATGCTGTAACTCGCCCAGACAACTATCCAATGCCACGCACAGATGAATTATTAGAGAAACTGGGACGGGCCCAGTTCATCTCTACCTTGGACTTAATCAAGGCGTACTGGCAGGTACCGCTAGATGAATCTGACAAGGAAAGGTCAGCCTTCACCACACATGTCAGGCTGTATGAATTTAATGTACTCTCTTTCAGGCTGCGGAATGCACCCGCCACCTTCCAAAGACATGTAGATGGTCTCCTAGAGGGATTAGGAGAATATGCAGGCACCTACCTTGACAATGTGGCCATATTTTTGGGCAGAACACCTGGAACATCTACAAAAAGTCTTTGAGCGCATAAGGGAGGCAGGACTAACTGTTAAGGCTAAGAAGTGTCAAATAGGCCTAAACAGAGTGACTTACCTTGGACACCAGGTGGGTCAAGGAACTATCAACCCCCCACAGGCCAAAGTGGAAGCTATCCAAAAGTGGCCTGTCCCAAAGTAAAAGAAACAGGTTCAATCCTTCTTAGGCTTGGCCGGTTATTACAGACGATTTGTACCTCAATACAGCCAAATCGCCTCCCCACTGACAGACCTAACCAAAAAGAAACAGCCAAATGCCTTTCAGTGGACCGAAGAGTGTCAGAAGGCCTTTAACAGGCTTAAAGCAACACTCATGTCTGACCCTGTACTAAGGGTCCCAGACTTTGACAAATCGTTCCTAGTAACCACAGATGTGTCCGAGCGTGGTGTGGGAGCAGTTTTAATGCAGGAAGGACCGGATCAAGAATTCCACCCTGTAGCGTTTCTCAGCAAAAAACTGTCTGAGGGGGAAAGCAACTGGTCAGTCAGTGAAAAAGAATGTTACGCCATTGTCTAAACTCTGGAAAAGCTACGCCCATATGTTTGGGGACAGTGTTTCCACCTGCAAACCGACCATGCTGCGCTACAGTGGCTTCATACCGCCACGGGAAATAAAAAACTTATTCAGTGGAGTTCAGCTCTCCAAGATTCTGATTTCGACATCCAACACATCTCAACTAATAAAGTGGCTGATGCACTCTCCCGTGAAAGTTTCCCAGAATCAACTAGTTAAAATCATCCTTGAGATGTGGAAAATATTGTTAGTCTTTATATACTTGGTAGTATATTTAGAGGTGCATGTGTCTTATTAACTCTGTTTTTTCCTAGAGCTCCAGAAGGAAATCCCAGCCAGCGTTTCACCCTAGCTGTGATTTGGGGGGCGTGTCATAAAAATAAAGGGAAGGGTAAACACTTTTAAAATCCCTCCTGGCCAGAGGTAAAAACCCTTTCACCTGTAAAGGGTTAAGAAGCTAGGATAACCTCGCTGGCATCTGACCAAAATGACCAATGAGGAGACAAGATACTTTCAAAAGCTAGGGGGGAGGGAGAAACAAAGGGTCTGTCTGTCCGTGTGATGCTTTTGCCGGGGACAGACCAAGAATGGAGTTTTAGAACTTAGTAAGTAATCTAGCTAGATATGCATTAGATTATGATTTCTTTAAATGGCTGAGAAAATAAGCTGTGCTGAATAGAATGAATATTCCTGTCTTTGTGTCTTTTTGTAACTTAAGGTTTTTACCTAGAGGGATTCTCTCTGTTTTGAATCTAATTACCCTGTAAGGTATTTACCATCCTGATTTTACAGAGGTGATTCTTTTTACCTTTTCTTATATTAAAATTCTTCTTGTAAGAAACTGAATGCTTTTTTCATTGTTCTTAAGATCCAAAGGTTTGGGTCTGTGGTCACCTATGCAAATTGGTGAGGATTTTTATCAAGCCTTCCCCAGGCAGGGGGGTGCAAGGTTTTGGTGAGGATTTTGGGGGGAAAAGACATTTCCAAACAATGCTTTCTCAAAAATAAACCCGGTTAGACGTTTAGTGGCAGTGGAAGTCCAAGGGCAAAAGGTAAAATAGTTTGTACCTTGGGGAAGTTTTAACCTAAGCTGGTAAAAGTAAACTTAGGAGGTTTTCATGCAGGTCCCCACATCTGTACCCTAGAGTTCAGAGAGGGAAAGGAACCTTAAGCCAGCTTGCCATTAACATCTGTAACTGAAACAGGACACAACAGATTGGCAATTTTTATTCAATAAAAAAAAAAAGATTTCTAACTTCTACCACTGAAGCTACCAGAGTAGTTAATTTCCTTCCTAAGTAATAATAGCAAAGTATCCTTGATAAAAGACTTTGAAGACAAAATAGGAAAGGGATAAAAAATTAGACTGAAAGAGAGCAACATCATGCTTCAAAAATTGGGACCTTTCTTTTTTACAGCAATATTTCACCACATTCAGTCATCACAATGATTTATTAGCAGACAACAGAAGTACCCCTGACAGGCATGGTTAATATTTTAGTACTGAGGCAATGGTATGTGACAGTTTCACTTGTTGCATGACCTTTATTTTATTTTGTACCATGATTTCCTAGAACTTTCATTTATCTGGAGAACATGCAATTAGAGATAGTTTTTCAGATAAGCCATGATCATTTCTCACATATCTTTAACTCCTATCTCTCCAAAATGGAGCTTGTTCTTCACAGTGCCCACATAAAAGTAGTTTGAGAATGATCCACCATTAGAAACAATAAAGGCCTTAGACAAGTCACATTAAATGCTATTGATTACTTATCAGAGGTTATTAAACTAAAATTTAATTTTTAGAGTGTTGGAAGATTACATACCAAAAAATATTTATATCTCCCTGGATGGAAGCCAAATTGCCTTTACATCTGTAGATGAACAAAGAAGCAGTAGAATGACAACTTCATTAAATTTAAATAAACTGCCTCTACCTTCTGCTATCGAAGCTACTGGAACAATTAATTTCTTTTATACAAGTAAAGATAATGTCTCATGGAATGGGAAACTGACAAAAGAATTTAAAACAAAATAAGAAGGGGATAATAACAGAAAACTGAAGAGCTAAATCAGACTTTGATAGCATGCTTTTTTCCCTTTCATTAAAAATATTTTGCAATCATCTCTCCACACAATTATTAGTACCCCTTTTCAGGCATGGTTAATATTTTAGTACTCCAGGCAACGGTATGTGATACTTTCATCATCTTCATGACTATTCTTTATTTTTCTTTCTACTGTGTAAGGTCCTGAAATGGGACGCACCCTATGGGGTGAGAGCACAACACAGAAGTTTTCCATTGAACTTAATGGGAATGATGTGGCTTTTATCTTCACACTCTTACATCTCTTGGTGACTTTACTTGGTGAACAAAGTCATTTTAACACATTTGAACTGAAGTATATTGTCATTCACTAAGTTTTCACGTCAATTTGATATGAGATGTGTTGCTTGACTAGTTATTCAGGAAGACTTGATAAATTCTGAGCAATCAGGTAATTTAGAAGTAGTTGAACTTTTATGTACAAAAAATTGAAAGTGCAACAGTCAATAGCCAATAGGATTATCAAAGAACTGGCAGTGCAGTGGATACTGCAATTATCTCATTGACAATAGCTGTTATACCAAAGCACACAGGAGAAGAACCCACACAAACAAAACAATGAGTATTTGTGGCACCTTAGAGACTAACACATTTATTTTGGCATAAGCTTTTGTGGACAAATTTGTTAGTCTCTAAGGTGCCACAAGTACTCCTCATTGTTTTTGCTCATACAGATTAACACGGCTACCACTCTGAAACAAACAAAATAGTCAACCTGATTCTCCATTGCCTTGAACCTTGTGCAGTCCTTTAGACAAGTGCAAAGAGAGTGCACAGTGGCTGTTAAAGCACTATCAAATAAGAATGGTAGCATCGTATACCCACTCTGCACAGCAGTCAGTGGCTCCCATAGCTTCAAAGCAATGGAGAATCAGCTGAAGGAAGTGGAGGAACTAAAAGAAGAGGATCATAAAGAAAATAGCCTATTTTCTTTAGTGAAGCTGAAGGGGAGAAGGAGGATTTGTCTCATAGTTCTTTGGGAGAATAACTGAGGTAAAGAATTCAGAGAATATTGAAAAAAGACCCTTAAAATGAGGTAGGTTTTTCCCAGAGGTACTGTACCTGATACTTTTTTTATGGCTGCCAGAAGTGCTAGTGAGTCAGATAGAAGTCTGAGGAGATGGACAGAGAGCTCTAAGCATCAGGTCTAGCATAAAAGCTTCTAATCACAGCATCTTTATCTCAGCTACTCCTTGAAGTTAATGAGAGCAACTGAGTGCTTGGCAGGTTTCAGAGTAGCAGCCGTGATAGTCTGTATTCGCAAAAAGAAAAGGAGTACTTGTGGCACCTTAGAGACTAACAAATTTATTTGAGCATAAGCTTTCGTGAGTTACAGCTCACTTCATCGGATACATTTGGTGGAAAATATAGTGGGGAGATTTATATACACACACAGAGAACATGAAACAATGGGTTTTATCATACACACTGTAAGGAGAGTGATCACTTAAGATGAGCCGTCACCAGCAGCGGGGGGGAAAGGAGGAAAAACTTTCATGGTGACAAGCAAGGTAGGCTATTTCCAGCAGTTAACAAGAACATCTGAGGAACAGTGGGGGGAGAAATACCATGGGGAAATAGTTTTACTTTGTGTAATGACTCATCCATTCCCAGTCTCTATTCAAGCCTAAGTTAATTGTATCCAATTTGCAAATTAATTCCAATTCAGCAGTCTCTCGCTGGAGTCTGTTTTTGAAGTTTTTTTGTTGAAGGATAGCCACCCTCAGGTCTGTAATCGAGTGACCGGAGAGATTGAAATGTTCTCCGACTGGTTTTTGAATGTTATAATTCTTGACATCTGATTTGTGTCCATTTATTCTTTTACGTAGAGACTGTCCAGTTTGACCAATGTACATGGCAGAGGGGCATTGCTGGCACATGATAGCATATATCACATTGGTAGATGCGCAGGTGAACGAGCCTCTGATAGTGTGGCTGATGTGATTAGGCCCTATGATGGTGTCTCCTGAATAGATGTGTGGACAGAGTTGGCAACGGGCTTTGTTGCAAGGATAGGTTCCTGGGTTAGTGGTTCTGTTGTGTGGTGTGTGGTTGCTGGTGAGTATTTGCTTCAGGTTGGGGGGCTGTCTGTAAGCAAGGACTGGCCTGTCTCCCAAGATCTGTGAGAGTCAAGAACCTGGAGAGGTCAAGAAACTAAAATTAACTCCTGATTGCAAATATGAGTAATAACATCAGCTGCATTTCCACAAAGAGTCTGATACAATCTTCACCATTTCTTCTGGTTGTTGCAGTCACCTTCCCTTATTTTTACCTGGGTTAGGCTTCAACTGGCTAGCCTCTCAGTCAGGCCTGAATCTTGCCAGTGAGAGAATAATTCACACCAGTACACAAATTGGGGAAAGCAAGGTGATGACAGAAAGCCGGGTCTCAAGAGTAAACTGAAGGCATCATTTCCTGCATCTCTTCACTGACCCTCCTGAGAGGCACATATACATGTTAAAAGATGTGTGCGACAAGTTAGTGACAATCTGGTGGGGAGTGTATGGCTATTTCAGTAAAAAAAAATGTCAGCATTGTTCGCGGAGAAATAAATACAAGATGGATATTTAGAGGTTCTGCATTAGAAACATCCAAGTCCTGTTCTCACTCTTTCTGGTTTTTCACTAGACATGGACTAACAGTCCCTATTCTTAAAACTGTGCTTAAAGATGATGCTAGAAAGGAAGTAAACAAAATATTCATAATTTTAATTGAATATGTTAATTTCAAGCCCTATTATGACAAACACACAGGCAAACCCTGTCCCATTCATAAACAAATAAATGCAATCCTCCCTGCAAGTTATACTCTATGGCCACTGCAGCAATCTTAGGCCAGTACACTCTAGTGATTGATCCACATCATCCCCTACACAAGGGAACGTTCTATTGATTTGTGTGCCAGTAGATCCTTCCTCTGGTTTTCACCCAAATCCATCCTCCATGCCGGGGGTCAGGGGTGGGACAGGAAACCCCTCCATAGGTACATTCTTCAGTATACAGGGGCGTGGACCTTCTATGGACGCTCCCTGAATCCTGGTTCCCAATAAAGCAGAACCATATCAGTTCTGCCTCAATTTAATCTCTATTTTAATGGTATATTTTTGAACCTTAAAATTGGGAAATTGAAAGAAAAAATGAAGCATCACACAGAAAATCAAACCCAAACTAAATTAGGATATACACATTAGGCTCTTCTATGCTTATGTAATATACTAAGACTGAAATAGCATTATTAGCCACTGTCAGAAGATAGGATACTGGGCTAGATGGACCATTTGTCTGACCCAGTGTGGCTGTTCTTATATTCTTATGTATACTCTTTGAAATCAATGGGAGATTTCCCATTGCCTTTCATAAAATTAGGCCTACTTTAGCAATCTGGGCTTTTCACTTTGGTAAATAGCCATGTTCCTGTTCTTGAGATTTCAGCTGTACAAAATAAATGAACACAGCACGCCTGTACTGGCAGCAATATGGTTCAATATTTTCACTAAAACAAAAAATAATTAGAAATCCTGTGTTCCATAGAACTCTGTGAGTTAATTAAATTTTGTACATCTTATGCCTAGCTCAGTATTAATTAAGTTGCAAGATTGAATCAGTCTATTATACACCCATTGGACCAAATTACATTTGTTTCTTACCATTTGAACACTGCAAGTGGTTTGGTATCAGCAATGCAGCATGGATAGCAAAGAGAGGAATTCTTTCTCAAGCTTCTGATAATTGCATATATTATATTAATTATATTATATTATATTATACTATATACTGGGAGACTGGAAAATGCACCTCCCTAAAAATAATTGCCCCAAATTATAGCATTTCTGAAGTCAGAGGGAAATTGTGCATACATACCGCCAATGGCAATTTGCCTGTCAAAACAGATTGCAGTTAAAAATCTCACCTACAGAATTGAAAATGGTGATCAAATCCAGGTGCCAAGTCCCGACATGCAGCCAGCTGAGCCAGTGTGACACATGCCACTAGCACATCATATTCACAGTCCCCAGTTGGGAGCCATCTTACATTTGCTAATACCTGAATATAGCTTGTCACTGGAGTGGCGTCATAGCCTTGAGGTGGTTTTGTTAAGTAACATTATTCCGTACCTTCTGTGCCACAGGTTATAAACTACTACATTAAGTTTTCTAAGACTGAAATAGCACTAAAAGCTTGCAATTAGCTTATGATAAATGATTTTATCATATTCACCCGGGGTATTGAGGGTTCATGCAGTGTAGTCTTTACTCTGAAAGCATTAAAAGGGCAGGAAAATATCCCAAAGTGGGCCAATCATCAGCTACTGTAAATGGAAGCCACTCCATTGATTTCAATAAAGCTATGCCTATTTCCACTAGTTTAGGATCTGACCCAGTAAGTTTAATGCTAAACTTTACATCTCGCAATGGCTGAGCTCCCATTAACGATACGTTGTCCTCATAAAAAGTGCCGTTCTCCCTTCTGTGATTCTACATGTTTTTGGTTTTCTCATAGCCATTCACTGTTTGGCAATACAATGCTATCTTGTCTTTCTGAATATCAGAATGTCTGACGGACTTTGAATATATTTGCATAATTGAGGTTTTGGACAACTGAACTGCTTTACAATGTGATTTATATACCCTGGAATTCATGACTCTATTTTTGAAAACAGAATTATGGACCTTTAAGTTTAAATGATCAAGGCCACATTGTGATGCTTATTTAGGTGATTCCCTCCTGTTAAATATTTGGGGTTTTATGTATCAATTTGCATTTTTATCTTGTTTTGTTATTTCCTGTCCATATTTTAAACCAATTTACATGCATCGGAATTGCCATGTTGGATATGATCACTCCCTACTTGGTCAGTGGGACTCAGCAGCCTGTGTCCCTAGACCCTGTAACCAGTGTCTTGGCCCTCCTGAGCCCCCTTGTGCTAAGGCACTTTCCCCCCAGAGTCTACTTCCTTGAATGAGCTCTGGTTTCCTAGATGCACCCTTCAGGGATAACATGGCAGTAAAATAGTAAGCACAGGTTTAGCAAAGGTAATGCTTATTTGCAAACACTTTACTCTTAAAAAAACATAAAAGAGTTACAGATCTATGGAAAACATTGAATTCTTGAATGCAACCCCACTGGTCTGATTTTACCACCCTTGTGAGTACTGGGTTTGGTCTGAGTCCTGAGGCCAGGCAACTCTTCTGGCCTGACCATCTTTCTTCTGGCATTGGTTGGCCTTCCTTGCTTAGAGAAGTACCCCTTTTAAAGCTGACTTTGTCCACTGTTTCCCTGTGTCCTTCACTGAAGGAAGGTCCAGGCTGCAGCCCCCATCAGTGTCTGTGTAGAGACCCATTCAAAGTCAATGGCCCTGCTGTTCCAGTAAGGAAGAGTCATTCATTGTCTACGACCCTTGATGGTTCTACCACTTTCTCAGACATAAACTGTCCACTAGGTGTCAAGCCCCTGCTACAAAAGGGATGTCTGATCCACAATGAAATTTACAGTCACAAGCACAACACAAAAAAATAGAATTTCTCACAATTTGCACAGCTACACCCCCAAACTGCCACATAGAAGAAATTTCTTCCTAAAATCTGTAAGTTAGTGGTGACTCGTGGCTGAAACATGAGTGTTTATTCTATCCCTTTTATACTTTTTCTCCCAATCCTGTTTCATGTAATTATGGATGTTCTCATTATCCAATACATCTTCAGTCTTTTCTGGAATCCTACTGAACCTTTGGCCTCAATGATATCTTCTGGCAATGAATTACCTTTGGGCATTGCACAAATCTCACTGGTGACTGTGACAAAGGGTCCCCCGTTCTTTGCAAACAGCTCTTATTTCAGACCCGACAACCCCACTACACCAAACACATGTCTTGCAGTTTATTTATCCATAAAGGGTAACATGTAAGGTATCTACAAAAAGCTTGTAACTTGTCAAGATTCATAAACATTGCAAGATGTATGTATGGGTAATATTTAAGCAATAATATAACTATACTGAAAGTATGCTTTATGGTCTTGGAGTAAAGTCACCAGTCAATAATGTGTCGTGGTGATGGCCCATTCGAGCAGGTGGCAATTGTCACCCTACCCTGATTAGCTAGTGATCTAATTTAAGGCTTAGTTGTCTAGCTTTGCTCCATCCCATGCTATCAGTGGAAAACCATCAGAGATGACTGCAAACACTCAAAACCATTTGGAGATAAAAAAGGAACATTACAACAGACAGGGATCACACTGTCTTTGAATAAAGACAAAAGACTGTTTCAGTATAACATAGTGTGGGGAGAGACCTCCTGTGTCCATTCACTGAGGAAACATCTTGTAGAGCAGGAGTGTTTTCAAGAAAGCTTGGATTCTGTTTTTTGTAAAGCCAGCCAGCTCTGAAACAGATTGAACTTTGAGGGGAAACCTAATTTATTAGATAGGAAAGGTAACTATTAATAAGTGTAGACCCTAGTTCGTGTTTTATGATTTATTTAGTATTGTTACCATTTGTTTCCATCACTCTCTCTTATCTCTAGTTGAATCTCTATTCTTTTTTTATTGCAAGTGCTGTGTGTTACACAGGAGCAGTGATTTCAGGTAAAACGATTACGTTACTATTATTATTACATGCGTTGCTCCTTTGGGGACAGAGGATCTGGGATTTCTGTGAGTAACCAATGACAGGGATGGATAGCACAGGGGAATGTTTCACAGGGACATAAGAACATAACATAAGAACGGCTTTACTGGGTCAGACCAGTATGCTGTCTTCCGACAGTGCCAATCACAGGTACCCCAGAAGGAAAGAACAGAACAAGTAATCATCAAGTGATCCATCCCCTGTTGCCCATTCCCAGCTTCTGGCAAACAGAGGCTATGGACACCATCCCTGCCCATCCTGGCTAATAGCCATTGATGGACCTATCCTCCATGAACTTATCTGGCTCTTTTTTGAACCCTATTATAGTCTTGGCCTTCACAACATCCTCTGGCAATGAATTCCACAGACTGACTGTGTGTTGTGTGAAGAAATACTTCTTTTTGTTTGTTTTAAACCTGCTGCCTATTAATTTCATTTGGTGACCCCTAGTTCTTGTGTTTTGAGAAGCAGTAAATAACATTTCCTTATTTACTTTCTCCACACCAGTCATGATTTTATAGACCTTAGTCATTTCCCTCCTTAGCCATCTCTTTTCCAAGCTGAAAAATCCCAGTCTTATTAATCTCTCCTCGTATGGAAACCGTTCCATACCCCTAATCATTTTTGTTGCTCTTTTCTGAAACTTTTCCAATTCTAGTATATCTTTTTTGAGATGGGGCGACCACATCTACATGCATTATTCAAGATGTGGGTGTACCATGGATTTATATGGACTCAGGGACTGGGGTTCACCTATTGTTAACCTTCTAGACAAAGACAAGGCTGGCACAGACCAGAAGAGAGCCCTTGAGCGGATAACAAGTTGGTTGTGTTAGGGACCATGGGCAAGACTACCTCTTGCTAGAGGCAGAGTGTAACAACATGAAATCCAAGTCCTGTATACCCTGACCATCACTAGCTAATCATCACTATTATTACAACCCATCTACATTCGGTATAATCTACAGAGTAGTTGACTTGTAGTTCACTACCTCTTCCAGATCATGGATAAAGCATTTAAATAAAACCAGCCCAACCCTAGTCTCTGCAGCACCCTATGAGACATCTGCCCCACCTCAAAATATTGCTGTTTATATTATCCTTTATTTATGTTCCTTTAGTCATTTTTCAGCCCAGGTGACAGGGCCCACATCAAAGCCCATTTGAATTAATTTTTCGATAATGATTTTCTGAAGCACTGTGTTGAGTATTTACTGAGCTATATATGGAAGTTACTTCATTTCTTACAGGTACTGTATACAACTATACAAAATAAAACATTTTAAGTACCAAAAGACTATTTTTCCCCAACTTCTAGATGGTTATTCTCTATTTCTAGGTTGAATTCCAATTATTTTGGGAAATCTCTTCTCAGGGCAAGAAGTATTTCCTGAAGCAATAAAAAACCATGGAAATAAGGCAAGACTGATATGATCTCTACATCGCCTAGAGGCAGGATATATTAAATTTCTTTGTCAAGCAATGTAATTGCTACAACTTTTTTTTATATAAATCTTCTCAATGAACGTAATGCCTACTTTCAACTGATCACATTTACCAGCATCTAACAGCATGATGTTACATTTGGGTTAGCTAAAATCATTCTCATTGTAAATGACTTTAATAAAGATGTGGAACTCTTTCATAAAGAAAGTCTTCCTTTTAATTTTGTTCCACACAACTTCATAAATAATATTACACAATTGACTATTACATTTTCATTGGTCCATAAATTGTAGGCGTGAGGTCTGTCTTCTAAATTTGGAGACACAGTCAGACTAGGTCAACCCTAATAAGTTTTCAAACTCCATTTTTGCTCTGGTTTTAAAACAAAAATGCTGATAAAAAAGTGGATGTTTTATAACTTCTCTCAGACTGGTGATTCTTATCCCTTAATCTTCCAGTTAGAGATAAACCAAGCATGGAATATCCAGCTTTGACAATATACTCTAGCAAAGAGAATCTGTTGAATCATACGTACCTTGTAGCTAATAATAATTTAAAATATAAATCTTTGTGACAGACAATTGTGACATCATCCTCCCCAGAGCTTCATTCCAAGGAACTGGAGTTTAAAGATAATGAAATAGTTTGTGGCTCAACAACCCCATTATGGTCTATGGAGGAAAGATCAGCACGCTGTAGCTTGAGAGCATTATGAGCATTCTCATTCTAACGCAGCAATTGTAACTAATGAGCACGTTATTTTTGCCCCCACGTAGTATAGGTCTTTCAGAGTACTGCTTGATCTTCTGTCTGCCTCAGATTTTCTCTCTGAATTCACCCTTCTTTGCAGCAATGCAGTAAATTGTAGATATGTTTGTTTTGTGAGTTATTTCTTTATTTTTCTTCCATTTGATTGTGATGCCTGAACATTAATTATGCAAGTGATTCCACATAAGAGCCTGCATACTAACATTGAAATATCAATTGAATAGCTCTCATTAACATTTATGAAATAAATGTGGTGAACAACTCAGAGTATGGATGTATTTGTGCCGGGGGCGGGGGGGGAGGAGGAGGATTATCACCGGGGAAAAGAGCTAGAGGGGAGCATACCGTTGTTTTCCTAACAAGTGTCTCTAGGCAGAAAGTATGCATTGCATGTATTTGTTCCATCTTTCATGTTAACTACACAAGATGAGACTTTCTGCCTTTGTAACAAACAAAAAGTCAGCCTGTAAAACATGCCTTTCAGCTGTGGTGGGCAACCTGCAGCCCGTGGGCCGCACGCAGCCCGTGAGGGTAATCTGCTGATGGGCCGCCAGACCACTTGTTTACATTTTCATGGCTGCCTGCAGCTCCCAGCGGCCAGGTTCACCATGCCCGGCCAGGCCCACACTGCGTCCCGCAGCCCCCATTGGCTGGGAACAGCAAACTGCAGCCACTGGGAGCTGCTGGCGGCCATGAAAATGTAAATGTAAACAAACGGTCTGGTGGCCCTCCAGACGATTACCCTGACTGGTTGCATGTGGCCTGTGGGCTGCAGGTTGCCCACCACTGCCTTACAGTGAGAGACTAAAGAAGTTCTATTACAGCAGAGCACACTGACAGAGATCATCCAGAGCTGAGATCATCACACCAGGGTCTCAAATGCTCATGAGTTACTCCAATAAAGTGCAGGCCACCCACTAGCCCTTTGGGCGAATCAAAGGACAATGTTATTAGCCAAAGAGTCTGGTTCTCCAGTTAGGTGCGCACCAAGCAGTCCTAAGGGTCACGTGCCAAATAGATTGCACTGCACGTGTGCAGAGAAAGAAGGTAATTATACGTTACAGGACCTGAATAGCTCAAAGGTGCTTGTTCCAGCCATAAAACCTTCACCTGTACCCAGCCACTGAGAGTTCAAATCCAGCCTTAAGTAGACACTGAAAAGAAAAACAAGGAGACATGTCGCTACAATCGGCTTCAGTCAAAAGTTTTGGGTGGATTTTTTTTGGGGGGGGATATAATCTGAGTACAGTAGACTATTCAGAAGGCACTGAAACTATTTTTGAAATCACAGGTTTCAGAGTAGCAGCCGTGTTAGTCTGTATTCGCAAAAAGAAAAGGAGTACTTGTGGCATCCGATGAAGTGAGCTGTAGCTCACGAAAGCTTATGCTCTAATAAATTTGTTAGTCTCTAAGGTGCCACAAGTACTCCTTTTATTTTTGAAATGAAAGTAAATTGCACATGCAAGTTCTTGCTGGAAAGGAAGGGTAATTAGTGGGTGGAAGAGTAGGTGGGAATAGATGGAGAGAGGCCTGGGGTGCAAAAGGGGAAGGGCAATTATGGGGAGGGGTATAAATGGTGACAGGGGGGTCAGATCAGATGATACGGAGGAGTAGAGGCTGGGAGAGGGTGGGACACTTGAAGGAAGGCAGGGTGAGTGATAATGGGACCAGGGGAGAATAGGAGCAGAGGCACCTGACAGCCTCACATTCCCCTCCCATGCACCAGGATCTGAGAGGCCTCATCCATCTACAGGGGTCTGACCCCTCCTCATGTAAACCAGGTTTTGGGGGACTTGTTCTTTGGCAAAGTGCACATCCCTTATCCCCTTTTTCTGCCTCCCCACCCCCATGAGAGCCACTATCTGGAGAAGTGAAGCTGAGAACAGAACTATTAAGAGCATGCATTGAGAACTTACTGCTGACACAGGTGGGGAGCTGAAAACAGGCATACTTAATGAATATCACAGGTTCTCCAGCAGTGGGGAAAGGAGATGGGAACACCCACTGCCATGAATGGAGCAGTTCACATATCTCAGAGCTATTGTGTCAAGCTGTATTCCTCTCCAAGGGATGTTCCCATTTAGCTGAGAATATCTCATCGAGATGAATGGGACATTTCATACTTCTCCGAGTCTCCTATGTTGTAAAGCCCTTTCCCTCCATCCTCTATCCTTCCTAAAAAGTCTCCCTTTCGACACTGGGGTTGTTATGGCCTGTCAGGTCCACTCTTTTTAAGGTCTAGACAAGTTTGCTGTTTAAAATTTGACTCTTAAGTGCTCTAAAATCTGTACAGTTATTCAGATTGCCTTGAAATTTGGTTTGCCTCATGGGGGCACTGGGTAGGTTTAGTGAGCCAAATGTGGGGTCATTTGACCAAGGATTTCCCAAGATACAACACTTCCCCCCCCAAAAGCCCAGTATTTTATTACATTCAAAGGTTCTACCAACTATATTTGCACACACCTTCTGAAAAGCTAATAGCTTAATGGGTTGGGAAGGGAAGGGTGAGCTGGTAAGAAGGCTCTATATTGTAGGCAATTGCAGGGGAAAGGAGCTTGACAGTCATTGGTTTTATCTCACATTTTTAAAGTTCCTCTAAACACCAGGTAAGAAAACTGTAAAGTTCTTTGGACATAACACATGTCTGAGATTTCTCTCACCAGTCCTGCTAGCAACTACACATTCCAAACATTTTAAAACAGAATTATCCCAATTCCATTGTAAAAAAGTGTACAGAGGGGTCACTTAGTATCACATAACAACTGTGTGGTCTAGTAGAGTGAACAGTGGACTAGGATTTAGAAAACCTGGGCTCTAGTCCCGGGTCTGCCACTGGTCTGTGGGATGACTTTGACCAAGTCACTTGATCTCTCTATTCCTCAGTTTACCCAGCTGTATAGTGGGGATAATGATGTTTCCATTACCTGGCCACAGTAGCATCTGAGCTGCACATCTACACAATAATTACAACTGCCTAAATGACCACTAACTGCTACCAACACCATTTCTCTTTTTGTTAAAAAAGACTAGGAAATCCAATGCCAAAAAACTTTGTTAATGCATAGCTACAGTTGCCCAGTGGTACCTTGTGCCCTTCTATAGAATGTCATGGTGAGCAAAACTCAAATTTGTGAAAACAATGAAACACCAGGTTCAGCTACACACCCATGCAACCTAGAGTGACCAGATAGCAAGTGTGAAAAATCGGGACAGGGAGTAGGGGGTAGTAGGAGCCCATATAAAAAAAGCCCCAAATATTGGGACTGTCCCTATAAAATTGGGAAATCTGATCACCCTAATGCAACCTAGAATACTCTGCTCTTTTTGAGCAATGCCCCAACACACCCACAAAACATACTTGCATTCTGCCTTTGCATGTATTGAACAGGAACTACCTGCACCTACTTTGCATTCGAACACTTAGCCTACAGCACAGCAAGAACGGCACATCTGCTACATTTTACAACCTCTTCAACCCTTTTTACAAACCCTTCATTCCTATGCACATGGTGCTATCTAATACTGTGCTTTCACTATATTCCGTTAAACACACAGACCACACTCATCTTCCACCTAACTGCTGACTTTCCTGATGACAAGAAGACCCATCTGTCCTGCTAGTGATACAACCTGCACAATGCAGCACTGAAATGAGGAATACTGAATCTCTCAAGGCACACATGCATCTCTTTCTTTTGATCACACAAAGAGAGGTCAGGGAGAAGGGCTCGTATACACCCCCAAAGGGCCACAGCACCCCAGATTGCCTCACATCATAATCACAGCTCTTCCAACCTGCTAGAACTAATTCATCCACTATTCAATACAGCTACTGCAATCAATACATTCAATTCAGTGAATGCAGCTGGAGGGAAGGCAGATAATTCCCAGTGGCTGTTGTCACCTCCAGGGGAGCAGTATTACGGTTGCTTCCGTGTGTACCTTAACTCTGTATTTCCTGGGTTTTGCAACTTTGAGTTTTGATTACCTTGGCATTCTGAAAGGGGGACGAGATATTACTCCCCTGTCCCAGGCATGCTCAACTCTATGTTAATGCAGCTTTTTGCTAGTTAATCTAGTTTATCAAGGAGATGCCTTGATCATAGTCTAAAAAGGGAAAAGTTATATGATATTAGAGGGTTCTTTCATCTGGCAGACAAAAGTATAACAAGGTTTAATAGCTGGAAGTTAAAGTCAGAAAAATTCAAAGTGGAAATAAGTGGTAGGAAACAACCATTGGTACAGCTTACAAAGGCACGGGGTATTGTATTAACTGTGTTGTAATAAATGGACCCAGAGAACCAAAGGTGTTAACATGACTCCATACTTGTATATTAACAAGGGTAAGGACTCTGAAGTATAGAGGCCTCAGCCTCCTCAGTACCGTGGCAAACACCATGAAACATCTTTTTAACCTTATATTAAAGATACAGAAAAGAAGGGGGGGGGGAACAAACAGTTAGAGCCCTTGAAATATAAAATATTAGGTAAGGCTTTCATTTTAATAATAGCCTTTATTCTCCTTTCTCCTTAAATTGTGGAGAGATTTTATAAGGAAAAAAATTTTGTTTGACAGTCTTTTAGGTGGTATTAAAAATGATAATAACCTGCCTTTTGGGGGAAAAGGAAATTAGTTGAGATGGGCTGGAGCTGTTATTGTTAAAGTTTGATCCCATTTCCTAGAAGTCAAAACAAGACAAGCACACACACACACACACACACACACACACACAAAGGAGAGAAAAGAACAGGAAAGACAGAAAATACAGAAAGATGTATACTTTCACTTGTAATCTCACTGCTGGAAAACCATGGCCATGGCACACAGTTTTATCAGTCGCTCCCAGACCTGGCAAACTTGTACCAGCATTGGGCTGTTTGGGGCATTGCTTTTAGCTGCCTCTTTCTTGTCACAGGCTTACAATAGTGTTGCAAAATATACAGTCTTGGCCAGCTGAGCCAGACTCTTATTAGACAGAAGGAAATAAGGAGAGGGATAGGAAAGAGAAGGAATAAGATGGTGAAGGAAAAGGAAATATGGGGGAAAGGAAGATGCAAGAGCATGAACCAGTGTCACACCCCAGAGGGTGTTTGGGATTTAGCCATAACCAGGGCAAGGTTGCAAAGTCATCTGAGTCCCTGTTTCTAGCCCAGTCTGGTCAGGACATTTCTCAGGATCAGGACAATAAAGGCCTAATGGTGTTATGGTGGTTCCCTAGGTCCCAGCAGGAGCAGCAGACATGATCGTGAAGCTCATTCCTTCTGTTTCAACCATCTCCCAGCCAGCAGTGGCTGTCAGACAGCCCTTAATCCCCCCACATCTTTTTTTAAGGACCCCAAAAAGGGAGTGCTGGGTAGAATAGCCCATCCTCTCATTATTTTGTCCAACAATTAGACCTAACTTTTGACACACCAATTTTGGTCTATTGATTTCTGGACCTACATTTCTCTTGTTTACCAGGCCTGAACTTATTACAGTCCTTAAATTATATCTGTAGGTCTTTTTGTTTGGATTAACCAAGTCTTTCTGTCTCCCTTTTGAACCCTTTCCCATCAACATTTCTTGTTATAGGTTATTGTGATATTTTATTAGTTTTACTCACTTCTCAAATTTGAGCTCACAATAAATCTGTATGCCCATATGATGGGGTGTCACCCCATACAAGCACTGAGTGGGTTAATGTGTGTCAGGAAGGACTAATTAAACTCAGAGATGGTGCACCTGGAAGGGAGCCAGTGTGCGATGCTGACAGAGCAGGTGCCAGCTCATAACATGGCCCCTAGATTTCACTGAACACTAACAAATGCATAGCTGGAAATCAGTCTGGCTCACCTGTGTGTTAGTATTGTTAAAATAGATATCAGTGTGACAGGTTCCCCCCCAGGGTGACACCTGGAAATGAGGTACCACTGAGCCACCCTGACCCACTAGTCTGGGCTCCCTCTCACACTGTGCTGCTGTGACAAGTTGCAAGCTTGTTGTTTCACCCAATTTACCCTCTCAGGGCCGGTGTGGGGAGTACACCCCATCCCAGGGATCATCCATCACAAAGGCAGGCTTGCCTGGGTGACAAGATAGACTGGAGACTCCATGTGAAGGCTGTTTTGATGCTTGAGGAGTTCATATTTGATACTTGTTAGGTGAAACCTAATTGTAGAACACACAACCAGCTTGGGTGACCTGGTTTGTTACAGTCTGCCCTGAGGGAGGCGGTCATGATCATGGGCAACTTCAGACAGCTTGACACAGGGATTGATAAGGCCTAACAGCTGATGAAGCTCAGCTGGGGAAGGAGCTGGGCTGGGAGTATATAGCCAGGAAGTGAGAGAAGGAAAGGGCTACAGGGATATGGTCTGTAGTCACTCTTTAGAGGGAAAGGGAGTTGGCCAAGGACTATGAGGAGAGCCAGGGGAAGAATACACCCTAGGGTGCTGCCTGGACTGGGGAGACTTAAAAGACTTACAAGAGGCCAGAGGTCAATTAGCCATTAGGAGCAGAGGAAGCTCCAATATAAATGTATAGATTAGAAAGATGGGGTAGGAAGGAGCCCAGGAAACAGTAACAGGATCTGAGACTGAGCAGACCTAAATTACTAGTCATAGGGTCCCTGGGCTGGAACCCAGAGTAACAGGTAGGCCCAGATTCCCCTGCTGGCCACTGGGAAATGGCACAGGAACTAGAGGTGGAACAGAAGATCATCTGAGGTAACATCAGCAGCTTCTCTGGTGGGACTTTGTTGCCCTAGAAGGGAGGGAATTATATAGTGAACCGATAGGAGGCTGAGTCATGAAGAGGGAGCACCCAGAGTCACACAGAGAGGGGTATGGGACCACAGCATGAGCAACTGACAGAAGGGGGCACCAGCCGGGGTCAGAGCTAATTCCCAGACCCAGCCACAAGGAGGTGCACCTACAGTGAGGGAACCCCTTTAGAGCCCATTTATTACAGCAGTCTTACTCACTCAAAGTCTTTAAATGAAGATTGAATGTGTTTCTTTAAGATAGTCTCTACCTCAACTACAAGTTGTTGGACAACAATATATTAATGCATCATTAGGACATTTATTTCTGCTACTAGCTCTAGCAGTATATATTAAAGCTTCGGAGAAGACCATCCTGTTGTAACAGTTTGGTCCACAACAATAGTTTGACTACGGTTTACACTGAAATCTCTGAATATCACATGCTAGGCAGTGATGCCTATCAATCTAGGGCTTAATCGAACAATCTCACTCATATAAGTAGTCCCATTTACTTAAATGAGACTCTATGGGTGAGTGAGAATTACTAGCATGAGTGACAGTTGCAAGCATTGGCCTTTTTTCTGTGTGTAAAGGATGATGTCCATACATATACAGTACGCTTACCAGGCAGTTTTATAACTTTCTGATCAATCATGTCATAACAATGGTACTGAAAAAGAGGTTTCTGGTCTAGGGCACTTCCATTATCTCAAGCAGGAGAGTCTAATTTATCATAACTCTGTATTTTATGTCAGCATGTGTTTGGGAATAACAACAAAGCTGTACATTTGCATATTTGCAAGATGAAAAATGTAGATGCCCTTATTGTTGTCTTGTTGCCAGTTATTAAATGAATATGTTCTTCTCACTCTGGACAGCAATCCAAGGCTAAGCCTAGTACTGACATTTATCAGATATCTATATCACTATCAAGTGTTGCAACAAAAGCAGCAGTGAATAGTATTGGGCTTAGAATTCCTCAGGTACGTGCCTATTGTTCCTTCCTACTTATCCCCCATTCCTTAAATGAGGCCTTGGGGTCATGTCCTCATACTGCTTCCTGCCACATCCATGAACATGCAATTGCCCAGTCATTGCACTCTGCCAGGTCACTGGAAGAGAATTTGTGCACAAGCTGCTGGATCACAGGAGATGTTTCATGTTTTCAGGCTCTCTGCCACAGTCATGAGTATTGGGACAGTGATGTAGGCCCAGTTGAACATCACATCTCCAGACCAACCAACTAAAGTGCAGAGTTGATTAAGGCAACACCATATACTCTGGGGTTGATCTGCACTGGATGGAAGGTGCTTGACTGGTGGGAGCCAAAGTAGCCTGGATACAGAGTCATTCTCTACTCTAATCAATCCATGTTCATATTTATCTTTGATATGTTGCATCAAATTCAGAAGCTATTCATTACATAACCAACCTGTTCATTGATCAGAAGTGGTCTGATAACTTGTATAAGGCAATACAACAGTAGTCACTCAAACAATTTTAAAATATCACACAAGAGTGAGATACGTCAAAAATTGTTTGGGTTGGATGGTTCCTTACCAGGCTTCAAAAGGGCCACTACCTTGGCTTGTCACCGGATTTTTAGTATCTTGAGCTAGATGAGACAAATCTTAAACATACTCAAGAGCCACTTCTATGTATGTAGGCTGAAATTTTTGATCTGTTCATTTCAGATGTTATCTAAGCCTACTGCTTTCCCTATTTTCAGGATATTGATGCCCGAATCCAATTCCTTCATGGAGAAGAGCACTTTAAGATCTACATTGCTGGATGTATCCAGAGGTATTTTCTGAAGTGATGACCAGTTGGTAGTGGTCCACTTATCCTTCCCATGTAGTAGCATTTGGTGGGCAATCTGATTACCCAGGATGTTGAAATATCAGAGTTGGAGAGTCTACATATGGTCTACTGTGGTTTTTTTTTTTTTTTGCTGTTAAGTGTAATATCCACAGATTCTATCAAGTTCTGCCAGGATTTTAGGTGTTCTTAAGAAATTTCCAACAGTAGATGTTCACCAGCAGCTATTGTGTCATCACCAAAGGGGTCTGCTTTGAATTTTTGCCTGGATGTCTCATACAGTATGGCTGTTTGGGGAGTTAGGCCAAGGTTATATTCCCTCTGACATCCACAAGATATGTTTCACCTAGTAGACAGATGCACAGCATTGACAAAGCAGTCGTATTTCTTGATATTAGTGCAATAGGTCTGACAGCTGTGTCAAGATCTTTGGCGAATGCCAGCTAGTTTGCTTTGTTGAAGTTGAACTTCATTCTGACACCATGATACAAAAGATACCACTGCTTACCTCAATTCCCATTGGGTGGTGGTGTGCACTCAGAATTAGGTCTAGCACCAATTTTCTACACGTGAGCTAATGTAGTACTAAGAAAGCTTAGGTCAGGCTTATACACATGCTTCCACTGGCCACTCTTAAAAGAACTAGGGAGCTGCAGGCTCAGCTGATGAGCAACTGCCAAGTTTCTATCATCTTTGCTCTCTGTATAGCCCCCTTGACTGTTATGGCTATTGAAATCACCAATTAATGTGTAGTACTCTTCGTTGTCATACAGGCGGGTCGATGAAATTGAATAGTATCTCTGGTGGCTTCTAGATGGACATTATGGAGATCTTATCCTTCTCAGTGGTGAGAAGTTTGATATTATTCTCTTCCATTTTTTAGATGGATGCAATCCTGATGCCTGGCTTAACAATACAGTGCTGCCAAATTGACTGTCTCTCCACAGCCAACATCATTCCTAATGTCCTGGGTCATTTGTCCTGAGTGTATCTCCTGTAGGTAGAGAACATGGCACTGGGTATTTTGTGTAAATATCAGCAATCATTTCCTGTTTAGGAGCTGACAGTCTTACAACATTTATGGACAGAACAGTCAGTGTGGGCCCAAAGAGGACCTTGGTGTCCAGGTTGGATTCACATTCTTACCATTGACATCTTCCTTTGTTTTGTAGCATCGCAGTAATAAGAAATGGGAAAGAGATAGTACAAGTTGTTTAGCAGGATTCACAACCTTTAAGGCTGTTTATTCATAGATTACCAATTAGAGATAGGTTTCAGAGTAGCAGCCGTGTTAGTCTGTATCCGCAAAAAGAAAAGGAGTACTTGTGGCACCTTAGAGACTAAAATTTATTTGAACATAAGCTTTCGCTTATGGTGCCACAAGCACTCCTTTTTTTTTTCCAATTAGAAATATACTCTGTCAAGAGAGGCCCTTAGCTTGCACAAAAAATGCACTTGCAAAAGCTGACCTGCAACTGCACTTGAATTCAAATGGAATAACTGTGCATGTGAAGGATTAGTTTTTTATAGGCACCATTGCAGAAGCTGTCTGTACAGTCAAGAGTCTGGGCTCCTGCCTTTTGAAAGTTTGATTTTTCAGTCTGATTTTTTAAAAAAATACCTTAAAATTCAATAATAATTTTCATATAACTCTAACTAGTCAGGATTTTGGTGCACCTATATTTTTCTTTAGCTTTGCAAGAAAAAGCCATGTGTAGTGAGATACAAAGGTGGATTTACATTTAGACGAAACCTTCATTGTTAACTTGAATAGATCTATATTAAATAATAAGACCCTGATTTGGCAAAGTTCCTTAAACAGGTTCCTAAATTTAAGCATGTGAGCCATTCCATGTATGTTAGATTAAGGACAAGAACAAAGAAAAAACACATCTCCATGAGGAAAAAAAATAACCCAGAGTGTCTCTCTCGTTGTATAAAATCCTCTACCCCCCAGCACAGCACCTAACTGACCAGCAGAGAGAATCCTCACATTTGAAGGTACAGTACTCAGAGAAAAGAAAAATAATGGCCCTGATTCTGAGTCCTTTCACTTACACTGCTGAAAATCAAAGTATGCATGACATGCTTATTTTTGCACTAACCTGTTCCACTTAATGCACCAGCCTGTGGCTCTGTCTCATATAAGCCTGCTGACGGGGGAGAGGAGGGGAGCAAAGGGGGCAATTGCCCAGGGGCCCAGGCGATTTAAAATAGCCTGGGGGCCCCTGGTCGCTGCCAGGGCAGCAGGGCTAAGGCAGGCTTCCTGCGCCCTCGCTCCACTGCTCCATGCCACTCCCAGAAGAGGCTGATGTCCCCGTGGCCCCTGGGGAGAGGGGTCTCCACACGCTGCCCCCACCCTTAGCATTGACTCTGCAGCGCCCACTGGCTGGGAACTGTGGCCAATGGGAGCTGCGGGAGCAGTGCCTGAGGGCCGCAGTGCACGGAGACTCCCTGAGCCCCCTGTCTAGGAGCCGCTGCCAGTCTCTTTCAGGAGCTGCTCGAGGTAAGTGCTTATCCCCTGACCCCTCTTGCACGCCAACCCTGTGCCCCAGCCTAGAGCCTGCATCCTGTGCCCAAAATCCCTCCCAGAGCCTGCACCTCCACCACACCCAAACTCCTTCCCAGAGTTCCACATCCCTCATCCCCTCCTGCACCCAAACTCCCTCTGAGAACCTGCTCTCTACACCCTCTCCTGCATGCCAACTGCCTGCCCCAGCTTGGTGAAAGTGAATGAGGGTGGGGGAGAGTGAGTGACGGAGGGGGAATGGAGTGAGCAGGGCCTCAGAGAAGAGGTAGGACAGGGGTGTGGTCTCAGGGAAGGGGCGGGCAAGGGTCTCTGGATTTGCGCGAGTAGACAGTTGGCAACCCTACTGGGTGGACATGCAGAAGCCCTGGCCATGCCAGAAGAGCGCGCCCAGCAGCACAGCCAGCAGCTCGCTGGGCACCAGCCAGCGCAGGTGCAGCACCTCCCAAATGTCAGGCAAACTGCGTCCGCACGGACACAGCTTGTGTGTGCTTAGGGGCCCACCGACTGTTCTGCTCAAGGGCCTGGAATTGCGGTTGGTGGGACTGGTCTCATTCACTGAAAATATGTGTATCCTCTTGCACTCTCTTCCTTATGGGGCACATGGCCCTAATTAAGGGGTAGAGCACAGCAGAGCTGGTCAAAAAATTAAAACAAAATATACTGAAAAATGCTAAATTTGTCTCCACATCACGGGATTTGAAACGGACTCCGTTTTTATTTTCCTATTTTTTCATGAAATTCTTTGACTTTTTTCCCCCAGATGTATTTGTTTACAGAAAATGGACTTCCAGGAAGTGGTCGACCAAGAAACCTTGGTTTTGGTAAACAAAACTTTTTGCTAATT
The DNA here is from genome assembly GCF_009764565.3 of Dermochelys coriacea. Lineage (NCBI taxonomy): Eukaryota > Metazoa > Chordata > Testudines > Dermochelyidae > Dermochelys > Dermochelys coriacea. Next base: position 295,255,248 of record NC_050068.2, read on the forward strand.
ATTTTGGAGAACAGATAAACATTTCAATATAAAAAAGTCACAAAAAGGTTGTTTTTTTAAAGTCAATGTTTTGCAGATTTCTTGTTTTCATTAAAAGGCCATTTTTGACAAAAAGATTTTTTTTTAAATTTTGGCAGGCTCTAGTGCAGAGCGCATGTGTGTCTGCATGTGCGTGTATTTGCACAAACCGTGCCTCAGAAAGCAAATTCCTTCTCCCAGCTCTTTGCTGCGCTTGGGCATTTTTCCCATGGTGATTCTAAGGGACCCCATGGACTGATGCAGAGTGAGACAGAGCCATGGACTTGTTTTCTTTCTTTCTGTTTCTGCCTTGTGATTGTGCCTCAAGAGATAGTACAAGAAAGCCCTTTCTTTCCCTTAAACAGGAATGCAAGAGGATAGAAGGGTCTTGTAGCTTTCTTTCTATCGGCACTAGGGCCAGATATAATATCTGGCATTCAAAAAGCAGTAATGAGAAAAGTGTATCCATTTGACTCATCCCAGAAGTCTGCAAACGGTGAGAAATCAATAGCTTTTCCTCTTTAAATAACTTTAACCTAAGATAGCACCAAAACAGAAGAACTGGAGTAAGTGGTTCTTTGGTGTGAAATATGTTCCTTTTCTATGGCAAAATGCCCTCTTTTGGGGATCAGTTTGTCTATTTCCAGTTTGTAGTAATGGCTCAGACCCAGTTGAAAATGGTAGTTCATGTTTTCAACAGTATTTTATGTTTATCACAAGCTAAATATGAGTCAGTGTAAACATCTTTCTGGGATGTATTAGCAGGAGTATTGTAAGCAAGACACAGGAAGTAATTCTTCCACTCTACTTCGCACTGATTAACTGCAGTACTGTGTCCAGTTCTGGGTGCCACATTTCAGGAAAGATGTGGACAAATTGGAGAAAGTCCAGAGAAGAGCAATACAAATGATTAAAAGTCTAAAAAATATGATGTATGAGGGAAGATTGAAAAAATGGGTTTGTTTAATGTGGAAAAGAGAAGATTGAGGGGGGACATAACAGTTTTCAAGTACATAAAAGATTGTTACAAGAAGAGGGGGGAATAGTTGTTCTTAATCTCTGAGGATAGGACAAGAAGCTATGGGAGCAAGAGAGGTTTAGGTTGGACATTAGGAAAAACTTTCTAACTGTCAGAATAAATAATAAATAAATTGCCTAGGGAAGCGATGGAATCTCCATCATTGGGGATTTTTAAGAGCAGGTTGGACAAACACCTGTCAGGGATGGTCTAGATAATACTTAATCCTGCCTTGAGTGCAGGGAACTGGACTAGATGACCTCTCGAGGTCCCTTCCAGTTCTGTGATTCTATGATTCTGTGTATAGGGTGCTTTCAGAGATTAACATTGATGTGTTGCAGCCAGAATAACATTTAATTTGATTAAATTATATGAGCTCTTCCTGGTGAATCTGATGGACGATTTTAGGCCTAAATGCTTAAATCTGGTTCTATAGGATTTCTCCCTTGACTTTGGAAGCTCTCTTTGGACTTGAAAGGGTTGAGAATTTTTTTCTAAAAGAAAAACAGAAAAGCCTACTTCACAAGGAGGACTGTTCAAGCTCTCACATCTCTAGATAAAAGACAATTGTAAATCCGGGAATAATTACAGTATATGCATGCAAATTGCTAATCTTCTACTGAAATATAATGGCCTGTGCAATTGGGTAAGAAGCTCTGAAACTAGCCAACATCATGACAGTCTACACTGATTAAACTTTCATAGCAGATTTATGTGATTTACTGTAATAAAGGCTTGGATTACATTATTCAAACCTGATCTTATATTTTCTTTTCCTGTGTAATTGATCCATGCTAATGTGTCTTATTAAAGCCAAATGATTTTGAAACAGAACAAAGGAATATAGGAATATAGAAATCGCCATTGACCATTTGTCCATCTAGTCCCGTATCTTGTCTCTCACATTGGCCTGTTCGAGATCCATAAAAAGGAGGAGCAATAACCCCATCATGGACAATTATGGAATAACGTGTCATCAGTTCAAAGATTTAAGGGCAGAAGGAAAGAAGCCAGTGCCAGATTCTTCAGCCTCAGCCAATAAACTTTAAAATAGTTACAAAAGAACTATATGTTAATAAACTAGAAGGGAAGAAATGCTATACAAGAATATCAAACTGTTGCCCCTTTTCAAGTGGGATAGGGAGGTGGATTTTAAAGAAATTGCAGGTAATTTAACAGATATAAAGTCTGCACCAATGGTCATACTTCATAAACAATGATCTGTCTGGATGGCCTGTCCTACAAGAGGAATAATAGACATCTAAATAAAACCAAGGAGGACACCCCCTAACACATCCAGAATGCTATTGACAGAGCTTGTGAACTGACAGAAGTAACGCAAGTCCACCCAGTCATGGACAATGAAAAGAGCAGGAATGGCAAACTCAGGATCTGTGTTCGATCTACACAGAATGAAAAGTGACCATGTGACTAACAAACCATCAAAGTTCACAAACAACAGTTATTGGCAGATGTCCAATAAAAAGCAGAATAACCCTCTCATCCGTCAATTGAGTTCAGGTTGTCTTCCTTGAACTGCATCCTAATTGTTGTTATTTGTGTGTTTTGTTAATTAGTTGTATTCATTTGTTGGAATTATAGCTAACAGTGGAGGATATTATGATATCATGCAATATTAAAATATGATATTATATTGAACAAAGTTATAATATTAGCCACTGGAGTCCTGCCATGTAATAGGGGCATAATGTGTAAACCCTAACCCATGTCATGTGGCTGGAGGCAGAAAAAAAAAAACCCAGTTACTCACCTTCTCATAACTGTTGTTCTTCGAGATGTGTTGTTCATGTCCATTCCAATCAGGTGTGTGAGCGCCATGTGCATGCCAGCTGGAAGATTTTTCCCTTAGCAGCATCCGTAGGGTCGACCTGGGCACTCCCCCTGGAGTCGTGCCTTCATGGCTTCCAATAGAGAGCCCTGCCAATCCCCGACCCCCTCAGTTCCTTCTTGCCGGCTGCTCCAACAGAGGTGTAGGAGGGTGGGCATTGGCATGGACATGAACAATGCATCTCGAAGAACAGTTAGTTATGAGAAGGTGAGTAACCATTCTTTCTTTGAGTGCTTGTTCATGTCCATTCCAATCCAGTGACTCACAAGCCAAAGTTCAGGAGTGTGGTTGGAGTCATCCACCGATTGGAGCATACTCATCTGAAGGCCACATCGTCTCTGGCCTGATGAGTGATCGCATAGTGAGTTGTGAAAGTGTATATAGAAGACCATGTTGCCGCGCTGCAGATTTCCTGTGTGGGGACCTGTGCCAGGAATGTTGCTGAGGAAGCTTGAGCCCTGGTGCAGTGTGTGGTGATTGCTTGAGCGGGCACCTTCACCAAGTCGTAACACTCCCAAAAGCATGACGTAATACACAACGAGATGCATTGCGATGAGACAGGGAGGCCTACAAATAACTGGATGGGCTTTCATAATGGCTTTGTTCTCTCGATATAGAAGGTTAGTGCCCTGAGGACATCCAGTGAGTGAAGCCTCTGCTCCCTGCTGCAGGAATACAGCTTAGGACAGAATATTGGGAGGAAGATGTCCTGGTTGATATGAAACTGGAAGACAATCTTAGAGAGAAAAGCAGGGTGAGGCCTGAGCTGAACCTTGTCTTTATGGAACGCAGTGTAAGGGGGTTCTGCTATAAGGGCCCTGAGCTCCGACACTCTCCTAGCTGAGTTTATCGCCACCAGAAACGCCACCTTTTTATGAGAGGTAAAGCAGGGAGCACATTGCCAGTGGCTCAAATGGTGGGCTCATAAGTCTGGAAAGGACTAGGGTAATGTCCCAAGCTGGGATAGGCTGTTGTACTTGCAGGTATAGTCTGTTGAGACCTTTAAGAAAATGGCTGACCATCAGGTTCACAAAGACTGAGTGGCCATCTGCGCCTGGATGGAAGGCGGAGATGGTGGCTAAGTGAACCCTTATTGATGACATGGATAGTGCCTGCTGCTTAAGAATGAGGAGGTAGTCCAGTATGAATGGCACCAAGGCGAGCATTGGTGACTGACAGTGCTGCTCCGACCAGATGGAGAATCTCTTCCACTTGGCAAGGTACGGTGACTTGATCAGAACAGGACAGCTCCATGGCGTTTAGCCATGGAGCTTCCACGCTGTGAGGTGGAGCTACTCGAGGTTTGAGTGCAGGAGGCGGCCATGATCCTCCATGATTAAGTCCAGGATGAGTGCTAGGGTAACTGGAGTTGCCACGGACATTTCCAGGAGCAACGTAAACCAGTGCTGGAGTGGCCAGGCTGGAGCTATCAATATCACTAGGGTTCAGTCCCTGTGGATCTTGAGGAGCAACTTGTGGACTAAAGGAACCAGAGGGAACATGTGGAGGAGGTGACCTCCCCATGGAAGTAGGAAGGCATCTGCGATGGAGCCTGGGCTGTGACGCAGGAAGGAACAGAATAGTTGACACTTCCTGTTGTGTCATGTGGTGAACAGGTCTATTTGGGGAAAGACCCAGTGATGGGGCTCACTATGTCTGGCCAGAGGGACCACTCGTGGCTGTGAAAAGACTGGCTGAGACTGTCCGTCAGCTCGTTCTGTATCCCAGGGAGGTATGATGCCTGCAGGTGTATCGAGCACTCTACACAGAAGTCCCACAGCATGAGGGCTCCCAGCACGGGGAGAGGAGCGTGCATCCCCCTGTTTGTTGATATAAAACATTGTCGTGGTGTTGTCCGTGATACACATCTGCCTGATATTTGGGCTCTGAAAGCCTGGCACACCAGGCGCGCACCACTCTCAGTTCTCTGATATTGATATGCTGAGTGAGGTCCACCTGAGACCAGAGACCCTGTGTCCTGAGGTCTCCCAAATGTTAATGTTCTCTCCATCCCATATCTGACACCTCTGTCACTAATGAGAGGGATGGCTGGGGACTGGTGAAGGGGGCTCCTGCACAAGCTACCTGTGGGTCGAGCCACCACAGGAGGGAGTCTAGTACTGGGCGAGGCAGGGTTACAATGCTGTCCAAAGCAACCTGAGCTGGTCGATATACTGACGTTCACCCACTCCAGTCATGGCTAAGTTTGAGTCTGGCATGTTTTACTACGTAGGTACAAGAGGCCATGTGCCCCAGGAGTTTCAGGCAATTCCTTGCTGTGGTAGTGGGGAACAGCCTGAAGCCTGTATGATGTTGCCCAGTGACTGAAATCTGGCTTCTGGGAGATATGCCGTGGCTTGAGTCGAGTCTAGCACTGGCCTATAAACTCTATCCTCTGCACCGGGGACAGTGTTGATTTGGCCTCATTGAGAAGGAGACCCAGTTTCATGAACATCCTTCTTATGAAGCCGACTTACTTCTCCACTTGAGAACTGGAGTGGCCTTTGATCAGCCAGTCGTCGAGGTACGGGAACACCTGCAAAAACCCAAGGTGCTGCTGACAGGCTAAATGGGAGGACAGTAAACTTATTGTGGCTGTTGTTCACCACAAACCTGAGGTATCTTCTGTGTGGTGGAATTATTGCTATGTGAAAGTACACGTCCTTCAAGTCGAGGCTGCTGTACCAGTCTCCTGGATCCAATGAGGGAATAATGGTGGCCAAAGAGAACATGCAGAACCTGAGTTTCTTGATGAACTTGTTGAGCTCCCGCAGGTCCAGGATGGGCATGAGGCCACCCTTGGCTTTCAGTATTAGGAAATACCAGGAGTAGAAACCTTTTCCCCTTTGCTCCTGAAGAACCTCTTCCACTGCCCCTACTGAAGGGAGGGAGTGCACTTCCTGTATTAGAAGTTCTTGTGAGAAGGGTCCCTGAAGAGGGATGGGGAAGGGGGTGGAAGGACACAGAATTGGATGGAATATCTCCTTTCTTCTGTGCGGAGCACCCAGTGCTCAGAGGTGATATGGGACCATGCATGGTAGAAAGGGATAGATGGGAGGAAAAGATAAGAGGAGATGGATCCAGTTGTGGTACTGGTGTGCCATCCTTGACCGCATCTTCAAAAGGAATGGTCTGGGGCTGGGCAGCAGCTTGGACTGGCCCAAGCCCTGCCCTGAGGAGGGGTTCTGCATTATTCTACTGCTCCTATTCCTCCTACAAGGAATGTCCTAATGGTTCTGAGGTTGGTAGAACCTAGAGGGAGGTTCTGAACAAAATGCCTATGTTGAGTGGTCAGTATATGGAGCCCCAAACATCTAAGTGTGTCCCTTAAGTCTTTCAGACTATGGAGTCTCTTATCAGTTTTGCCGGAAAAGAGGGCTTGTTTGCTGGATCTCATGAGGCAGACCAGAGACCTGCAACCAGGAACCCCTCCTCATTACAAAGCCCATGGCGATTACATAAGGCTGCATCTGCTGCATCCAATGCCGCCTGCAGGGAAGCTCGGGAGATCAGTTTTCCCTCCTCCACCAGTGCCAAGAACTCCGTATGAGTGTTCTGAGGCAGAAGCTCTGCAAACTTGGCCATCGCAGCGCAGGTGTTGTGTGCGTATCTGCTCACGATGGTATATTGGTTAGCAATGCAGAGTTGTAGTCCTTCAGTGGAATAGACCTTCCTGCCAAAAAGGTCAAGTCTTTTTGCCTCCCTATTCTTAGGAGAGGTGCCCTGTTAGCCCTGGCGCTCTTGCTGATTGGCCTCATCAACCACTAGGGAGTCAGGGGAAGAGTGGGTATATAAATGTTCATATCCCTTAGAAGGGACAAAGTACCGCCTCTTGTTCCTCTTAGCTGTAGGGGCCAGAGATGCAGGGGTCTGCCACAGGGTTTTTGTCATCTCTATGATTGTCCTTATTAAGGGCAAGGTGACACAAGAGGGACCAGAGTGTGCAAGGATGTGACCGACTGGGTCTGATTCCTCCACCACCTCCTCCGTCTGTATGCCCAGGTTCTGGGCAGCATGGCATAAGAACTGCCGGAGGACCCTGTTATCCTCCAAAGCTGAGGCCAATGACATCCCTGCCACCACTTCATCTGGGGAGGATGAGGAGGGGAGGTCTGCCAGTGGACCCTGCTCACTCCCTTCAGCACCCCATGGGTCTCACGGCATGCCATATTCCACAACTTGCGGTACTGGGCCCACTAGGGGCAGAAATATCGGTGCCAAGGCAGGTGCTGAGGTTGCTGGTTCCGGCGATGCAGATATCATCGACGCTGGTGGAATCGAAGCTGTAGCCACCAGTGGTACCGCTGATAGGAGGGTTGGTGCCAAGCTGTAGGGGGCAACAGCAGTGCCGGTGCTTCTGTTGGCAGTGCCGCTGCCAGCAGTGCCAGCATTGCCTGCGGGTGGGGCAAAGGATGTGGAGGACACCAACACTGACCTAAATCTTGGGCACTGGACCTGTCCCTGGCAATACTCCCAGGGTGTCCAAAAGGGCCACTATGATGAAGGTTGCCACTGTGGAGGCCATGGTGCCGGGCTGGGCTGGTGGTCATGGCAGAATCTGGACTTCCTGCTCCTTGTCCCATTGGAGTGATAAGAGTCTGCCTCTGACTCCGAGGCCTCAGAGTCGGAGCACCACGGAGGAGCAGTACCCTGGGCTGCTGGAGAGCAGTGCTGAGAGGTCAGGGACTGGTGTCACTCCCCTGTGTGGGTGGGCCGTGCTGGGAAGAGGTGCACCAGAGATGGGGATCGGCGCGCCATCAGCGTTGGTTTTCCCCTCAACTGAAAGTGGGGTCACACAGTCACCAGCGATTTGTCTTTCCTCTGTGGGGAGGACAGTGCCATGAGGCGTATAAGGTCCTTAGCTGCCTCAAATTTCCTCCAGCATTGAGGGGAGCTGGAGGTGATCACCTTGATGTTCTGGGGTCCATTGAGGGTTCAGACTCAACTGAACCCCAACCAGGCCAGGAGTCAACGAGAGCCTAGAGGGCTGGAGGGATGAGGTGGCCTGGCTCAGGAAGCTTTTCAATGCCGCTGGTCCCTTGACCTTTAGAGGGGGAGAGCGACTCCTCTCCAGCCTTTTCTTCTTTTGTGGCACTGGGGACTGAGAGCAGTGCCACACCGAAGAGGGCTTTTTATGGGCGGAGCCGTGGTGGTACCAAAAGACCTTAGGGTCCTTGTTCAGCACCGGCTCACGCACCATCAGCACCAGAGCACTGCAGACTGACAAGGAGGTGCTCAGCATGGGGTTCTGCAGAACCTGGGTCAAAATGTGGCTTGAGTGCCACTCCTATCAGCAGGATCTTAAGCCTTTGCTCCCAGTCTTTAAAGGTCTTAGGGTGAAAACCCTTGCAGATCCTGCACTCATCCTTTTGTGGCTCTCCCCGAGGCACTGCAGACAAGAAAAGTGTGGGTCACTCTTGGGCATAAACTTTCCACGGTTCTCGCAGAGTTTGAACCCTGGGAACCCAGGCATATCCCAGAGTCGGGGAAGACCTTGTGCGGGGGAGGGAATGCCCCAAAAACACAACAACTACAAGAACTAACCACTATTTTAACTAACTAACTATTTACACTATTTTACAATTAAAACTGAAGATGACACTGCCAAAAGCTATTGCAAGCAAGAGCAAGTGATGTTCCAGCTAGCCATCACCAGCGATAAGAAGGAACTGAGGGGGTGGGGGGTCTGCAGGGCTCTATATTGGGTGCCATAAAGGCGCGACTCCAGGGAGCGCCCAGGCCAACCCTATGGACGCTGCTAAGGGAAAAATCTTCCTGCTGGCATGCACGCGGCACGCACAAACCTGATTGGAATAGACATGAACAAGCACTTGAAGAAGAATAAATGTTATTCTCTCTCCAATACTCCTGTCTGTTATTACATTCTCTGAATCATTCATGATTTGTAGACCGGTGTCATGTCTTACTTAAGTCCTCTCTAAATTAAACAGTCCCTGGCTTCCTCATGAAGAAAGCTCTCCAGACCTGTTGTCATCTTCACCACTCATCTCACAACTCCTTCTACTTTGCCAAAGGGAGAGAGATTTGTTTGTTAGCAGGATGAGAAATGAACACTCTGAGTTCTATGTACAGACACACCACTGAGGTCTATAAAGACATTAGAATGTTTTTCATTATTATTTTGTAACCAATTCTTTATAAATATTATATACAAAAAACCAAACAAGAAAAACAACCCTATATTAAAAGAAATGTTATTGCAAAATCAAGCACTCAACATTTAGGAAATGTAAGACTTACAGTTGTGTGTGCAACCTTAATTTTTGTGTCCAGCCTGAGCACTGAATGAGTCAATAGTACTTTGGAAAAAAATGTTATGTAATCTCATAAAATTTATGTGGAACGCGTTGCTAGAGGATGTTGTAAAGTATAACTGGGTTCAAACAGAATTAAATAAATTCATGAAGAATAGGTCCACCAATAGCTATTAGCCAAGGCAGTCAGAGATGTAACCAAATTCTCTGGTGTCCATAAACCTCTGAGTGCCAGAAGCTGGGACTCGATGACAGGGGTGGATCACTTGATAATTGCCCTGTTCTGTTCATTCCCTCTGAAATGTTTGGCACAGGCTACTGTCAGAAGATAGGACACTGGGCTAGATGGACAACTGAACTGACCCAGTATGGCCATTCTTATTTTCTTCAGTACCTTTATAACATTATATTGGATGAATACTAGGAGTGTTGCTACAAATTAAATCAGTTTTTATCTAACTATATATAACGTGCCTAGCACCTGAGAATGCTATATTTCTCCAGCTGAGCCTTATAAAACAACAGCTTAGGTTGAAAGAGGGATCCTAAAACGAGCAACATAACAAACAGTGAACTTCTTAGTAAAAAACGGGGAAAGTTTGAAGTGGTATACAAGGTTTACAGTTTTCTTCTCAGCACCCCCACTATAAAAATTGTTCCAACATCCCTATCGTCTAATCATCACAGAGGCCTATCAAAACCTAATGAGCCATTGTGGGACATCACAATACAAAGAGTTTGTTAATTGCCCCTTTACACCCATGAAGAGGCTATGTGAAAAGGGTTCATCCCCTCAGCTTGAATTCTGGAAGAAAGAAATCAAAACATCTGACAAGAAAATTTTTCATCTCTGTTTTGCTGTTTGGACTCCCACATGGCTGGAGCTATGAAACAGAAGCAGAGATCTCCAGGGTCAATCTGGGTTAGCTCTAAAAGACATTCACAGTTGACAGATTATTACAACTCTGTCACCTTTTAAAACCATAGACTGTAACTCATGTGTGTATAGATATTTGCCTGCTTTAACCTTGTAATAACTCATTTATTTTTCCTAGTTAATAAATCTTTAGTTAGTTTACTACAGGATTAGTTACAAGTGTTGTCTTTGGTGTGAGATCTAGGGAACAAATTGAAGTAGGGCAAGTCTGGTCTCTTGGGACTGGGAGGAACCTGAATATTTTGTGAGCTTTGGTATATAGCAACCAATTATCACTAAGTCCAGCTTGCCTGGATGGCAAAATACCTGGAATGCCCAGAGGGATTGTCTGTGACTCCATAGTAAGAACGTTATACTGCTTTAGGTGTTCACACTTATTACTGGGTTGGTGAAATCTATAATTATAGAACATACAACCAGTTTGGGATCTCTGCCTTGCTTTTTGAGAAGTCTGCCCTGAGCTTGGCACTCATAGTCAGGAACCACTCCAGACAGTGTGACTACAGGGTTTTAAAGTAAGAAATGTGTGAGGAGAAGAAAAATTTGGAGATTCAAGAGAAGGAAAGTTTCCTAAACTAGGAAGGTGTCAGGTTTCTTGTGGAAGGATTATGGCTATTTCAGACAAAACTTACCTGTATTAACAGAATTTTAACAGATCATACATATTGTATTGCTTATTGAAGCTAATAGAAAAATCCAAAATGTCTTCTATGGGCATTTTTAAAAAAAATGCATTTAATTTGAAGTTTCCTGTAAAAATGTTGAAATTTAAAAAAATCTTTTAGATTTTGGTAAAAAATTTCCATTTTTGAAAACCCTCCAAAATATATCTGAGAAGTCAGTTTTGATGAGAAGTTGGAAAACTTCAACCAAAATGGAAAAAGCATTTTTTCATCAAGAAACGTTTCAACAAAAAATATTGACCTGCTCTGTTGCTTATCATTAAATACTTCTCATCCGTTACCCTAATTTATGATTTTTTAAAAATCTAGAACATATTGTTTAAGGTCAAAAGGTCATAAGAAAAAGCAGACAGATGTGTACAATCTTTTTAAAGAGACCAGCATAATTGATCAAAATTAATGAAAAATCTGCTGATAAACGATTACATAAGAAGTGCCTCCCTGCCACCTCATGAGATGTGCTACACAGGGATACTTTTTAAAAAGTGCAATGACTACATGAAAGTACAGAATAGTAGGGTTTTTTTGTTTGTTTGTTTTGGTGCCAGTGCAAAAGGAGGAGAAGGGAGAGTACTTATGGGGCAGGAAAAACTATCTAGAAAATCCCACCACATGAGAAGATTTTTTTCAAATTATCATTATTACCATTTTAAAATTGTAAATGTTGGAATGTAAAACCAACACACTGGGCTTGATCCTGTCCCTGCTAAAGTCAATGGGAATTTTGCTCTTGACTTCTGTGAGAACAGAATTAGGCTCACAAACTGCATTGGTTCTCACAATAGAATTGGATGCCATCAATGCCATTGGATTGGTTTATTAGTATTTTATTATTGTTTTCAAACAGAAGGTGTGAACGTTTTAAAGATTTTTTCGTCTTAAAAGAAACCTAAAACCTTTCAGATTTAAACAGCTGTATGAGAGATGAGTGTTAGATAAATTGTAATATTGGATATTTGAAAGAAAGGAGTTACTTCAAGGAGGAGGAAATGAAATAAAAGCTCTGAAGGGTCATGGGACTTGGAAATAGTTATTTAATTTTGCTTCAGCAACTATATGAAACTAAAATGTACTACTTCTTTAAATCCCTGTAGGATGTATTATTTGTTTTGCTAAGCAGTAAGTATCACCAAAAGCTTTCTCTCCAGGGTCAAAATGTCAGGAAATTAATGTAATATATTCAAAGGGTTATTCTGACTATAGGCAGAGTTTTAAAATTGGTTCAACTGAAGTTAACGCTGCTTCAGCTATTTTGTGGCCAGAATAAAAATGCAGATCTACTTCTAAATAAAATACAGTAAGCTAGTATTCTGTACAAAATGTCTTGTAGCAAAAGATTTGATAAAGACCCCAGAAAAATGGTGCTGAGTTGTCTCTGTTTGAGTTTATCTGTCTATCTCTAATATACAAAGCCACATTTATTACTTTATCTTACTCAATATTTCATTTTGTGCTTTGTTAAAATGAAGTATTTTATATTAAAAGTTGGATGTATATTAAACTAATCACTTCTTACAGCACCTTCTTTTTTCTGAACTTTCTTTGCACGCTAATGAAAATACCCAGAATCCACCTGAAACATATAGTCTTAATCATACTTTAAATATGTATAAGAACTAGGCCCAGTGAAGATCTATTTCCTAACAATGATATGAACTGGGTTAAAAACTTATAAAAGGCTGTAGCTGGCAGTGCTCAAGCCCTGAGCATGGTTCACTACTAGCTGCTGACCTGCAAGAGGGAAAGATGAAGCATGTACAAGAACTACTCCTCAACAGCCTTGTGCTAGCCATCAGTGGCATAAAGCACTAGTTTTGAGACTTGAGCCGGAGTCCATTGAAGTGAATGGAAAACTCTCATGTTTAAGATACATCTAAGAACTCTACACCACCAGGATGTCCCCCAGTTTTGGTCTTTCCCAGGTTAGCCCCTCAACAATTTAGAGTAAGAGGCTTGCTGAAACTGGGTACAGCCTAACCAGTACAGGATACGGACTGAGAAAGAGTCAGTTTTCTACTGGGAGTTTGGGTTACATGAAGCAAATTAATTCTCTAAAATGATAAACTGCTGTTTCCATAATAGATTGTAATAAAAATAAATTGGACTCATTTAACAATGGTTTAGTTGAGTTTTTTTATGATTTTTTTTCTCTTTCCTGACACTCTTCCAATTTTTCTCTGATAAACTTGCTTTTAATTAAAATAATGAAATATTGGACCTGGTGATTAATGGAGGTGGAAATTACTACTGGGCACCTTGGGATACTCTTGGAGATAAAGACTCTCTTTGCTGTTATCGAGAGAGAGAGAGAGAGAGAGAGAGAGAGAGAGAGGGAAACAGAGCTGTTATGGTGTAAGGCATGTGACTCTGAAATGGGAAATGTGGGTCCTATCCTAGAAGATACTAACTGCTTCCGGTCGAGCACCTTAAAAATCAGAGTTCTAGACATGCAACATTCCAGAATGGCCTTTTGCTGTAATCTCTGCTTATTGCCTATTGTTGCTGCAGCTGTCAGCAGTCAGTTTAGTATTCTCTATCAGTTCAGTCATTTTCATTCATATCCCATTTTCCTAAATTGTAATGGTTTATTCCTTTATATTCTATACATTATAGGCATATTTAGGCACACAAAGAGCTCTGGTACCTGTTGCACACTAATTGGTCCATTACACATGCACTACACATGGACACTACACATGCACACTAAATCTTTTTGTGCACACCAACAGGGTTTACAAGGACCAATTAGTGCACAACACATTAGTGTGCTTTAGAAATCACACCCGCAGAGTGTGTATTGCTCAGTGTAGACATGCCCTTAGGTTAATAGTTTGCTGTGGTCTCGATTCTGTTTGCATACTTGACAAATGGCTATTTTCTCATTGAATAACAAGTACAGTGCTAACCTAACTCTTACATGGTAGATCTCCAGCAAAAAACTAAAAAAAAAAAATCACATATTCTGTATGTAAGAGTTATTTACTTTAAATTTTTAATTTTTATTGACTATCAGCCATTCATCTTTTATTGTCTTTTCTTCTGAAATACACCATAAATTTAACTCCATGTGAGCTATTGTTTAAATATAATAGTTCAGCAGTGGCAGGATATGGATCTTATTAATGTGAGGGCAGAAGAAAGAGCCATGTGTTATTAAAGGAACTCATAAAACTGCACAAGAAATTTCAAAGGTAAAGAGCATTTTATGACTTTTTGTACTGCTAAAATATGAGCACATCAGAAAGCCAGAAGTGAGGAAAGCTGAGCACCTGAATACTAACGATAGTATCAGCTGCAAGTATCTGATATGTCACACTTCCCAGAGCAGGAGTCCAGAGTTGTACAGATGAAGAGTCAACTTATTTTAGGAACTCTGGTCATTTCCTTGCTTATTTTCATTACTGCTTTTGTTAGTCATTGAAAAGCATCATTTGATTTGTCTCCATATTTTTCATCCTTCCCCTACCCAAGGCTCCAATTAAGTCAACAAGTCAACAATTAACCAAGGAAGTTTTCACAGGACTGCTACTCATCCCATCAGTGCTACAACCTACTCAGTCACAAGGTTTTCTGTAGTGATACCATTGTTGCCCTCATCTCCTGTGACTAAATGCACTGTTTCTGCAGTGTTCCTAGTCCTTGGCATGCAATTCTGGACCTGTGAACCAAGTCTAGGGGTTCTAGTATGCAAAAGTGTAGCAAGGTCACCCAGGTTGGGTGTAGACCACTTACCATTGCTAGCAATCTGCATCTTCTTTGTGTAGGCATGGAGAAGGAGGGACTTGGAACACGCTGAATTCACAGACTAAACTATGGACTACTGAAAGGAAGACTTATGGTCTGGGCATTTCCTCCTTCTCTTGTTCCATGGTGATCTGGAGGAGAAGGCTGAGCGCCAGGGCCTGAGAAACTGGGTGCTTCAGCATGACATGCTTGACTTTAGCAAAGCCAGGAAACAATCTAGGGAACATGCCTTCAGATTGACTGCCACCTTGATGATTGACAGTGGAGTCAGGACACACAGTCTGCATTAGTGGAAATTACAGCTGGTGAAAAAAAAATGGTTTTTTTAGAACAATTTTCCATTGAAAAATGCAGCTTTGTTGAAATCAAAACTTTTATAGGAACATGATGATTTTAATGAAATTTTTGATGGAAAAGTCAATATTGCAACATTCTATTTTGACTTTTTCATTTTGATTCATTTTGTTGTGACTTTTATGCTAAATAAAATATTAATATTAACATTATGTATGTACTATATAAGTCAAAATGAAACATTTCAACACTATTGAAACAAAATGTTTTGATGGTTCCAAATTGAAATTTTTCAGAATGTTGTTTGTCAGGAAATATCAAAATTTTCACTTTTCGTTTGGATTTGGAATGACATTTTATCCAAATGGTGGAATTTCTCACGGAACGCGCATTCCAGTTCTTTACCAGCTGTATGGGCAGCTGTGTCTCATGTATTTGTCTGCCACGAGAGTTGGAATGGGTAAACGTGTTGCTTAATCTACCTAGTTAAATGCTGATTTATCATGCAGTCATCTAAAGAGATCACTTAGTTAAACCGACAAAGTAGCTATTCTAGCACAGACGTAATCTCTGCAAATAGCACCACACCGTGGAACATAATGGTGCCCCATGTGCCAATAGTTGAATAGTCACTCTTTCTATATGATGATGAACACAAACTTTTTAGGAGATCTCAATTTTTTCCACAAGTAATAGCAGGCATGAATCTTATTTATGCTAAAGCCATTTTACACCACTTGGACAACATGCAGAGAGTTTAAATTGGGAGCAAATTACATTTACACACTGTGACAAAGTTCCTGCTCTACCTTGGTGGGTCTTGCGCTTATTGGCAGATTTGCTTGCCTTGAAGCTTCACGGCAGCCCTCAGCTTGGCCATTTTTCTGAACCCACAGTCCAGGTCAACTCCTCCTGTGTCTGACCAGGAGTTGGGAGGATTTAGGGGGAACCCAGTCCTGCCCTCTACTCTGGATTCCAACCCAGGGCTCTGTGGAATGCAGCTGTCTAGAGTGCCTCCTGGAACAGCTGCGTGACAGCTACAACTCCCTGGGCTACTTCCCCATGGCCTCTTCCCAACACCTTCTTTATCCTCACCATAGGATCTTCCTCCTGGTGTCTGATAATGCTTGTACTCCTCAGTCCTCCAACAGTCCATGTTCTCACTCTCAGTTCCTAGTACCTCTTGCTCCCAGCTCCTCTCACACACACACACCACAAACTGAAGTGAGCTCCTTTTTAAAACCCAGGTGCTCTGATTAGCCTGCCTTAATTGATTCTAGCAGCTTCTTGATTGGCTGCAGGTGTTCTAATCAGCCTGTCTTAATTGTCTCCAGAAGGTTCCTGATTGTTCTGGAACCTTCCCTGTTCCCTTACCCAGGGAAAAGGGACCTGGTTAATTGGGGACCAATTGCTCTTCCTCTGATTGCTCTCCTGTAGCCCTCCGGCCTGGAGGGAGAAGGCGGCGGTGGTGGCGGTGGTGGCGGCGGCGGCGGCGGCGGCAGCAGCTGTTGCTGCTGCTGCTGCTGCTAGGTCCTGGGCTCTCCCTGCTGCTGTTGCTGCTCCGGCTGCTTCCCTAGCTAGGCCAGACACCACCCCCTCCTCCTCTGCTACCTGGTTGCTGGCTGGCTGCCGGACCCCCCACCTTTAGGTGCTGCTACTGCTCCAACTGCAGCCCCTGAAGGGGGGCCTGCTGGCCTGCTCCCCAGAAGGGGGGAGTGAGGGACCCCAGCCGTTGCTGCTGTGGACACCACCACCACCTGAGATGGGTCCTTCCTGCCTGCCTGGACCACTACCTGGAGTTCCTGGAGCTTCTGCTGCTGCGGAGTCTGCTGCCTGGAGCTGCTGAAGCCCCGAGGAGGAGACGAGGATCATCTACCAGTGGGAGAGCACCTAGAGACTTTGCAGACCACCGTGGAGGGGGCCTTAAGACTGAGTAACTTTCACACTGTGCTCTTGTGGTGAGGGTCTTGACCATGTTTCCAGGGACACAGGGGGTGTGATGTGGAGCTGCCCCCCGATCTATCTGTGTGCCCCCCCAACCTCCACCAGTACCACCACCACCACTGCCGGAATTCCACCCTGTGTCGGCGACTGACCCCTAACCCCTGATTGCCCCCCATCCAGCCCACCCCTTTTGGCACCCTCCTCCCCTGCCTGCAGCCTAGCGGGGAGACATGGTCGACCTGCTTCCCCTCTCCCCTCCTTCTTCTGGTATCTCCCTTTCCCTCCCTGCTCACGATGGTGGGGGACAAGATGGGTAGGGCCCCTCCAGCAGCCCCAGCTACCCCTCCCCAACCTGCCCCTCCATCACCCCCCACCAAGCCTCTATCTCTGCTGCTGAGCCATCTGCCACCGCTCCTGCTGGGGTGCCAGCAGTGACGGGCACCAGGATGACCTCCACTGCTGCCATGTCCTTCTCCCCCTCAGATTGTGGGGGAGCCCCCCAGCTGGCGGGAAGGACCAGGGTAAGAAGAAGGGAAAGGGCCCCGCTAAAAAGACCAGGCCCTCCATGGCAGGGGCTGCCCCCACCGGCCGTGGTGTCCCTCCCTGCTGTTCCCTCCACCAGCTCTGCGGGTGTCCCTCCCCCAGCCCCCAGGGCGTATGCCTAAGTGGCAGCAGCCCCCCCACCTTTCCCACCATGACCAGGAAGCACGGCGTCTGTTGCCTCTTGGTGCCCTCCTCACCCCATGTGGATACCTACGTGCGGGCATTGGCCAGGGTGGTGTAAAGCAAGTTCAAAATGTAAGGCAAGTTCGTCTTCTTAGCATCGGAGGCCGCCGCTCAGGAGGCAGTGGAGAAGGGCCTGGCGCTGGGGCATGTTCGTCCCCTTGGAGCCGCTAGAGGACCTGGGCATCTGCCTGGTCCTGACCTCCGTCCCTCCCTTTCTTCCCAATGCCGCCCTGTTACCCGCCCTCTCTACCCTGGAGAAACCCATCTCTATTATCAACCCTCTCCCATTGGGCTGCAAAGACCCCGCCCTCCGTCACATCCTCTCGTTCCGCCGGCAAGTGCAGCTTAAACTGCCACCGGCGGCGCGTGACGGAGAGGCACTCGAGGGTTTTTTTCTGGTCCTCTACCAGGGGGCCCATTACCGGGTGCACTACTCCATAGGGGTGGCCCGGTGCTACCTCTGCCGGGTGACGGGACACGTCCGGAGGGATTGCCCCTTGGCCCAGCAAGGAGGGGCATCCAGGACCCCCGAGCCTTGGCAGAGCACCAGCCCTGTCATCGCTGGCACCCCTTGTTGCCTGGCACCTGAAACCACCCCTCCTTCTTCCCAGTCCACCATTACTCCCACTTGGGCCCAAGGGGCATCTCCCCCACTATGCCCAGATGAGCGGGAGAGCCCCGCCCCCGCTGTTTGCAATCTGACGGGGCCTGTGGAGGAGGGTGCGGCAGAGACACCGCCGGGCATGGGAGAGGGCCCGCCCCAAGGAGAATCTTCCCTCCCTTGTGCTGCCCCACCGTTATCCCCTCGACTCCCTGAGCCATCGCCTCTGCCCCCTGACACGACCCATGCTAGCCAGCCCCCGGATGATGCCATGGAGGGCTGGGCCCTAGTCCAGGGGAAGCGGGGCAAGCAGAAGGCTCGAGCTCCACTCCTTCCATCTGATGCGGAGGCCTCCCGGAAGACCAGGATGGGGGGCACCGATGCCGAGCCTTCTGCTTTACCCACGGGTGTGTTCCATCCACCGGTGCCAGCTGAGGAAGACGTGGCAGCACTGGAAGGCAGTGTCTCCCCTCCATGGGAGTCCCTCCCCTCCAAGGCCCCCGAGGGAGCCCCCTGCCCTGGCGCCATCTGAAACCTCAGTGAGCCCGAGGCGACCGTCGCGTCAGGTGCCGCCGGGGAGAATCCCAGGGTGGTGGAAAACGTTTTCCCATCCATATATGAGGAGATCGAGGCCCTGGGTCTGACCCCAGTCACCCAGGGGGAGGATGACCCTATGCCAGCGGGTCTCAATCTGGGCAACTTCACTCCAGCCCCCCTTTCCCCATGCTCCCTCCCCCTAACCATTGCTTCCACTCCCACCTCTGAGGAGCCCCTGGACTCCTCCATCAACCCGGCTGCAGATGGCACCCCGCTGAGGGCCACCAAGCCTGTTGAGGTGACGGCCAGTGCCACGTGGCTGGGACCTGAGCCACCAGGGCACCCCTCATTGGGGAGGAGCAATCGACCCCCTTCCCAGGATGGGGCCCTACAGAAGATAGTCCACCTCCTGATGCCGTGGCTGCCAAATCCATTGTAGAGCCTGCACTCAGCATCACTGAGAGCCCTCTCCCAGCCCAGAATCTCGCCTCTAACCCTGCCCCGTCCCTATCCCATCCACCTCCCGAGATGTTATTGCCGCCCCTGGTGCTGTCTCCTTCCCTTTTCCAATAGATGACCCCCAGGGAGCAGCCTTTGTGTTTACTCTTCCCGACCCATCAGGAACTGCTATCCTCGCTCTTCTGCCCCCTATCGCCCCAGGGTTCGAGGCAGGCCTAGTGGCGCCAACCCAACAGGAGCCCCATCAGGGGTCCGCACCCTGTCTGTCTGTCTCAGTGGGCCACGGGGCTGTACCAAGGGCCCCATCGGGGAGTAACCACCCCCCCATGCGCTGTGAGAGGAGTTGCGGAAGTTTTTAGAAGATGTCCATGGTTCCCGCATCAAAGTACAACTTGCTCTCCAGCGATGGGGAGACTTTCATCAAATCCTCGGGGCCACAAGGGCCCTCATGGGGGAGGGTAAAGAGACCGGGAAGCAAGGTGCCGCGGCCTACCAGCGGGTCCGTCTCTTCCGTGACTCCTTACTCACCTACGGGGTAGGTCACGGACTGTTGTGCGGTCCGTCGGGAGCCGCGAGCGTCCCTGCCGGCAAGGATCCCCCCCAGCCCTCTTCTTGGCACCTCTTACCATCGCAACATTGAAGACCCGCAGCTGTAGGATGGGTCTCCGCAGGTCCCAGGTGCTCTCCTTCCTTCGGGAGGAGGGGTACTCTGTGGTTTTCCTGCAGGAGACCCATACGGATTCGACCGCCGAAGACAGCTGGCGGCTGGACTGGGGGGACAGGGTCTACTTTAGCCATCTCACAGTTTGTATGGCTGGAGTGGCGACCCTGTTCTCCTCCGACCTACGGCCCGAGGTGCTGGGGGTCGCCGAGGCTGTGCCGGGCCGCCTGCTGCACCTCCAGGTCCATATGGAAGGGCTCGTAGTCAACCTAGTTAACATCTATGCCCCAGCAGTGAGCCTGGAGACGCTGCAATTCTATCAGCAGGCATCCGCCTTCCTTGGCACATTGGATCCTCATGAGTGCCTAGTCCTGGGAGGGGACTTTAACATCACCCTTGAGGAGCGGGACCGCTTGGGGATTGAGTAGAGCCCGGCCGCCGCTGCTGTCCTCCAGGAGATAGTCGAACACCACCCCCTGGTGGACGTCTGGCGCAACCACCACCCAGATGATACTTCTACGTTCACCTTTGTCCAGGTGGAGGTCCTTCGGTCGAGCCACTCCCGGTTGGACCGCATTTATTTATCACGCTTCCATCTTTCACGAGCCCACTCCTCTAGCATCCCCATTTTCTGACCACCATTTAGGCACCGTAACAGCCTCACTCTGCACGGAGAGGCCGGGGCCGGCCTATTGGCATTTCAACAACAGCTTGCTGGAGGATGCAGGCTTTGTGGCATCCTTCTGGGAGTTCTGGCTGGCATGGCAAAGGCAGCAGCGTGCCTTTCCCTCGGCACGGCGGTGGTGGGACAAAGGGAAGGTGCGCGCCCGGCTCTTCTGCCGTGACTACATCCGGGGCGCCAGCCGATGGAGGGATGCGGCAATAGAGCAGTTGGAATGGGAGGTCTTAGAGCTGGAGAGGCATCTGGCCACCAGCCCCGAGGATCTGCCCCTCTGCGGAGCGTGCCGGGAGAAGCAGGAGGAGCTCCGGGCCCTCGAGGACCATCGGGCCCAGGGTGCCTTTTTTCGATCCCACATCCATCTCCTTCAGGAGATGGATCGCGGCTCCCGCTTCTTCTATGCCCTGGAGAAAAAGAGGGGGGCCAAGAAACACGTCACCTGCCTTCTGGCAGAAGACGGCACCCCCTTCATGGATCCGGTGGAGATGTGCGGGAGGGCGAGAACCTTCTACGCAAGCCTTTTCTCCTCGGATCCGACTGATACTAACTCTTGCAGAGTGCTGTGGGAGGAGCTCCCTACGGTCAGCGTGGACGACCGAGACCGGCTAGAGCTGCCTCTCACTCTGGCCGAGTTCTCGGAAGCCCTCCGTCGCATGCCCACCAATAAATCTCCAGGCATGGACGGGCTGACCGTGGAGTTCTACAGCATGTTCTGAGACGTTCTCGGTCCAGACCTAGTCACTGTCTGGGCCGAGTCTTTGCAAAGCGGGGTCCTCCCTCTTTCGTGCCAGCGAGCTGTGCTGGCCTTATTGCCGAAGAAGGGGGACCTCTGCGATTTACGAAATTGGTGTCCCGTCTCGCTCCTCAGAACAGATTACAAAGTCATGGCAAAAGCAATCTCGCTGAGACTAGGGTCCGTGCTGGCGGACGTGGTCCATCCAGACCAGACCTACACCCTCCCGGGCTGCAGCATCTTCGACAACCTATATCTGGTCCGGTACCTTTTGGAACTCAGGTGTAGGGATGGTCTGTTTTTCACCCTCCTGTCCTTAGATCAGGAGAAGGCGTTCGACAGGGTGGATCACAGGTATCTCCTGAGCACTCTGCAAGCGTTTGGCTTTGGACCCCAGTTTGTGGGTTTTCTCCGGGTGCTGTACACCTCTGCATAGTGTCTGGTCAGGCTCAACTGGACCCTGACCGAACCAGTCAGCTTCGGGTGAGGAATATGGCAGGGGTGCCCCCTCTCGGCCCAGTTGTACGCTCTGGCAATCAAGCCCTTCCTCTGTCTCCTCCGAAGGAGGTTGACAGGGTTGGTGCTGTGGGAGCCGGAGCTGCAGATGGTCCTGTCGGCGTACGCTGATGATGTGCTCCTCGTGGTCCAGGACCCGGGTGACTTGGTGCGGGTGGAGGCTTGCCAGGCCATCTATTCGGCAACCTCCCCCGCACTGATCAACTGGGTCAAGAGCTCTGGCTTGGTGGTAGGGGACTGGTGCAGGTGAGCTCCCTCCCACCCATGCTTCAGGCCATCCGGTGGAGCGCGGGTCCGCTGCTCTATCTTGGCGTTTACCTTTCTGCCACGCATCCGCCTCCGCCGGAGAACCGGCAGAATTTAGAGGGCGGCGTGATAAAGCGGCTCTGGAAATGGACAGAACTACTCCGGTGCCTCTCCCTTCGAGGGAGAGTGCTGGTGCTTAATCAACTTGTCCTGTCCATGCTCTGGGCTCAACACCCTGGTCCCAGTCCCGGGTTTCCTGGCCAACCTCCGGACATCGATTCTGGAGTTCTTTTGGTCAGGACTGCACTGGGTCCCTGTAGGGGTTCTCCATCTACCCCTGGAGGAGGGAGGGCAGGGCCTGAAATGTCTGCTTACTCAGGTCCATGTCTTCTGCCTCCAGGCCCTGCAGAGGCTCCTTTATGGTGCAGGTAGTCAGGCATGGAGCATATGGGCGCACGCCTTCCTGCACCCCTTCTGAGGGCTCCGATATGACCGGCAACTCCTTTATCTCCATCTGAGAGGTCTTCTGCGAGACTTCTCCGGGCTGCCGGTCTTCTACCAGGACATCCTCCAGACCTGGAAACTGTTTTCAACGACCAGGTCTGTGGCGGCCACCGAGGGGGGCAAATTTCCTCGCGGAGCCCCTGCTACACAACCCCCAGCTCCATGTGCAGGTGGCAGAGTCCCGTTCGGTGCATCAGAGGTTGGTCCTGGCAGAAGTCACAACAGTCGGAGACCTCCTGGACTATGACCGGGGAGACTGGCTGGATCCCCTGACGCTCACTCAGCGCATGGGGCTCTCCAGACTTTGTACTCCCCCGCGCATACTTCAGGAGTTGAGGGCTACTTTGCCATCCGCTGCTCGGGTTTATCTCGACCGAGTCCTGCACGAGGGCACGTCCCGCCCACCCTCTACCCCAGTCCCACCGGACCTTTTAATTGGACCCCTGTCCCGTGGACCCAACTGACCCCCTCACCCCTTCACTGGAAGCTGGCTGCACGAGATGCAGCCTGTCTTTCAAACCGCGCCAAGAAAACATCTATACATGCTCGTGCTCCACACCCTTCACGCACTCACCCTCATGTCCTGCCCTGATACAAAATGGCGGGACCTCCTGCCACCTTTGGAGGGTGAGGAGCCCCGGTGGGCCAGCCTATATTCCACCTTAGTCCCAAGGCCCGCCGGGGATGTCAGTTGGCGGCTCCTTCTTGGAGCCATGAGCACAGGCGTGTTCTTGGTGCGGTTCACCTCGATCCCAGACACCTGCCCCTTTTGCAGTGTGAGGGAAACCCTGGCACACATATACCTGGAGTGTGCCAGGCTGCAGCCCCTATTCCGGCTCCTCACCAATATTTTATTATGTTTTTGGTTGCACTTTTCCCCTCACCTTCTTATTTATGCACTCCCTATCCGTGGCCCCACAAAGTCACAGGATCTCCTGGTCAACCTCCTCCTGGCCCTAGCTAAAATGGCCATCTATAAAACCAGAGTGAGGAGGTTGGCCGATGGAGTCTCCTGTGGGTGTGGGGCCTATTTCCGATCCTCGGTCCATTCACGTATCCAGGAAGAGTTCCTCTGGACAGCATCCTCTGACTCCCTTGACACCTTTGAGGAGCAGTGGGCGCTGTCCGGGGTTCTCTGCTCAGTGTCCCTGTCCAGTTCCCTTCGTTTGACCCTTTGACCACATTCCTGTCCCTGTTATTTCATTAGTTTTCCCCCGGAATTATTTGGTATCTAGGTCCTGTGGATCCCCCTTTTAGGCTGGGGGGGATCCTTTACCAGTGGATGGGCTTCGCCCACCCACTTCCCGGATCCCAATAGGATTACTCTCCTGTCTGGCCCGACCCTGTCACAAAACATAAAGAAACCTTTGAGTAAATGAGAATCAGGCCCATCTGGCATCACTGCTTGGCATCAACGCATTTATCAAATTATGACAGTTTCTTCATGTTAAACAGCAATGTAAGTCTCAAATCAAAAGACTTTTTTATATTCCAAAATACTTCTCTACATACGTAGAAAATTTGACAGAATATGAAGCTCCTTCACAGAAGACATTTGAAAAGTGAGGCTGGCTCTCACACTAAAATCATACTCATAGTAAATTATTCATATGTGATAAACCTTGATATTACATCTCAGACATCTTCTGTTGTCAACAGCAATGAAAGTGATTTCCGACAGAGACAAGCTTATCATAGCTCCCACTAATCAGGCTCTTCTTGACAGAGCTGGTAAAGTGGCTGAATGTATGAAACAAGGATCCTGGTTCACATCTCAGCTGTGGTAAGGTGCAGAATGTGCACTCAGCCAAACCAGCCAATGGATGGGGGGAATCTGCTAACTAGTTAAGTGTATTCTAGAGTCTAACCACCAGCTGGAAAACACAATTAGTCTCTTGAGAGGCACACAAACCAATAAACAAAAATGAAAAAAAAATCCTAAAATTATTTTTTCTATTGCCTTGAATAGCTGTTATCCATGTATACATGGGAGAAGGTGCAAACAGAGCAGACATATTTAGGAATTGTCCAGATGGCTTCAGCATGAGAATAGACACAATAAAGAATGAACATGTTAAGAAACAAGAGATTAGAACTGAACAAATGACAGGGAGTGGGAAATTGTGAACATTTGAATTCAGGTCAAATTTAAATCCAAACCTGTTCAAACCCCTTTTTTGTTGGAGAATTTGCAATTAGCCTGTGATGGCACAAAGGAAATGTAGTACAGGACTGAGGTTTCCTCTGACACAGGCAAATCCTGAGTGATATAAAGCTGGTATGGTTGGTTCCAAACCATCTCTCCTAGCCCTGTGACATGGCTGGGGGATGTGATTCTGAAGCTTGCAAGGCGACCAAATCAGTTTTCTACTCCCAGGATTTTTGGGGGGTGGGGCTTGGTAGCGGAGAGACACAAAGCCACTTATGCCCCTCGCCTCAGCTGTACCTGATGACCTAGTTCTGTAGAGCAATGGAAAACAATGACAATACAGGTGAGGTAGGTTAAGAGAAATAAGTCAAGCAAAAAAAAAGCCATTGAGGAAACCTTGAAAATGATAATAACAAATTTGCAGACAGGGAAATAATACTTGTCTGTGGAGCAATTTGATATATGGAGAGTGTCATTCGCTTTGTACTTGAGGGGGAAAAGAGAGGGGAATAGTTATTTGACTGTTAGGATGCTAATTTTTTCCTGCCTCCTCCTCCACCCCCCATTCTTTTCCCTATAATTACCCCCAAAGGAAGTGAAAGGAAGAAACTGGGCCATGTAGACTATGTCCAGTAAGAGAAATAGATGGAAGATATTTTTTGTGTCAAATTACAAGCAGTGTGTAATCTCACAGTAAACTTCCTTATGGAAAAAGCCCTGCCCAACAGGAAAGACTAGTAAGTACTTCCAGTAATGTCCGTTCTTATTCACTGGGTTAATATAAGACATATAGGCATATAGGCTGACCGGGTTCTTTGGTTGTCACCTTAACTGGAGAAGTGGGAAGGCTCATCAACATCACAATAAACCATCAGGAAGTCATGCTGATACTGAATAAAGCCTAACAAAAATCCAACAGCTGCCACACAAAATCAAATTGGAACTGAATAATCTGAGTGAGTCCAAATTAAATGTCCAATCTCTTGTGTGTCTTTTCAGATAAAAGATTATATAGCATGATGACAACTTGACTATCCAGCTGACATTATTCCAAGAAATAACCCCTGTACTAATATGTGTAAGAGTGGGAAACATGATAGCTCTGATAATATTTGATTTATGGGATCAGAGAAAGGACTCAAAATTACATGACTGAGACTGTTTATTATTTATACAACACCAAAGATGTACATAGAACTTTACAGGCCATAATATAAATATGATTTCATAGTATTGGTTAGTCACTAAATTAATATAGGGCACTATCCTACATTCCTTAGTCCTTACTAAGTCATACCTCCTGTAATGGAGTTCACGCTGTGCCCCTCCCCCCAGATTCGGTCCCCTCGGCCCCTCTCCTCCATGAATCAGGGTCACTTCAGTCTGGTGCAACACCCCATGTTCTTTATTCATGATCAGTTTCCCACCACCAGTTTCCAACTATATACAGGCTTTACAACTGCTTGGTCTACCACAGGCCTGGCCAGCAATAGGAAGCTCCTATTCCCTCTGAGCCTGACCTCCTGCTCTTAGTCTCCACCACCCTTTCTCTCACTTCCTTCCAGCCTTATAGCTCCTGCTAATGAGGCTGGCAGGTGTGGTCAGTTACCAGGCAAACATGGGGCAGTTCACCCAGCCCCATCCATTCTCCTTGATTGGGGCTGGAGTGGCAGGAGCTGATTAAGGGCTTCTCCAGCAGCACCCTGCCACGCTCCCATTGACTGAGGATTGAAGGACTGGATCCATAACCATCAGATTAGTGTAGCAGTCATATTCTTATTACAAGTTTCAATATTTTCATGAAGTATCTTAAATAAATAATACATTTTGTATCTGAGAAGTTAGGTTTTAAATGATCCAACATTGTGCATTTACCCAGATCATCCTCTACACTTATCTCACTAAGGGTATGTCTACACTATCTGCCAGATCGGCGGGCAGCGATCGATCCAGCGGGGGTCGATTTATCACGTCTAGTCTAGATGCAATACATTGATTCCTGAACGCTCTCCTGTCGACTCCTGTACTCCACCGCTGCGAGAGGCGCAGGCAGAGTCGACGGGGGAGTGGCAGTAGTCAACTCACTGTTGTGAAGACACAGGGGTGAGTAGGTCTAAGTACCTCGACTTCAGCTACGTTATTCACGTAGCTGAGGTTGGGTAACTTAGATCGATCTCCCCTCCCCCCCAGTGTAGACTAGGGCTAAGATTCTAACCCATTTTTGGAAATCCTTAGTGAAGAAATACTCAACTATGGCACCTGACTCAACAGTTTATTCCAAAGCCTAATTTCATGTTCTTTCAAAAATTTATTTCCTATATTTACCTTCAATATTTCCATCTTCAGTTTTAAACAATTTCTTCCCTTAACTGCAGAAAATAGTTATTGTCCCTCAGTTCTGGTACCATGCCTCCGATATATATAGAAGATTATATTTAGGGTTGAATAAATAGTCCAGAAGAAAGTGGTAATCCATCCAATGTTCAAGTGTAACACTTAATTTTACAAGCTCAGATTAAACAGACAGGTAAGTTACTAGGGCCTGCCATGGGAAAGTGATTGTCAAAGAATCACTGAGTTGTCAAAGAGTCACTGAAGCCCATCTGTCTAAGCCTCAAAATTATGTGGGCACCCACAAAAATCTATCTCCTCTGACTTTAGGGACTGTATTTTTCTTTCCCTCTTTTTTTTCTTTGTGAATTGTTTTTTGTTTTATTGTGAGGAAGCACAGTTGAAGAAGTGGCTTTGCATTTTGTTCTGGAAGCTTGAAGGTTCATTGCCTTTCTTCCAGAAGTGAAAAGAAAAGGAGTACTTGTGGCACCTAAGAAACTAACAAATGTATTTGAGCATAAGCTTTCATTAGCTACAGCTCACTTCATTGGATGCATTCAATGAAATGAGCTGTAGCTCACGAAAGCTTATGCTCAAATAAATTTGTTAGTCTCTAAGGTGCCCCAAGTACTCCTTTTCTTTTTGCGAATACAGACTAACACAGCTGCTACTCTGAAATTATTATTATTCCAGAAGTGAGTTACAGATTCATGGAGCTGTTGTTGTCAAAGACCTGTCACCTGCACCCACAAATCTCACTCAAGATGGACAGTTCCATTGTTCCAGTGGAATATAGCTGCCGTTGGAAGCAAGGATCACATAGAGCAAGCAACATGATCCTTGGATCAATCCCATGGAGGGCTTTCAAGATGGAGGAGCAAAAACTTTAATTTTCCCCAGCATTCAGGAAGAAGCAACTGAAGCAATATAAGCATTATGGGGGGATGGTAATAAGATTTAAGCTGGATAAACAGGAAGGTTACAAAAAGGTTATTAATGCATTACTTAAAAATGTATTAATAAAAATGCAATTAAAATATTAGATAATAAACAAAGCGTGTCATTAGAATATTCTGTCATGACTGGCAGAGGACACAACATAACATAATTCGCTTCAGCCTGACTTACTCATTGCCCCAACAAACTGTTGTCAGAATCTGTATCTAAAATGTGCTGTGTAAAGTATGCAAAATGGTAACATGCTGGTCCTGAAAATATTGCATAATGTATGTATGGGGTGTGTACAAAGACTTCTAAGTGTCTGCGGGAAATATGTTCTTAAAATATGTTTGGCAGGCAATGCATAAAGTCCTGCTGGCCCTAGACAAAGGAATGTGTATTTACTTGTCTGACCAGCTTGATCACAGAGGACAGTGAAAAGCACATTTACGTATACGGTAAACACAGCCATCAAGCTAGCACATGGGGGAGATGACTGCTTAATGATCACAGTGGGGGATGGAGTCTGCACCCCCAGGAAGACATCCATCAATTAGGGGACAAAGCAGAGCAACACCCTTTGAGTTCATAAAAAGTGTCCTAGAAGGCAAGAAACTGACTAGAGGTAAGAAAGCCGCTTAAACAAAGAGTGTAACTTGCTGAAATTAAGTTTTAGTCACTAGAAAACATGTTTTGTTCTCTTTTACCTGTAACCATACCTGTCTCTGTTATGCTTGCTTAGTATCATTTAAATCTCTGTTCTTTGTTAATGAACTTATTCTTGTTTATTACAAAACCATCTCAGTGCTGTGTATTAAACTGGAGAGTGCTAAATTAACAGGCTGATGTGTGTACTGTCTCTTTGAGGCAGTGAACTCAATAATTTCTGTGAGTGTCCAATGACAGAAACTGAACATTGCAGAAAGACATCTCTGGGGAACCGGGGGGTTGGGGTTCCTGCAAGGCAAGACTTGTACTGGCAGAGTCCTGTAGAGTTTGCTGGCAAGGAAGACAAGTTGATGTGTCAGGGAGCTGACACATAGCTTAGCAGCAGTAAAGCTCTTGCTTGCGGAGGCTGAGAGCAGTAACACAGTGGCTCACAGTTCTGGGTACCCCAAGAGAAGCATCACACCTAGCGAGTGGAGCTTTATTGAGTTAATTGAGGCGTAGTTTTCCAAAGCAATGTGGTTCTGACTCATGGTGTCAAGGTATCACAAGGCTCTGTATTTACCACTCAGAACACAGGATTTCCTAATAGAAAAGGAGTACTTGTGGCACCTTAGAGACTAACAAATTTATTAGAGCATAAGCTTTCGTGAGCTACAGCTCACTTCATCGGATGCATTTGGTGGAAAAAACAGAGGGAAGATTGATATACACACACAGAGAACATGAAACAATGGGTTTATCATACACACTGTAAGGAGAGTGATCACTTAAGATAAGCCATCACCAGCAGGAGTGGGGGGAAAGGAGGAAAACCTTTCACGGTGATAAGCAAGGTAGGCTATTTCCAGCAGTTAACAAGAATATCTGAGGAACAGTGGGGGGTGGGGTGGGGTGGGGGGGAGAAATAACATGGGGAAATAGTTTTACTTTGTGTAATGACTCATCCATTCCCAGTCTCTATTCAAGCCTAAGTTAATTGTATCCAGTTTGCAAATTAATTCCAATTCAGCAGTCTCTCACTGGAGTCTGTTTTTGAAGGCTTTTTGTTGAAGGATAGCCACTCTTAGGTCTGTAATCGAGTGACCAGAGAGATTGAAGTGTTCTCCAACTGGTTTTTGAATGTTATAATTCTTGACGTCTGATTTGTGTCCATTCATTCTTTTACATAGAGACTGTCCAGTTTGACCCATGTACATGGCAGAGGGGCATTGCTGGCACATGATGGCATATATCACATTGGTAGATGCACAGGTGAATGAGCCTCTGATAGTGTGTCTGATGCAATTAGGCCCTATGATGGTGTCCCCTGAATAGATATGTGGACAGAGTTGGCAACGGGCTTTGTTGCAAGGATAGGTTCCTGGGTTGGTGGTTCTGTTGTGTGGTGTGTGGTTGCTGGTGAGTATTTGCTTCAGATTGGGGGCTGTCTGTAAGCAAGGACTGGCCTGTCTCCCAAGATCTGTGAGACTGATGGGTTGTCCTTCAGGATAGATTGTAGATCCTTGATGATGCGTTGGAGAGGTTTTAGTTGGGGGCTGAAGGTGATGGCTAGTGGTGTTCTGTTATTTTTTTTGTCTGTAGTAGGTGACTTCTGGGTACTCTTCTGGCTCTGTCAATCTGTTTCTTCACTTTAGCAGGTGGGTATTGTAGTTGTAGGAATGCATGATAGAGATCTTGTAGGTGTTTGTCTCTGTCTGAGGGGTTGGAGCAAATGCGGTTATATCGTAGAGCTTGGCTGTAGACAATGGATCGTGTGGTATGATCTGGATGAAAGCTAGAGGCATGTAGGTAGGAATAGCGGTCAGTAGGTTTCCAATATAGGGTGGTGTTTATGTGACCATCGCTTATTAGCACCATAGTGTCCAGGAAGTGGATCTCTTGTGTGGACTGGTCCAGGCTGAGGTTGATGGTGGGATGGAAATTGTTGAAATCATGGTGGAATTCCTCAAGGGCTTCTTTTCCATGAGTCCAGATGATGAAGATGTCATCAATGTAGCACAAGTAGAGTAGGGGCATTAGGGGACGAGAGCTGAGGAAGCGTTGTTCTAAGCCAGCCATAAAAATGTTGGCATACTGTGGGGCCATGCAGGTACCCATCGCAGTGCCACTGACTTAAAGGTATACATTGTCCCCAAATGTGAAATAGTTAAGCGTGAGGACAAAGTCACAAAGTTCAGCCACCAGGTTAGCCGTGACATTATCGGGGATACTGTTCCTGATGGCTTGTAGCCCATCTTTGTGTGGAATGTTGGTGTAGAGGGCTTCTACATCCATAGTGGCTAGGATGGTGTTTTTAGGAAGATCACCAATGGACTGTAGTTTCCTCAGGTTTCAGAGTAGCAGCCGTGTTAGTCTGTATTCACAAAAAGAAAAGGAGTACTTGTGGCACCTTAGAGACTAACAAATTTATTAGAGCATAAGCTTTCGTGAGCTACAGCTCACTTCATCGGATGCATTCCGATGAATGCATCCGATGAAGTGAGCTGTAGCTCACGAAAGCTTATGCTCTAATAAATTTGTTAGTCTCTTAGTTTCCTCAGGAAGTCAGTGGTGTCTCGAAGATAGCTGGGAGTGCTGGTAACGTAGGGCCTGAGGAGGGAGTCTACATAGCCAGACAATCCTGCTGTCAGGGTGCCAATGCCTGAGATGATGTACACACTGCCAAGCCATTCAGCATGCAGAAACTGCACAGTTGCAGCGCTGTAAAAAAAACACCCCGAAAAGAGGCGTACAGATTTCTGCACGGGGGCTACAGCGCCACGGTGCCAGTGTAGACAACCTGATCAATTACAGCACTGTGATTGGCCTCCGGGTCCCACAATGCCTGTTCTCGCCTCTCTGGTCATTGGTTTGAACTCTACTGTCCTGCCGTCAGGTGACCAACCATCATCCCTACCCCTTAAATGCTTTAGGAATTTTGAAAGTCCCCTTCCTGTTTGCTCGGTGATGCGTGCAGTGGTCTCAGCGCATCTTTCCAGGTGACCATGCCTGCTCCACACACCAGGCGATCCCCCATTTGGAGCAATGCCGAGCTGCTGGACCTCATCGGCATTTACGGAGAGGAGGCTGTCCAGTCCCAACTGCGCTCCAACCATAGGAATTATGATACCTTCGGATAGATTTCACGATACATGACAGAAAGGGGCCGTGACCAGGACACACTGCAGTGCAGGGTCAACATGAAGGAGTCGTGGAATGTCTACCACAAGGCGCGGGAGGCAAACCGCCACTATGGTACTGTGCCCATGAGCTGCTGGCTCTACAAAGAGCTGGATGTGATACTCGGGGGTGACCCCACCTCTACTGCAAAGGCCCCTGTGGATACTTCGATAACTCGTGTGCCAGTCAAGAGTGGACCAAGCCAGGAGGAGGAAATCTTGGATGAGGATGTGGAGGGGGAGGGGGACCCAGAGGCAGAGAATGACTTGGAGGTCAGAGTTGCATGCAACCAGGACCTCTTCTTTACCCCAGAGGAGGCTAGCCAGTCAAGCTGTCTGATCTTGGCGAGGTGCAAACAGGAGAGGAGGCCCCAGGTAAGTGGCTTTGACTTTGGGAATCGCTGAAGCAAGTTGTTGGGGGCAGGAGGGTTGCAGAAAGCAGGCTTGTGTCTGTCTGATGTGTGTACCACCACATGGCTAGTCTGAGCGGCAGAACGGGTCATGACTGACTCCCTCACTTCACGGGAATCTGCCTCAGAAATCTCCAAGAAACTCTCATGGAGATACTGGGCAATCCACTGCCGCCCATTCTTTAGCAGAGCTGCTTTGTTTCTTGCCCCATTAAGGGTAACTTTCCCATGCCACTCTGCCATCACTGGGGGTGGGGGAGACAATTGCTGCACACAGACGAGCCACATAAGGGCCAGGGTGGAAGCCGCAGTCCTGGAGAAGATCCTCCCTTGATTCCCTGCTCTCCCGGAGCAGCGAGATATCTTCTATAATGAATACAGCCTGTGGAAAATGTGGGGATAGGAATGATTTTAAGGCCCCTCCTACAGTGCTGGCTCTCCCCAACGGCCATGTGCACAGTGTACAGTACAGTCCTGGAACACTGATTTCCCCATCCCTGTGGTTACTCACCATTTTGGGGGTCTTGTGGCTCATGTGCGCTTGCATGGGGTCAGCCAGTTAGTGATAGGTATGTGAATAGTGGCTGTATTTTAAATCACTGAATCAGTGGTCTGTATGTTGGAAACAATACTGCTTCTGTAAAATGTTGTATTTTGCCTTCACAGATATGACCTTGGGAACCGAGCCTCCCTCTTTGTTATCGTCGGCTGAAAGGCTGTGCATAATTAGAAAGTGGTCACGAAGAACTAAAAAGGACTTTCTGCATGAGGTCATGATGCATTCCACGGCCGAAAAACAAGAATTGAAGGAGTGGCGGGACAGCAAGAAGAGGGACTGAAAGGAGAATGCGACATGCCAGAATGAAGCCACAGAGTGGCTTTAAGTTAAATCTTTAATCGTCCCAGGACCCCACCTCCTCCTGGGACCCTCCCTTCCCCCATCCCCTAGAGTGCTGATTTTTTTTTTGTTTCTGTCTTTCCTCTGGTTGTTGTTTTTTAATAAAATAATTGTTTTGGGTTTCAAAGCAATCTTTATTCCATTAATTGAAAGCAAACAGAGCCCTATAAAGCAACAGGCAATTTTCTTAGACCTTCATAATGCATCACCTGCACCAATCACAATCACCTCCTAGCATTACAAGTACTGCACTCCTGAGCATAGCAACAAATTTTAGTGGCCTTCAGCTTCAAATTCCTACCTAAAGGCACCCCTGATCCTTATGGCCCCTCGCTGTACTCTTCTAATAGCCCTGGTCTCTGGCTGTTCAAATTTAGCCTCCAAGCGCTGAGCCCCAGCGGTCCAGCCCTGAGTGAAGCTTTCACCCTTCCCTTCAAAATTATTATGGAGCATACAGCACGTGGCTGTAAGCATAGGAATATTGTCATCAGCCAGGTCCAGCCTCCCATATAGGCAGCACCAGTGGGCCTTTTAACAGCCAAAAGCACTCTCAACAGTCATTCAGCACTTGTTCAGCCTGTTGTTGAACCACTCCTTGCTGCGGTCAAGGTGCCCTATGAATGGCTTCATAAGCCACAGCATTAAGGGGTAGGCGGGGTCTCCCAGGATCACAATGGTCATTTCATCTTCCCCTATGGTGATCTTCTGATCCAGGAAGAAAGTCCCTGCTTGCAGCTTTCTGAACAGGCCAATGTTCCAAAAAATGTGTGTGTCATGCACCTTTCTGGACCAGCCTGCGTTAATGTCCGTGAAACGCCCATGATGATCCACAAGTACCTGGAGAACCATAGAGAAATACTCCTTCCAATTAATTTGCTCGGTGGCTAGGTGGTCTGGTGCCAGAATTGGAAGATGCATGCCACCTAACGCCCCTCCACAGTTAGGGAAGCCCATCTGTGCAAAGCCATCTACAATATCACGCATGTTGCCCAGAGTCACGGTCTTTTGGAGCAGGATGCAATTAATGGCCCTGCACACTTCCGTCAACACGAGTCCAATGGTCAACTTTTCCACTCCAAATTGGTTAGCGACGGATTGGTAGCAGTCTGGAGTAGCTAGTTTCCACAATGCAATCGCTACACTCTTCTTCAATGACAGGGCAGCTCTCATTGTCATGTCCTTGTGCTGCAGGGCTGGGGCGAGCTCATCAAACAGTCCCATGAATGTGGCTTTCCTCATCCAAAAATTCTGAAGCCACTGCTTGTCATCCCAGACGTGCGTGATGATGTGATCCCATCACTCACCACTCAGATCCCATCAAGCCCCAAAGTAGCATTTCACTGTGGTCGGCACCTCCGTGAATGCCAAAAGCAATCTCATGTCATAGCTACTATGTATCACGAGATCAAGGTTGCACTCCTCTTGCCTTTGTAGTTTCAGGAATAACTCCACTGCCACTCATGATGTGTTTGTGAGAGTGAGCAGCATATTGGTCAACAGTGCGGGATCCATTCCTGCAGACCAAAGAGGCAGAGCATACAGTACACAAACCATTGAAAGATGGTGCCAAATGCAGAAGGAAGCACAGGGATTGCTGGGATGCGAATCAATGCATCACAGGGCATTGGGACAGGACCCAGAATGCCCCGCACTCCCTTCCACCTTCCCACAACTCTTAGTGGCAGAAGAGGAAGAGATGCTCTGTGGGATAGCTGCCCAGAATGCACCGCTCTGAATACCACTGCAAGTGTCGCAAGTGTGAACACACTATTGCGCAGGCAACTGACAGTGTGAACACACAACAGCGGTTTCCCTTCAGTGTCTCTGAGCAGCACTGTAACTCTGCCAGTGTAGACATACTGCCAGTTATATGCCCTTGGAATTGCTAGAATCTAGAAGAAAAAAGCTTGATTCTGTTCTATGTTAGTTCTTTGCAGTTCCTGACAGTTTTTTTCACATTTCTAGTGCTTATTTGGAATGTTTTCCAGCCTTGCTTTCCTTCCAAATGACATCTCTTAATCACAACAAACTGTCACATAGTCAGTCAACCGCACTGGAAACAATAATGGCCAGCTTTAGATTACAAAACACATCAAACTTATTTCGGATTGATGGGATGGCAAACAATTTTGCCCCAAACAGACATGAACATATTTGTGCAGCTTGGAAATTCCATTCCCAAAAAGTAAATGTGTTCTTGGCTGTTGGAAGAGTGATTGCAAATATCTGCTCTTCTAACACAATAATTATGGGGCCGATATTGATTTGCTGTAAATGCACTTAATATATCATTCTCTAAACTCTGGAAAATAATGGCTACAATTTGTAATGGGTCAGTTCCACACGTTAGCTCTGAATGACAATACCTTTTCTGTGAACTTTGTTTTACAAGTGCCGTATCTTTCTCAGGTATCCAACATCTACCCTGAATAGCCAACAATCCAGTGGTCAGGTCAATCACCCTGTAGACTGAGGCAGAGCAGGGACTTGAACTTGGATCTCCTGTACCCCCTGGAAAGGGCCATAACCACTAGGCCATAGTCTATTCTGTGGCAGGGCTGTCTCGTTTTTTCCATGAAAGTTTTTGAAAGGTCTCAGTTTCACTGCAGAACAAAACAAATGTCAAAACCTCATTTTTTAAAATTAAATGGCATTATTGTTTTCTTGCCAGCCCTAGTTGGTGAGAGGCAATCCCCATGTGCATATTGACATGCTAGTGGAATTTCATTCTCCTTACTTTACTGATGATTCTAAATGCATGACCAAGACTCACTGTCAAACTCAGCTGAAGTAACCCTTTATTGGTATACTGCACTTGAGTTGTCATATTGGCTCTTCTTCTTGAGTTCTTGCATTGTCCCTATTTGTTTTATGATGAAGAAGTTTATAAAATTAATACCACAACACCAACTCCAGAACAGCTTTTATAGGAGTTTTTCTCTCCTTGCAATAAATAACTGAAGGACATCTATGAAGAGAAATGAGAAGGGATCTCTAAAGCAGAAGTTTACTTCTGACTGAGCAATGATGGTATTTTCAGTCTAATACTTTGGATGTACCTTAGTGCTCATAAAAGCAAAGAACTAACAGTACTGGCTGGTTCTCATTGCTCTCTCAATCAGTGACCCTCACTCCAAACTAGCTAGCCTAACCGTGAGCCTCTCCTGAGTAGAAATTAACAAATTTGCCAGTTGGGTTGTGTTACATCACGTCAGCCATCACAGGCACTGGCTTCCAACTTTCCCCTGGGGTTTTCAACCCCCGACTCAGCCCCAGGCCTTGCCCCCACTCCTCCTCTTCCTCACCTCCTTCCTGTCTCATTCTGCCCCTGCCTCTTCTCTTCCCACTCCTGCCCTACCTCTTCCCACTCAGTTCCGCCCCCTCCCATGAGCACCCCCCACTTCTCGCCCCACACTCCCAGCACTTCCTGCACATCGCCAAATAGCTGATCCATGGCTGGTGGGAGGCACTGAAAGGGAGGGGGAGAAGTTGATTGGCACCACTGGCAGGCAGGAGGCGGCGGGGGGGGGGGAGGTAGGAGAGCTTGGCACCCGGTGGGTGCTCACCACCTGTTAATTTTTTTCCACAGGTGCTCCAGCCCTGTCAGTGCCTATGTCAGCCATCATCCTTTAGGGACACTATATCATTTTCACTTGTTGTCTATTTCAGGAATGGAATCCATTAAACCCTACTGCCCTGATTCAATCATATTAATATCATCATCTTTCATCTGACCAGCAGCATGCTGTTTTAATTTTATGATGGACTATATTGAGCATTGGGCACTATATATCCTCAATATTTAGGATAGTAAAAGATAGATTGTTTTAGAATCTAGGTGCTGATTGTGCTCCAAATTACATTGGTGTAAAAAGGAGTAACTCCACTGAAGTCAACTGAGTTACAATACTACAGTCAGAGCCATCCCCTCAGTAGGGAGAATCAGGGCAACCACTCTGGCCCCACGCTTTGGGAGGCCCTGCAGGCCAGTGCGATTGGCCAGTGCAGTTGGTCCCAGAAGAGACGAATCTGTCACTTCTGCCCCGGGCCTCCCGCACTCCGGGCCCCCCACTTTGGGGCACCCCACGGGCTGGTGCGATTGGCCGGCGCGGTCAGTCCTAGAAGAGATAAATCCATCATTTCTGACCCAGGCCCCTCACCCCTCTAGGGATGGTCCGACTACAGTAGTGGTGTAACAGATCAGATTCAAGATTTTTCTTGTTCTGAACACTCAAAACACTGATAAATGAACCATAGAAACCCCCTACACTCTCAAGAACTTGACCATGCAAAATATACCTACCTAGTTGATTCTAATGGAAGTTCAAGGGACCAGAATAAGACTAAAATATCAATGTTCCTACCAATGTGCTGTAGGACAAAAATCTTTGTCTGTTTAACTCTGTGCTTGTGAACAAGAAGCTCCAATTGCAGGTCACGAAATCCCTGGAGTTCATGCTACTGTCAGCTTTTCTTCTTGAATGCTAATAACGAAGAGGAAATAAATTTACCATACTCTCTTTTCCATCTGATTTTTGCAACCTATTTATAACTTGTAAATACACAAATAATGACAGCTTTCAAAGCAGCACAATGAATGGTAAGTCTCTAATTACATTTCCGCAGTAAAATCAGATTGTTACAATAAGGCTTTCTTCATCGGGAGAAAAACTTGATGCTTGATCATTTGCCTGCAACGTGATTCAATACTACAACAGAGAGTTCAAGCTGCTTGCATTTTTAAGAGTGTACTTAAAAAAATTAATGAAAGTTTCTGTTTTGTTAGTTCGAAGGAAATAAAAATTGAGCTTCACACAGAGATAGACGATTTAGGAGTGTTTTAATTTGAAATAGCCCTAAAAAACACTTTCTGGAATGCAAAACCTGAGTAGTTACTGTAGATGTTCCCTGTTAAAGCGAAAATGAAGAAACTCTTTAAGTACCATGTAACTATGCGTGGCATGAAAAATTCAACATTTGCCATTCCATGGTGAATGTGGCTCCAAGGTAGCCCCTATTATCAGTGTAGGAAGCTATCACAATTACTGGGGGCACTGGGGTGGTAAATGAGGCCCATTGTAGGAAATAACAGGTAAGTCTGTGTCATAATTGTACTTTATTGTAGATTACTGAGCAATTTATACCAAAAAAATGACAAAAGTAACGGCTGTATGACAATCATCTTTTCAATGCCAGTGCTGCAATGCTTAGCACTTAAGCAACACTTTATATTTTCAAAGTGCTTTCCACCCGCTAACTAACTAATCACCACAACACTCCTGTGGAAGGGTGAGAATTAACATCCCTGCTTTACAGGTGGAGAAATCAGTCAGTAGTGACATTTTCAGAAGTGGCCTCTAATTTTGGGTGCTCAACTTGAGACACCCAGAGCCTGACTTTCAGAGGTGCTGGGAATCCTGATTCCAGCTGAGCTGTGAATGCTCAGAACTTCTGAAAATCAGGTCTTAGGTGTCTAATGGTGAGTAAGCAAACACCAAGTCACCCGAAATGAAGTGATTACTTTTGAAAATTTGGGCCTTAGTGACTTGTCAAAGGCCCCACAAAGAGTCAGTCACTGAGTCAGGTTTTCCTACCACCGCAACCTATTCACTAGACTGGTCCTTCTAAAGAGGTATTTTTCTAAAGTACAACATAGATTGTTTATGAATACCATCCCTTCCCAACCCGATCTCCCTTCTCCTTTTCTTCCACCATCCCTATTCCTTCCTCCTTCCCCACTGCCCCCTCCCCCCACCCCTTCCTTCCACTTCACTCCTTCCCCCATTCTCCCCTCTCCCCCAGGCCAAGCAGAGCAGCTCAGCACTCCCATAAATCAGGCATAGTAGTGGCATGTGGCCCAATGTGCATCCCACACACATTGCCCCTGTTTAGGGGGCAAGTTCCCCCCAAACTACATCCAGCCCCTCCCCATCTCCTGAGACTGCAACCTCCCCTCTCCCCCTGAATTTGTTTCCTTCTGCATTAGGGTTGCCAACTTGCTCCTCGCACAAAACCAAACACCTTTGCCCCACCCCTGTCCTGCCCCTTCTCCGAGGCCCTACCTCTGCCCCGCCCCTTTTCTGATGTCCCCCTCACTCCATCCCCCCTCCCTCTGTCACTCACTCTCCCCATCCTCACTCACTCACTGGGGTGGTTCGGGGGGCTGGGATGCAGGAGGGGGTGAGGGCTTCGTCTGGAGGTGCGGGCTCCAGGATGGGGCCAGAAAGGAGTTCAGGGTGTGTGATGGGGTCTGGGCTGACACAGTGGGTTGGGATGCGAGAGGGGGTGTGGGCTCTGGGGTAGAGCCAGGGATGAAGGGTTTGGGGTGCAGGAGGGGGCTCCAGGATAGCGGGTGGAACCAATGGATTTGGAGTATGGTAGGGGGTTCTGGGCTGAGGCAGGAGGTTGGGGTGTGAGAGAGAGTATGGGCTCTGGGCTGGGGGTGCAGGTTCTAGGGTGGTGCAGAAATGAGGGGTTCAGGATACAGGAGGGATCTCCAGGCTGGGGCAGAGGGTTGGGGTCCAGGGGGGTGAGGGCTCCAGCTGGGGGCATGGGCTCTGGTGTGGGGCTGGGGATGAGGGTTTTGGGTGTAGAAGGGGGCTCCAGGCTGGGGCTGAGGGGTTCGGAGGGTAGGAGGGGGATCAGGGCTGGGGAAGGGGGTTGGGGTGCGGGGGGGTGAGGGCTTTGGCTGGGGGTGCGGGCTCTGTGGTGGGGCTCAGGATGATGCGTTTGGAGTGCAGGAGGGTGCTCTGGGCTGGGACTGAAGGGTTCAGAGGATGGGAGGGGGATCAGGGCTGGGGCAGGGGGCTAGGGGCACGGGAGCGGGTCAGGGGTGCAGGATCCGGGTGGCTTTTACCACAAGCAGCTCCTGGAAGCAGCGGCATGTCCCCCCTCTGGCTCCTACATGGAGGTGTGGCCAGGTGGCTCTGTGCGCCTCCCTGTCTGCAGGCACTGCCCCCGCAGATCCCATTGGCTGCTGTTCCCGGCCAATGGGAGCTGCAGAGCCAGCACTTGGGACAGGGGCAGTACGCGGACCCCTTGGCTGCCCTTATGTGTAGGAACCAGAGGGGGGACATGCTGCTGCTTCTGGGAGCCACACGGCGCCATGGCAGACAGGGGGCCTGCCTTAACCCTGCTGCATCGCCATAAAGACTTTAAACAGCCCAGTCAGTGGTGCTGATCAGAGCCTCCAGGGTCCCTTTTCAACTGGCTGCTCTGGTTGAAAACTGGACACCTGGCAAACCTATTCTGCATGGAACGGGACTCATCTGCCACCTGCGGAGCTAGGGCTGGGAACTGCAACCACACATGGAACCTGCCAGCCCCAGCTGAGCAGGGGCTGGCACTGATGATGCAGTACTCCCTGCTCTCACCCACGCTGAGACAGGTTTCTTTTGTTAAAAAGTAGGAGGGAGACCCAAGTTCCCTGGGCAACTCTGGCCTGGCTCTGGCTTCTGGTCTGGCCAGGGGGCAGGGTCCCGGGCAGGGAGAGGAGGAGCAGGAGGTGAGGCCACATTTCTGGCACTCTTGGGGGACCTCAAATTAGCCGGGGCCCCTAAGCACGGGCCCCATGGACCGATGCATTAATCCACAACAGACTGTAACTCATATGTGTATATATGTTGCCTTCTTTAACCTGTAAATGTCTGTTCTCATTTCTTTTTCACAGTTAATAAATCCTGGTTTACTATAGGATTAGCTACAAGCATTATCTTTGGTGTGAGATCTAAGGTACAAATTGTCCTGGGGTAATGACCGATCTCTTGGGTACAGGAGTAACTTGAATATTTTCAGAGTAGCAGCCGTGTTAGTCTGTATTCGCAAAAAGAAAAGGAGTACTTGTGGCACCTTAGAGACTAACAAATTTATTAGAGCATAAGCTTTCGTGAGCTACAGCTCACTTCATCGGATGCATTTGGTGGAAAAAACAGAGGAGAGATTTAAATACACACACACAGAGAACATGAAACAATGGGTTTATCATACACACTGTAAGGAGAGTGATCACTTAAGATAAGCCATCACCAGCAGTGCGGGGGGGGGGGGGGGGAAAGGAGGAAAACCTTTCATGGTGACAAGCAAGGTAGGCTAATTCCAGCAGTTAACAAGAATATCAGAGGAACAGTGGGGGGTGGGGTGGGAGGGAGAAATACCATGGGGAAATAGTTTTACTTTGTGTAATGACTCATCCATTCCCAGTCTCTATTCAAGCCTAAGTTAATTGTATCCCCAGTTTGCAAATTAATTCCAATTCAGCAGTCTCTCGTTGGAGTCTGTTTTTGAAGCTTTTTTGTTGTCGTCATCATGAATAGGTCGGAGTATGAACAAGAGGCTACTAGGCAGCTCTCCAACACCACTTTCTACAAGCCATTACCCTCTGATCCCACTGAGAGTTACCAAAAGAAACTACAGCATTTGCTCAAGAAACTCCCTGAAAAAGCACAAGAACAAATCCGCACAGACACACCCCTAGAACCCCGACCTGGGGTATTCTATCTGCTACCCAAGATCCATAAACCTGGAAATCCTGGACGCCCCATCATCTCAGGCATTGGCAACCTGACAGCAGGATTGTCTGGCTATGTAGACTCCCTCCTCAGGCCCTTCGTTACCAGCACTCCCAGCTATCTTCGAGACACCACTGACTTCCAGAGGAAACTACAGGCCATTGGTGATCTTCCTAAAAACACCATCCTAGCCACTAGAGATGTAGAAGCCCTCTACACCAACATTCCACACAAAGATGGACTACAAGCCGTCAGGAACAGTATCCCCAATACTGTCACGGCTAACCTGGTGGCTGAACTTTGTGACTTTGTCCTCACCCATAACTATTTCACATTTGGGGACAATGTATACCTTCAAATCAGCGGCACTGCGATGGGTACCCGCATGGCCCCACAATATGCCAATATTTTTATGGCTGACTTAGAACAACGCTTCCTCAGCTCTCATCCCCTAATGCCCCTAGTCTACTTGCGCTACATTGATGACATCTTCATCATCTGGACCCATGGAAAAGAAGCTCTTGAGGAATTCCACCATGATTTCAACAATTTCCACCATCAACCTCAGCCTGGACCAGTCCACACAAGAGATCCACTTCCTGGACACTACAGTGCTAATAAGCGATGGTCACATAAACACCACCCTATATCGGAAACCTACTGACCGCTATTCCTACCTACATGCCTCTAGCTTTCATCCAGATCATACCACTCGATCCATTGTCTACAGCCAAGCGCTACGATATAACCGCATTTGCTCCAACCCCTCAGACAGAGACAAACACCTACAAGATCTCTATCATGCATTCCTACAACTACAATACCCACCTGCTGAAGTGAAGAAACAGATTGACAGAGCCAGAAGAGTACCCAGAAGTCACCTACTACAGGACAGGCCCAACAAAGAAAACAACAGAACGCCACTAGCCATCACCTTCAGCCCCCAACTAAAACCTCTCCAACGCATCATCAAGGATCTACAACCTATCCTGAAGGACAACCCATCACTCTCTCAGATCTTGGGAGACAGACCAGTCCTTGCTTACAGACAGCCCCCCAATCTGAAGCAAATACTCACCAGCAACCACACACCACACAACAGAACCACTAACCCAGGAACCTATCCTTGCAACAAAGCCCATTGCCAACTCTGTCCACATATCTATTCAGGGGATACCATCATAGGGCCTAATCACATCAGCCACACTATCAGAGGCTCGTTCACCTGCGCATCTACCAAGGTGATATATGCCATCATGTGCCAGCAATGCCCCTCTGCCATGTACATTGGCCAAACTGGACAGTCTCTATGTAAAAGAATGAATGGACACAAATCAGACGTCAAGAATTATAACGTTCAAAAACCAGTTGGAGAACACTTCAATCTCTCTGGTCACTCGATCACAGACCTAGGAGTGGCTATACTTCAACAAAAAAGCTTCAAAAACAGACTCCAACGAGAGACTGCTGAATTGGAATTAATTTGCAAACTGGATACAATTAACTTAGGCTTGAATAGAGACTGGGAATGGATGAGTCGTTACACAAAGTAAAACTATTTCCCCATGGTATTTCTCCCTCCCACCCCACCCCCCACTGTTCCTCTGATATTCTTGTTAACTGCTGGAATTAGCCTACCTTGCTTGTCACCATGAAAGGTTTTCCTCCTTCCCCCCCCCCACTGCTGGTGATGGCTTATCTTAAGTGATCACTCTCCTTACAGTGTGTATGATAAACCCATTGTTTCATGTTCTCTGTGTGTGTGTATATAAATCTCTCCTCTGTTTTTTCCACCAAATGCATCCGATGAAGTGAGCTGTAGCTCACGAAAGCTTATGCTCTAATAAATTTGTTAGTCTCTAAGGTGCCACAAGTACTCCTTTTCTTTTCTTGAATATTTTGTGATCTTTGGTGTAAGTGACCATTTATCACTTGGTCCATCTTGCCTGGGTGTCAAGATAGAGTGGAATGCCCCAGGGGACTCTCTGAGACTCCATGGAAAGTATGTTATCATGCCTTATGAATTCACATTTGTTACTGGGTTGGTGAAATCTAACTCTAGAACTTACCACCAGTGTGGGGTCTCTGCCCTGCTTTTTGACAGTCTGACCTGATGCTGGCACTTACTGTCACGAGCCACTCCAAACAGCATGGCACACAGATCCTGGTCTTCATGGATGAAGCTGTTCAGCCAGCTCAAGAGTGCTCCTGAACACTATGAACAGTTTCACAGTGCTCCTGGTCTGTAACAAACCACCAGCTACTGCTTTGTAGAAGATGTTGATCA
Organism: Dermochelys coriacea; assembly: GCF_009764565.3. Lineage (NCBI taxonomy): Eukaryota > Metazoa > Chordata > Testudines > Dermochelyidae > Dermochelys > Dermochelys coriacea. Next base: position 295,299,020 of record NC_050068.2, read on the forward strand.
TCCTAAACCATGGTCTCCCTTAGCTCACGGCCATATAAAGCACAGTATGTTGGTCTAGGTATACTTAAACTTGTTTCATGTTGGGAGATGGACCAGAGGATCTCTTCAGGTCCCTTCCAGCCCTATATTTCTATGATTCCATGTAAAGTCCTAATATTTTGTCTTAATTAATAGAACCCTAAAAACATAATCCCAGAGACCCCCCACCAAATGCTCACTAGGTACAAATATTTGACTTTTTGTAGCCTGTAATTTTAAAGCTACAGAGGCCAAAAAAATCGCAAGACACTGAACCTGAATTTTTGGTGCCAACTATTAATTGAATAGAACTCAAAAACTAATTAACCAACTCTCTTGAAACTCCTCCAAAAATTCAGGGTTTCCTCAGAGCTTTACTCCTCAGTTCCAGAGGCATAATGGTACCAAGTTCTTTGGTCCGTACTTGGTTATTGGAAAGCTGGCTAGAATGCTGGCATGCTACTAGTTTCATTTTATTTATTTTCCCCTTATATCTATCTACTGTTTCCATCACTACTTTTACTTTACAATCTAGAGAGGTAATCTCTCAACATGACAGCTAGCCTGCTAAAAATTGCTTAGTATTTTCTCTTGTAGAAGCTTTATTTATTGTAGTAGGCTGAACTGTTTATAGTTTTCATTGTTACGTTGAATTTTTTATTCTTATTACCTGTGTGTCTGTGTACACTTTTTCCCACAAAATTTAATTTAAATACTGCATTGATTATTTTAGGTAATTCTTGACTATCTAATTGACAGTCCTATGCAAAAGAAAATAATAAATATGGATAAGTTGCTGTTCTTTGATTACTAATTATAACTTTTGGTTTCATCATACTGTTGTGATGTGACTGAATAACTACTGTCCATTAAGTTTTAACATATGATTAAATATTACGATAAATTCCATAAATGACTTCAGAAATATCTTATCCAAATGCAGTGCACCAAACTGAATGCAGTATTATAGATGCAGATTCATGAGATCCTTTTATAAAGTAGCTATTATCTTCCTCTTCTGTGATGTGATGCTGCTGTGCACACAGCCCAAAACTGCGTTGGCCTTCTTTGTAGTCATCTCACATTGCAAATGTATGGCTGACTTGCTGTCCTCTGTCAACCCAAAGCCTCTTTCAATACTATTGCTTGTAAGTTTTGAACTGAATACCTTGGTTTTAGATCAGTTCCTTCCCCATCTCCAACCCCCATGTATTAGCTTTCACTTTTCCATGTCCCATGGTTGTCTTCTGCCATTGTTTCTAATCTCATTAGTTTTTTTATGAATTTCATGAGAGCTCATTTGGGAAATCATCACTCACCATAAAAAGTATTTACGCATATGGCTAGTCCCAATGAATTCAAAGAAACAAGGGGAAGTTGGTATGATAATGTAGACTAGAGCTTTGACAAAAAGTATAGGCATATTGTAGCAAGAGGTACTTCTGTACTGGAAATGTTAAAAGCGGTAGACAAAAAAAGTGAGGAAAACATTTTAATATGCTTAATTAAAATCTCTAGTACCCTATCAGCAGATATATATCACTTAAAAAAAAACTTAAGACTTAATCCAATTCTTATAGTTATTTATTGTTTGCATTGTGTTAGCACCTACAAACTCCAGGCAAGGACCAGGACCTTATTGTGCTAGGTACTATGTTAATCCATGTTTTTTTTATATAAAAAGACAACAATAGTAGAAATTTAACTTGTAGGAATTTGTTTTACACTTGGCAATGGCAACAAAGGAAACATATTTAAATATTAATTACTGGCCATCCTGAAATGCAATAATCTCAGAAATGTAGAGCAGCTGAATACTTTTCTGGAAAAGATAGGAAAAAATAGCTTCCTGAGTGCTTTTGAAAGTGCAGGTATTCCTTCTTGCCCGAAAAGCTTTCTGGAGATTTTTTTCCTGTGAAGAATTGATTATGCACCTGCTAATCAGCCAGGCTAAAAGGCTGTATAATGTCAGAGCGCATATAGATACAGAAGTGCAGGTAATTTTAGAAGCTAATATTTATAGTACCCTCAACTGAATCAAAAGTTGCTCACTTAGGGCTCAGTACTATGAATTTCTGAGCATCTTAGAACCCTCAACTCCAATTGCTGTCCTTGAGAGCTGACTGCTGAGCACTTCCAAAGAACTGCTCCACTCCTTGCAGAATCAATCCCTTAATCACACAAGGCTTGACTCCATGTCATTGACTTCAATCCTGATTTTAACCAGTGTGAGAGGAGACCCTCAAACATAATGTCAAGAGTCTCAAATCATTGAAAGGCTGATTTTTTTGGTCAGATAGAATAGTATAAAATGGGCCATCCCTTTAGCTGTATTTGCTGTGGGCCAGATTCTAAACTGAGTGTCAACAATGTAAGGATGAAATCCTGACCTCTTGATGTCAATTGGAGTTTCTCCATTGACTTCAACACAGCCATGGTTTCATCCTAATTCTTTTGATAGCAATGGAATTACTCCAGATTTACATACTGATCCTTGTTTTCCAAAATACTTTTTGAAAATAAACTTGTTTTTTTTAGAACCTACATGTAGAACCCTTCTTCATACTGGGGAGCATTTAATCACACAAGTGGTCCCTGATCCTAAAAACCTTTATTCAGTAGGTCTAATCTTGTGAGTCAAGAGGTCAATAGGTCTAATTTTGTGAGTCAATGCTCACTAGTCTGTGTAAGGGTTCCACAAATGAGCCCTTCCAACCAGAAATTGAGCCATCATGGTAATAATGAAAACCAAAAATACTATTAGTCATTGTTATTCAGATTAATACCATCAACTCTCACGTTTCACCTTAGAGTTGGCTACAATTCAGTGGTGAACTAAATGATTCCATTGGGTAAGGCTCCACTATGTAGTCTCATTACTTGGAAAACTTCTATTAACTTCAAAAATTAGGCCCACAGATTGTGAACCTATTGGTGCAGTCTGTAAAGTGCCACTTAAATGTAAGGCCCAAATTGTTACACTTTTGAAAAGGACAGGAGGACACTGAACAAAGTTAACGTAAATCCTGAACTGTAGTATTGCGTGTACAGAACACTTCAGAAGAAAACTGTTCCTAAATGTGACACTCTAACATAAATGCAAAGCACAAGAGTTGTGTTATTTATGAACACGTGTGCTACAGTGCTTTTTCCACACATTTTTTGGCTGGTTGACTGCAGATGCCAACACAACATCTCTAGCATTAAAATTCCAAAAATTTGCTCCCAAATTGCACATGCAAAATATGAAATTACACATGCAAAATAGATAGTCTCATCCTCACACTTTTGGCTCACAAAGTAATGATGCCTCTGTTTTACCAGCAGAATTATTTTTTCCTGACCTTAGTGTTGTTGTTGCATCAGAGCTGAAGTTTAGTCCTGACTTCCTTTAGGACCAATCCATTCCAATTGGGTTTGGAAGGTTGGTCTAGTAGACAAGGCACTGGACTGGCATTCAAAGTCTTGGGTTCAGTTTACAGTTCAGCCAGAGATTTTCTATGGGATCCTGGGCAAGTCACTTAATTTTCTTTGTACCTCAGTTCTTGATCTGTAAAGGGGAAGTGGGGTGTGTGTAACAGTTCCCTACCTCAGAGAGATGCTGTAAAGAATAAAATCCATTAACAACTGTGACGTGCTTGGATACTATGGTGATGAACAGGCTGAACTAGTGTGTATGTATCACTTAGCCATGTCTGGGCTGCCTAAGTGGACAATCAAAACTCACTGACATTTAAATAGGCCTATCTGGGCAATAGAATAGATATGCTAACAAAGTGGCCAAACCAAGAGAACTAGTCTGCCCAGGATGGCTGATAACCAAGCAATGGATCACCTGGAGGGAGACTTTGGTGGGTGATCAAAGAGGACTGGATGTTATAACAGGAAGCATCTCTCACCAACCATTGTGGAGAGCAGAAGGACACTGGCTGCAGGAATGAGACAGATGCAATATTCAGAGAACCTCTTTCCGGAACACACTCATGATTGCTTCTTTCCTTGTTCTGCTGGGTTTCTGTCTCTCTCACATGCAGAGTTTGCCAAACAATCCCCTAGCCCTTACATTTGCAACCAGTCCCAGGGAGACCCCCTCAGACCGCACAGCCGAGGCCTGCTCAGGTCTCATACAGCCCAGTGCCTTGGATAGTGGGGTCCTATAGCTTCTAGCTATCACTACATAAAAGGGAAATTAACTGCTCATTCCATTTAACCTGAAAGAAGGGTGTTTCCACACGCATCAGCTTTGACCAGATCCATGATTGTCTATCAAAGACCCACTTGGTGGTAGCCATTAACACCTTCCAGCATAACAATATAAAATGGAAATTAAAACAAAACCCACAACTTACAAAATTGCATTCTCAACTTTACAAAAGAAATCAATCACTCAAGGAGCTCAATTTATTTAGCTTACCAAAGAGAAGGTGAAGGGGTGATTTTCTAAGTATTGACACTGGGAACAAATATTTAATAACAAGCTCTTCAATCTAGCAAAGAAAAGCATAACACCAATCAATTGCTGGAAGTTGAAGGGAGACAAATTCGGACTGGAAATAAGGCATACATTTTTAACTGTGAGAGTAATTGACTATTGGAACAATTTACCCAGGGTCTTGATAGATTCTCCATCACTAAGCATTTTTAAATAACAATTGTATGTTAACAAAAATATGTAGGAATTATTTTGGGGAGATTCTATGGCCTGTGCTATACAGGATGGCAGACTAGATTGTCATGATGGTCCCTGCTGGCCTTAGAAGCTATGAACCTATTTGTTGTAATCCTCTCTTTTCTGTTATGCCTACCTTTTCTGCTCATGCTATTTGGACTGTTTGCTCTTTGGTGCTGGGCCCCTTTTTTTATTTCTGTAAAGCACTATAGAGCTCTATAGCTGTAATAATATGTTTGTTTGCATGATGCTTTGGGCCTGATCCAGTGGAAGTCTTTCCATGACTTCAGTGGGCTTCCAACAGCCTCCTTGATTGTATACATTTAGTACAGGAAACGTATGGGAGATCAGAAACCAAGCTATTTACATACTTAGCCATTTTCACAACCTACAAAGGCATTTCTCACTAAAACATCTATTGAAGGAATTTCATATGATTTTCAGGTTTCAGAGTAGCAGCCATGTTAATCTGTATCTGCAAAAAGAACAGGAGGACTTGTGGCACCTTAGAGACTAACAAATTTATTTGAGCATACAATGCTTAATTGTGAAGTATCTCACACTGATATTATTTGAAAGTAACTACATTTTATACCACAGCTTTAATAATGGAAGGTGAAATTCACCTTCCATGTCTCCCCATGCTAAGTCCAAGCATGCAAGGAATTCTGCTCAGGTTTTGAGGGAGCAGAGAGAGCGAGACCTGTCAGCAGTTAGGGCACTGCTCTAGAAGTCTGTGGACTGAAGTTCAATTCCTTGCTCTACCACAGACCTCCTGTGTGACCTTGGGCAAGTCATTAGTCTCTATTGCCCAACAGTAAAATGGGGTTAGTAATACTTCCCCACCGCACAGCAGTGTTGTGAGGATAAATGCTTTAGGAGATTGTGATGTAGTAAGATACTACGGTAAGGGTGGCAAAAGACAGGATAGAATCTACCTTCTGCCCAGCCCCCTTCCATGGATTTTTAGAGTACTAGATCTGTGAAGTGTTGACCCAGTAGCCTTTCCATTGGTACAAACATGACATGCCCTCAAAGTCCCCTTCCATTTGGCCTATTTAGGGATGGTGCAGAGTTCCACTGTCATGGTAGTTCAGAGGTCCTGCTGCATGCTCACTCTGTTCATACTCTCTTCCCCCACCACAGAGGGGCAACACAGGGCTTAAGTGGTGCAAAGGGTTTCACTGTAATAGCAGCAAATACCATTTCTTCAATTGTCAAAAAGTGCCAGTCTGTCCCCTTTATCTCTTTGTTTCATAATGCAAGCCACATCCCTATAGTCCCACATATATCTTCGGTCTATGTACCCTTATCCTCAGTAATATGAAGTGACTTTTTCTGTGGATAAAGTTCTATTTACAGAGGCTGGAAATTCACCTGGGCTCAGAGAAGTCTGTGTTTGTCCCTGTAATTTCCTTTAGAGTCTAAGACAGGAATAGCAGCAAATGATGTGGAAGGCCAACAAGTGTCAGATCAGCAGCAGAACCCATATTCAAAGCAACACCAGGAGCATCAGGAAGTCTGGAAACACCCTTTGGAAAATCTCTTCTGATAAGTGCAACGTGGTATATATTAATAGGGGCTGACAAATGACTTATTTAAATAGCCTTTGTGCCATCAACTTTATTTAACAACTCAGTAGATACTTGGGTTAATCCATGGCAATACATTTGATGAAGCATAAAAAAACTAAAATTTTTTAACATGGAAATTTAGCAGATTTCCTTCATTAGAAAATGCACAAAAATTTAATTATGTATTTTGCTTCATCTAGTGATTTTTAAAGTGCTTTTCATACTATCCAGTCTTCTGAATTACTTGTTTCAACTGCTAATGAAGTCTATTGACATTTTTGCGTTGTCATTTCATTTTAATAAATTCACCGTGGGCCCAGATCCCAAAAGGTATTTAGTGGCCTAACTCCCATTGAAATCAAGGGCCAGCTCCTGCTCCCATCAGTATCAATGGCAATACTACCATATGACAAAGTTCTGAGCCTGTGTTGGTGGGTCCCGTGCTTCACGTGGATTCAGTGGCCTCAGAAACTCACTAAGGCCCCAATGTGACCTTCCTTTCACAGTGCAGCAGCAAGAGTCACAGCCTATTGAGTTACTTTCATCACAGGCCAGTATGGGGGTTGAGAAGGGGAAATACCCCACAGTCTTTCTCGCTCTGTAGAGCTCAATAGGCACAGTTCAGCCTCCTTACTGGACCGAGGCCTGCTTCCCCTCTCAAGGGGATCTCTGTAGGGCATGGGGCCTATAGGGCCCACCCTCTACTCCAGGTTCCAGCCCAGGGATCCTAATGGTAGCAGCTGTTGGATTTCCCTTCACCACTGCAGCTACTTTGATTCCCTGGGCCACTTCCCTCATGGTTCTTTTTTTTCCCAACTTCACCCTTCCTCAGGATACAGCAATGCTTCCTCACCTCCAGCTCCTTTCATCTGGACTTCACCCCAGGGAACTGGAAAGGAGAGCTTTTAAGCAGTATGAGTGAGACCTTGATTGATTCCAGCTGTCTTCTAACAGCCTTAACTGATACTTTGCCAGTTAATTGGGGTCAATGCTGGCATTAGCCTAATGATCTTAACTGGTTAAGTGGCATCAGGTGTCTTGATTGGCCTGGAGTAGCCTTTGTTTGGCTATCCAGGGAACAGGGACCTGCTCATTCTAAGGCTGATATACTTGCCTTCTACTACTCTCTTATCCTTCTGGTCTGAGTCTGTCACATACCAATAACTAAAATGGCTGCAAGATCTAGTCCTAATCTTGTGGTGTGGTCATTTAACAAATGCTCATATGCTTCTTTCATTGTTTTTTTTAAAAAAACAAGAAAATAACCATTCTTAAACTTGACAGTTAACTCTTATGAAAAATTCAACTCCTCATTGAGTTTCCCTCCAAAATTCTCAAGCAGTTGAAAAAAGCACCATATGTGCCTTTGCAAATGTGATACCAAGCCCCCTCTCAACGGGGCACAAACACACAATGAGCCATAGTTCAAACTTCATGTGGTCACCATTATTTTTTATTCCACAAGACTCTGAGGCAGGACTGTACTTGTAAACATAAACCTTGAACTAATCTCCAGTCTGTGAGCTGGCTGTTCCTACAATTTCCTTCTGAGGGATCTCCTGTACCACCTCCTACTCATCTTTTATCTCAGAGAAGCTTGCAGGCCTGGTCTACACCAAAAACGTAAATCAACCTAACTATATTGCTCAGGACGGTGAAAAATTTCATGCCCTGTGTGATGTAGTAAGGTTGACCTAACCTCCTTGTAGATGCAGCTAGGTTGACAAAAGAATTCTCCCATTGACCTAGCTATTGCCTCTTGGAGAGGTGGATTATTTACATTGATGGAAAAACCCCTTCCATCAATGTAGGAATTGTCTACATTACACCACTACAATGATGCAGCTTCAGTGCCACAGCTGTGCTGCTGCATGTAGATATACCCTTAGACTTTTATACAGCTGACTTAGAGCTGAGACCCACAGGATTTAGTTGTCCTGATGAATCAGCAGAATAACTCATCAGCTTTGATTCTTACAGTTTGAATTAGGTAAACCATCCTCTCTTACATTTCAGTCCAGATGAGGAAAAATATCCATACAGTAGAGTTGGTCAGAACATTTTTGACTAAATATATTTTCATCAGAATATGCTGATTTCTTGAATCTGAAACATTTCTCAGAGACATGTCAATTTTGACTACATTTTTGATGGAAAGTTTTCTGAGATCCAGGGCTGTCTGGTCACTTCTGATGAGAAAGAAAGAGAGGCTAACAGAAAAATCTGGCCTTTTTGATCTGAAAATGGACATTTTGATCCAATTCCATTTTCCAAAAATGTTCAAAAGATTTTGTTTTTCATTCCAATGTGGAATGAAACCTCAAAAGTTGTCACAAAATGGATTTGCCATCCTTTGTCTAGTGCCAGCCTTAGTGACCAATATGGCTAATAATGAAAACATCAAGATTTACATAAGATTTCCCTTTGCTGCTTTTATAATTAAGTTCTCTCCTTTTGCTCCCTACTTTCTTTTTGGATATGCAAAAGCACCCTTGTTTGCTCTGGGTTCTTTTCCTAAATTGTGCCAGTATCACACACTTAATGAAGACTATCAATCTCTTTCATTATGTACCAGATGGGGTGCCTAAAGGCGTTGTAGTTGTCCATTGCTTTTATTTATCGTTACCCAGTTTATTACTCATTACTGGGAGAATTTACTCATCATTTGGAATATTTTGGCTCTTTATTAAATATCAAAACCACAGGTCCCAAAACAAGTGTAAACAACACATTCAGTACTGGCAGTTCAATAAACATCTTGCCACCAATGCTGGCATCAGTCCCTCAAACCACCTCCCCACTTGGAACGTTCGTTTTCAGCATGTGTTTTAAAACATGTCAAAAATAGACAGGCAGCTGAAATCTGGGATTTAACTTACATTCTCGTTGCTTCTTTGAGATGCACTTTCAGACCCCGATTTTAAAAGTGCATTTTATCAGCTAAAGAGATAAGCCCAGATTTGTATCTACATGGATTAACAGTCAGCAAGGGATCTATTTTCTGATTTTTATGACATCTCTCCTCCAATATTGTCATGCACTTTACTCAGGGCCCTCCCAAATGCTCTGCTGTATGGGAAATGACAGATATAGTGCAAAATGCTACTGGCAAAAGTTCCACCTGCAGTAAGAAAGAGGAATGAGAAGTCTGCTGAGTGATCTGGGAAGAATTTGTCTTGTGCTGAACAAAAATCCTTGGGGGAAACAAACATTTAAAAATGGCTTTGCCTATTTCTCTGTCTCATCTCCCAATATTATAGGATATTAAAAAAGCTTCTTAGGCTTGATGTGAAGAGCAGCAATTAGTTGAACAGTGGAGCAGGTTGTAAATGAATAGCAGGGCTCTTACTCTGACTGCTGATCTCTGATGTACATGTTGACCAAATATTGCCATGAATGAAACCTCAAGGGTTTGTATGCCTGACCTGCTTTCCTGTGGTGCAAGCTATATTTTTTTATCACTGCATCACGAGCCCCAGCTCGTCTGTCAGTCTAGATATGTATGTATGTTAAAGCACCTCTTACACAAATTCACATCTTGGTGAGGAATGCAGCACACACTTTCCATTCCAGCTGCTGGGAACTATTCCCCAGAGCCCTCCAAAATACTGTTTTCTGTATATTTGAGGTTTTTTTATTTAAGCCACACAGTGTCAAACTCTGTCTTCCTTTCTTGACTTCCTTATACATTGCAGATCCATTGAAATCAGAGGTATGTTATTTCCTGCTCCATGCTTGCTCCTGTTTCCTCAGAGAGGGGGCACTGTGCAGGGAGAGAACTAAAGGCACTACATTTCCTCTGTCGGGGTGCCTGCAGTGGCAGGGGGAAGGCAAGTAGCAATGTGTAGTCCAAGCACAGGGGGTTAGGTGCCCCTACTTCTTCCTCTTCTATCCCTCAGATCCCTCCCTTAGAGGAGCCTCAGGCTCCATCTAAACAAGAAGGTTGAAATGATTTAATTAAATTGCCCTTATGTGGACAGCTAAATCAATACCAGACATTTTATGGTAAGTCTATTAAGTCAGGTTTCAGAGTAGCAGCCATGTTAGTCTGTATTCGTAAAAAGAAAAGGAGTACTTGTGGCACCTTAGAGACTAACAAATTTATTTGAGCATCAGCTTTTGTGAGCTACAGCTCACTTCATTGGATGCATTTGGTGGAAAATACAGTGGGGAGATTTATTTACACACACAGAGAACATGAAACAATGGGTTTTATCATACGCACTTTAAGGAGAGTGATCACTTAAGATGAGCCATCAACAGCAGGAGGGGAGGGGAGGAGGAAAACCTTTCATGGTGACAAACAAGGTGGACCATTTCCAGCAGTTAACAAGAACGTCTGAGGAACTGTGGGGGGTGGGTGGGAGGGAGAAATAATATGGGGAAATAGTTTTACTTTGTGTAATGACTCATCCACTCCCAGTCTCTATTCAAGCCTAAGTTAATTGTATCCAGTTTGCAAATTAATTCCAATTCAGCAGTCTCTCACTGGAGTCTGTTTTTGAAGGTTTTTTGTTGAAGGATAGCCACTCTCAGGTCTGTAATTGAGTGACTGGAGAGATTGAAGTGTTCTCCGACTGGTTTTTGAATGTTATAATTCTTGACGTCTGATTTGTGTCCATTTATTCTTTTACGTAAAGACTGTCCAGTTTGACTCATGTACATGGCAGAGGGGCATTGCTGGCACATGATGGCATATATCACATTGGTAGATGCGCAGGTGAACGAGCCTCTGATAGTGTGTCTGATGTGATTAGGCCCTGTGACGGTGTCCCCTGAATAGATATGTGGACACAGTTGGCAACAGGCTTTGTTGCAAGGATAGGTTCCTGGGTTAGTGGTTCTGTTGTGTGGTGTGTGGTTGCTGGTGAGTATTTGCTTCAGGTTGGGGGGCTGTCTGTAAGCAAGGACTGGCCTGTCTCCCAAGATCTGTGAGAGTGATGGGTCGTCCTTCAGGATAGGTTGTAGATCCTTGATGATGCGTTGGAGAGGTTTTAGTTGGGAGCTGAAGGTGATGGCTAGTGGTGTTCTGTTATTTTCTTTGTTGGGCCTGTCCTGTAGTAGGTGACTTCTGGGTACTCTTCTGGCTCTGTCAATCTGTTTCTTCACTTCAGCAGGTGGGTACTGTAGTTGTAAGAATGCCTGATAGAGATCTTGTAGGTGTTTGTCTCTATCTGAGGGGTTGGAGCAAATGTAGTTATATTGTAGAGCTTGGCTGTAGACAATGGATCGTGTGGTGTGATCTGGATGAAAGCTAGAGGCATGTAGGTAGGAATAGCGGTCAGTAGGTTTCTGATATAGAGTGGTGTTTATGTGACCATCGCTTATTAGCACTGTAGTGTCCAGGAAGTGGATCTCTTGTGTGGACTGGTCCAGGCTGAGGTTGATGGTGGGATGGAAATTGTTGAAATCATGGTGGAATTCCTCAAGGGCTTCTTTTCCATGAGTCCAGATGATGAAGATGTCATCAACGTAGCGCAAGTAGAGTAGAGGCATTGGGGGACGAGAGCTGAGGAAGCGTTGTTCTAAGTTAGCCATAAAAATGTTGGCATACTGTGGGGCCATGCGGGTACCCATCGCAGTGCCGCTGATTTGAAGGTATACATTTTCCCCAAATGTGAAATAGTTATGGGTGAGGACAAAGTCACAAAGTTCAGCCACCAGATTAGCCGTGACATTATCGGGGATACTGTTCCTGATGGCTTGTAGTCCATCTTTGTGTGGAATGTTGGTGTAGAGGGCTTCTACATCCATAGTGGCTAGGATGGTGTTTTTAGGAAGATCACCAATGGATTGTAGTTTCCTCAGGAAGTCAGTGGTGTCTCGAAGATAGCTGGGAGTGCTGGTAACGTAGGGCCTGAGGAGGGAGTCTACATAGCCAGACAATCCTGCTGTCAGGGTGCCAATGCCAGAGATGATGGGGTGTCCAGGATTTCCAGGTTTATGGATCTTGGATAGCAGATAGAATATCCCAGGTTGGGGTTCCAGGGGTGTGTCTGTGCGGATTTGTTCTTGTGCTTTTTCAGGGAGTTTCTTGAGCAAATGCTGTAGTTTCTTTTGGTAACCCTCAGTGGGATCAGAGGGTAATGGCTTGTAGAAAGTGGTGTTGGAGAGCTGCCTGGTAGCCTCTTGTTCATATTCCGACCTATTCATGATGATGACAGCACCTCCTTTGTCAGCCTTTTTGATTATGATGTCAGAGTTGTTTCTGAGGCTGTGGATGGCATTGTGTTCTGCACAGCTGAGGTTATCGGGGAAGTGATGCTGCTTTTCCACAATTTCAGCCCATGCACGTCGGCGGAAGCACTCTATGTAGAAGTCCAGTCTGCTGTTTCAACCTTCAGGAGGAGTCCACCCAGAGTCCTTCTTTTTGTAGTGTTGATGACATCTTCATCATCTGGACCCATGGAAAAGAAGACAATATATCCACTTCCTGGACACTATGGTGCTAATAAGCGATGGTCACATAAACACCTCCCTATATCGGAAACCTACTGACCGCTATTCCTACCTACATGCCTGTAGCTTTCATCCAGATCATACCACATGATCCATTGTCTACAGCCAAGCTACGATATAACCGCATTTGCTCCAACCCCTCAGATAGAGACAAACACCTACAAGATCTCTATCAGGCATTCTTACAACTACAGTACCCACCTGCTGAAGTGAAGAAATAGATTGACAGAGCCAGAAGAGTACCCAGAAGTCACCTACTACAGGACAGGCCCAACAAAGAAAATAACAGAACACCACTAGCCATCACCTTCAGCCCCCAACTAAAACCTCTCCAATGCATCATCAAGGATCTACAACCTATCCTGCAGGACAACCTATCACTCTCACAGATCTTCGGAGACAGGCCAGTCCTTGCTTACAGACAGCCCCCCAACCTGAAGCAAATACTCACCAGCAACCACACACCACACAACAGAACCACTAACCCAGGAACCTATCCTTGCAACAAAGCCTGTTGCCAACTCTGTCCACATATCTATTCAGGGGACACCATCATAGGGCCTAATCACATTAGACACACTATCAGAGGCTTGTTCACCTGCGCATCTACCAATGTGATATATGCCATCATGTGCCAGCAATGCCCCTCTGCCATGTACATGGGTCAAACTGGACAGTCTTTACGTAAAAGAATAAATGGACACAAATCAGACGTCAAGAATTATAACATTCAAAAACCAGTCGGAGAACACTTCAATCTCTCCAGTCACTCAATTACAGACCTGAGAGTGGCTATCCTTCAACAAAAAACCTTCAAAAACAGTCTCCAGTGAGAGACTGCTGAATTGGAATTAATTTGCAAACTGGATACAATTAACTTAGGCTTGAATAGAGACTGGGAGTGGATGAGTCATTACACAAAGTAAAACTATTTCCCCATATTATTTCTCCCTCCCACCCACCCCCCACAGTTCCTCAGACGTTCTTGTTAACTGCTGGAAATAGCCTACCTTGCTTGTCACTATGAAAGGTTTTCCTCCTTTCCCCCCCCCCTCCTGCTGGTGATGGCTCATCTTAAGTGATCACTCTCCTTACAGTGTGTATGATAAAACCCATTGTTTCATGTTCTCTGTGTGTGTAAATAAATCTCCCCACTATATTTTCCACCAAATGCATCCGATGAAGTGAGCTGTAGCTCACGAAAGCTGATGCTCAAATAAATTTGTTAGTCTCTAAGGTGCCACAAGTACTCCTTTTCTTTCTTTTAAGTTAGTTTCCAGACCAATGGTACAACACTGTCATGTAGAAAAGGTCTAAATCAGGAACTCTGAGCTTCTCCTCCCAGATTCTCCTGGGCCATCTGTACCTCTCATACAGGCTTTACCACAGGAAAGTGTGATGTGGCCCATTATTCCTATGGCTTTGTGGACTCTGTGATTTTAAAGGTGCAGAATTTACCAGAGAATTGACTTGTTTCCACAACATACTCAAAGCCTTTATTTTTAAAAGTTGCATTGCTAGCCTTTCTTGCATTGCTTGCCAAACATCCAAACTGATGCAGTGCTTTCTGCCATCTGCCTGAAACAATAGCTCTGAGAAATGAAAACTTCCTCCTTGGTCTCAACAGGGTGTTCCCATTGAAGCCAAATTATAATAATTTAAATGTTCACATTGTTATCTATTTAATTGTTGATCATTGTAGCCTGACCATCCTGATAACATCCCACAATTCCACACTGCCATATGTGCTTTCCCAGGTGCCAAAAGTCACATACCCCCTACACAGCTGACAAAATCTCCTGTGTCTCCCCTGACACCTTCTATACTGCACTTACCCATTTTCAATACCAAAATTTGCAGCACATTGGAAATGTAGGAATACAACACAGGTAATTTACTATTAAATTAACTAACTTATGCAATGTTGTTCTGACAGTATTATTCGCTTAATGGAGTATCACAGAATCCAAGGCCCCTTGCCATGGTGAACATGGGACCTTGATAATAACCTTTGTAACAATATAATGCTGTATATTACAGTAATGGTTCAGAAATTGCAGTAGTCATACATTAGTTTCTCTTAAATATACAGGAGTATTTTTATAAGATGTGTAGAAAATTGCTAAAAGGGGAACTTTCCTTGGCCATGAAGTATAAGAAATACCACAGAAACGAAGGCTAAAAGCTCTATTAAAACCTTGCTTTTATCCTAAATTGGCACTTGTAATTGTAAAGTCACTGAAGTAATTATTGTAACAACCTGGGAACAGTGGTATTTAGCAAGTTGGTTTATAGGATGTTAGTTTTTCCTTATGATACCACACTGCATTCCTCTTCGTCACATCCTAGCAATGGATCTGGAACAGAGGATGTGGGAAATCAGAACCTGGATGCAAAATGTGCACACTGTTTCTGTGTTTATAGTAGGGCTGTCAAGCAATTAAAAATTAATTGTGATTAACTGCAGTGTTAATAATAGAATACTATTTATTTAAATATTTTGGATGTTTTCTACATTTTCAAATATATTGATTTCAATTACAACACAGAATACAAAGTGTACAGTGCTCACTTTATATTTATTTTTGATTGCAAATATTTGCACTGTAAAACATAAAATAAATAGTATTTTTCAATTCACCTAATACAAATAATGTAGTGCAATCTCTTTATCATGAAAGTTGGACTTACAAATGTAGAATTATGTACAAAAAAATAACTGCACTCAAAAATAAAACAATGTATAACTGCAAGTCCACGCAGTCCTACTTCTTGTTCAGCCAATTGCTCAGACAAACAAGTTTGGTTACAATTTGCAGGAGATGATGCTGCCTGCTTCTTGTTTATAATGTCACCTGAAAGTGAGAACAAGCGTTCGCATAGCACTGTTGTAACCAGCATTGCAAGATATTTACGTGCCAGAGGTACTAAAGATTCATATGTCCCTTCATGCTTCAACCACCATTCCAGAGGGCATGCATCCATGCTGATGACGCATTCTGCTCGATAACAATCCAAAGCAGTGCAGACTGACGCATGTTCATTTTCATCATCTGAGTCATATGCCACCAGCAGAAGATTGATTTTCTTTTTTGATGGTTCAGGTTCTGTAGTTTCTGCATCAAAGTGTTGCTCTTTTAAGACTTCTGAAAGCATGCTCCACACCCAGTCCCCCTCAGATTTTGGAAGGCACTTCAGATTCTTAAACTTGGGTCGAGTGCTGTAGCTATTTTTAGAAATCTCACATTGGTACCTTCTTTGTTTTATCAAATCTGCTGTGAAAGTATTTTTAAAATGAATATGTGCTGGGTTATCATCTGAGACTGCTATAACATGAAATATATGGAGGAATGCGGATAAAACAGAACAGGAGACATACAATTCTCCTCCAAGGAGCTCAGGCACAAATTTAATTAATGCATTATTTTTTAATGAGCATCATCAGCATGGAAACATGTTCTCTGGAATGGTGGCTGAAGCATGAAGGGGCATATGAATATTTAGAATATCTTGCATGTAAATACCTTGCAACGCCAGCTACAAAAGTGCCATGTGAATGCCTGTTCTCACGTTCAGGTGACATTGTAAATAAGAAGCAGGCAGCAGTATCTCCCGTAAATGTAAACAAAAGTGTTTGCCTTAGCGATTGGCTGAACAAAAAATAGGACTGAGTAGACTTGTAGGCTCTAAAGTTTTACATTTTTTTTGACTGAAGTTATATAACAAAAAAAATCTACATTTGTAAGTTACACTTTCACGAAAAAGAGATTGCACTACAGTACTTGTGTGGTGAATTGAAAAATACTGTTTCTTTTGTTTATCATTTTTAGAGTGCAAATATTTGTAATCAAAAATAATAATATAAAGTGAGCACTGTACACTTTGTATTCTATGTTGTAATAGAAATCAATATAGTTGAAAATGTAGAAAAACATCCAAAAATATTTAATAAATTTCAGTTGGTATTCTATTGTTTAACAGTGCGATTAATTGTGATTAATTTTTTAATCACGATTAATTTTTTTAGTTAATCACATGAGTTAACTGTGCTTAATTGATAGCCCTAGTTTATAGTCAGGCTGATGAAAAACCCAGAACATTAACCTTTCAAACTTTGAGTGAGGTGTTTAAAATCTCATCTGAATTTAGTTGCTTGGACCCATCTCTATGGCATGCAGTAAACTGGCAAAGGTTTTTTTTCAGTTGTTAAAGGAACAGAAGATGATTAGGGGCAAAACATCAAAAAATGTTAATGAAACATTTGTTTCCACAGCAAGAAAAATGAGGAAAGTACCAGAGCAGTAACAATAAAAATGAGTGATTAAAACACTCATCTCAAACCCAAACCAATGAAAAGAAAAAATCAACATACCTTAAAAATATAATTACAAGTTACCAAGAAATAAATAACACCACAACAAAACCTAAATCATCCCATCGACATATGCGCATATCAACTAATGAATACTGATGTTAAGGGGCAGTGGAAGATTTGTAATGTTCTAACCAGACCATCCAAGTGCTCAGGACACACACACATGCTATTGTGAACAATGGGAGCTGCTGGGTGCTGAGTACTTCACAAATCAGGCTATTAATCTCTAACTATAAGTAATTTCCAAAGAAGAGAAATACCAGCAACAATATAGTAGGGTATGAAATAAAAGACTAATTACTACCTTCAAAATATGAATAGATGATAGTATCTATACAATCTTAGCATTTTACAGTGCTACTGATTCTGGGCCACATCCGAAACCCTACTCCTTGTGTGCCCCTTCAAAGGAGATAGAAAAGCTGGCTCAATAGCCACCTAGGGATTCCCCTGGTGTAGGAATATTCATGGGTAGTGTAAAGGTGGTATAACTGATTCTGTGCTACTCACACCATGTCCCCACCACCTCAGTGTAGTGCATTCTTTGGGTGTGGGTGCATGATTGGGCAGGGTGGGGTAGATGGATATGTTTCAGGTTTAGCTAGAGGATAATGTGCTCCAGGAATCTTGAGCTAACAAAATAGCCCTTAGGAGGTCATTGCATAAGTTAGAGCAGCACTCAGGCTACTCTGATTTCCAGTGGGGGCCAAAGTGGATTGGGGGAGTGCAAAGGTAGTATAACAACATGGATATCCCCTGGCCATTCAGGTTCGATGCTGAGTGCAACTCGCTGAGACCAGAGATCTGGCCCATTATTTTTAAAGTATATTGTGTAATGAACTTGCATTCCATGGAATTTGAAGTGGTGTTCTAGACTAGAGGTGATAATTAGTTTTGTTTTGTAGCTGGCAATTGGAGTCTTGCAAATTTCATAACACACTGGAGAGACTGTGATGACTTTCATTAGGAACTTAAATTGTTTATGTGACAGTAGAACATCCATATTGCTGAATATAGACATTTAGGATCCACATGCACAAACAAGGCTGGCCTCAAGTACAAGTTTCTTAACACATCACTTTCCGGGGTGCATGCCAGACTAATGGGGGGTTGTGTCACCATCTATCATGCAACCTTGGGTGACTCATAATGTTTTGCTGCTGTAGTTCCCAAACAGGTCCCCTCACAAACAGCCAAACAGCAAGTAGGTCACATCTCGAGTGTCTGCAGTCACACTGTATTCCACCTGCATTGGTTATCACTTGCAGGGTGACTCTAACACACTCCCAGTCCTGAATTTTCCCAAAACCATGTGTTCCGTACTGTCCCTCCCTCTCCTAGCCAGTTCAGATATTGGAAGTCCATTGTCTATCTAAGAGGGTCAATACTCAATAGTTTGCTTTTTAACTGGAATTACACAAACAGTTCAGTTTAAACACAACACTGGATTAGTTTTGATTAAAGAATAGAACAAATGTATTTAACTACAAACAGAGTAATTTAAGTGAGTACAAGTACAAGGTATTAAAATCAGAAGTGGTTATAAGAAAAATAAAGATAAAATTTCTAGTAATGAAAACTTAATAAACTCAACTTGGTTCAAGGTAAAAATCCTTACCACATGTCCTAGTAACAGGGCTGACCAAATTCTCATGTCAGAACCCCTCCCAAAGTCCAAAGACTGGTTCCTTTGTCTTCTTAGGTCAGACAGACAGAGAAAGGCAGAATACCTGGGGTATTTTCCCCCACACTTTTATAGTCCAGTCACCCTTTGAAATGCATTTTCCTAGATAAAGTTAATTCCCACTGTGAGGATGAAGACATGAAGTCTTATGGTGAAAGAGTTTCATATTGTCGCTTGCTAAAATGCAGATCAATCTGTTTCTGCCCCCTCCGTTGCCAAAAAATGGCCACTTGACCGGGGATTGCCAATCAACTTGAATGACACCTGGCTAGAGGCATCAGTTTGTCCTTTGTCTTTGAGGGACAGCTTTATCCCCTCCCTAGACATGTCTGTTAACCACACTTCTGTCATGATTTCAGCTTATGTTTATAACTTGTCATATAATGTCGCTATACACATTTCATCATGATATTACTGAGCAGTGAGTTATTAGTTTTCAAATGATACCTCACAAGGCAAAGATTATTACAATAGTGTGTAGGGTGTGAATATAGGTCACAACTTCCCATAGCACTTCATTGACAGCTAGTAGTCTGACCTAATCTGTACCTGTTGTACTTGGACCAGAATGGAAGGCACTATTACCCATCCTGCCTGTCACAGGCAGCAGCTTGTGGCACTGAAAATATTAATGCCATCTCTGAAAGCAACAGTATTTTATTTAGTCCTCATATATCTGATCTATGTATTTATACTGCATTCATCACTGTGGTGGTATCTGAGCACCTGATGAGCCTTCTGTTCTTCAGATGAGCTATACCACAAATTCATACTGACTCTCTTTGACATCTTAATGCTCTTAGTTTGTAGATATAAGTCTGTTTATGATGTATATAGGATGTTCCATATTAATGGCACATAAACATAGGCTTGAATGTATGAATATTTTTTCTTAAGATGAGGACACTCTATTGTGCATCATAATGGATGACGGCATTGTAAATTGACCACCTTTATCCTCATATGCAAAAAAGTGCCATATTTACTGACACGGGATGTAGAGAGTAATATCTGTGTGGGATTTTGTGATTTATCTAATGTTTGTGTGTGCTGCTCTCTGAAAGGGGTGGAATCTTCCTTCTATGACCTGTTTAACGTGAATCACTCTTTACTGATGTCATTTTTGTTTTTACATTAACATAAACACTACTGTTATATAAAACAAATAT
Source organism: Dermochelys coriacea (assembly GCF_009764565.3). NCBI lineage: Eukaryota > Metazoa > Chordata > Testudines > Dermochelyidae > Dermochelys > Dermochelys coriacea. The sequence continues at coordinate 295,318,968 of NC_050068.2, forward strand.
TTTGAGCTGTAAACCGATTATAGTTTTTTGCTAGTGGATAATCTTAATCTGGTGAATCTGGCCACATGCAAATGTGCACATATGTGAAAGCAGATCAGTACTTGGAGGATTTACATCTTGTACTTTTAGCTTCCATGTAAGCTCTTTCCTGGGGCTGCTTTGTAGAGTTCTGAGCTTCATTTCTGCTGTTGTAGGGCCAGAACTGATGGAGTCTCCATCTTCCCCAGCACTGTGTCCCTGGGCGTGTCCTGAGAAGCCGGGCTCTCATCTCCAGATGCATGGGCCTGGCCCGGGCACCCAGAGCTATAATGTTTATAGAAAATGTCATTTCTGTCTTGGAACTAAATCCGCCCGCCCTTCGCAAAGCCTGAAAAATGACTTCTAGGAATCACAGATCACAATGCAAGAGGAAGAATAGCTGCTGCAGGGAGTAGGTGAGCAGGGGTGGGAAGAGTCTTGACCAGCCAATGCAGGAAGTAGTTGGCATCAATTACTTTCCCCATGGAGCACAGTTTGAGTCATAGCTCATAGCACAGTCACAGCTTTGTCCCTGCTCTGTTCCTGGTGCCGTGCATTGATGCAATGCCCCTTATTAAGAGCAAATTTCAAGGGACTAGTCTAGCCATGGATATTTATTTTTCTTTTAATGCCAAATAGGGATTTTGAAAATGATTTTAACTGAGTTTGGGGTACTTTTTTGGTTTATTAGCCTTTCATTTTAAAGTTTATTTTTATGTGGGTGACTTTTTTGTTGTAATTGTTATTGGCCTTGCAATTTGCAAATAGCTCACTGCTTTGCTTTGGATTGAAAGTATTTGTAAACAATGTTCAACAGATCCCAGGCACTTGCATTTTTACAAATATCAAACTCATTTCTCAGTGTTTGTACAGATGAAAAAAAAAGTCTTTTTCAGCCAGGTATAAATCTGTTTTGCAATACATTTCAAAATCGTTAAAGTTAAGCATTTTATTATTTAACTGTAGAATGCAGGAAATAAAGAGTTTAGCTAGTGTGCCAGATTCAAGAGAGGGGCAGAAAAATCCAAAAGTGTTAGAAAGATTGCTCATCAGAATATTTTCCACAAGTGACCGTGTTTTACCTAACCTGACAATTGAGAAATAACATTCAGCTTTTCAGACTGCTGTTGTAATTTTCATGGGGGAAGAACTGACAGAATCAGATAATTGCTGCCTATTAGTAATGATTATTTAAAGTCAGTCTTATTACATGATGCTGAAATGTGGAGACCTATTAAGACCTTACTATCTAAACTCCACATTTTCATAAACAGCTGCCTTAAAAAAAACCCAAAAAACAATATCAATTGGCCAGAAAAAAAAAATCACAAATGACAACCTTCGGAGGAGGATGAAATAAAAAACAATAGGACAGGAAATTACAGAATGAAAATAGAGATGGCTAGGACATACATGGAGGAAAGATCCTAATAACACAACAAGACAAGCATTGGACTGAAACCCACAGGGGAAGAAACAACAAGGTAGACCAAAGATAACAGGGAAATGCAAAATAGAAGCAAAACTTAAAGTTATCAAAATGACATGGGAAGAAATTAAGACTGCACCAGGAGATTGGCCAAGATGGAAGGCAGTGAAGGCCTTATGTCCTGCATGGAATAGAGAGGTATAAGAGAGAAGGAGAGGAGGGAAATAAGGACAACCTGGGGAATTACAGACTAGTCAGCTTAACTTCAGTACCCAGAAAGATAATGGAGCAAATAATTAAGCAATCAATTTGCAAACACCTAGAAGATAATAAGATGATAAGTAACAGCCAGCATGGCTTTATCAAGAACAAATAGTGTCAAACCAACCAAATAGCTTTCTTTGACAGGGTAATAAACCTTGTGGATAGGGGGAAGCAGTAGATGTGGTATATCTTGACTTTAGTAAGTCTTTTGATACCATCTCACATGACCTTCTCATAAATAAACTAGGGAAATACAACCTAGATGGAGCTACTATAAGGCGGGTGCATAACTGTTTGGAAAACCGTTCCCAGAGAGTAATTATCAGTAGTTCACAGACAAGCTGGAGAGGCATATCAAGTGGGGTCTCTCAGGGATCAGTTCTGGGTCTGGTTCTGTTCAATATCTTCTTCAATGATTTAGATAATGGCATAGAGAGTAAATTTATAAAGTTTGTAGACGATACTAAGTTGGGAGGGGTTGCAAATGCTTAGGAAGACAGAATTAAAATTCAAAATGATGTGGAGAAACTGGAGAAATGGTCTGAAGTAAATCGGATGAAATTCAATAAGGACAAATGCAAAATATTCCTTTTGGGAAGGAACAATCAGTTGCACACATACAAAATGGGAAATGACTGCCTAGGAAGGACTACTGCAGAAAGGGATCTGAGGGTCATAGTGGATTATATGCTAAATATGAGTCAACAGTGTAACACGATTGCAAAAAAAGCAAACATCATTCTGGGATGTATTAGCAGGAGTGTTGTAAGCAAGACACAAGAAGTCATTCTTTCACTCTACTCCATGCTGATTAGGCCTCAACTGAAGTATTGTGTACAGTTCTGGACACCACATTTCAGGAAAAATGTGAGCAAGTCCAAGAACAACAAAAATGATTAAAGGTATAGAAAACATGACCTATGAGGGAAGATTGAAAAAATTGGGTTTGTTTATCTGGAGAAGAGAAGACTGAAAGAGGACATGATAACAGTTTTCAAGTAAAAGGCTGTTACAAAGAGGAGGGAGAAAAAAATGTTCTCCTTAACCTCTGAGGATAAGACAAGAAGCAATGGACTTAAATTGCAGCAAGGGTAGTTTAGGTTGGACATTAGGAAAAACTTCCTAACTCTCAAAAGCACTGGAATAAATTGTCTAGGGAGGTTGTGGAATCTCCATCACTGGAGATTTTTAAGAGCAGGGTAGACACACAACTGTCATGGATGGTCTAGATAATACTTAGTCCTGCCATGAGTGCAGGAGACTGGACTAGATGACCTCTCGAGGTCCATTCCAGTCCTATGATTCTTTGATTCTAAATAACAAGCTAGTCTTGAAAACTGGATCCCAGATTTTGCCTTGTAAGAAGATTGCTGCTGATGCAGAAATGTCTCCAGATTCCCCCCAGACAGTGTTGAGACAATAATATCAAGAAAGCGAAGGAGAAAGGAATCATGGAATTAACCACAATGCTTTCTTAGCTTCATTAATCCACCACTTGCTTTCATTGTATTTCCTGCACCAACATTAATCTATATGCTGTCTCTTTGGAATGTAAACCCTCCAGGAAAGGGTACTTGGACTGGATTCTCCATTACCTTGCACCTTCTGTAGCCAGATTCGTTTACACCTTTTTATAAAGGTGCCAAGCCTTTTGGGGACTTTGGATTAAAAGAACAATATTCATGTGAATGATTTATTCTCTACCTTCACACCCACGATATTATCATATCCTCTACTCAACCCTCATATTGGCCACAGACTGCTTCCAAAGACTGACCAAAGGAACACATTGTACTACTGTCAATAAATAAGTATCATGTCATCAGGTCCCTATGTATTTAGGCATAGGAAGGGACCTGTATGCCATAATAGGCCATGTCAGCAGTCCACAAATATCTGCCTCAGTGCTTTAGAGAAAGACACCCAAACAGGTGATAACTCATAAAATAATGCACATTACTAACTATGCTACATGCAACATATGATGTTTCTTTTATGCTTCTGGAAACCAACACTTTAGAAGTAAGTAAGAAGTAATGCTGCCCTTTAACAGGGTCCTTTATATCGGTAGGACTAAAGTAGGTGAGAATTAGAAAAATAGCACATTTCTGATTCTAGGTTAAAAATAATGTAGGACTTTTTTGAATAACTTCTAATTTATGATTGTAAGTAGGAACCACACTGAGATGACAAAAATATCTTGGTTTTGATTGGGTAATTACAACTAACACATATTTAATTTGGCATTCATTTTAGGGATGAGGAGTGTCATTTGGAACAACACATTTTTAAGAAGTTTTTGTTAGTTTTAAGATTTTACAGGTGAAAAAATATTTTCATATAAAAGTGAATGGTCATTGTTTCCAAGTAGTAGTTGAAGGAGAGATCGTTATATGGTCCCAGGGAAGCCATGTTGGTTTGCAACCATGGGAGGCACATTAAAATAGGGTGACCAGACAGCAAGTGTAAAAAATCGGGAAAGAGGGTAGCGGGTAATAGGAGCCTATATAAGAAAAAGTCCCAAATATTGGGACTGTCCCTATAAAATCAGCACATATGGTCACCCTGCATTAAAAAGAAATGTCATTGGGTCTGCTAGGCTGAGAAAAGTATGAAGGCTCATTAATTAAATAAATAAACAAACAGATCTTAAAGAAATAACTGAATATTAAGTATTAGACTGACCATTCTGCAAATAGATCTTGAACAAAAACAATTAAATATGTACAAGATGATTTAATGAGTAACAATATATGAATTTTTTGTGATATTTAAAACCTAATTAATTGTCTTGTAAAAATGTTCATGGGTAAATTATAATAATGATAAAAATTCAAGTAACAACGTATTTGTCAAATCAAACTGACAGTAAGCCTTTAGCTAAGCTATAAGCCATCTACAAAACATATTGACCTAGCTTCAATAAATGAATTTTGTAGTTTCTGTAACACTCCAGAAATTCTAAAGTTTTGGCTTTTAATTATAAAAGAAAGGTCTCATATTTTGATGGGCAAGTAGCATGGAGTTCAAGTCTGGTTTTTAGGCTGTCAGTGTATTTTCTATATATGGTCATTTTATGTATTTGTAAATTATTTTTTGACCAGTTAAACAAGCAATGAGAAATCAAGGGCATGTGAAATGAAGGCACTTTTATTATTATCACTGACACCAGGCCAAAAGAAGCAGAATGCTCCAGATATTGTCTGGTAAGAATTACAATAGGATTTCTGAAACATTGATTAATTCAGTGTCACAGAAAGAAGCCGCCTTGATTAATCTGTGAGCAAACAGATTTAGGTTTCCAGAATAAAGAGCAAAATGATCAAAACTAAGTAAAAGAATAACATTGAAAATAAACATTAGTACAATAGAAAAATGCTCCTTTTCCCTCTAGACACTGGGCTATACTAGAGAGAGAGAGAGAGAGAGACAGTGTGTGTGTGTGCGTGTGTGTGTGTGTGCAAAAAACCCTTCATGATTAATCTGTGAGTAAAGACAGCTGCTCTTAAGACACAAGACTGAAGAGCAAAGCATCCAGAATCAAGCAAAATGATACTGAAAAGGAAATATGGCAAAATAAAACTTTGTCTGTCGTTCTTTTCTCTCTTTCCAGTCATCTCATTCAGAAATAAGCACTATTCTATCTAAAGGTTTACGGACACTGTAAAACAAGGTTTATCATTTAAATAGCTCCATACATGCAGTCATTCGAAAGGGATTAATCATTCAGATGACCCTGCTCAGCTTGGCTATATTGCCACTCACTGAAATGAAAGGCGAGGACTTTACAAAGAGTTTATTATTTATGAAGCACTGTAAGCCTATATGATGTGCTCACTAAGATAGCAGTGCCAAACAAATAACAGGTTTCCTGCTTTCATAGGGCTTACATTCTAAGGGCACAAGCTGGTCCAGCACAGGAGAAGCAGTACAATACAACAGGTAACTGAGGCACCAAGTGTGGGCAAGTTAGCGCTGATCTAACTATGATATTGATCCCTTCCAAATACTGGGTAAGAACTTGCAGCTGCAGTGCTGGAGCTGATAGCAGTACAGGATATGAACTAGTTGTGCTGCCAATGGGTAGGGGCCCTGGGAAGTACACAGAGCAAGGACAGCTTGGTTTTCCTTGATGGAGGTTCACATAGCTGAGCTAGTGTTTCCAGCAGAACTCTGGCCTAAATAGGGTATTGCATGCTTCATCCGCTATCTTTTGCACAAGCTCCCATCACTGACTCACTGAGTGATGATAAGATATGGATACTGCATTTAAAATCCTAAGATACGCACTAAGTATATTTTTGGCAGATAGAGCATTGGACTGGGACTCAGGGGACCTGGGTTCTATTCCTGGCTGTCACTGGCCTGCTGGGTGACCTCAGGTAAGTCATTTCCCTCCTTGGGCATCTGTTTTCACTATAAGATGAGTGATAATGATACTGAGATTTTGCAAAGCATTTGGAGATCTGCTGAAAGAAGCGCTGTACAAAAGCAAGGTGGGAAGATGGAGCTCTGTCTGTACAACATGTGAATTCTGGTTGATATTATGAAGTTGTATCATCAAATTTCTGTATCATGGGAATCCTCTGTATGTGTATCCACCATAGACTGCCAGCCTGAAATTACTTCTTTCCCAGACAGTGACCAGAGACAATGGGGAATACTTAATGTTAACAATGGTGCTTTGAATGGACAACAGAGGTGGTAAGTAGGTTTGCTCAGCAGGGAGAAGGTCAGAACATAAGAACAGCTATACTGGGTAAGACCAAAGGTCCATCTAGCCCAGTATCCTGTCTTCCAACAGTGGCCAATGCCAGGTGCCCCAGAGGGAATGAACAGAACAGGTAATCCATTCCCTGTCGCTCATTCCCAGCTTCTGGACACCATCCCTGCCCATCCTGGCTAATAGCTGTTGATGGACCTATCCTCCATGAATTTATCTAGTTCTTTTTTGAACCCTGTTATAGTCTTGGCCTTCACAACATCCTCTAGCAAAGAGTTCCACAGGTTGACTGTGCATTGTGTGAAGAAATATTTCCTTCTGTTTGTTTTAAAATTGCTGCCTATTAATTTCATTTGGTGACTCCTAGTTCTTATGTTATGAGAAGGAGTAATTAACACTTCCTTATTTACTTTCTCCACACCAGTCATGATTTTATGATTTTATCATATCCCCCCTTAGTCATCTCTTTTCCAAGCTGAAAAGTCCCAGTCGTTCCATATTCACTAATTATTTTTGTTGCTCTTTTCTGAACCTTTTCCAATCCCAATATGTCTTTCTTAAGATGGGGCGACCACATCTGCATGTAGTATTTAACATGTGAGTGTACCATGGATTTATATAGAGACAATATGATATTTTCTGTCTTATTATCTATCCCTTTCTTAATTATTCCCAACATTCTGTTTACTTTTTTGACTGCTGCTGCACATTGAGTGGATGTTTTCAGAGAATTATTCACAATGACCCCAAGATCTCTTTCTTGAATGGTAACAGCAAATTTAGACCCCATCATTTTATATGTATAGTTGGGATTATGTTTTCCAATGTGCATTACTTTGCATTTATCAACATTGAATTTCATCTGCCATTTTGTTGCCCAGTCATCCAGTTTTGAGAGATCCTTTTGTAGCTCTTCGCAATCTGCCTGTCACTTAACAATCTTGAGTAGTTTTGTATCATCCGCAAATTTTGCCACCTCACCGTTTAACCCTTTTTCCAGATCATTTATGAATATGTTGAATAGGACTGGTCCCAGTACAGAACCCTCGGGACACCACTATTTACCTCTCTCCATTCTGAAAACTGACCATTTATTCCAACCCTTTGTTTCCTGTCTTTTAACCATTATCAATCCATGAAAGGACCTTCCCTCTTATCCCATGACAACTTACTTTGCTTAAGAGCCTTTGATGAGGGACCTTGTCAAAGGCTTTCTGAAAATCTAAGTACACTATGTCCACTGGATCCCCCTTGTCCACATGCTTGTTGAAACTCTCAAAGAATTCTAGTAGATTGGTGAGGCATGATTTCCCTTTACAAAAACCATGTTGACTCTTCCCCAACAAATTATGTTCATTTATGTGTCTGACAATTTTGTTCTTTACTATAGTTTTAACCAGTTTGCCCATTATAGAAGTCAGGCTTACTGGCCTGTAATTGCCGGGATCACCTCTGGAGCCCTTTTTAAAAATTGACGTCACATTAGCTATCCTCCAGTCATTTGGTATAGAAGCTGATTTAAATGATAGGTTATAGACTACAATTAGTAGTTCTGTAATTTCACATTTGAGTCCCTCCAGAACTCTTGGGTGAATACCATCTGATCCTGGTGATTTATTAATGTTTAGTTTATAATTTTTTTCCAAAATGACACATCAATGTGGGATAGTTCCTCAGATTTCTCACCTAAAAAGAATGGCTCAGGTTTTGGAATCTACCTCACATCCTCAGCTATGAAGACCAATCCAAAGAATTCATTTAGTTTCTCTTGATTGTCCAGTGGATCCACGGGTTGTTTAGCAGGATTCTGGCTTCTGATGTACTTAAAACATTTTTTACTATTACTTTTTGAATCTTCAGCTAGCTATTCTTCAAATTCTTTTTTGGCCTTCCTAAGTATATTTTTACACTTCATTTACCAGAGTTTATGCTCCTTTCTATTTCCTCACTAGGATTTAACTTCTACTTTTTAAACAATGCCTTTTTGCCTCTCACTGCTTCTTTTACTTTGTTGTTTAGCCACGATGGCACTTTTTTGGTTCTCTTGCTATGTTTTAAAATTTGGGGTATACATTTAAATTGAGCCATTATTATCGTGTCTTTAAAAAGTTTCCATGCAGCTTGCAGGGATTTCACTTTTGGCGCAGTATCTTTTAATTTCTGTTTAACTAACCTCCTCATTTTTGTTTAGTTCCCCTTTCTGAAATTAAATGCTACAGTGTTGGGATGCTGTGGTGTTTTCCCTGCCACAGGGATGTTAAACTTAATTATAATATGGTCACTATACCAAGTGATCCAGCTATATTCACCTCTTGGACCAGATCCTGTGCTCCACTTAAGACTAAATCAAGAATTGCCTCTCCTCTTGTTTCAGAGTAGCAGCCGTGTTAGTCTGTATTCGCAAAAAGAAAAGGAGTACCGGTGGCACCTTAGAGACTAACAAATTTATTAGAGCATAAGCTTTCGTGATGCTCTAATAAATTTGTTAGTCTCTAAGGTGCCACCGGTACTCCTTTTCTCTCCTCTTGTGGGTTCCAGGACTAGCTGCTCGAAGAAGCAGTCATTTAAGGTATCAGAAACTTTATCTCTGTATCCCCCACCTGAGGTGACATATACCCATCAATATGGGGATAGTTGAAATCCCCCACTATTATTGAGTTATTAATTGTAATATTCCCTCTAATCTCTCGGAGCATTTCATAGTCACTATCACCATCCTGGGCAGGTGGTTGGTAATATATCCCTACTGCTATATTTTTATTATTCAAGCATGGAATTACAATCCATAAAAATTCTATGGTACAGTTTGGTTCATTTAAGATTTTTACTTCATTTGATTCTATGCTTTCTTTCACATATAGTGCCACTCCCTCACCAGCATAAACTGTTTTGTCCATCTGATATATTTTGTACCCTGGTATTACTGCATCCCATTGATTATCCTCATTCCATCAAGTTTCTGTGATGACTATTGTATCAATTTCTTCATTTAATATGAGGGATTCTAGTTCACCCATCTTATTATTTAGACTTCTAGCATTAGTATATAAGCACTTAAAAACTTGTCACTTTTTAGCTGTCTTCTGCCTCTTACTGAAGGGAGGGGGGCAAAGTGGAAAGAGACAAAAGAGGACAGATGACAAACCAGGGTTTTAAATACTGCTTCTCAGCAGGAAGACTGGGACAGTGACTCCCAGGAGGTTATGGGCAGGAGGAGGAAGGAAGGTTAGGGGAGACTCCACATTTTCAGCACACAAAACTTGCACTGGAGCAAAAGTTACCTAGATGTTCACAGACAGCCTACTCACAGCCTAAACAATACACTGAGTCATGAGGAAACTGAGGCAGAGAAAAGCATGTACAGTTTGTTATTGTGTATGAGCCACACTCTCTTATGCTTTATATAAATAAATATCAATGAATAATGGTGTTAGAATCAATGTAAAGTGTTTCTCTCTCTGTGTTGTATGTGCTTCACAACTGGCATGTTCCTCCTGAGAGAGTTACATTGTAACCTGGAAGTTTCCTATCTTGTGCTGGAGTTCTAGGAAAGGGTGTGTTTAAGCTACTAGGGTATCTTGGGGTCAGTGTTGGACCTGGGAGCCTAAGAGGCTCCATTTCCATGAAGAGGTAGCCGACAGAACTAGAGAGGAAACAGAACTGCAGTCTGCTCAGACCTCGGGATCCAGAAGCTTGGATTCCCCTCAAAACAGTCTGGGGGCAGCCGGCAGGGGAACCTGACAGGATCTGTTACACTAGGTATTATTATTATTTCCCATCTGCTGATGTGATAGTTGGGGAATCTCTCTATGTACACCTTATGAATTCTGGTTGATGTTATGAAGTTATGAATTTGTTGGGCCAGGGAATGCCTCAGTGTGGATGTGGAGTCAGCCATCTGCTATCAAGGCTGCAGCACTTCCCTCCCACACTAGGTGAAATGGTGGGTCATTGGGACTTTAATGGCTGTCTACTCAGATGGCAGCACATTGGGACAATGGGTTGGCTGAAGCCTAGGGAAACCAATTCAAATAAGTTTCTCTGCAAGGGATAGGAAAAGTGGAAAATCCCCTGCAGCAGAACAAAGAAACCAGGAGTTGTTGGTGCGACATGTAAACTCAAGGGACTCAGAGTGAGAAGGGGAAGCTTGGATAGGAACATAGAAGGACACTAACTATAAACATCACAGTAAGAGAGAGAGTCCATGATTCACAAGAGAAGCCATGTGCAGGAGAGGGAATTCCTGGACTTCTCAGAGGATTCTGCTGAGGGAGGATGTGTTTATTATTTTGCCTAGGTCTTATGCTACCTAAATAAAGAGTAATTTGGTTTGGAATTCCATATGAAGCCCGTCTATGTGTCTGTCTGCTTTCACTGTCGCATGTCCATGAACATTCAAACTGTAAGCTCAGAGCAACCATGTGGCTCTGGAAAAGAGTATGCTTAAGCTACAGGGGTGGGGTGGGGTAGGGGAAGAGTCTGAGGGATCAGACCCAATTCCAGGGTTAAGACATTGGAGTGTGGGGTCTCACCTCTCAGAAACAGGTGCTAGATAGACAGGATCTGCACTCCAAGAGTTGCCTAGAGACCCCAGCCAGAGGCTGTATTTGGCCTCTGGTAAAGCACATGGAGCCCAAATACAAAAGCCTGAGGAGTGCCCAGCCACAGGGAGGTATACATAGGAGACATTGCAGGTTTTTCCATAGAAGGGATGATCTAGTTCAATGGTCAAATAAAGAGGTAGTGAGGGATTTAACAGCAGAAGTCCTGGTGTTATTAATGGAATGTGCATGTTTATGTTCTTCTGCAGTGACTGCTTCAGGCACATGGACAGAGCAGTTCATAGCATTTAATCAAGCTCCACTGGAACAGCTTAGCCTGCAGTCAGTTTCACTCTCGGCAAATGAAACACATCTGACTGGCTACTCTGGACAGCAAGTAGCGAGAACAGAGCCAGGCCTCCTCAGAGCCTCTGTCCATCTTCCAATGAGTAAGTACCCCTGCTCTTGTCACCCAGGACTCCAGTCACAATCTGAGCATCGGAGTAAAGGGGTGGCTTACTCCCTGCATTGCCCAGTACAGGATCTGAGAATCTAAAAAACTCTTGAAATTACAAAGCCTAGATTAGCCACATATTTGATAGAATAATATTTGGCACTGATTTGTAACAGGATTCTCAACTCTACAGAAGTCAGTTACAAACACACTTTAATATGGCACATAGTGGCTTGCCCTTGCTTGCAACTTTGCCCTGATTCAGGTGTGGGCAAACTTTTTGGCCCAAGGGCCACATTGGGGTTGCAAAACTGTATGGAAGGCCAGGTAGGGAAGGCTGTGCCTCTCCAAACAGCCTGGCTCTGCCCCCTATCTGTCCCCACCCACTTCCCACCTCCTGACTGCCCCCCTCAATATCCCTGACCCGTCCAACCCCCCTGCTCCTTGTCCCTTGACCGCCCCCTCCCGGGACTCCCTACCCCTATCCAACCAGCCCTGCTCCCTGTCCCCTGACTGCCCTGACCTCTATCCACACCCCCATCCTGACAGGCCCCCGGGACTCCCACACCTTTCCAACGCCCCTGCTCCCTGTTCCCTGACTGCCTCCCGGCCCCCTTCCCATGCCGCTCAGAACAGCATGTCTGGCCTTCGCACTGCCCAGCCGGAGCCAGACACGCTGCCAGGCTGCCCTGCAGGAGCGCACAGCCCTGTCGCACAGAGCACTGCCTGCATGGCGACGTGGCTGCAGGGGAGGGGAGACAGTGCGAGAGGGGTGGGGGGCTCAAGGGCTGGGCAGGATGGTCCACCTCTGCCCTGATTTCTTCCTGTTCCTTGCATTGGTTCTTTTTCTACCCCAATTCCTCCTGTTTCCACTGTACCTTTCTTCCACTCTTCATGCTTTCTCCCATGGTGGAATTCCATCTCATGCTGTGTGTGAAATGAATCTGCCATTCAAATTCCTCTTTAAAAACATATTTCTTCTTACAAGACAACTCATTTTAATTCATCTAACTCAGAAATACTGCACACTGCCAATAAAAAAAAAATCATCTGTACTCTGAGAACCTCCCCTCCTGTCCTCAAAGCCATTTTACGTTGTTTGATCTGTCCCTTTAGAATTCACAAAGGAAAGGAACCTTGTCTTGCTGAGCACACTGTTGGCACTTAAATGACAGATGGCAGCACCGTGAGGTTTTTATTTTATTTTTTAACTACGGCGAAAAGCATGGTTTGTTGCATATTTGTTCTGTAAATTTCATTTCCATTTTAATTAGAAGGCAAGTTCCTGCAATATCCATTATAATTACCATAATCTGCTTACAGTCAGTATGATGACTACAGCTAGAAGAACCAGCTGTGTTATATTTGTTTTATGCTGGGTGGTGATCTTTCCACAAACAAGTACTTGCTTTGGTATGGTCTGAAAATAATGCTTCCAGTCATTCTTGGTGAGCCAATAGTCTTGTGAGCGGGCTAGTTCATGAAAGTTATTTTCCAGTTTTTTGAGTATGGTGGCAGGCTCTATGTATCAGAGAAAAGAAATGGCACAGTCTTAGAGTGTGTATATGGTTAAGTTTAAATGATCATAAACAAAATCCCCATTTTCTGGATCTATTCATTTTGGAGGGGGGCAGAATACATGTAGGATGCATATGTTCTCATTTCAAATGGTCTATCTTTATATAAGCAGGCTGATATTATAGACTTAATGAGTTTATTCACTATTGAGTTGCCCATGTTTTATGCCAGTGTAACTCAATTGACTCCAATGTAAAAGCAGAATAATGCAGTGATGAATCAGGCCCTATCATTCTTACTAAAATGGAGTCAGAAAGCCAAATTCATTGCTGGCATAAGTTGCGTGGGGGGGGTGTTTATTTTTTAAAGTGGCCTTCTAGAGAAAGCACCGATTTTTTTCTCTACAATAGCAAAGGATGACTGAGATGCCTTTTGTAGACCAGCAGTTGGGCTGCAAAGCTAATGAGGCACTTCCTGCTTCCCCACCCACCCAGGGATAAGCACACTAACTGCACAGTTCACACTTTGCTGCCCCAGGGCCTAGTCCAATTCTCAATGGGAGACTTTTCATTAGCTTCAGCAGGAGCTGGATTGGGCTTCTGGTACACATGAGACTTGCCTAGAAAAGGTCTTTCCTGTAGTGGTACAAAGCACATGCAACCACAGGACAAAGGGCATGATCACATTATGTTTTTAAAAAGTTACACCGTTAGTCAATTTTAAACAATTTTAGTAAGAGGTGAGTATAAATCTAACAGTTAAGTCAAAATAAATCCAAGGTGACATCTATGTTTTTTTTATGCACCTCGTAACCAACACCCACTATTCTCCATTTGTTTCTTTCATTGGGTGTTGCAAGAATTTCCGGTTTTGTAATAAGAAAAGGAGTACTTGTGGCACCTTAGAGACTAACAAATGTATTAGAGCATAAGCTTTCGTGAGCTACAGCTCACTTCATAGCTTATGCTCTAATAAATTTGTTAGTCTCTAAGGTGCCACAAGTACTCCTTTTCTTTTTGCGAATACAGACTAACACCACTGCTACTCTGAAACCGGTTTTGTAATGTCATTGTTATATATCTTTTTTTTTCCTGAAGCAGAAATAAGAGAATTAATTTCATTTTATAGTGGTACATTTGTTTCCCAGTATTCTGGAATGAAAACATGATAAATTACCCAGGTGACTATCCAGATGATGTTTTCAAATAACATGCCATCTTGAAGAATCATGAATCTGTCAGATTTACTTAGACCCTTTTTTTTGGTAAATCTAGACACCTTTTTGTCTAGATTTATTGAAGCAGCTAAATTAAACTAATTGGAAAATACTAAGCTTTGTATTGCAGAATTAAAGTTACAGGATTTTATTTTGGATTCTTTTACCATGTAAATTAGAAGTGTACAAGATATTTGTTATTGGTCACTGAATTGTGGAAATGAAAGTGAGGAGGGGAAAGAAAAAGCAACAAGAACAAGAACCAAAACCCTGTAGTATAGTTCATTAAAAAAAAAAAGAGATCTCTAACCAATAATATAAAATCTGTTGAATCCTCCAGTCTTTCAGTCCATATCATCTCTTTTTGCTCCTCATCCTTAATCCAACTTATCTCCACATATCTCTTCTTTCTGGACTAATTGTGATCAGTACGACCTCAATTTTCTCTGGGTTGATGATCCAGCTGTTGCCTACAAGATTCCTCCTCCATCACCTCTCACAAAATCTCTGTGCCCCACTACTCACTGAGTGGTGAATCCTTCCTTTGCCTTCTCAGAGCCAGGAGTGTCTCCTGACATTGGAACTAGGGAAATATCATGGGACAAGTGGGTCGGAGGATTAGGAGCAGAGTTCACTTTAAGGTTCAGGGGTAGTGCTGGAAGATCCATTCCTAAACTCATCAGCCCCTACTCCACGAGTGGACGTGACACATTTGGATAGTGGAGGCTTCTGCAACCTGAGTGCTACAGTACCAGCCAAAGAGTGGCTCTGCCAGGGCTCCCCAACCTGGGGCAGGGAAGGATGATTCCTTCTTTTTCTCAAGTACCTCTCCAGAGCCCAGCCAAGGCACTCATGCTGAGCACTGCAGAGTAGATTTGCCCCTCCCACATACAGCAGGGGTAGTTTTGAGTATTTAATGTTATAAATCTAGACCCACCTCCTGAACTGAAGTTGTTACCCAAATTCCACCTTTGGATGGATGAGGGGCTCCCATTGAAGCCCATATGAGCCAGGTACACATACACCTGAGAGTAAAATTGGACACTTATGCACCTTATTTTTAGATTTATAAACATGCACCCTATCAACAAGTCTTAGGACACAACATTTAATCAGATATAATTTTAGACCCTTTAAACTTCTGAAAACTCATGATTAAGTCTACCTTTTGCACCTCAATTGATGTGAACTGCCACTGTTGACTAGGGGGAATGAGGTACCTGCCAGGATACAGGCTGAACAGGACATTTTGACCCAAATCAATACCTTGAATTGCTTCCTGAAGTAAAAAGGATGTCAGTGCAGTTGTGGAAGAGAAGTATCATATGTTCCCTTTAACTAACACTGAACTAAACAAGCAGTCACATTCTCAATCAGCTACAGCGTTCAGCTGGTCTTTAAGTGCAATTCCATGTAGAGCACATTGTAAAAACACACTCTGGAAGTTATAAAAACATGGATGATGGTGGTTTGGTCTGGACCTAAAAAAAAGATCAAACATTTCATCAGACACAGATGAACAGAGATATTCTTGGTCACTGGCATCCCTGGAACTCCATCAACAGTAGAGTTTAAGATCACCCCCAAAGTGCCTTTCTTGGGCAACATGTAGGCAAAATCTCTCAGTAAAGGGAACAAGAACATCTCCTGCCATAGACTCCAAATGCTTCTCCAATGTAATTGTATCATTTGCTATCTCTCTGACTTGAACCTTGGCCAGTTGGCTGCTCCGCATGCCCATATCTTGGCTAGGCACTAAGGAGCCTAAGTCCCATGGACTTTCAATCACTCAATCATGTATGCATTTTTCTGTCACTCAACTCAATCACTTAGGTAGTTTGGAACTGTTTACCCTTAGAATTGTTTCTCTTCGATATATTGATGATACCTCATCTCCAAAATGCTTGGAGGGACCTGACATATATGTTGAGCAGAAGAGGAGTCAGAATAGAGCTTTTTGGAATCCAAGACATTACTTGGGCCAGATAAGCAATTGCCCCAAACCTCTCTGTTGGTTCTCCCAGAAAGGAAAGAATGGAGTCCCCCACCCTCATTCAGAAGAATTCCACCTACCCCATTCAGCCACTACACCAGGTGCTCAAATATTATGGTAACGAGCACAATTACAAAACCATAAGACAGGTAATCGATAACAAAACATCATGGCTAATTACATCAAGCATCATGGCAAATTGTATTCTCTAATGCTCAGGAAAGATTTCAGCCAACAAGACCACCACTGTTTCTATGCAACACCCTAAAACAGGTCTAAAACCTGACTAAAAGGAATCCAAGCAATCTGAATGGTCCAGATGACACCAAAGTAGCCTCACTACTAGAGCTGAGTGAAATTTTTCAGAGAATAATTCATTTGCAGTTTAGGTCACCCCAAACTATTTGTGAATTTGACACAAATAGTTTTGGCCAGAAAAAAATATTGGGGCTAGATTCACAAAATGGCCAGAGGAGGCTGTCCCGTAATAACTTTTAGCCCAACACTTAAGGCATTCACCAAAGCTGTGGGAGATTGAGGTTCAAATTCTCCCTTCTGCCTGACGTAGAGACGAGACATGACCTTGGACTCCCACACAAGCATCTTAGCCACCAGGCCATAGAGTGTTTACATGCTTTCCCTGGACCAATGACTACTGAAGTATTTATACAAAGTGGAAGAGGCTCAACAGGAGAGAGACAGAGATCGACCCACCCCAGAATACCCCATTGCCCGCTGATTAGGGCTCTCACCTAAAAGGAGGGAAACCCAAGTTCAAATCCATTCTCCACATAAGGCAGAACCAAGGTCTCCCACATCCTAGATAGGTGCCCTAAAAACTGGGCTAAAAGTTATATAGAGGCAGTGTTCCTCCTCCTCTGGCCATTTTGTGAATCTAGCCCTTTAAAAATAATAGAATCATAAAAGTGTGGGGTAGGAAACGAGCTTGAAAGGTCCCTGACAGGTGTTTGTCCAAACTTTTCTTAAAACCTCCAATGGTGGGGATTCCCAGAAACAAAACAAAAGTGCCTGGAAACAAAACATTTTGGGTTGAATGACATGTTTCATTTGACTCAAAATGGTCTTTCAATCTGCCAACATTTTCTGAAAATTTTGAATTCAGTTTGACCTGAACTGAACATTTTTTTTTCAAAATGAGGAGTCCTTGTGGCACCTTCGAGACTAACAAATTTATTTGGGCATAAGCCTTCATGGGCTAAAACCCACTTCAACAGATGCATGGTGAAAAATACAATAAGCAGTGTATATATATATATATATATATATATATATACACACACACACAGCACAGGAAAAGATGGGAGTTGCCTTACCAAGTGTGGGGGTCAGTGCTCATGAGGCCAATTCAATTAAGGTGGAGGTGGCCAGTTCTCAAAAGTTGACAAGAAGGGGTGAATATCAAGAGAGGGAACATTACTTTTGTAGTGTTATCGAAGTCAATGCAGTCAAGGTGGATGTCGGCCATTTCCAACAGTTGACAAGAAGGTGTGAGAATGAGCAGAGGGAAAATTACTTTTTGTAGTGACCCATCCACTCCCAGTCTTTATTCAGGCCTTATTTGATGGTGTCTAGTTTGCAAATTAATTCCAGTTCCGCAGTTTCTTGCTGAAGTCTGTTTTTGAAGTTTTGTTATTGAAGAATTGCCACTTTTAAGTCTGCTATTGAGTGTCCAGGGAGACTGAAGTGTTCTTTTACTGGTTTTTGAATGTTACAATTCTTGATATCTGATTTGTGTTCATTTATTCTTTTACATAGAGACTGTCCGGTTTGGCCAATGTACATGGCAGAGGGGCATTGCTGGCACATGATGGCATATATCACATTGGTAGATGTGCAGGTGAATGAACCACCCCTGTGGCTGATGTGGTTAGGTCCTATAATGGAGTCCCTTGAATAGATCAGCGGACAGAGTTGGCAATGGGGTTTGTTGCAGGGTTGGTTCCTGCGTTAGTGTTTCTGCTGTGTGGTGTGTGGTTGCTGGTGAGTATTTGCTTCGAGTTGGGGGGCTGTCTGTAAGCGAGGACTGTCCTTTTTTTTTACAATTTTTCAGAACTCCCAGACAAACAGAAAAATCAGCTGTTCACCAAGTGCTGCTCAACACAGCCTTCTCAAGAATCCACCTCAAAAGAGGAGATATAGCAATAAGTGGGCTAGCAAGAGATAGCCTCTTGGATATAGGGGCCTGATAACCACTTGCATGAGTGAAGCTGGTCTTCCCATAGGGAAACATTAACAATCTCTGCTATCAAATGTTCCTCATTTGTTTTTACCAGGCCCAGGTAGCCTGGGTCCAATTTAGCTGGCTCCTGCAGTTTTTACTGTGAAATAACTCGAGCACAGTAAGTTTGTTGGGACATGTGCACTAAAGGTTGGATCTCTGTTGAATGTATGGTTGTTGGTGAAATAAACAAACCTTTCTTGAAAGTGAATTATTTGCAGGCTGCAAAGCGGCAACCCACACACTGTGCAAATAGTGAGCTTTAAATATAATCCTGAATAATTCAGCATGCATTGGCATGAAGCACCACAAAACATTTACCTCAAAGAGCTTCCAGTTCTTTAAAGCAGTCTCCCCAGAGTACATTTGCAGTAACTGTCACCAAAGATAGCTCAGCACTGATGAGCCTCAGATTAGCACTCAAATCCATGTGACAGGTAGTGCATAAGCAATGACATAATGTCATTTAACCAAGCTAAATAGCACAGGACAATTTTAATTTGCAACAGTGACAAGATCTAAATTGCAGGGTACACCTGTAATGAAGACAAATCAAACCATGATCATCACTTTCACTTTTCTAAAATTAGAACCTACCAAGTACATCTTGAAAATTCTAGTCACAAAAATACTCCAAAGCACTGTTATCGTCGCTAAGAATTACCATGACTGATGATGCAGAAAGCAATATTTAATAGCTTGGAGCAAAACAGTGGCCTTTACTCACTAATCTGTAAAAGGCAATCATAATGCTAATAAAGTATGGTGCACATCAAGAATATCCAATGCTAAACCTATAAAAATAACAAAAAGGCATATTCTAAAATATGTATTTTTTACCAGCAGAAATCAGGAGTAGGAAGGGTTGGGTAGTAATACATACTATGTTTTGTTAGTACCCCTGTTCAGTGGATATTTTCAATTTGCCCCAGAAGAAGTTTTATATCATTAACACAATTTATAAATGGCTGGCTAAATTTCACTCAGCATCCTGATCTACCTACAGGTATCCTGGTAACTGCCACTATACAACCATTATGTCCAGATGTGCCATTTCTAGAATATAGCACCACTGAAATGGAAGTAACCTCACAGAAAAAGATTTAATGAAGGTAGTGAGTGATGTTTTGTTTAGACACAGACTCCTTCAAGGAAATCTACAAAGATGCCAGGTCACCACTCAATACGTTTCGATATCTTGATGTCTACCCTACCTATAGAGGAATGGGTCCCCTCCCGTTTGAAGATCTTCAAACATTCATAGGAGTACATACTCCAAGAAAGATTGTAGGATTTCCTTTGCACCAGATTCTCCAGACCCCTTTGTGCTACTTATGATAAAACTTGGGCGGATAGAAATTGCCCCTGGAGAACTTACTATATAAGGGACACCTCTACTGGCATAAAGCTGGCAGAGGTGGCTCTGCTGCCTCTTGTCCCAGCTTCACCAGCTCCTGAGCCAGTACTCCACTGCCCAGTGTGAAGAGAGGCAAGGTGCATTTGGGGGAGGAATGAAGGCTCCACTACATCCAACTCCTAACTGGCATAAGATCTATGAAAGAACTTATGCTTGTGACATAAGTTAAAGCTGCACCGCTTTATGTTTATGTCCAGGACAAATGGCTGAGAACCGGGGAGTCACAATGAGCTCCCTGACAGATCTCCATCCATTACATCAGACTCTTCAGAGGCAAGTCAAGCCACCAGCTTTAAACAGATGTGAAGCAAACAAACAAAGGGTATGCAAGTCAGCTGACTTTCTGTCTCCTTTTGCACCTAATCTGAAGGCACAAGGGTCCAGAATGGACCTGAGATTCAGACATATATTACCAGAGCTTCTGAGAGTACATGAAAATTTGAATTCCAGACCCAGGCACATGCATATGCATGCTGGTCCAGCTTATTAATAAGTTTGTAGACTCTTGAACAGGGACACTAAGTGGTAAAGGAACATGCAGATGCTAAATCATAGCTGCTGGCACACCACTTTCAGAATTGCAGAGAAAAGCTCTTTGTTCTAATTCTCAGACTGTTTCTCTCTTCCTGTTATATGTCTACGCATTTTAACCCCACCACAAATACTCTGCAAATAGATCACTTAGGAATATGTGCCAGCCTGTCATTAAAAATGATATGGCCTAATCACTAGTCTGGTGTCAGTCAAAACCATCTCTAAGTTTTGGTGCTGACATGTCTATGGTGGTTTTGTAACACAAAAAGAGAGGCAGCTGAATCAAGGGCCATCCTATAAACGAAGTTGTGTGTCTGTTATTAACAGTTCAGCCAGAAAGTGTCCAAGATTTTTCTGGTAGTGATTCATTCTATTGGTCCCACTTAAATATTTCATTAATTCACCCCCATTTCCCTCAGATCATACTGTCACAATTAAGAGCAACTGCACATATATTCCCCTGCTATCATCCACCAAGGGCACCCACTTTTAGGTATCTGGTTTCCCAGCAGTCACCTCTTTTCAGTGACGACCCCATGTCTCTCTCTGTCCTAACCAGGGTTTTTCTTGGCTGCACAGTTCCCTGCTTACACTGTGCTGTTCCCAGCAAGCTAGATGGCCTAAATAGCCAGCATCTGCACATTGCTTTCTCTCCAGAGGCTATAACCAGCATAATTGCCTGTAGTTCTAAGTCAGCACAAAGCTCTTTCTAAGCAAGCACATTTATTCTTAAGGTGAAAAGCATTACAGAGAAAACAATAAAAGACCCTCCACATGTGCTAATAAGCTTGTCATAGCTCACTCCCAACTCCAAAAAAGCTCTGGTAGGAGTCAGTTCCTCAGATTCTACAAAGGAGTTTTTCTGTGGTTACAAGTTCATAATCACTTTTTTTTTTGCTCAGAACAGGAACCACCACAAATAGGTTGTTCTTTCCTTTATACAGCTTGAGCCTTTGATCTTGTCCTCATGTAAAAGGCAATCAGCAGACAATGGTTCTCTCTTCAGAGCATAGCTTCAAAGGGCTGGGGTTTTTGCTCAAACAGGGGTGCATTTGCATGCACCCCCTCCCTACAGATTTCCTGGGAAACCTATTTGACTCTGTCCCAAAGATTCATTCTTGTCTGACACATCATTTCAAATAGTCCTTTGAAGCTCCTAACACTTCCCAGGATTTACACTGATCATATTTCCCTCAGCGAAATTACATACAATTCCACAATAGTACATAACTCTGCATTTAATACAATGGACTCCAAAGCTATTTAAACTTAATTCAATAAGGTTTTGCAAGGATATTGCAGGAAAACAGGGTGGATTGGTCAAATCAGAGTGATTTAAATCATGGTTTTAATCATGATTTAAATCAACAGGCAGAAAGCCTTGATTTAAATAATTGATTTTACTCTTGTTTTGCATTTGTACTTTTTAGTCATTTTCTTAAAAAAAGGTTGATTCTCACTGGTTGCTAACCAGTAAAACATGTTGATTTTCAGCTCACTATAGCCTTTACACTAAATTTGATGCTTTTTTTTTTACTAACTGGGTGGATACACTATATCTACGTAGTTAAGCTATATAATTGCTTAACTCTTACATTTATTTAGAATCTTAATTTTTACATCTTTTATTATGTTAGAAAGCAGGGAATGATGTGTTTCTTATTTACTAGATGATTAATATTTTTACTTGTGAGTTAAATTTAAGCTTTATTTAGATGAAAATTTGAATTTAATTAAAAATGCACAAAACCTGTACTTAAAATTGTTTTTTCTAATAAAGGTAAATAACACTACCTTAAATGTGCTTGATACATAAAAAAGTTTATCACAATGTGTTTTACATTTAAAAATGATTTATTAAACAAAGGAAGTTATCTGTAGTTAGTGAACTGAACTGATTGTTTCTGGTCACCATGTCCTTCAGGATTTTAGAACTAGTAGATCCCATTCACACATCTAGTTTTTATTCATAGATTGAAAGAAGACAAGCTTTTCTGCTTCTTCAACTCTCAATTGGTTTCTTAACTCTGAATGAGCTAGTCATTGAACTGAACTAGTTGAATAAACTGAAATGAAGAAAATATTATCTCTGTACTTGCATAAGAGATTACTACTATCACAAGTTAGTTTAGGACTTCAACAAATGCTCGTTCCAAGTGCCTAGCCAGTGAGTTGGCTTTCTGTAAAACTTTGGGAACAAACATATGTTGTCTACTATTTTATTTATTTAATTTGAATGAGTTTAATCAACTATAGTAAATGTAGGCCTTAACATAGGTTTTTATAGTTTCAAATTTACTTTTAAATAGTTTATTTTTTATAAATAAATCTGTATTTAATTTAAAATAAAAACATCTGATCTTTTTTAAGTCATCAATTTTTATCCACCCATCTCTAACCAGGGTGTAAGAGAAATAGCCCAAATGAGAATTTTGGCTTGGTATAAAATAAAGAAAATTAAAGTTTAAGAGGATATTGAGAAGATCTAATGCATATTGAGAAGATTTAAAAAGGCTCTCTTCCTCTAGATTAAAAGTTGGTAGGAGTAAGGCATGACCCTTCATGCAGTCAAAGTCACATCAGTTAATTCCCCAATTTCTTGTCTGGTGAAAGAGTTGCATGATAGTTGCTATAAGGCCTCTATATTTTTTCAAGAAACGCTAAGATTTGTGTATGGAGCTGTATGAGTGAAAGTGAATGACAATGACTTTTGATTGGTTTGTTATACTCATGAATGTGTTAATGCCTTCTACCAGATGCCTAGTGCCAACTTGTGCCCTCCAGTCATTACCCAGAAAGGGGAGGCTGGGGAAGCTTCCCCAAAATTGCTTCCTGTTTGTACCACACTTTGCTATTATTGGAGTACACGTTGCCTGAGATTGTAACAATGGATATTGTAAAAGAACTGTTAGTGTAATGTGGACTTTCCAAACTGACCATTGGTCAATCTTGCCCAGCTCAACAAGGATTGGAACATGTTGTTGGGGGTTGAGATGTGTGATGTCCCTGATTTGCTTTTAAGACCACCTGGAAAGTGCTAAAGGGTGGAGCAAACAAAAAGCGGAACATTAAAGGTCAAAGTGAACGGAGAAGACTGTGTATTCTTTTGGGGGCACTGTGATACCAAGCAAGGCTGATCCCCCTACTATCCAAGGCTGGTCCTACAGAAAGAGGAGACATATTACCATGAGCCACACCAGTCTATGGAAGAAAAACTCAGTCTTCACTCTTAGGTTTTCTGCAACAAGTCAGAGACAGTTTATTCTCAAGCAATTGCAAGGGGGAGAGTGTGCATGGACAGGGATTCCCCCTTCCTAGACAGGTCTCCACCAGATAAACAATTAGGGCAAGCATTTATACCTTTTGTAGCATACAATAATGATCAACAGCCGCATCTTGTTTAAACATATTCCTTCCTCATATCTTACTTTTCTAAGCAGTTCCTGCTACAGTCTGCATTCCAGTCTTATCTTAACACAAGGTCAAAACAGCATCTCTTAGAGTTTTCCCACTCGCCCAGTCCCTGCCTTAAAGTCTCGTGTTATTAGAGTTAGAGTTAGCCTGACTCTTGCTCTATTCCTAAAAAACTAAGATGTCTGCGTTCAAATTCCCTTTATCCCTTTTTCCACTTCCACAAGTTTGAGCAGGTTAAGTGCTTGGAAGACCCCCCCCCCCAGTTTGAAGTATCAACTAGAGACACTATTGTCTGGTCACCTTCACTGTAGTCCTGCTTGTTGACACGTGAGTCCGAACACCATGCAAGCTGAAGAGTTTGAACCTCTCTCTTTACCTTAAGTATTTTTTCTCTTTTATTTGGAAAGAGGGAGATGTCTCTCATCATCATTGTCCTCTCACTGGGGTACAAATGTGAATGTGCATGTTTGAACACTAGCACATGCCTATGAGCATCAGTCAAACTTCATGTTGTGAATGGCACCACTAATAATAATTCCTTAAACTTATACCATATGCAAGTCTGGCTTTTAAAATCATTTGAGTGTCTCCCTGGATGAGGGAAAAGTATCAGCAAGACCAAGCTATATCTATAAGAGAAAGTAACAGTTGCTGATTACTACTGTTTCAGGCTGATGGGGAGCAAACAGGATAGCTCTACATACAGTAACTTCTGGGAGGAGTCTCAATTTGCTTCGAGGGCTGACAAGTAAATTAGTTTGGTTTTTGTTATAAAATATTCAACCAGTGCAATGGATTTCCTTGCTCTGGGCAAAGAGCTGTAATTAGGAGTTAAAACTAACTGGAGATCTACCTCCTTAAATTCCTGTGATTACTATTTGTAGAATCAATCAGGTACTATTTTAACCTCATGCTTTGATTACTGACTGTATTAATTTGATGAGCTGACTACTTGGTGATTTAATTCAGTATCATTGTAAATCCATTGATTTATTGGCTTGACTTCAATTATGACCTTGATTTATTAACTGTGATAATTCCTTGTTAGTTTAGTATGTTTATGGTAGCTAGTCAGCATCAGCAAGCCATAAAAATAATTTGTGTGGCCCAAGGATCTGCCCTTTTCCTCTGTTTACATCCACATCTATTTGGAGTCCTTTTCTTCCTGAAAGATTTTCCCTCAGCGGGTTGGGAGAGAAAATCATCAGTTGTTCCCAGCTGTGTGCTGTTGGATGAGTTGTGCAATATGTAACTTTCAAAGTTTTCATGAGAAAATGGACGAGTTGTGCATAGAGCTAATTGAAGTTGCCTGTGGAGTCTTCCCTGTGGCATCTCCTGAATAGTCTGTCTCCTTGGTACTTCCTTTCTCATCCTTTTGGATAACTTGAAATTGGTGTCTCATTAGTGTCAGTGAGAAAGTTGCACATACAATTTAAGGGGACAATAGCCCCCAAAGTGTCTATGTTAAAAAAGATATATGAGAGAGTCTTCAAATATGATTTTCTAAACATATATACATTTCTTTGCCTACCATTTATTGGGAAGCAGTAATAGCAAAGACTACTCTGAGATAATCAAAATAATTCCATGAATTTAAAGCATTTTTACCATTACCTGATTTCACTTTGGATAGTCAAGTAGCTTTTATACTGGCATCATCCACTTACTTTTTGCATTGATGAATCTCATGACAAAAACAAAACAAAAAAACCCAGCAAAGGATAAAGGATTAAAACTGCCTTCAAAAGAAGCCTGGATTTGAGAGCAGAGAGGGACAATAATACAACTTAGAGTTTAGTCATTCTTTGCTCTACCAAGGTCCAGTTGATATTTATGTCATCTAAAAATTGACAATCCATGTGCATCCCAGTAAACAATGGAACTGGGGCAGAAAACAAAACAAAACATACAATCAAATCAGTAGCTTCAAGTTAATAACATGCACTATACCCCATCTTACTGCAAATATTAAATATATTTAATTCATTATAATCCACATTATGCAAATGAAATAGCCTTATTGCAACATAAAGTTTGTCTAACTTCATATTTCAGTGTTTAATAATGTACATGCACAGGTGCAAGAGACAGCAGAATAAAGGTAATAAACTATGTATTATGACTATAATTGTAATATGCTTTACTAAAAGATTGTCATTTCTCAAGATACAGGTTTTCTGAAACATTTCAATATACTATAAATTTATGTGTATACACATACAGACTCACCCACCCCTCAACACCATTAAAATGCATGGGAATATGTGGAAGACAAAAATATATCCAGTATAGATATTGTCAAAGTGCATGATTCAAAAATCAAAGATAGCTATGGCAGCCAAGATGCAATCTCTCCCTGGAGCATTTTTATGCACAAGTGAAGTTGCCTGATACAGAAATATGTTTTATTTGCCAGACTCCTGGTATGTGGGTAGATTAGGTAAATCGAGATTTATGCAGCAAAATCTAATGTATGCATTGAAAGATTTCTGTAATCAAATATAAGAAGTTATTGGTCCAAACTTTTTTTTTTTTTGCCCTCGGCATCAACAGGAGTGAAAATGCAGGCAAATTGCCCTATACTTTCCAGCTGTCTCTTATAGCCATAGTTGATTCCTCTTTTTCCTCCCCCACATATGCACAAAAATAGGTCATCATCAATCTTACTTGTTTAATTTAAACAGAAAAATTTAGTAAGGAAAACAAGACATGGGGAAGCAAAAAAAAAGAGAGACCGTTCTGTGTAGAAATGACTCCAGTAGCAACCAACAAAGGCAAATCTTCTCAGAAGAGGGTCATATAAAAATGGCTAATTTCCTTATAAGGGATCAATGTTGTTGCTTCCAAACTGCTCAGATATATATGAATCAAATGGACACTTTTTCTGCAATGTAAATAACAGTTAAATAACAATAAATAATAATAAGCAGCTGGGTGTTTTGAACTTGTTTCTGACCTTAATGAACTGAGTGATACTATTAGGTGGGGGAAGGAGAAAAAAATCATTGTCAGCTTAAAGAGAATGTTCCTAATCTATTTTTATCCTCCTTACTAAAATATATGTATTCACTAAGGGTCAAATTCTCAAATGCCTCGTGCTAATATGGCATGGGACCCATTTGCCAAAAATTTCTTGCAATCTTGTGGATAGTACATCCAGGAGTGGTACCAGCTGAATTCAAGGAGAAAAACAAAAGCTGCATTTCTTTCCAGCTAGCACAGCTCTGGACTCACTGAAGTGAAAGAGAGTGTGACCAGAGAGGAAGTGGCCACACTCCGACACTGACTTCACCCAACCCTTAGAAGTGCTCTACCAACTGGTGTCAGAATTTATCTTCCACAGAGGTGGAACAACTTGGGAGGATGCCTTCAGAGTTGGGAGAGAGGGACCCTAAAGAGACCGGGCTAATGATGGAAAGCTTAATGAGGTGTCACTCAGTGGATGCCACCATTTTGCTGACAACATAGATGATTTTTTTCTGAACAGCCTCTGCAACACAGCACTAGGTTGCACAAAAAAATTGGCTCTCCCCACTGAATAGTCACAAAGGGTATGTTTACATTGTAATTAGACACTCCCGGCCCATGCCAGCTGACTCAGGCTCATGGGGCTCAGGCTGCAGAGTTGTTTAATTGCAACATAGACTTCCAGGCTCGAGCTCAGTCTGCAGCCTGAGCTCTGGAACCCTCCCACGATGACGGGTCCTACAGTCTGGGCTCCAGCCCAAGCCTTGAAGTCTCCACTGCTATTAAACAGCTCCACAGCCTGAGCCCTGAGAACCCAAGTCCACTAGCATGGGCCAGCCATGGGTTTTTAATTGCAGTGTAGGCATACCCAAAGAACACAAGTGTTGAGTAACTTGGGTCATGCTAAGTTTGTGTTCCCATGATCAGCATGCTTTGCACTTGCTCAGCTCTGGTAACGTTCAGGCCAGAATCCTGGTATCAGCTGCTTAATTCTATGTAAGAGTTTTAAACCACGAAAAGCTGCTTTCCCAGTGTGGCTCTGTGTTCCTGGACTCCTTTTAGTGCAGCACTGAAAAAGTGGGAGAGAATATCCATTCCCTCTCCTTCAGGGCTGCATCAGTCTCTGCAAACACAGGAGTAACAGTGCTATGGCAGTGCCTCTTTAAATCAACGACCTAAGATCTGTGACTTACCACCACAACAGGAAAAACTACAGATATCACAGAATGTGCACAGGGTTTGAACCCACGACTTCTAATCCAACAACACAGCCCCCTCTACTCAATCTTTTCCCTAGAAGCCCCTTGAGGGGAATATATACCACACTAGAGAAACGGATTACGTTAATTTACCCCAAGTATATTTTGAGGTGTGCAGATCGGCAAACCGGTACAATAAGATTATCTGCACAACTGCTAATAGAGATTATGTAATGCTGGTGTCCACCGGGCCATTTTAAGTACTAACAATCTGTCAGATATTTGGTTATAATTGGAACAGATTCTGATACACACATGAACCTACTTGTGTGTGTTTTTAGGAGTCGGGAAGGGTACAAGAAGTCAGACTAGCCACTGAGTTCTCTTTGGGTGGATCTTTTACATTTTGGTCCCAAACCTGGACCCAGAGCTAAGGATCAGTGGAGCATGGTATACTATTATAGCTACATAGTGGTGATGAGCTTTATCTTTATGGACAAATTAAAGATATTCCTCCTCTGCATCCACTTCTATAAAAGTGAAAGAGCTGGTTGGGAGATTTTGGTTTGGAGTCTGAATCCCATTTGTATTTAGGGTGCATATGAATTGTCCATCTGTCTGAGGTTTGATAGGTCATTAAGTAGAATACAAGATGACCACATTGGATGGAATTTATTGCCAGGTGACTTCCTCAGAGTGTCTCTCAACAAAAACTGTGACCATCTCTAAATGAAATCAGAGCCAGAGCTGGTTGAAATTTTTCAGTTTTTGAAGTTGATGACATTTAAATATGTAAATACATAATGGGAAACTTAAGTAAATTTTTGTTAAAATTTCCTCCATTCATCATCCAACTATAGAGCTGATCAAAATTTTTCAAATTTCACATTTTAAAATCTGAAATGTTTCTGGTTTTGAATTTAATATAAAGACAAGATAATTGACAAATTTTCACAATTTTTTTCTCCATTTCCCCCAAACTAGCTCTACTGCATACAGTCTTTTTTCACTTCATGGTGGCAATGTAAAGGTTAGGTTTTCCTCTTCACTGAGCTTTAACAGACGTTAATACTGAGTTCAGTACTAAGCTTTAAGAGGTGCTAACCAGTCCAGAAGGATAACCAGTCCAGAAGGAGCACTCTAACTACTTAAATCATTTTAAAGCATCTTGGTGGTATTAAGTCATTGATTATTCTCTAGAAGGGTGTGTGACAGTGCACCCCACATTCTTCATAGTGATATTATTATGTAATAATTATAGCATAATTATGATGCATTTTGTACAAAGATGGCTCATGCAAGGTGTCATCGGAAAAGTTATGTTTTGCTGAATATGATTATCCTATTTGTATGCAAGTATAATTTTTGCATCTGAAGTTAGAAATATTAACTATGGATCTGTATTTGAAATGGGCTTACTCTGGAAAACATCCACAGTCCGCCTTTCAGGTATAACAATGAAGGAGCCAGACAGTGCTAATGGCTCATCAACAAAGTCAATGGGCTGTGGAATAACTTAATCTTCCTGAGAACACTCCAGACAGCCTGTAAGTAATGGGCTGCTATGACTCAGCAACATATGCAAGGGCATGTGACCAGACTACATGACTCTGGACTCCATTTTGGGATGTCTGTATTTTTCCACATACTGGTCTGGGAACCAAGGTTAAAACAAAGGGTTCCCACCATATACTAAAGCTATATAAGGCAGGGACTGACATCATCGGTTGTTCTTCACTCTCCACACAAGGGTACTCCTGGAAACACCTAAAAAACAAAAAACTGAACTGGGGGAACTGCTGGACCCAGGCTAAAGGGATTTCTAGCCTGTGTATGAAAACCTGGGGATACTAAGCTGCAAAGCAACTGCAGCTTGTGCCTTGAGAATCTGCATGCCTATCATCAATCAGGGTAAAAGATTGTTAATTCAAGTCCTATCCTTCTAATATGTTACACTTTGCATTTTTATTTATTAGGTAATCTGCTTTGATCTGTTTGCTATCACTAATAATCACTAAAATCTATATTTTTGTAGTTAATACATTTATTTTATGTTTTAATCTAAACCAGTAAGTTTGGAGTGACATGCTTGGGAATTTTAGCTCAAGGGGCAAAGCCTGTTGCAAAGCCTGAGGAGGAGTGAAACTGGATAATAAATTCATACTGGTTGGGGTTTTGACCAGGGCATGACAATACAGCTCTGGAGTCCTAGACTGGGAAGCTGGTGGTTATTTTGGCGGTAGCCTCTCTAGTCTTGGTTCATGTAGTGGCTGGTCAGAGAGCCTGCATGTAACTGCGACTGGTGTGCCCCTACCTGTGTAAATGCTGGTGGAAGTGTAGGACCGGGAGTGGGTGAAAGAGAGCCCAGGTTGGTGAGTCAGAGGGCTCAGTGGCACCCCAGTTCCAGATGGCACCCTGTGGGGAACTCGTCACAGGGTGTATTAGGTCTTGTCTATACAGGAAAGAGTTTTTATGTAAACTTAAATGTGTTTGTAAACAGATATAATTATAGGGCTCTAACTTCCTGTATGGCCACTCTTATTCTGGTAAAAGAATGCCCTTTTGTTGCTTAGCTTCTTTGATTGGAAAGTTGTTTAAGAGTGTCCACACTTGGGGTTATCCAGTATAACTATATAGGTTTAATTGGCAAATTTCCCCACATAGACAAGGCCTTGGAAATTCTGACATGGTTTGGCAAAGTTATTCAGAATTTGTGGAAGGATCACACTAGAATAGATCAGGCATAATCCTGGGGTCAAATTTTCTATCCTACACATATAAATAACATTTAGTAGTATCAATAAAACTATTTCCCTTTCAAGACATGGAAAATGTGACTGGGTTATGTGTAAAGTGCATAAAGGAAAAAAAAACCCACAGATGTTTAAATTATATCCATATGTTAGAGTACAAAAGTGCAGCAGATTGTGATTAAATGATATTGTTGCAAGCTCTAAGAGAAAATCAGAGTAGATAAGGTTTACTTTCTGGAAAAGACACTGTGGGTCTTATCGTCAAGAATGAAACAGCTATGCTGCTAACGGCCCTTCGAGTAGATGCTTCCTACATCTATGGAAAAATCCCTTTCGTCAATACAGGTAATCCACCTCCCAAAGCAGGATGGCAGCAAGAGCTAGGTTGAAAGAAGAATTCTTCCATCAATTTAGTTATGTCTACTTCAGTGATTAGGTCACCTTAACTACAAGGCTCAGAGGTGTGAATTTTTCACAGCCCAGAGTGATATAGCTTGTTTAGTCTAAATTTTGAGTTTGGAGCAGGGCTAAGGCTCCTACTCTGGTAGTGTAAATGTGCTTCCATGAGGGTGCAAACTGCATTACAGAATAATTCAGAAGGCCATACTGTAAATGAGAATCTGGCCATGTTCTTTGACTTAAAATAGGAAATTAGTAAAATGTTCTTGCAGGCCTCAACTTGCTTTACTCAATTTCAGGCAATTAGCTCTATGCACAACTCATCCATCTTCTCATTAAAACTTTGAAAGTTACATATTGCAAGTGAAATAGCAGTTCCAATTTACTAGTAATTATAACTTCATGTTTAATTCAAAATTGATAAATTCAAGGGACTCAAAAATGTACATTCTTTCTGAGAAACTAAAGGTGGGCAGACCTGTATTCATTCCCCTCCAATCTGTACATACACATTTTATTTCTGCAAAAAAAGATCATTCTGCAGTTCCTAAGCAGGGGAAATGAAGTAAAGCTCACTGGGGTTTATCATTAATATACATTCTTATCTCATTACAATCCCAGATAGACATCTATTGAGTTGTGAGGGTGACCTCATTCCATAAGAAGTATTGTTAAGCAGGAACAGAAAAAATGTAAATCCCATATAATGTGGGAAGACAGCTGGAGAAACAGGTGTATAAAAAGACAGACCCCCTGTCTGAGTTGCATATTGTTTATCTTTTTTTCTTTTCTTTTTAGCAGAGGGGTGTTTTGAATAGCACAGATTTCACCAATTTATAAAGTTACCTTGGAGGAAATGCTGAGAAATATTAGAAAACTTCAGATATAAGTTCCCCTGAAGTTCATGAAAAATTGAAGTGTGCTGCAGATAGCTTTATCCCAACTAGTGAAATTCACTCTATGGGAGAATAAAAAAGAGGAGAATAACTCATCTGTCTACTGAAGAGAAATATGTATGCGAGAACCTAGACATAATAGAAGAGAAAATGATGTTCCCACTTCTGGAGGACAACTGTGGTTCCCGTTACCAATTAACTGAATGAAAAATGCAAACTGCAAAGACAGGTTCTAAATTTTAAATTATTTTCTTTTTCTCTGAACACTTCCCATCTGTCATCTAACATAGGAGCCATTTCTGCTACAATTTCCCCACCAAAAAATTGCTTAGATCCCTTTCAAATCAGCAAATGACAGTCCACATAATCAGTGAAATGACTGATGGACGACTCTATGCTTTTAGAAAAGGAGTACTTGTGGCACCTTAGAGACTAACAAATTTATTATAATGCTCTAATAAATTTGTTAGTCTCTAAGGTGCCACAAGTACTCCTTTTCTTTTTGCGAATACAGACTAACACGGCTGCTACTCTGAAACCTGTCTCTATGCTTTTAGCGTTTACTAATCCCTGCCACCACCACTGCATCTGTAACAGCTGTTTGCCTCAACCACGGCCTCCGTAACCTCTGCCTGCCACCACCACAGCCTCCGTAACTGCTGCCTGCCTCCACCACGGCCTCCGTAACAACCGCTTGCCTCCATCACGGCCTCCGTAACCTCTGCCTGCCTCCACCACGCCCTCCATAACCGCTGCCTGCCTCCACCATGGCCTCTGTAACCTCTGCCTGCCACCGCCACGGCCTCCGTAACCTCTGCCTGCCTCCACCACAACCTCCGTGTCCACTGCCTGCCTCCACCACAGCCTCTGTAACCTCTTCCTGCCGCCACCGCTGCCTCCCTGTCCTCTCCCTGCGTCCACCACGACCTCTGTAACCACCACCTGCCTGCACTACGGTTTCCGTAACCTCTGCCTGCCTCCACCACAGCCTCCGTAACCTTTGCCTGCCACGACCACAGCCTCCGTAACAACTACCTGCATTCCCCACGGCCTCTGTAACCACGGCCTGCCTCCACCACGGCCTCCGTAACAGCTGCCTGCCACCACCATGGCCTCCGTAACAACCGTCTGCCTCCATCACGGTCTCCATAACCTCTGCCTGCCACCACCACGGCCTCCGTAACTTCTGCCTGACTCCACCATGGCCTCCGTAACCTTTGCCTGCCACCACCACAGCCTCCGTAACCTCTGCCTGCCACCACCATGGCCTCCATAACCTCTCCCTTCCTCCACCATGGCCTTCGTAACCTCTCCCTTCCACTACCACGGCATCTGAAACGTCTGCCTGCCTCCGTCATGGCCTTCGTAATCTCTACCTGCCTCCACCATGAACTCCGTAACAACCGCCTGCCTCCACATCTGCCTCCATAACCGCTGCATGCCTCTACCACGGCCTCTGTAACCTCTGCCTACCTCCACCACGGCCTCTGTAACCTCTGCCTACCTCCACCACGGCTTCCGTAACACCTGCCTGCCTCCACCACGGGCTCCATAACAGCTGCCTGCCTCCTCCACGGCCTCCGTAACGGCCGCCTGCCTCCACCACGGGCTCCGTAACGGCCGCCTGCCTCCACCACGGGCTCCGTAGCCGCTGCCTGCCTCCACCATGGTCTCCGTAACCTCTATATGCCTCTACCACAGCCTCCGTAGCCTCTACCTGCCTACAACTTTTATATATAAAGTTTTTATCATGGATGTCATATTACATCAATCACTGCCCACAAGAATGTCAGCCTGCTCACAAACCATCACAACTACGAAAGAAAGTAAATTAAAATGTTATTTCAGAACAAGGAAAAAATGTGGCAGCATTTTTGTTTTAAAAGCCATAAAGCAGCAATACCTCTAGACTGCAGTACAGCTTTGAGAAGGGAACCAAATTTTATTTGAGACACTATCAATTCATTTGTGTTATTTCACATTCCTTTATTTGGCTATAGTTATATGATAAAGTTATCTCTTCGGCAACAACAGTGGGTCTTTTTTCTCATTTATCCTAGAGCTCATTTACATCACTTTAGATCCCCTTTAAGGACTCTTGTACAGCTACAGATGTGTAAAGGGGACTAAATGAAAGCGAAAAATAAGGCCCAGTAAATACATCAGGAGCGAAAGAGGTACCATGTTAACACAAGCCAAATATATAGTTAAAGGGAAAGATTAATAATAAATTCCAAGGGTAAGGGGAATTGGACTCTATGACACTCAAGACTGCGTGGGGAATTTCCAGAGTCTTCAAGACAATGGCTACTTTGCATACATTGCTTCAACAATGAAAATAAAATGAAAAATAAGTCATTAATAAAGCCAGCAGAGAAGAATAGCAGACAGGGTGCGGTCCTTTTAGACTCAGTCTGTGCAAGGCCATACTTCTGTATCTAAAATCTAGTAAACAGAAGGGTGCCTTTGGGCAACATTTTATGGACCATTTTTGACCTTGAGCCGCACTTTGCATCCAAGTGAGCAACTGTTAGGGTAATTACACTAGCTACACTGAAACTGCCGATTTTAAGCACTTAGACTGGGCTAGGTCAATAGCAGCATTAGGAATTAATAGACCTACCTATGGCTTCAGTAATGTTCCATTAAGTTTA
The DNA here is from genome assembly GCF_009764565.3 of Dermochelys coriacea. Classification (NCBI taxonomy): domain Eukaryota; kingdom Metazoa; phylum Chordata; order Testudines; family Dermochelyidae; genus Dermochelys; species Dermochelys coriacea. Next base: position 295,353,596 of record NC_050068.2, read on the forward strand.
GCCTTCCATGATTTGGGCGTTATTTCATTTTAAAATAGTGTTAGTTTGAATAGGGGGTCAACAAAAGCAAGGAAATTCTTGGTAGAGATTACCATGACAACCTTAATACAGGTCTATTGAAACAGCCTGAAATAGCTTCTTAGAGTACAATATGGTGTCATTCCCTAGCCACTACAGGGCGAATTAAGGGTAAACACTAAAGGGGGAAAAAATGGACGTATACACTTCCTTAATACTGCATGAAATATGAGGAAAGGAAGGCTAAAAGGACTGCCAATAACAACAAGAATTTAAATTCTACTTTTTTTTCTTTTTACATTACAAATTCAGGTCTTTTAGTTCTGGAAGACAATGTTGACTTTAGAAATAATGAAACCTGTGAGATCTCCAAGAATGAAAAAATGAATTCCCCTTTCGGTGGTTCAGTTTCCAATAGAACTATTAGAAATTTTGTGGTTTTTGTTTTGTTTTTGTCATCAATATAATTTCAATGCCTAACCCACGCTTAGAAGGAAGGACCCACTTTATTAATGATTCCACACTTCTGCCTCTTTAGTTAACGGTGAACAAAGCTCCCTGTCCACATCTAAAATCCACAAAGCGTTCTCCAGCAAATCAAATGTGACCAGACTGGATATTCCTAAAAGTAAAAACTTAAGCAGAAAAAACAACGTATTAGTCATTCTTTGTATATTGTTATGTTCCTGGCACACACAGAGAGAATTAGAAAGAAAACTCTTCTTAAAAGAATGCCACTAACAATATATTTCTTAGAATCCAGAAATCTAACATACAGCCAAATGAAGAGAGACATAAGAGGCTGGTGTCTAAGGCAAAGAGGCACAGCTCAACTCATCTTGCTCCAGACTGGCTCTTTTAGAGATTGACTGCTGAGGACCCAGATCATGTGTGTCCCTCAGAGCCCCTTAGCCTGCAAGCAGGACCAGGAAACCCCATAGAATTTTAAATGATAGCATATCATTTTAACACAGTTTTCAATACACTACATATATCAGAAAGAAGCAAATAAGGGCACAACCTATTTTTTAAATATTCTCAAGATCACATTCAAGAGCACCATAGAAGCTGTAAGGCTTGATTTAGAGGAGCTAAACTTGCCCCGCTCTCTTTGACTTAATGGGAGTTGTAGGTATTCAGTACCTTGGAAAAACTGATCAGTTAAATTTTTACATTGACAGTGCAGAGCCTGATTACTAATAGAGCCAGGTGAATACTAGAGCCAGGACAGAGATTGTTGCTGTGCCCAGAACTGACTGAGGTAGGCCTGCAGTGAAGGCAGTGTGCGTAACCACCACTTTTGGCTGGGAAAGTGCTTGCAGCAAGAGACTTTAAGGGGTTTCCCTGACTGTGAGATGAAGTGGTCATATGGACGAACCAGGATCCAGGGTTACTTCACCTTTGGTTAAAACTCCCATCTTCAGAGGGGTTGTGCAGCTAGGAATGATCCAAAGTTAGAGTTGTTCTGCTGCATGTTGCCTTAGCTGGACTGTTTTACTGGACCAACAGAGTGCTGTCCCCAGCTTCAAGATCTTCAAGCACACTCAGAACTCTGACATTCAGAGGTGTGCACACTCAGAGGAAGGATAAATGGGGCCAGTGTAAATGTAGGTTGGTTAAGCTTCATTTACTACTGTAAACTGTTTTTATAGAAGTGCCCCCTGCTGATTTAAAGTGGCTGTGACATTTTAATTAATCTCAGTCTGCTATATCATGTTTTTCTAAATTGTTAAGTAAAGGCATGGTAACTCTAATCTAAGTGTATATTGGGTGTATATTGTTTATAGTTGGCTCTTTTGAGTTAGACCTATTGCATAGATTAACTCAGGTTTACCCTTGGAGGCTCCCAACGCAGGCCAGTAAGTGTGTTCAGGGCCCAGCCAGGTGGAGGCACCGCCAAGATTAATTTTGTCTCTAAGTAAAAGGACTGCAGCTGAGCAGTGGATAGAAGATTCCCATTTATCCAACATCACTGCTGGGATACTCCAGATCTCCTTTACTGTCAACAACATTAGGCACCTGGACACACAGGTGAAAGCTGCCTGCTCCCGAGTAACCCAGGAAGGAAAGGGGGAGTTAATCTATTTTTCTTCATTAAAAAAAATGGCAAATGGATTTCATTTTTGTTGAAAAGGAAAAATAAGTCCACACTAAAAGTATAATAGAACTTGTTTGATTTCACATGGTTCTGAGAAAGAATACTGTCCAGTCTGGGGACTAGTAGAAGAATATGTATAATTCTGTTGTCCGTGATCATCAATACAGTAGCTATTAGAACCCCTCTTCTCCCATTTCTCCTCCCAGCTCTCTGGAGCATACAGATGTTCTGTAACAGATGAAGCAGGAAGAGAGAAGTCAGGGCAGACATTTCTGCCTGGTTCTAACTGATTGTGTTATGAACAGCTTTTGAAGTCCTATGCTATAGCTGTACTGGAAGCAAAGAAAGGTTTTTCCATCCTGCAAAGTCCCACTCAGCAGAATTAATCGCATTGTCTCCACTCATTTGCAGAAGCAGACATTTGATATTATAAGGAATGTTCAGTCTATTTCAAGCCACTCGGTTTTTGACCAGATGATTTTGCTACCATCATAGCAGAATCATGTCTTGAGAAGACACATGAGGAATTCTTTAAACAGGCCCTGATTCACCTAATCACATGCCTAACTTTAAGCATCTGAACCGTTATATTAGTCAATGGGATACTCACATGCTTAAAATAAAAAACTAAAATTATGCCTAATTACCTTGCTGAATCAAGGGCCACAGTGAGGTTCTGATAATGCTCAGGGACCTCCAGTTACAAGCCACAGACTGGAGCCATTTACTCCTTGGCTGCTAGAGTCAGTCATTAAAATATTGTCTGTTTAAGAGGTCTGTGTCTGGTTGCAGGCCATTTTCAATAAAGGGTCCTCATTGTAAGAGTTAACTACTCCCTATGATAATGGGGAATCATTTAAGAACACTTTACTAGATGCCTCAAAAGCTAAAATCCCACAACCAAGGATGAAGGCTGCACTGGTTAAAAACACTGATTTAGTTTAGAAGGTAAATGAAGGCAGCTATAAAACACAAATTTTAAAATGTATAACAAATGGAAGAAAGGGGAGGTTGATAGTAATTAATATATATCAGGAGTTAAGGATTGTAGTAAATTGATAAGGGAAGCAAAGGATCACAAGGAGACATCTATGGCCACCAGCATTAAGGACAATAAAGAGTTTTTTAAATATATTACAAGAAGAATCCTGGCCATGGTGTTGGTTCATTATTAGATGGCAATGGCAGAATTAATAATAATGCAGAAAAGGCAGAAATGTAAAATAAATATTTTTGTTCTATATTTGGAGGAAAACAGATGATATTGTCTCATCATCTGGTGATAATACCACTTTTTCTATTTCACTGGTGTCTCTGGAGAATGTTAAAGAGAAGCTACTAAAGTGAGACATTTCTAAATTAGTAGGCCTAGATAACGTGCATACAAGAGTTTTAAAAGAGCTGGCTGAGGAGCTTGTTTGACTATTAATGCTGATTTTCAATAAACCTTGGAGCACTGTGGAAGTTCCAGATGATGGGATGAAAGCTCACGTTGTGTCCATTTTTAAAAAGGGTAAATGGGATGATACAGGTAATTATGGGCCTGTCAGCCTGACATCAATCCCAGGCAAGATAATGGAGCAATGGATTAATTGATTAATAAAGAATTAAAGGAGGGTGATGCAATTAATGAAAATCAACATAGGTTTATGGAAAATAGATCCTGTCAAACTAACTAGGTCTCTGTTTGATGAGATTACTCATTTGTTGATAAAGGTAATAGTGTTGATATAATATACTTAGACTTCTGTAAGACATTTGACATTTTGATTAAAATGATTGATTAAAAATTGATTAAAAAAGACCACATGACATTTTGATTAAAAAACTAAAACAATATAAAATTAACATGACACATTAAATGGATTAAGACCTGGCTAACTGATAGGTCTCAGAATAGTAACTGTAGATCTCAAAATGTAAGTGGGGAATCATCATCAAGTGGGTTTGTTTCCACAGATCAGCTCTTGGACCTATGCTATTTAACATTTTTATCAATGATCTAGAAGAAAACATAAAATAATCACTGACAAAGTTTACAGATGACACAAAAATTGGGGGCGTGGTAAACATTGAAGAGGACAGGACACTGATTCAGAGCAATCTGGATCGCTTGGTAAAATTGGCACAAACAAACACTATGTGTATTAACATGGCTAAATGTAAATGTATACATCTAGGACAAAGAATGAAGGCCATACTTACAGGATGCGTGACTCATCCTGGGAAGCAGTGACTCCGAAGATTTCGGAGTAATGGTAGATAATCAGTTGAACATGAGTTCCCAGTGTGATGCTGTGGCCAAAAGAGTTAATGTAATCCATGGATGCATAAACCGGGGAATTTTGAGGAAGAGTAGAGAGGCTATTTTACCTCAGTATTTGGCACCTGTGTGATCACTGCTGGAATGCTGTGTCCAGTCCTCGTGTCCACAATTCAAGAAGCATGTCAACAAATTGGAGAGGGTTCAGAGAAGCCAGAAGAATGATTAAAAGATTAGAAAAATTACAGTGATAGACTATATTTAGCTTAACAATGAGAAGGTTACGTGGTGACTTGATTACAGCCTATTCGTATCTACATGGGGAACAGATATTTAAGGGGCTCTCCAACCTACCTGAGAAAGGTATGACACAATTCAATGGCTGGAAGTTGAAGCTAGACAAATGAATCTATCTTGGTCCAACAGAGTCTGGATTTGTTGACTTTCAGGCAGGCTGCAAAGCCCAGGTATTTTCCAAGGCTTTTCCCTGGGAGAGAGTACTGAGTGAAAGAGAGTGTTATTTTGGGCTGCAGCTAGGTTTTTTTTAAATGGATCCCATTTGATTTTTATATATATTTTTAATTTTTTTGCTCTATGCAGCTAGACTTCTGGCTAGATATAATATATGTAAACCTGAATAAACATACTGTGACGGGGCAAGGCCAGATGGCTATAGAAAAGTAGTGGGAGATAGATATATTAGCTCCAGGCTAAACAAATCCCTGGTACCAGGTTAAGTGAAATGGAAGCTGTTGGAGAGGCTGAGTAGTACACACCATATCAGGTACAAGGAAGGAGGCCCTGAGGTAAGGGTGAAGTGGAGCTTGAGGAAGTGAGGGCTGCTGTTGGGGAAGTAGCCCAGGGAATTGTACATGTCATGTTTCTAAAAGGTCAGCTACCATAGCTGATACTATTAGGGTCCCTTGGCTGGAGCCCGGACTAGAGGGTGGGCCCGGGCTCCCCCCCATCTTTGCCCCCTGTTTAATCACTGAGACTAGGAGACAACAGAGACTGTGAAAAGAAGGATAACTTCTCACTTCCCTCGCTGGCTTATGATGAAAATGGCTCAGTAGACTGTGACCCTTGTCTCTAGAGAAAGAAGGGTTACGTGGAGGGTCACAGTGAGCCTCTGAGGCTAGCGAAATCTGCCAGGAAACATGGGACCCATGGAGGCAAGGACAGAGTTTTTTCACAACTGGTGTCAGGAGTGGGACTTGGTTCACAGTATGGCGGAAGAAAGAGGTTTAAAAAAAAAAGTGCACTGGGGTTTTAGATTTTTTTTTTTGGTTTTGGTTTTGGTTTGTTTGCTTTATACCACAATGGAGGAGGTGGTTAGAGCTTTGGTACAAGCCATGGCAGCCCAGCAGGAGGCTACCCAGGTTCAGGCAATGGCACAACAGGAATCTATGTGGCTACAGCAGGAAACCAATCAATTACTGATGAGCCAGGCGACCCAAGATCGTGCCCTCTTGAGAGAGGTGGTAGACCAGCTGAAGATCCTCACCACCCAGGCCCAGGGGTCCGACGGGACGCGAACCCTGAGGCCACTGGTTGTCTGCCAAAGATGACATCAGGAGATGACATACAGGCATATCTCCTTTCATTCGAAAGGACTGCTCAGCATGAGGCGTGGCCCCAGGAGCAGTGGGCCAGCATTCTCGCTCCTTTTTTGTGTGGAAAGGCCCAAAGGCCTACTTTGACTTGCCTGCCACGGATGCCACTGACTATACCCGTCTGAAGGCAGAGATCCTAGCACAATTAGGGGTAACGGCAGTGGTAAGGGCCCAGACGTTCTATGAGTGGAAATACCAGGAGAACAAACCCCCGAGGTCCCAGCTATTCGACCTCATACACCTTGCACAGAAGTGGTTAAAGCCCGAGGTATGCAGGCAAGAGGAGATTTTGGAGGTCCTGGTCATAGACCATTACATGCGGGGACTGCCACCAGATCTCCGCAAATGGGTAGGCCAGAACGATCCATCCACATATGACTAAATGATCACACTGGTAGAAAGACGGATGACAGCCAGGGAACTGACTACCCAAGGAAGGCCCCTTTCAAAGCAAGCACCCGACCCCAATCCTGGAAGGTTGGGCAGCCAAACCCCCAGGGAATCCTAGGTGGAAGAATGGGGGGGGCCAAAAACCAGTGGGGACCCCAGAAGGAAGGGATTGGCCAGTGTGGGGGAAAACCCAGGACTAAACCCCATAACCCCTGGGATAGGGGAGTGATTAAAAGCAATTATAGATGTTATGCATGTGGGGAGTGGGGACACATAGAAGCACAGTGTCCCAGCACCAAGGAGCCTATGCAATGTAACTTGAGGGATTGGGAGGTCCCATGCTCCCTTATCCACCTTGCGGGGGGTCGCATTAGCCCCACATAATTACACCAGGAAAGTGAGGATAAATGGAGCAGAGACTACAGCGCTTGTGGACCCTGGGAGTGCTATCACCCTCATATTGGGTAAGCTGGTAAAAAATAGTCAGCTGCTACAAGCCAAACGCGTAGCAGTGACATGCATGCATGGGGCCATGAGCCATTACCCCAGCATCCCAGTGGAGATAGAGGTTCAGGGAAACCCCATTGAGGTGACCGTGGGCGTAGTTCCTAAACTCCCATATCCTGTAGTCATTGGGAGGGACTATCCAGGGTTTGATAATTTACTCCCCCAAGAGAGGCTGGAGGGAGGTGGGGACCCTGAGGACAGCGACTCATCACTGGGGGAATGTCAACCCCCGATGTTCCTGAGATTTCTCAAGATCTGTTCTCAGCCCCCCAAAAAATCCTGGAAGGAACATAGGTGAGCATGTATTGCAGATGAGAGATCGGATAGCCCGAGTTATGCCCATTGTATGGGAACACTTGGAGAGAGCACAGGAGACCCAACGAACCCATTATAACCACCAAGCGAAGCTTTGACGGTTCCAACCAGGGGATCGGGTGATGGTACTGGTGCCCAAAGCAGAAAGTAAACTGTTGGCCTAGTGGCAGAGACCCTATGAAATAATCGAAGCTGTGGGAGAGGTGAACTATAAGATGCAGCAGCCAGGCCGCCGGAAATTGGAGCAAATTTACCACATCAGTCTTCTAAAACCTTGGCACGATCGAGAGGCCTGCTTAGTATACAGGAGAGACTTCCCCAGGAGGATAACTTACCCAAGCAAGTGAGGATATCATCCGACTTGACACCGATCCCAAAGATCGAGGCAGCCAACATGATTAATCGCAACAGAGATGTGTTCTCTACAAAATCAGGGTGGATGACTGAGAACTATCACCATATCCGCACGATCCCCGGAGCCAAGGTAACATTGAGACCCTACCGAATCCCAGCAGCCAAAAGAGAGGAAATCAAGGCCGAAGTAAAGAAAATGTTAGAATTAGGGGTTATTGAAGAATCTTACAGTCAGTGGTCCAGTCCAATTGTTCTAGTGCCTAAACCTGACGGTACCATGAGATTCTGTAATGACTTTGGCTGACTGAATAAAATATCCCAGTTTGATGCATACCCCATACCAAGCATCGATGAACTGGTTGACCGACTGGGTAGTGCCCACATCTTGACTACACTGGATCTGACAAAAGGGTACTGGCAGATTCCTCTGACCAAAGAAGCTAAAGAAAAGACAACATTCTGCACCCTGGATGGGCTATTCCAGTACACCGTCCTCCCTTTTGGGCTACATGGGACCCCATCCACATTCCAGCGCCTCATGGATAAGCTACTGCGCCCCCATACTAGTTATGCAGCTGCATACCTAGATGATGTCATCATCCATACGCCAGACTGGGGAACCCACTTGGAGAAAGTTGAGGCAGTACTGCTCTCCTTAAGGCAGGCTGGCCTCACTGCTAATCCCGCTAAATACGCCATAGGGCTAGCAGAGGCTAGGTACCTGGGATATATCGTGGGAAGGGGCATAGTGAAGCCAGAAATGAATAAGCTAGAGGCAATTCAATACTGGCCTCAGCCAACCTGAAAAAAGCAGACCTGTGTGTTCCTAGGCGTGGTAGGCTACTACCGACGGTTTATTCCCCACTTTGCCACTAGGGCAAGTCCCCTAACAGACCTGGTGAAGGCCCGAGGTCCAGACATGGTAAAGTGGACGACGCAGCAGAGGGGGCATTTACAGACCTTCAGATGGCCCTCTGTAATGACCCCGTACTCATAGCCCCAGACTTTAACAGGGAATTTATTTTACAAAAAGACGCTTCCGAGGTGGGATTGGGAGCAGTTCTGTCACAAATGATGGGAGAAGAGGAGCACCCGATCCTCTACCTAAGCAGAAAACTTCTTCTAAGAGAACAGAAATATGCAGTAGTTGAGAGAGAATGCCTTGCTGTCAAATGAGCTAAGTAGACACTACATTATTACCTCTTAGGCCGGCGATTTATTCTTGTGACGAACCATGCACCCCTCCAGTGGATGCAGCGGAATAAGGAAAAGAATGCAAGGGTCCCCAGGTGGTTCTTATCCCTCCAACCATTCCAGTTCCGCATACAGCACAGGGCTGGATGCCACCATGGCAACACTGATGGTCTGTCATGAGCATACTGCCTGGCGTCCCAAATTGCCCAACTCTATGGTGTTGAGCAGAGGGGGAGGATATGTGACGGGGCAAGGCCAGATGGCTATAGAAAAGTAGTCTTATTGGGATCTGGGAAGTGGGCGGGCAAAACCCGTCCACCGCTAAAGGATCCCCCCCAGCCTAAAAGGGGGATCCACAGGACCTAGATACCCAAAAAATTCCGGGGGACAACTAATAAAATAACAGGGACAGGAGTGCGGTCAAAGGGTCAAACGAAGGGAACCGGACGGGGACACTGAGCAGAGAACCCCAGACAGCGCCCACTGCTCCTCGAAGAGGTCAACGGAGTCAGAGGCCGCCGCCCACAGGAACTCTGCCCGGATACATGAATGGACTGAGGATCGGAAATAGGCCCCACAGTCACAGAAAACTCCATCGGCCAACCTCCTCACTCTGGTTTTGTAGATGGCCATTTTTGCTAGGGCCAGGAGGAGGTTGACCAGGAGATCCCATGACTTTGTGGGGCCACGGATAGGGAGTGCATAAATGAGAACGTGAGGGGAGAAGTGCAACCAAAAACGTAATAAAATATTGGTGAGGAGCCGGAATAGGGGCTGCAGCCTGGCATACTCCAGGTATACATGTGCCAGGGTATCCCTCACGCCGCAAAAGGGGCAGGTGTCTGGGATTGAAGTGAACCGCGCCAAGTACATGCCCGTGCTCACGGCTCCGTGAAGGAGCCGCCAACTGACATCCCCGGTGGCCCTTGGGACTAAGATGGAATATAGGCTGGCCCACCGGGGCTCCTCACCCTCCAAAGGTGGCAGGAGGTCCCGCCATTTTGTATCGGGGCGGGACACGAGGGTGCGGGCATGAAGGGTGTGGAGCACGAGCATGTAGAGATGTTTTCTTGGCACGGTTTGAAAGCAGACCGGCTGCATCTCGTGCAACCAGCTTCCGGTGAAGGGGTCGGTTGGGTCCAGGGGGCAGGGGTCCAATTAAAAGGTCCGGCGGGCCTGGGGTAGCGGGTGGGCGGGGCGTGCCCTTGTGCAGGACCCAGTCGAGATAAACCCGAGCAGCGGGCGGCAAAGCGGCCTTCACCTCCTGAAGTATGCGCCGGGGAGTACAAGGTCTGGAAAGCCCCATGCGCTGAGCGAAGGTCAGGGGATACAGCCAGTCTCCCCAGTCATAGTCCAGGAGGTCTCCAACTCTTGTGACCTCGGCCAGGATCAACCTCTGGCGCACCGAGCGGGACTCCGCCACCTGCACACGGAGCTGGGGGTTGTGTAGCAGGGGCTCCGCGAGGAGATCTGCCCCCTCGGTGGCCGCCATGGACCTGATCGTTGTAAAGAGTTTTCAGGTCCGGAGGAGGTCCTGGTAGAAGACCGGCAGCCCGGAGAGGTCTCGCGGAAGTCCTCTCGGATGGAGATAAAGGAGCTGCCGGTCGTATCGGAGCCCTCGGAAGCGGCGCAGGAAGGCGTGCGCCAGTATGCTCCACGCCGGACTATGTGCACCATAAAGGAGCCTCTGCAGGGTCTGGAGGCGGAAGACATGGACCTGAGTGAGCAGACATTTTAGGCCCTGCCCTCCCTCCTCCAGAGGTAGATGGAGAACCCCTGCAGGGACCCAGTGCAGTCCTGACCAAAAGAACTCCAGAACCGATGTCCAGAGGTTGGCCAGGAAACCCGGGGCCGGGACCAGGGTGTTGAGCCGGTACCAGAGCATGGACAGGACTAATTAGTTGAGCACCAGCGCTCTCCCTCGAAGGGAGAGGCACCGGAGTAGTCCTGTCCATTTCCGGAGCCGCTCTATCACCCCGCCCTCTAAATTCTGCCAGTTCTCCAGCGGAGAGGGATGCGTGGCAGAAAAATAAACGCCCAGATAGAGCAGCGGACCTGTGCCCCACCGGATGGCCTGAAGCACGGGTGGGAGGGAGCTCGCCTGCCACCAGTCCCCTACCACCAAGCCAGAGCTCTTGACCCAGTTGACCCGTGCGGAGGAGGCTGCCGAATAGATGGCCTGGCAAGCCTCCACCCGTGCCAAGTCTCCCGGGTCCTGGACCAGGAGGAGCACATCATCAGCGTACGCTGACAGGACCAGCCGCAGCTCCGGCTCCCGCAGCACCAACCCTGTCAACCTCCTTCGGAGGAGACAGAGGAAGGGCTCGATCGCCAGAGCGTACAGCTGGCCTGAGAGGGGGCACCCCTGCCGTACTCCTCGCCCGAAGCTGACCGGTTCGGTCAGGGTCCAGTTGAGCCTGACCAGACACTCTGCGGAAGTGTACAGCACCTGGAGAAAATTCACAAACCTGGGTCCGAAGCCAAATGCTTGCAGAGTGCTCAGGAGATACCCGTTATCCACCCTGTCGAATGCCTTCTCCTGATCTAAGGACAGAAGGGCGAACGACAGACCATCACTACACCCAAGTTCCAATAGGTCCCTGACCAGATATAGGTTGTCGAAGATGCTGCGGCCCGGGACGGTGTAGGTCTGGTCTGGGTGGACCACGTCCGCCAGCACGGACCCTAGCCACAGCGAGATTGCTTTTGCCATGACTTTGTAGTCCGTGCTGAGGAGCGAGACGGGACGCCAATTTCGTAAATCGCGGAGGTCCCCCTTCTTCGGCAATAAGGCCAGCACGGCTCGCCTGCACAAAAGAGGGAGGACCCCGCTCTGCAAAGCCTCAGCCCAGACGGTGACTAGGTCTTGGCCCAGGACGTCCCAGAACACACGGTAGAACTCCACGGTCAGCCCGTCCATGCCTGGAGATTTATTGGTGGGCATGCGATGGAGGGCTTCCAAGAACTCAGCCAGAGCGAGAGGCATCTCTAGCTGGTCTCGGTCGCCCGCGCTGACCATCGGGAGCTCCTCCCACAGCACTCTGCAAGCGTTAGGATCGGTCAGATCCGGGGAGAAAAGGCTTGCGTAGAAGGCTCTCGCCCTCCCGCACATCTCCACCGGATCCGTGAGGGGGGTGCCATCTTCTGCCAGTAGGCAGATGACATGTTTTTTAGCCCCCCTCTTTTTCTCCAGGGCGTAGAAGAAGCGGGAGCCGCGATCCATCTCCCGAAGGAGACGGATGCGGGATCAAACAAAGGCACTCCGGGCCCGATGGTCCTCGAGGGTCCGGAGCTCCTCCCGCTTCTCCCAGCTCGCTCCGCAGAGGGGTGGATCCTCGGAGCTGGCGGCCAGACGTCTCTCCAGCTCTAAGATCTCCCATTCCAACTGCTCTTTCACCGCAACCCTCCGTCAGCTGGCGCCCCGGGTGTAGTCACAGCAGAAGAGCCGGGCGCGTACCTTCCCTAGATCCCACCACCGTCGCGCCGAGGGAAAGGCACGCCGATGCCCTCACCAGGCCAGCCAGAACTCCCGGAAGGACGCCACAAAGCCCGCATCCTCCAGCAAGCTGTTGTTGAAATGCCAATAGGCCGGCCCCGGCCTCTCCGTGCAGAGGGAGGCTGTCACAGTGGCTATATGATGCTCAAAAAATGGGGCCGGCCGGATGCTGGAGGAGTGGGCTCGTGAAAGATGAAAGCGTGATAAATAAATGCAGTCCAACCGGGAGTGGCGCAACCGATGGGCCTCCACCCAGACAAAGGTGAACGTGGAAGTGTCATCCGGGTGGTGGTCGCGCCAGACGTCCACCAGGGAGTGGTGTTCGACTATCTCCTGGAGGACGGCGATGGCGGCCAGGCTCTGCTCGGTCCCCGAGAGGTCCCGCTCCTCAAGGGTGATGTTAAACTCCTCTCCCAGGACCAGACACTCCTGAGGATCCAAGGTGCCGAGGAAGGCGGACGCCTGCTGATAGAATTGCAGCCGCTCCGGGCTCGCTGCTGGGGCATAGATGTTGACGAGGTTGACTACGAGCCCCTCCATGCAGACCCGGAGGTGCAGCAGGCGGCCCGGCACAGCCTCAGCGACTCCCAGCACCTCGGGCCGTAGGTCGGGGGAGAACAGGGTCGCCACTACAAACGTACGAACTGTGAGGTGGCTAAAGTACATCCTGTCCCCCCAATCCAGCCACCAGCTGTCTTCGGCGGTCGGATCCGTATGGGTCTCCTGCAGGAAAACCACAGAGTACCTCCCCTCCTGAAGGAAGGAGAGCACCTGGGACCTGCGGAGACCCATCCTACAGCTGCAGGTGTTCAATGTTGCGATGGTAAAGGGTGCCATGAGGAGGGCTGGGGGGGATCCTCGCCAGCAGGGATGCTCGTGGCTCCCGGCGGGCCACGCAGCAGTCCGTGACCCACCCCGTAGGTGAGTAAGGAGTCACGGAAGAGGCGGACCCGCTGGTAGGCCGCGGCGCCCTGCCTCCCGGTCCTTTTACCCTCCCCCATGAGGGCCCTTGTGGCCCGGAGGATTTGATTAAAGTCCCCCCATCGCTGGAGGGCAAGCTGTACTTTGTTGCGGGAGCCACAGACGTCTTCTAGAAACTCCCGCAACTCCTCTCGCAGCGCATGGGGGGCTGGGGTTATGGTCTGGTTACTCCCCCACGGGGCCCTTGGTACAGCCCCATGGCCCACCGAGATGGGCAGACAGGGTGCGGACCCCCGATGAGGCTCCTGATGGGTTGACCTGAATGGGGGGCAGCGGAGGGAGGATAGCAGCCCCTGGTGGATCGGGATGGGTAAACACAAAGGCCACTCCCTGGAAGTCATCTGTTGGAAAGGGGAAGGAGACAGTCGCAGGGGTGGCAATAACATCTCGGGAGGTGGACGGGATAAGGGCAGGGGCAGGGGTAGAGGTGAGAGTCTGGGCGGGGAGAGGGCTCTCAGTGATGCTGGACTCTCTTCTGTAAGGCCCTCTCCCGGGAAGGAGGTCGAATGCTCCTCACCAGCGAGAGGTACCCCTGGTGGCTCAGGTTCCAGCCGCGTGGCACTGGCCATCGCCTCAACTGGTTCGGCGGCTCTCAGCAGGGTGCCCTCTGCAGCCAGGTTGATGGAGGAGTCCAGGGGCTCCTCAGAGGTGGGAGTGGAAGCAACAGTTAGGGGGAGGGAACATGGGGAAAGGGGGGCTGGAGTGAAGTTGCCCAGATCAAGGCCCCCGGCATAGGATCGTCCTCCCCCTGGGTGACCAGGGTCAGACCCAGGGCCTCGATCTCCTCATATATAGACGGGAAATTGTTTTCCGCTACCCCGGGATTCTCCCAGCCGGCACCTCATGCGACGGTTGCTTTGGGGCACACTGGGGTTTCAGATGGTGCCTCGGGGGTTTTGGAGGGGAGGGACTCCCGTGGAGGGGAGATACTGCCTTCCAGTGCTGCCACGTCTTCCACAGCCGGCTCTGGTGGATGGAACACACCCGTGGGTAGAGCGGAAGGCTCGGCTTCGGTTGCCCCTTTCCTGGTCTTCCGGGGGGCCTCCGCATCAGGTGAAAGGAGCAGAGCTCGAGCCTTCCGCTTGCCCCGCTTCCCCTGAACTAGGGCCCAGCCCTCCATGGCATCATCCAGGGGCTGGCTAGCAGGGGTTGTGTCAGGGTGCAGAGGCGATGGCTCAGGGACTCGAGGGGGTAATGGTGGGACAGCACAAGGGAGGGAGGATTCCCCTTGGGGTGGGCCCTCTCCCATGCCTGGCAGTGTCCCTGCCACACCCTCCTCCACAGGCCCCACCAGATTGCAAGTAGTGGGGGCGGGGCTCTCCCACTCGTCTGGGTATAGTTGGGGAGGTGCCCCTTGGACCCGAGCAGGAGCAATGGTGGACTGGAAGGAGGAGGGGTGGTTTCGGGCGCCGGGAAGCCAGGGGCGCCGGCGATGACGGGGCCGGTGCCCTGCCGGGGCTCGGGGGTCCCGGATGCCCCTCCTTGCTGGGCCAAGGGGCAATCCCTCCGGATGTGCCCCATCGCCCAGCAGAGGTAGCACCGGGCCTCCCCCGTGGAATAATGCACCCGGTAATGGGCCCCCTGGTAGGGGACTAGGAAGGACCCCTCCAGTGCCTCTCCATCACACGCCGCCGGCGGCAGTTGAAGCTGCACTTGCTGGCGGAACGAGAGGATGTGACGGAGGGCGGGGTCTTTGCAGCCCAACGGGAGAGGGCTGATGACAGAGATGGGCTTCCCCAAGGTAGAAAGGGCGGGTAACAGGACGGCATTGGAGAGGAAGGGAGGGACGGAGGTCAGGACCAGGCGGACGCCCAGATCCTCTAGCGGCTCTAAGGGGACAAAGACGCCCCCTACTGCCAGGCCCTTCTCCACCGCCTCCTGGGCGGCGGCCTCCGATGTTAAGAAGAAGACGACCTTGCCATACATTTTGGAGCCCGCCACAATGGCCATGGGCCCCACCACCCTCGCCAACACCCGCACATAGGTCTCCACGTGGGGCGAGGCGGGCACCAGGAGGCAACGGACGCTGTGCTTCCTGGTCATGATGGGAAAGGGGCCCCGGCCGCTATACATGGTAGTGGAGGCGGTGGGCAGGAGAGATGACGTAGCAGCAGGCGGGGGGGCTGCTGCCACCTGGGCGTACGCCCTGGGGGCCGGGGGAGGGACACCTGCAGAGCTGGTGGAGGGAACAGCGGGGAGGGACGCCCCAGCCGGTGGTGGGGCCGGGGCATTGGGGGCAGCCCCTGCCATGGAGGCCCTGGTCTTCTTAGCAGGGCCCTTCCCTTTCTTCTTCCCCTGGCCCTTCCTGCCGGGTGGGGGGCTCCCCCCGAATCTGAGGGGGTGAGAGACGTGGCAGCAGTGGAGGTCACCCCGGTGCCCATCGCTGCTGGTGCCCCAGCGGGGGCGCTGGTAGATGCTTCAGCAGTGGAGGTAGAAGTTTTGGGGGGTGACGGAGGGGTAAGCAGGGGAGGGGGAGCTCGGGGTGTTGGAGGGGTCCCACCCGTCTCATCGCCTGCCATCATGAGCAAGGAGGAAAGGGGGGACATCAAAAGGAGGAGGGTAGAGGGGAAGCAGGTCGACCACACCTCCCCGCTAGGCTGCAGGCAGGGGAGGAGGGCGCCAAAAGGGGTGGGCTGGACGGGGGGCAATCAGGGGTTAGGGGTCAGTCACCGACACAAGGTGGAATTCCGGCTCCTCTTGGTGCACTAGGGGAGGGGGGGATATAACAACATTGGGGGTGCAGTGCAGAGGGTTGCAACTAAAATGGGGAATTGCACAAGCGCATGGGAGGGGGCATGGGCACACGGAGCGAGGGGCTAAGCGGTCTGGAGGTAGAAAAGGGAAACCAAGGGGCTAGCTTTAGAGGCTGGCGCGGGGCAAACAAACAAAGGCTGCAGAAGGAAATGGGCGAGGCAGGCAAACAAACTGAAGCTAGTATGGGGGGCTGGGACAAAACGGGGGGCAAAGCTACAAGTGGCAAATGGGGCAGGTAGTAAAGAGCAAGCTGGGGGGGTAGACAGTCCGGGGGGGGGGCACGTGCACCCACGTGCGCTTGCACAAGTCTTTTTAAGCTGGCTGCTGCTTCTGGCCCAAAGGGTGGAAATAGGGCATGGCAAGCCAAGCAAGCAGCTGAGTCCAGAGGCAGGAGCTGAGGCAGATGGTATACAGCCAGTGGGGGTGGTGGAGGGGGCAGCGGTGGTGGTAGTAGTGGTGGGGGTTGGGTGGACACACAGATGGATCTGGGGGCAGCTCCACGCCACACCCCCTGTGTCCCTGGAAACACAGTCAAGACCCCCACCACAAGAGCACAGTTTGAAAATTACTCAGTCTTAGGGCCCCCTCCACGGTGGTCTGCAAAGTCTCTAGGTGCTCCCCCACTGGTAGATGGTCCTCTTCTTCTCCTCCTCGGGCTTCAGCAGCTCCAGGCAGCAGACTCCGCAGCAGCAGCAGCTCCAGGAACTCCAGGTGGTGGTCCAGGCAGGCAGAAAGGACCCCTCTCAGGTGGTGGTGGTGGTGGTATCCACAACAGCAGTGGCTGGGGTCCCTCACTCCTCCTCTCTGGGGAGTGGGCTAGCAGCCCCCCTCCCCCCCGGGGCTGCAGTTGGAGCAATAGCAGCACCCGAGAGTGGGGGGGTCCAGCAACCAGGTAGCAGAGAACAGGGGCAGGGTGTCTGGCCCAGCCAGGGGAGCAGCTGGAGCAGCAGGGAGAGCTTAGCGCCTAGCAGCAGGAGTAGCAGCTTCCCACCTCCCTCCAATCTAGAAGGGTATGGAAGAGTCGTGGGAGAGAGAGAGAGAGATTCGCTCCAAGCTAAACAAATCCCTGGTATCAGGTTAAGTGAAATGGAAGCTGCTCCAGGTCAATTAAGACACCTGGGGCCAATTAAGAATTTTCCAGAAGGCAGGGAGAATGCTATGTTGATTCTCCGTTGTCCTACATTGTCCTACGTTGATTGGGACACCTGAAGCCAATCGGGGCTGGCTGAAACTAGTTAAAAGCCTCCCAGTTAGTCAGATGAGTGTACATGTCAGGAGCTGTGGGAAGAAGTTGTGCTGTTGGAAAGGCTGAGTATTACACACCATATCAGGCACAAGGAAGGAGGCCCTGCGGTAAGGGTGAAGTGGAGCTTGAGGAAGTGAGGGCTGCTGTGGGGGAAGTAGCCCAGGGAATTGTACATGTCATGTTTCTAAAAGGTCAGTTACCATAGCTGATACTATTAGGGTCCCTGGACTGGAGCCTGGAGTAGAGGATGGGCCTGGGATCCCCCCCACCTTTGCCCCCTGTTTAATCACTGAGACTGGGAGACAACAGAGACTGTGCAAGGAAAGATAACTTCTCCTCACCTCCCTCGCTGGCTTATGATGAAAATGGCTCAGTAGACTGTGACCCTTGTCTCCAGAGAAAGAAGGATTACGTGGAGGACCACAGTGAGCCTCTGAGGCTAGCGAAATCCACCAGGAAACATGGGACCTACAGAGGCAAGGACAGAGCTTTGTCACAATACACAAAATAAATAATTCATTTGATGGACAATTTGCAGTAAATTACTAATGCAATATAAAAAGAATTATTACAAATACATTCTAGAGAGGTTTTCAGAATGGAAATCTTGGCAACCTTAATAGTATCATGGATAACACCACTATTATTTCATTATTTCACTAGAAAAGGTATTGTGCACACCTTATATTGATTACTATGATTTTTTAATTGTATCTGCAAACTGACTCCAGGGCAGCACACTGTCTGAATGAACAGAAGGAGAGAAAATATATGCAATCCTATAAAGAATAAATGTTCTCATCTTACATTATATTCATTTTACATTTTAGAAGGTTTTTAAAAAGACTAGAAATCTTTAATTGTGCACATAGCTGGCCTATATTAACAGATGATTTTATTGCTATTTCTCTTTTCCCTCCTCCCTGTTCCTTCTTTCTGTTTGTTATACCCTCAACTGCATTCTGTCATAAATTAGGGCAAGTCTACATTAAAAAATTAAATCAACCTACCTTACGTTGACATGCAGCCATCAATTAAATCACTTTTGCCTGTCCACACTACGCTCCTTGTGTTGGCGGTGCACATCCTCACCAGGAGCGCTTGACCCAATTTAACAATCAGTGTGGAGCATTGTAAGATGGCTTCTGAAAGGCAGTAAGTTGATGCAAGTAATGCAGAGTCTTACCAGTGGCTCTCAACCCATGGCCTGCGGGCCTCATACAGCCCAATTAGCACACAGCTCTGTGCTAAAGAATGCCCAGCCTGCGCAGTGGGGTCTGGTTCCCAGCTGCCCGGCAACCCCATGCAGCAGGGTCCAGGCTGCCTGGCTGCCCGGCTCAGTGCAGCATGGTCAGGGCTGCCACCCAGCCCCACAGGGTTGGAGTCCGGGGTTGGGGCTGCCACCCAGCCCAACAGAACAAGGGTCTGGGGTCAGGGCTGCCTGCCCAGCCCCCAAGGGTTGGGGGTCTGGGGTCCAGGGTTGCCGGCCGGCTAGCCCCTCAGGATCAGGGACCAGGGTCGGCATCAGAGTGGCTGGGTCCAGGGTCGGGGCTGCAGCCAGGTCCTGCTTGGCCCCATGCCCCAGGCTTTGCTCCTGGGCCCATTCCGAGTCTCTGGGTGGGAGATGCAGGGCATAGAGGTCTGGAAAGGTTCAGGGAGGTACTGTGGTACTCAGCCTGTGACCTAGGTAACACATTGTGAGCCACATATGCAGCCCACAATAATAAATAGATTGAGAACCACTGGTCTACACTGACACTGCGACGACCTAACTACATTGACCTAAGCACTATGCTCTCATGGAGCTGGAGTTATTAAGTTAGTGTAGAGGGTGGTTACATCGGCGGAAGTGTAGACACTTACAGAGTTATGTTGACATAAGCTGCCTTATTTTGACCTACTTCTGTAGTGTAGCCCAGGCCTTAGACTGAGCTCTTCATGCAGGGATATCCTATTCTAGGACCTAGACTCTGCAAACAGTTATGCTTGTGCATAATTTTAAGCATGCAAATAATCCCACTGATTTCAATAATCTACATGAAACTGACCCACGTATGTAACGTGTTTACAGGATCAGAGCTTGTATTGATAGTGGGCTTAGCAAAATGCAGTCCCACTCCTACTTGAAGGATCTAGATGCTACCATAGTGTAAATAATAAGTAAATTATTACCATAAATAATAAGAGACAGGAACTTAAAACTGTCTCACTTTGCTTCCACAATTAGCAGACACAAGTAACTGTGTGCAGAAATTTGCATCCACAATCACAGGTGATGACTTTCTTCTTTCTGGTTAGGTGCTCCACCCCCACTCTGCCCCAAGGCCCTGACCCCACTCTGCTCCTTTCCCCAAGGCTCCACCCTCACTTTGCTTCTTCCTACCCCTGCTCCACCCCCTCTGCCAAGGCTCTGGCCTGCCTCTTCCTGCGTGGAGTTCATTGGAGTTGCTGGGTCTGTGAGGAGAGGAGGCTGTGCAGTCACATCTCTGATCTAGTTTTAGAAACACTGACACCTACAAGCACATTGCATGGCATGGATGGGGGTGCACAACAGACATGCAGCAGTGCCATGCTAAGATAAAGGATCTTAGGCAGGTGTACAAGCAGGCAAGGGAGGCCAACCACTGCTCTGGTGTGGGGCGCAGAAAACATGCCACTTCTACAAGGAGCTGCATGCCATCCTCGGCTGTGACTCCACCTCCACAAACCTCGTGGATACTTCTGGGGGACTGTATGGGACCAATGGAGTCAACCCTGAGGAAAAGTGGTGGATGAGAAGGTGTAGTTGGAGGAGGATGTGGGACAGACGACTGACTCATCTGGTAATGTGGCAAGCCAGCACCTCTTTTTAACTCTGGAGGTATCTATCCAGTCCCAGCAGACCAGGTCTGGCATGCCTGAAGCAGGAGAGGGGAGCTCCCATAAATACTAATATTACTTTGATAATGCACTGTTACATGAGGTAGACGTGTCCTTTATTTTGTTATATGGTGCACGTGGGAAAAGGGATCGAAATTAACAACACTAGGTACTGTTTGCATCTGCTTCACATTTCCCTGTGCAGCTATGCAGTGGGGGCCCTGCAGAAAAGTTTATTAATGTACATCGAGATCTCCCAGGAATCCTCCATACCGATCTCTAGGAAACTTTCTGGATGATACCTGAAATCCTCTACTGAAGGTTCCTTGGCAGAGCTACTTTGTTTGTTCCCCTGTTCTAGGGAACTTTGCAGGGCCAATCAGCAATTACTTCTGGAGGAACCAAAGCAACACACAAGTGAGCAACACAGGAACCCAGTATGAAGCCTCTAGCATGCAGGAGATGCACTCTTGCATCTTCGGTTACCCTCAGTAGTGTGATTTCAATTGCCCCCACTGTGGTCTCCAAGCTCTTGTTCTGATCCCCTTCTGAAACCACCCAGACCCTGTCTCATCATGCAAGCCCTAGCCCCGGGCTGAACACACCATGTTTAGTGTTCTGGCCTGCTGCATGCTTGCCAAGGGAAAGTGAGAAAGAGGTGAATGTAACTTTTATGATGCAAGACTGTAAGTGCACACACAATACTGACTCTGGAGATTGTTTCTTTTGCTTCTGAAGATGTGCCCTTGAGGCCAGCTCCTACACACCGGTAGAGAGCCTCCATCAGAAAAGGAGGTGAACAATGAGGAGTAAGGAGGACATGTTTTGGGAATTGCTGCAATCATCAGATCAGGCCACTAGCAAGCACAGAGCATGGAGAAAAGACAATAAACAAGAAACTACAAATGGATAGTCAGGAGAGGAGACAGGGTCTGAAGCAGATAATAAAGCTCATGGAGGACCAAATAGAGATGCCGACGTCCCTGATTGCGCTGCAGGCAGAACACGTGTGCTTGGCTCCCCCTCTAGCCCATACAGAACTGTCTTTCTTGCTGTCCCCAAATTCCCTCCATACATTCCTCTCATGTTCCCAGCCCATCAAAGTACGCCTTCCACTTAACCCCTAAGGACATTTTCCATAATGACAGTTGGACTTACATACAGCTATGAGATCCTTACTTTAGACTGTCATGTCTCTTGTAAGAAATGTTGATCTGTGTATTGCTGTTTAATAAAAATTGAGTCTTACAAAGACAGTGATTCTTAATTTATGACTTACACAGGGTGGTTGCAACAGAAATTCAAACACAGTGGCAATCATCACATTTGTAGACTACAATTAACACTCACGCAAGAATCATTACAGGGGTCATTGAAGGTGGAAAGTAAACAATGCCTGACTCAATGCATTGCAGAAAGACACATTACCAGGGATCATTGACAAAATGCTGCTTCAAAGCCTTCCTGATTTGAATCATCCCCCATTGAACCCTTCTAATAGCACTGGTGTCTGGCTACTCAAAATCAGCCACCAGCTGATCCACCTCAGTACTCCACCCTGGGGAAACTTTTCCCCCTTGGCATCACAAATGTTATTTAGAGCACAGCAGGCTGCTATGACCATTGTAATATTTTCCTCATTGAGGTCTAACCTGCCAAAAAGGCAGCACCAGCAACCCTTTAATCTGCCAAACGCACATTCTATGGTCATTCTGCGCATGCTGAGCCTGTTGTTGAAGTGGTCCTTGCTGCTGTCAAGGTTTCATGAGCCACGGCAGTAAGGGATAGGCTGGGTCTCCCAGGATTACTCTAGGCATTTCCACATCCCCTATTGGAATTTTCTGGTCTGGAAAGAAAGTCCCAGCGCGCAGATTTCTATACAAGTCAGTGTTCCTAAAGATGCATACATCATACACATTCCTTGACCACCCCATGTTGATGTCAGTGAAACACCCTCAGTGATCCACCAGCAGCTGCAATACCAGAGAAAAGTAGCCCTTTCTGTTGATGTACTCCATCGCAAGATGCTATGGGGCCCAAATTGGAATATGTTTGCCATCTATCACCCTGCTGCAGTTAGGGAATCCCATTGCCGCAAAGCCATTCACTATTTCCCACACATTGTCCAGAGTCACAGTACTTCGTAGCAGAAGATAACTAATGGTCCTGAACACTTGTATCACTGCAACCCTCATGGTGGACTTCCCAAACTTCAGACTGATTCACGACTGACCGGTAGCAGTTTGGAGTCATCAGATTCCACATAGCGGTCACCACTCACTTTTCCACCATTAGGGCAACTCTCATTTTTGTGTCCTTGCACCGTAGGATGGGGGCAAGCACCACACACAGTTCAAGGAAGGTGGCTTTGTGCATAAAAAAGTTCTGAAGCCACTGCTCATCATCCCAGACCTGAATCACAATTGGTTCCCACCACTCAGTGCTTGTTTCCCAAGTCCAATGGGGACGGTCCACCATGTGCAACTGTTCTGTGAATACCAAGATCAGTCTTGAATTATTTCTTTCCATGGCACACACAGCAGGGCAGGCATCATGGATTCATGTTCAGATTCACAGCTCATGAAATACTGCAGGATCAGCCATGTTGTGTTCATAATGCTTATCACAAGACTGGTGAGCAGTGCAGGATCCATGCTTTCAGGAAGAGATGCAAAGTTTACAGGGACAGTTGAAAAATGGTGCAAAATGCAGTCAGAAGCCCTTGGAATTATGGGATGGAGAAAACTGCATTGGGGGGTACTGATCCTTTCCCCATGATCCATTACCAGTACTTCTAGCAGGAGATGGTGGTGATTTGCACAGTGAGATAGCTACCCATGGTGCACTGCTCTCTTTATCAGTGCTAGAGCAACAATGGGGAACATGCTCTGCCAACACAAGTAGCATTGTGTGAACATGCACAAGCGATCTAATTGCAGCAGTTTATGATTATCACAATAACTTAAGTCAACTTAACTCTAGACATGGCCCTAAAAAGTTCTGTTTAAAAAAGAATAGTTTGGAAGAGCTCTGCATGAGTCTTCATTGAAATCAAGGTATTCTGCCTAAAAATGTAATGGTCCAATATGGCTCATAGCTTTGTCAGGCTTAATCTTTGTACTTGTCCAATGGACTCCTTTTAGGAATGTGTGTCCTGCTGTATGTGCAGACACACTGCATCCTCTTCCTGACAAAAAGCAACATAGCAAAAATTACAGTGCTTACCTTTTCCAAGCTTGGCTGCTGCTAGGATTTCTATCTGAGGACTGTTCTTCCTAGTCCATTTCAGCCTAGAGAACCTGTTCTACCAATCTGTGAGTGCGGAACTACCAAACTCCACTTCCTGCAATGATTTTGCAGAAATCCATTAGCAGTTCCCTGAAAGGTTTTAACACCAACAAACTAGGATGACAGAGAAGAACCCTACTATTTTGCTAGGGGAGCCCATTCTATAGTCTTTTTCAGGCAACACTACCATTGGCTTAAACAAGAATGTTGCTCAAGTAAGGACCTACTAGATTGGGCTCTTAGCCAAGACCTTGATTGATTTTTTTTTTTTAGCAGAATCTGTTTAATTGACATCGTTGCTAGGGGAGAGTTTTGTAATTACCCAGTTTAGAAGCTCTAAACAATCCATAAGAATTGTCATATCTAGTCCATTAAATGTGATGCCTGGTGCTATCTGTAAGCTTATTCACAGTTGTGTGCTAATATATAGTAAACTTTCAACTGTGTGTAACTTCCTACTGCTTCCCTGTTCTATTCTAGCTACAGTTAAATGAGTATTTAGTCTTAATTCAGGTTTCTAAATCATAATGCTTTGTACTGAGATTAAATTTTTAATTTTTCATTATACTGTTTTGGCACTGGGTTTACTTTCCAATTAAGAAAACACTGACATTCAACAGCAACTTATCTGACTGACATACAGTTGATGAAAGCAAGAGTTGGGTTATCCTATTTTGTACTGTATTTTTTTCATTTTTTCATGACTTTTATATAAAAGTAAAAGGTATCAATTTCCTAGTGTCTGGTTTAACATGAAAAATTAAAACAAAATATGGAAAGTGAATTTTGGCAGTTAGCTTCCTTGAAATAGGATATCTAAATACAACATTTTTTTGAAATGAAAGCTCCCTTGAAGGACTTCTTTCCTTGCAAAGTGGACAAATATACGCCATGCTAGGGATGGCTATGTAATTCTCTCATTGTGTTAGACTCAGCTGTCGATCTTGTGTGAGACTAATACTGACAATTACAACATGCTTTGAATCTTTAGTAGTACATGCTAAGCAAGACACGTTCTTTAGAACCATTTATTTTGACACAATGCGACTATTATATTCTTTTGACTCATTTACAACAACATAAGTTGCAACATTTAGTAATGGTTGGAGATAAAATCCATATTTCGCAACAAAGGGAAAAATAATTATTTCTTTTATTGGGTTTCCACCCTTTAGACATAACAAATGCAGCACAGTAATTTAAGTGTTTTGGAAGATTTCAAAGAATCAATCAATTATGTCGATTATATTCTTAAACTTTGCCCTCTCCAAATAACACACAACGCTTGCTCGTTATGAACCTAGTGGATTTTTGATCATGTCTTATATTTGAAGTGGAGAATTAATCTAAATCTGATGGAAAAACAAAATCATAGCTATTGTTATAGGATAGTCATATATGGAAGTGACCCCCTCTCATTTTCTGCAGACTACTGTAATATTTTCAAGTTTTACCCTGCTCAGTAATATCCTTTTAAAAATTTTGGTTAGGATTTTCAGAAGCACTCTGGATTGGCTTAACTCTCCACTGAGGCCAATGGGTACTTTTGAGAATCCCACCATCAGACTCTAATGGCACAATTAGCAATGTATGGGTATTAATATACCTACTATCACCTATGTCCAGCACAAAAAATACCCACCACCTCCGTAAATTGTGACAGTTCCAGAAACATCGCCTCAAGAAGGCAAGGACTGTCATTAGTCATACAGTCAGCATTTCTGGCCAAGTAAAGAAATTCCTGTAAACACAGTCTCTTAGAGGTGGCAAACAGAATGACATCAAAAAAGGTTGTTGGGTCCCAAGAATACGAAAAGGCCAAATGACTAGACCTTAATGAAATATTTTCAGCAAATAGTAAATTTGTCAAAAAAATACATTTTGGGGACCACAGACTATTTGGATTGAATTCAACAAATAGTTTCAGCAAAATCAAACCACAACCCTGAAAACAAATGTTTTGAAAATATCAAAATGACATTTTGTTTCAAATCAACTTTTTGTTTAGAAAATATTGATCCAAATTGACAGTCAAAATGTGTCATGTGATCTGAGCAAAGATTTTTTCAGATTTTTATTTCATCAAGAAAAACCAGAAATATTAAGTTTTCTTTTGAAATGAATCAATTTTTATTTATTTTTCCATTCGGTCGCCAAAAACAAAATCAATTATTTACTCAGCACTACAAATGACTTTCATTTCACAAACTTCTTCTAGTTAGCACATCTTACTTCCTCTTCTCTTCTCTAGTCATCAGAGGGGCAAACCTATTAGCACTATTCCCTCCATTATCTTTATGGCCTTTCTTCCCACAATCAACTTGAATCCTTCTGTGGATGCCCAAGAAACTGACTGGTGGAATTCAGATCCTAAGCCAAATTTTATAGCTCAGGCCCATCTCTAATTATAAAAATATATTATATGTATATTGGTTAAAGTAGATGGGAAGTTCTCAGCCAAGGAAGAGGGGAGCTGTGTGAAAGCACTGCTTACTCAGGCCAAGGAAAAAAGGTGGGAATTGGGCTCTCAATTAATTTTAAGTCTCAGAAAATAGTGTTAAAATTAAAATTAGTCATTATGATCCTGCTTCAGCAGGGTACATAAACACATGCCTAACTTTAAGCATATGAATAATCCCATCAACCTCGGTGGGACTACTCATATATTTGAAGTTTGACATGTGCTTATGTACCCTGCTCAACCAGTGCCAATATGCAGAACACTGGGTAAAAATACCTGGTTCTTATATAGCTGAGTGTTTGAATATAAGAGTCAAATGGGTGAAGTCTGGCACTAAATAGAACATACACGAAGAGGGAAAAGAAGTTGCAGGATAGAGTGAAACCATATGGGCATTAAGGCTAACACTTATAATATTGAGAAATAGCCTGGGTCTTGGTACTTTGGGGACTCTCAAGGCACTGATCCAAAGATTATTAAAGTCAGTGGGAATCTTTCCATTGACTTCAATGGATTTGGGATCAGACACATATTTGAATGTTTCTTTCCCTACCATTTCTTCTCCTTCTCTTTCTGGAAAACCTTAAACAAAGAATTCTTGCCATGAGACTGCCATATTCAGAATCCCCAGAAAGATTCATAAGGATAGCATCTTTTTCATGACAATATGTTTATATAAATACTGCAGTATATTTCTATGAATGGGAGTATTAAATAAAAGAAAAGCAACAAAACTTTTGTCCATTTGTCAACAAAGTTAAAATATGGAGAACAAAATGAAGCAACAATGGCAAAACTAGCACAATTACAGAAAGTGCTGGTGTTTAAATAATTGGAAAAACATCTTTTTAATTTTCTTTTAGGCCTTAGTGAAATTTTCAAAAGGGCCTGAGAGACTTTGGAATCTAAGTTCTATTTTCAAAAGTGATTTACAGCCAGATTTTCAAAGGTATTTTGGCAAATAAAAATAGCGTGAAAAGTGTCCAACTACAATAAGTGCCTAACTCCTATTCATTTCAGGTGCTTAACCTGCTTAGGCAGTTTTGAAGATCCCCACTACATGCCTATATGCCTTTGAAAACCTAGCATTGAGGAGGAGCCTAAGTCACTTTTGAAAATGGGACTTGGGAAAATGTTTCTTTTGTAGCCAAGGTGTAGGATTTTCAAAAAATTTCCTTCTATCAACAGTTCAGTAACAATTGGAGTGCCAATGCAGACAAGGCGATAGCAGCTGCTGATGTTGTAACAACCATGTCACATAGACCTCTGCTTTGAACAGGGTTAGACTTAAATGCCCAATGGACACCCATTGCCCTGTCTACACACTACCACCTGAGGATTTGAACAAGTGCTAATAACAGTGGGAGTTTTTATGAAAATATCCAATGCAAACACAGCCTTCCTATTGCCACAGTAGTTTCCTTGCTTCCATTTGCTTAGCTACACATAAAGATTTGAGGAACAAATCATAACTTTTTTAATAATGTGTATCCTTCTAGGCAAAAAGAAACTAGGGCCTTCATATATATATTTAGCTGGCCTAGGCTTGTCTTGGAAATTAGTTGAGGTTTATTTTTTTTCCCATGTATCTGGTGTTGTGTTCTTCCATTGATTTGACAGCTATCACAAAAAACATCACAAAAATACCAGATCAGTCCTTCTCTTTATTAAATGTATAGTTTTCATAATAAACCCGCTTAAATTGGTAAGTTCTGTGTACTTGTTAAAGTGCCAAGTACTTAGGGTTTTTTAAATTAAAAAGTTGTAAAGATCAGACAGATTCCAAATATATAAAAATAATTATTTAGTTTACTGTATCTAGATACTGCATAACATTTGCTGACACCAAGGGCTTACCATACTGCTCCTCACACAACCAAAACTCTGTATAGCAAAGAAGGATGCACACAGTATACAGGATGCTCTTGGGATGGTCTGTGTACTGCTGCCACAAAACAGAGGTGGTATGGATGCGTGTCCAGATCCTGAAATGGTTAGCACATGTTCAGAAATTACAAGGCTAGTACACAAACTGATTGCATGCTGCTGCTTTTCTATGCTCACCAGCAATCCCTCAGGCCCACCCACTGGAATCTGCTGGCCAGGATAGGATTTGACCCTCAATGTTTAAGTTCACTGCAGCAAATATGAATATTTTACTATCACTTAGTAATGACTACTGACTCCAAGCCATTAATTTTAGCTGTCCTCCCACTCCTGCTACTTCCTGACCTGCATAATTCAGAAACAAAGGAACTATATATATGAGAAATGATATATACTGCATCTTACTGGAACAAGAACATTATTCAGCTCCTCTGGAGTTTTGTGGGAACTCAGTGGGAGGAAAATGGCAGAGTTTTCTTCTTTTCAGGCCTCTCTCATGGTCTTTCCTATGGGAGGTGGCAATCTGAATGTGTACCCTTTCCATTGGCCTGGAAAATAGGTGGATAGGTGTTGCAAAGACTTATTCAGCCACAGATGTACAGTAGACTGGAAAATATTTTCTTGTTACCCCTATGGCCCTTCTACTCAACAGTTGGCTCCCTGTCTAACACCAGCGTATTTTATACAGATAACTTTAATAAGTTTCCTACCTTTCCATGTCAGTATGATGTACACAGGGAATCAGGTTTCAGGAATATTATATCTTGTCTAATGGGCATAATGCTCCCCAAAATATCCCATCAGTGGCAGCAGCAAATGGGCAGAGGGTTTCTTACCCATGTGTTGTCAAACTCTACCTGAGCACTGTCTTCACAACAGTTTCCAATGCTGTTGTCATCGTGGAGCTGCACCAATGAGCCAGGAGAGGTGAATGATGTGTCTTGTTTGGCCAGTTTAGATTCAGCTTTAAAGGAGACTTACAAAGAAGAAAAACAAATGGATTCAAATCCTTTCTTACTTCTTTATGATGTTTAAAGTGTTCAAAACAAAATGACTTTCAAGATTGCTTCAAATGGTGTGTGTGAGAGGGTGGGTTGCTGGGGGAGGCATATCTTTTGAGGAGGGTTAAAAACATTCAAAATTCAGGTCTTGTCTACTCTGGAAATATATGGATGAACTGACATCTAGTGTCACTACGTTATCAGAAGAGATAAGAGACTGAAAGCTGAGCTGAGGGAAATGAATTTTTGTCAGAATGTTTAAAACATTGCTTCTTGTTTGGTTAAAAAGCTGATGCCTCTTATGCTTGGAGGAAAGGACTTCTTCAGTTAAGGGAATGTCTACACTGCACAGAAAAGCCCCTGGCTCCGAGTCTCAGGGCCCAGGTCACTTGACACGGGCTAGCAGAACTTAAAATAGTAGCATATACTTTCCCACTCAGGCTGGAGGCTCAGCTCTGAGACTCTCCCCCCTCATAAGGTTTCAGAGCCTGGGCTCTTGCCCATCTCCAAATCTCTATGCTGCTACTTTTAGCTCCAGAGCACCAGCCCCATGAGCCAAGTCAGGTGTTCCAGGCTCTGAAACTCGGTGCTGTGGGTTTTTCTTTACAGTGTACACATACCCTAAGGCATTAAAGAGGAAGTAATTCACAGATGAGATACCCATAGCAAAACCTGTAGCAAAACCAGAGTTGACATTCTCAATACTCCAAAGGGTGAAAGAAAATATAAAATAATGAAAGGAGGAGGGAGAGAATAAAAACCTTTCATATACCTTTAAAATAGCCATGGAAAATCAGTACAGCTGAAAGCCCAATGTGAGCCAGATTCTATACTGACTTATGCCCCATGCAAGTGAATTAGTTTCACTAGGATTCAAATGAAATTTGAATTCATTGAGATTGCAGGGGATATATGTCAGCTCAGAATTAGTTTAAATGGTAAAGCTATTTTAACTATTTCAGTGGCTTAATTACTGGTGTTGACAGGATGGTTCCATCATTGGGGATATTACAGAAAACTGAGATTTGGTTTTACTGCTGTCTGTGGGCTAAAAAAGGTCCAGAAAGAGCTTACACCAACTGAAGCCAATACGATTTGCAGATCCTGAGCACCTAACACAAGCAGGCTCTATTACAGTTCTAGAAACATTTTTCCTGTTGTCTACACTTGGATTTATGCTACTTTTAGCATGGATTCAGGAGGATCCATTGTTGACCATTTCCTCATATGTTGACTGAGAAAATTTCCATTGTTATTATACAGTTTCTCATGAACACTTTTTCCAAGAACAGTGCTAAAGAAACCTGAGTGGTTTTATTGCCCAGAAATCTGAATAAGTTACCCCATAAAAAACTGTTCCCTCAGGGAACCTAATGCACTTAGAAGAATTATACTGATATTAAAATAAATGCTTACGGAATGTTAGACTTAGTCCCATTACACTGTGAGATGGATGGGTCGAACAAACAGTTTAATAGCATAAGGCACCCGATAGGAAAAATAACGTTGCTTGGCATGGTTCCTCCATCCAGTGAACAGATCATCATTATGATAATTTTTATAAAGTCAACGAGCTCATGAATTGATTTTATTGAGAGTAGCATTCTCACGCACTGGGTTTCAGTGAGAAGCCTTATTGCTTAGATGAAAATACTCCTATACAGTCCATTTTTATGGTAACTCTTACAAAGAATAATGTGCATTGAGTGTGCCAAGGAAGCATATATACCCTGTTCTGAG
Organism: Dermochelys coriacea; assembly: GCF_009764565.3. Taxonomy (NCBI): domain Eukaryota; kingdom Metazoa; phylum Chordata; order Testudines; family Dermochelyidae; genus Dermochelys; species Dermochelys coriacea. The sequence continues at coordinate 295,384,061 of NC_050068.2, forward strand.
AGCTTGGGAACCCAGCTCTATATCCTCTTGAATCAGATCATTATGCATTTGAATGTCTTTAAAAAGCCATAGAAAGCGGCATGTTCTGAGCATATCAATTGGTTCCCGTCATTTAAATCCTGAATTTAATCTCAGCTGAGGTAGTGACTCTCTCTCTGGGTTTGGGTAAGCCACTTATCCACTGGGTAAAGTAGATAGAAATGGGAGGGGGAGCACTCACCAGACCAGCACCAGCCAACGAAGGGAAGTTGTGTGGGAGCCAGTGGTGCAAGTAGAATTAACTTCTTACCATGAATTTCTGCACTCATGAGAGGGACACAAAGGGGGGGGCACCGTGACTCTACCCCACCCCCAGTCCCTGCACTCTCCCGTCCGGTCCCCAAGATCCATCCCATGTTACCTGTGTTGGGAGCTCTGTCCTCCTCCCGCTGTACTGGAGACTTCTGGAACAGCAGCAGCGAAAGGAGCAGAACATGGGGCCATCTGGTGGCCCCACACAGGCAGCTCGTCTGGTGCAGCTGTACCACCCCCAGCCCCACCTCCAGTCCTGTCTTCTGGCAGGGCTGCTGTACAGACCCCAGACAGGAGACAAAGCTGCATGGAAGGGCTGGGGGTGGTACAACCACACTGGAGGAACTGCTGGCATGGGGCCACCAGGCGGCCCGATGTTCTGCTCCTCCTGTGTCTTTCCAGTACTGCGTACCGGCTATAGATATCTTACTGGTATGGCATACCGGACCACCATACTTGCACCACTGTTGGGAGCACTGGTTATTCAAGCCAGGGAGAACATAGAGAATGTCCATCTGCTTTTAGCACAGAAGAGAGAGGGACATTCCTCTGCTCCCCCTTGCTTTAATAACTGTACCCAGCCCTATGCTTCAGAGTTTCCCATTTATAAAATTGAGGTACAGTACCCACTAATGTGGCAGGGGAGAGGAGTCAATAAATTAGGGCTACAAACACACATTCTGAGTCACCAAGAGCCACACCCACATTAATGGCTCCATGTTTCCCCATTTCTCCATTTAGTGGCAGCACTAAATTTGCCTAGTATTTGATTTTAGAGAGCCCTATTATGCCTGGCGCCTGTGAATGGACAGGAGAGAGCTCTTTGTGCCATCTCCCTTCTTATGTGCACCAGCCACATTCTGGCCCTTAGTGTAAAGCACTTTGATGAAGAAAATTACTAAGAATAATTAGGATAATGATCTGAAGGCTCCATTCAGATGTTTTAGTGGAGGATTTAGTGTACTCTGCATTTAATATTCATGAACAATGGCTAATTGATATTTGAAAAGCTATCAGATCTTCCACTTGGGATCAATGAAACAAAGGAAATACGTGCTGGCCTAGGTCCTTTGCTGTGCAAGTGATTTCAATGGGAGTTGAGGAGCTTAGCACCTCTCAAAAGCCACTCAGAATTTCCCAAGAGCAAGTGCCTACTGTATATTGGAACAGTATGTTTTTTGCCTGAGGTTAATACATTTTTCACTTCAGTGTTGCTGTTGGATAAATTTGTGGCTACTGTAAGCAATCCAGACATGGAGTAAAGGATTCTAACCACACACACAAAATTAACTGAAGCGTTCTTGTCAGTTTGGTGGCTACACAGGGAGAATCACCAGAGGCTAGTGGAGAAATTAAATCACTTTTCAGCATGGACAGTCAGGGCCTATCAGTGTCAAGGTTGAGTTAAAAGGCGAGTGTGTAATACTGCTCTCTAAGTAGACAGCTTTAGTTTCCAGAGCTGTTACCCGTTTGTGTTTCATAAGCATTATAAATAAATATTTTTTAAAAATATGCCTGGGTCAAGAAGTTATAATAAACAAGAGCGTATGCGCATATATTGCCAAGAATGACCAAAGTCAAAGAGGATCTTTTCTACATATAAGGGTAGGATTTAGGCATCCCTTCCTATCTGTAACTATTATAATAAATGCCTGGAATATTTGTTTAGACGTCCATGTTTCTAGGGAAATGAACTTTTAATTATGTTATAAGAAATGATTTGTGAATGACTGACTTTTCCCCCCTTCACAACCAAATAAATTCATAATATTCTATTCCATTAATCAATTATTAGTCAACTTTCAGAATTATTTCCTCTACTGATTCTCAGCTATATAAAGTAATGATATTGCCCAAATAACAGTTTTCCAGAGAGCTTTATGAAACAGCAGTTTTAAATTGTTTAAATGCCACTAATAACTTATATACTGTTTTAATTGCAAAGAGGAAGTATTGTTAATTAGTTTAAGAAGCATCTTGCATCTTACTTACCAACATAATGCAAATTTATAGTAGACAAGTCAAATGTTCATTTCCTGCTAACTGCATTGCTATAATCATATAAATATGCTAAATCTTTTATGATTTTATTTAATTTAGAGAACGAAAATAAATAGATGGGCACTAAAGGTAGGCAAATTATTTCTGTGTTTTAACAGTTTTCTCTTGCAATTCAAGCAAAGTTCAATTATTTAAAGTTTATTAAACTGTCATCCTCCGACATTAAAATTTAATCTTGCAACAAACAAATAGAAATTAAAAGAAAATCCAGGGTTGAATGGTGAAAATGTGAAACGTGAAGAAAAATCTACATGATTAATACATGACTGCACTTAACACACCACAACCACTGAAATTGGGTGGAAATTATGGGGAACTATCCTTACCAGTGAGGGTTACTTCATATGCTGTGTATTATTAGTAGTAGTATTAATTATTTCCATTGTGGTACCCCTAAAGACTGCAAACCAGCATGACAGTCCTGTTGTGCTAGAGCTCCAACCCTTGTGTATCTGCCCAATGCGGCTACTCAGTCTGAGCGCTGCCATGAGAATCTGGCCCAAAGCACAGTGGTTCTCAGAGTAGTAGGGATGAACGAGTTGTGATATATTAAGTAATTGTCCCAGAACAACAGAATAGGGATGTGCGCTAGGAGTCACGTCTTCTAAGAACTGGAAAACCCCACTTATAGATTCAAGTGGACTTCAGGAAAGCAGACTGACTCCCTCAGGGAACACATGGCCAGGATCCCCTGGGGGACTAACATGAAAGGGAAGGGAGTCCAGGAGAGCTGGCTGTATTTCAAGGAATCCCTGTTGAGGTTACAGGGACAAACCATCCCGATGAGTCGAAAGAATAGTAAATATGGCAGGCGACCAGCTTGGCTTAATGGTGAAATCCTAGCGGATCTCAAACATAAAAAAGAAGCTTACAAGAAGTGGAAGGTTGGAGACATGACCAGGGAAGAGTATAAAAATATTGCTCGGGCATGTAGGAAAGATATCAGGAGGGCCAAATCGCACCTGGAGCTGCAGCTAGCAAGAGATGTCAAGAGTAACAAGAAGGGTTTCTTCAGGTATGTTGGCAACAAGAAGAAAGCCAAGGAAAGTGTGGGCCCCTTACTGAATGAGGGAGGCAAGCTAGTGACAGAGGATGTGGAAAAAGCTAATGTACTCAATGCTTTTTTTGCCTCTGTTTTCACTAACAAGGTCAGCTCCCAGACTGCTGTGCTGGGCATCACAAAATGGGGAAGAGATGGCCAGCCCTCTGTAGAGATAGAGGTGGTTAGGGACTATTTAGAAAAGCTGGACGTGCACAAGTCCATGGGGCCGGACGAATTGCATCCGAGAGTGCTGAGGGAATTGGCGGCTGTGATTGCAGAGCCCTTGGCCATTATCTTTGAAAACTCGTGGCGAACGGGGGAAGTCCCGGATGACTGGAAAAAGGCTAATGTAGTGCCCATCTTTAAAAAAGGGAAGAAGGAGGATCCTGGGAACTACAGGCCGGTCAGCCTCACCTCAGTCCCTGGAAAAATCATGGAGCAGGTCCTCAAAGAATCAATCCTGAAGCACTTAGAGGAGAGGAAAGTGATCAGGAACAGTCAGCATGGATTCACCAAGGGAAGGTCATGCCTGACTAATCTAATCGCCTTTTATGATGAGATTACTGGTTCTGTGGATGAAGGGAAAGCAGTGGATGTATTGTTCCTTGACTTTAGCAAAGCTTTTGACACGGTCTCCCACAGCATTCTTGTCAGCAAGTTAAGGAAGTATGGGCTGGATGAATGCACTATAAGGTGGGTAGAAAGCTGGCTAGATTGTCGGGCTCAACGGGTAGTGATCAATGGCTCCATGTCTAGTTGGCAGCCGGTGTCAAGTGGAGTGCCCCAGGGGTCGGTCCTGGGGCCCGTTTTGTTCAATATCTTCATAAATGATCTGGAGGATGGTGTGGATTGCACTCTCAGCAAATTTGCGGATGATACTAAACTGGGAGGAGTGGTAGATACGCTGGAGGGGAGGGATAGGATACAGAAGGACCTAGACAAATTGGAAGATTGGGCCAAAAGAAATCTAATGAGGTTCAATAAGGATAAGTGCAGGGTCCTGCACTTAGGATGGAAGAATCCAATGCACCGCTACAGACTAGGGACCGAATGGCTCGGCAGCAGTTCTGCAGAAAAGGACCTAGGGGTGACAGTGGACGAGAAGCTGGATATGAGTCAGCAGTGTGCCCTTGTTGCCAAGAAGGCCAATGGCATTTTGGGATGTATAAGTAGGGGCATAGCGAGCAGATCGAGGGACGTGATCGTTCCCCTCTATTCGACACTGGTGAGGCCTCATCTGGAGTACTGTGTCCAGTTTTGGGCCCCACACTACAAGAAGGATGTGGATAAATTGGAAAGAGTACAGCGAAGGGCAACAAAAATGATTAGGGGTCTAGAGCACATGACTTATGAGGAGAGGCTGAGGGAGCTGGGATTGTTTAGTCTGCAGAAGAGAAGAATGAGGGGGGATTTGATAGCTGCTTTCAACTACCTGAAAGGGGGTTTCAAAGAGGATGGCTCTAGACTGTTCTCAATGGTAGCAGATGACAGAACGAGGAGTAATGGTCTCAAGTTGCAATGGGGGAGGTTTAGATTGGATATTAGGAAAAACTTTTTCACTAAGAGGGTGGTGAAACACTGGAATGCGTTACCTAGGGAGGTGGTAGAATCTCCTTCCTTAGAGGTTTTTAAGGTCAGGCTTGACAAAGCCCTGGCTAGGATGATTTAACTGGGACTTGGTCCTGCTTTGAGCAGGGGGTTGGACTAGATGACCTTCTGGGGTCCCTTCCAACCCTGATATTCTATGATTCTATGATTCTAAGTGCACTGGATCCAAAACCCCTCAAGATCTGAGAATGTTTGGGCCATCTTTACTACTTCAAAAGGCTAAATGTATACATTTTATCGTCATTGCTAATTTCCACGTGTTTAGCTATAATGAAATTTTATCTGTTTGGATTTGGTCTTATTATTTCTTTCAACATTCCTCTTTCCAGCTTTTCCGCAGAAAACCCTGCATCATTTCCCACCTCTGAATACTTACTCAACAGCTGCACTCCTCTGCTGTCTTGTCCTTGCTGATTCCCACAGCTCTCTGCTTCTTCCTGGAACAGCTGTTGTATCAGAAAAATTAATTAAATTTTTCCCCTAGTTCTCAGAGCAGCTTCTGTGAAATAAACCCTTTACTTTTACAGGGAAATAAAATGTATTGAGCAAGTGAAAGACTGTAAAGAGAAAGAACACTTTCACTTTGAGCCTGGATTCTATTACTAGAAAGCTAGAATGCTAAGGTTGATTAGATCTGCTCAGTTATTCCAGATGTGTGACAGGAGTCACTATGCAAATCCTGACACTGGAGGGCATTAAAAACAATGTGAAACAGAAATGTATCTTCAGAGTATAAGGAATCAACAAACAGTAAATTCCACTTACGATACAGACGCACTATATCATATAATGCATAATGACATTAAGTGCTACAAAATTGCCAAAAAAACATGTAAAGTATTCCAGAGGAAGACTCATTTATGAAAGTCGCTCCCTACCCCATCCAGTATTATCTGTTTATAGCATCGCTGAGCACTGAGCCTGCATAATGAAATATTTATCCCATGAAAGCACTGTGTAATTAAAAAATGGGGAGACTTCCAAACTACAAACTTGTTTTTGTGAAAAACAATCTAATTTCTTCAAGCTGTGAAAGAACTAAGGATTTTAGATGATGCACTCAGTGTGAAATTCACCCCTCTGCATGAAGCCCAAGTACTCAGAGCTGCGCGAGGGGAACTAAGATGGGGAATGTGAGTCAGTAAAATTACCTATATACAACTTGCAGGCAGGCAGAATGACTACAACTGAGCTGGAAACAGAGGCCACAGTCCCTTTGCACCTAATCTACAGGCTCCCCAATGGAGGCCTCCAGGCAAAGATACTCAGAGCCAGTGCAGAGATCACGCTTTGTCACACAAGTCAAAGAGAGGCTCCTCCCCATGCACCTACTCCACCTATCCTCCCAAAGTCCTTCATAGGCCAGCCCTTGTGCTTTGGTGAATTTCATCCACTGGGTCAGATTCTGTATTTCTTGCACACCCTGGGCTCTCTCTGAAGTCAAAGGGAGGCTTGAGTATGAAAGGAAGACAGGACTGATCCCTTCATGCCATAATTCCATCCCCCCCACCCACACCTGCCTTCCCTGTTACTACATATGCAGCATGATCCAAGCACTGGTAAAATATTTACACCACTACAAATCCTTATTCTACATGTAACTCTTCTGCCAGGTGGAGTTGGGCTGGGCAACAAGGGCTGGGTTCAATATCTAAGGATTTATCTTAACAATACAAGATAGAACTGGCCCAAGCCCCCCACAGTAATCTGGGAAAATGTAACACCATCCCTGGGTATCCATAAGAGGCAATACTTCCCCACTTGCGAGCACCGAGTCTGTATGTAACAAAAGAGAATTTTTATTAGAAGGAAAAGGGAACCCACCATTAATTTGGGAAAACACCACAACCACATTCAAAGCATGTGAACATAAGCAAACCTGGCCCCATAGTGCATTGGGCAGCATTCTTTGCCTCAATTTACTACTTGCATTGGAAAAATCTGATGAACAAATGTCCCTTTAACACATCTCTCCCCTCTCCCTCTACTGAACCCCACTCACAGTTGGATGTTCTTGGTTAGTGAAGACCCAGAGGGAAGAGGTGCATTCACAGGGTTTCTCTCTCATCTCAGAGAGGAGTATTAAGCAGTGTTTCTGCTGCTCTTGGCCACTGTCTCTCTGCTACCGCTGCTTGCTGCTCCCATGTCATCTTCTAAGGTTGCAACACTTAACCCAGCTCACAGTGATTTTAGCAGATGGGGGGGAACCTCACAGCCAGTGCAATCTCCACATTCACTGTTGCCACATAAGGTCTAAAGCTTAGGTCCTATACCTGCCCTGATGTAAATTCTAAGAATCACTAACCAGAAACAAAGACTCTGCCGAAACCAATCAGCTTTGTCATTAAACACTGGACAATGACAGGTCAAACAATGCCTAGGGCATTTTAAGCAAAAACCCAGTCTACCACACAGAAATATCTGCCCCCCCTCTATTCTTATCTTTACTGGACTATGGCATCCCTATGCCCTGCTTAGCAAGTGAGGTTCAGGTTAGGATGACCTCCCTCAATCAGGGCATGCTAAGCACAGTTCTATAGCCCTTTACTTGTACAATAAGGATCACAACATTTCACTACCCCTGCATTCACATATTATAGTGATTTGTGACCCAAAATCAGAAAAAAATGATCATTTTGGCAAAGCAGCTCCATCTGCTGCGCACCAAGGCAGAGTAGGCGTGTCTATGCAAACACTGCTCCTGAAGTCTTTTCCCCCAGCTCATCACTAGATGTCAGAGGAGAGCTCAATCAGATCCTGCTTACACACATGATCATCTACATAGAAATAGATATAAAAAGCTGAATAATTTTAATTGAATATGATCTCATCTATTTCTGATATAGCTATTCCTAAAGCTTTACACTAAGGAAAAGCATTATCTTTATTAGTTGAACATTTACTGAGCAAAACAGCATTAACATTCCAGATGCTGATAACCAAGCCCTGCATTTATGAACACATTTATTTCAGCAAACAATTATTTGAAAACTTGCATGGCTGCTACCTTTGATAAAGGAATTAATTTAACAAATAATAGTTATTTTTTCCAGTGATTGCTTGGATTGCATGCAATGCTTCACTTTGCAAATCTTTTCTACATCCCTTTCTCGTGCTAAAGCTATACCTGCATTAGTTACAGTAGATGTGTCCAGGCCTGTGGTTGTGCCATCACCCCCTATCATACACATGTCTGCAGATAAGTAGAGGGCAAGTAAGCTAGCATGCCTGAGGAGTGTGGGTAAGTACATGTCAGGCTGTGGCACAGCCCTGGACATGTGCTAGTGTGCAGTGTGGATGGGGGCAAGCGGCATGTATGAGGCCCCAAGTTTCAGTAGTCCCCCATTCACACAATGCAGTGAGCCCTTTCCTGCCTTACCCTTACCCTGGCCCCCGCTGTCATCAGAATAGCTTTCTGCTATATTCTTTTGATCAGTACAGGTGAACAAGGATCATGTTCTCAAAGCAGCTGCCTGGCCGCAGACCATACACTGGTGCTGATCAATGTGTGGTCAGAGTACACTGACCTCCACGACTTTGTTTGGAGTGGCAGGAATATACATCTGCACCGGGAAATTTCATGGAGGCTGGAGCTGAAGGTCATCCAGCAGATTCCAGCCTAGTGCCAGGAATGCATGAAGCACATGAGGCTCCTCTACAGGAAGGTAAAAGACTCCAACAGTCACTCTGGGGGGGAGGCGGGGAGGATCGTCATACATGCCCCTTCTACAATGAGCTGACCAGGATGCTGTCAAGGGCTCCCAGTACAGAGCCTGAAGTGGCTCATGACCTCCTCCTGAGCCCAGCCAGCCTGATGGGTTGCCGATGAGGGCCAGGAGGCAGCAGGATGATGCCCAAGACCCAGAGGATGCAGAGCATATCATTTTCCATCTCTACCCAGAGGACCCAGTTGAGCAAGCCCCCTTGGACAAGCCCAAGGAGGACACAGCTGCGGCTCCAGAACCCAAGGTTGGTAACCTCAACCAACCCACCACCATCCCCTCTTGCTCTGGTAACACATTCCTGATTTTAAGCCTAGCGCCCACTCCACCCTGAAATGGTCCCTGAGCAAGATATGGATCTAAACCAATTTTATTGATTTCCATGACCCACTAGTATACATTTAGCAGAAACAACAAAACAGATTGTTAAGGGACAATTATTGTGCCTCTGTATCTGTGCATTTCTTGGCCAGCATGCAGGCAATGAAAGTTCAGGGGCCACACGGTTTGGAGGAAGAGGGAGGGTGGGTGTGATGTTGGAACACAGAAACCCCTTTGGGACTGCCACCTGAAGTGCCTAGACTACCTCTGAGCCTGTTTTCCCTGCCAGCTTGCGAATTCAGTACCTTGCCTTGTTTGAGCCAGACACGCTTGCCTCTGCAAACACAAATCCAAGTCTGAACCATATCCCCCCTCAATCTGCAGGCTTAACTGAAAACAGCTTAAGAAGTGCTCCTGTCTCCAGCACTCAGATACGAACTCCCAATGGGTTCCAGCAACTATGTCTCCTCCAAGATTACACCTGTCACTTCTGTGGGAAAATCTGCAGGGCAAGAATTTGGTTCCTCAGCCACTTAAGAACTCACCAATGAACCCCCTTGACAGACATCATCCTCGCATCGAGGGATAGCCAAAGAAGAAGACTGTATGTAATGTTAGCACAGATGGGAAAATGCTGACTTCTCGGAATAAATGGAATAAGTGAGAGAATAGTGATGTGGCAAAACCACTGTTCTTGTGTAATCATGTAGGGCACAGCAGGTTATCCTGACTCAGCCTAGTCCTTGTCTATTTTATTTGGACTCTCCCTGGGCTAGATTTAATATTTGTTGCCATCATGTATGTTTTGGTTACCTGAAATAACTCCAGCTCTAGATAATACGCAGAATTTCATCAGATCATACCCAAGTTTGTCCACAGCAGTAATTTTATACTTGAAAGAATTCTACCTATTCTATTTAATTTGTTGCATTCAGGCTAATCTTATTGATTTCAAAAATATAATCAAATTAACTGGTGTGCTCAATATTAATAACAATAACTCTTTTACAGGTTTCAGAGTGGTAGTGAAATATATATATATATATATATATATATATATATATATATATATATATATATATATATATGTATAAATAAAACATTCTCCCATCTGTGCTAACACTATATACAATCTTCTTCTTTGGCTATCCCTAATATGGTGGAGCAGGAGATCGGTGAGATGGTGGATGGAAACAGGGCAGAACTTTCTGAAATGATGTAGCAATGTTGTTTTTTAAAAAAAATTAAAGTGTTTACAATGTTTCAAGAGGGCAGTGGGTTCAGTTCCTTCCAGGGGCTACATTATCAGTGTCACTTCTTTTTTGAAGACTGGCTGTCATTTAGGAAACATAGTGGTTTTCAAGGGACCAGAATGGAAAAGTGGTGGCTTTCCAGTCCCGTGGAGGCGATCCAGCAATCTATGCCAGAGAGGTATTTCTGCTAATGAGCACCCCTCTACATATTGCTGAATGGAGGGGTTTGGTTAGCTATGAAGACAGACAAGGCAGACTTGTACTGCCATTTAACCTAAAGAACCACCTGGAGTTTGTTACAGCAGAAATTGGCTGAAAATTGCTTACAGGTCTGGGAGGCAATTTGGCTGGAGATTGCTGTTCCAAGCTAGCAGATGGAGTTTCCCTGGAAGGGGGGAAATGAACCACTAATACCACTAGCACATGCCAGGGAAACATTCTTACCACCTGCTCTGCAACCTTGGGTGCTTCACAATGCTTTGCTATTGTAGCTCCCAATCTGTGCCTGCTCACAAACAGCATGGAGGTCACACCCTGAGTGTATAGCCACAGCCCTGGTCCAGCATCTCTGACACCAGCAGCTTATTAGCAAACACCAGCCACACTCTGGCTTCCAGCAGCCCTAGTTACTACTTGCTGGGTGACTCCAACAAACTAATTTTCCCCAAACTTTTATTCTGCACTGTCCAGCCCTCTCCTGGGCAGGGCTGCTGGAACAATTTGTATAGTGAACTATTGAACCAAACTGTAAACCCTGCATACAATGGAAACCACTTCAAGCCACAGGGTGCTGCAGTACCTCCTGCACCCCTAGTTCAAGCACCTATGCTCCTGCCAGTTCAGATGCCCAACTCCCAGTGGAGTCCAAACCCCAAATAAATCTGTTTTACCCTGTATAAAGTTTATATCCCTCGGGCTTTTACTATAACATAGTCAAGGAGGTACCAATGTTTGGACCAAGAATGTTTCCAGGTGGTCTTAAATTTGTTATTCTTCCTGAAGATGGTATTTGTGATGAGCAAGTCCTGCTCCACACATTTGCTGAGGAGGAGAATACCATTGGGGTTTACACTTCCCACCCCTTCTTTGCCTATTTTGCCTCTCCAGAGTTGAGAATCCCATCTGACTCTGGCATTGAAATCTCCCATGAGGATGAGTTTGTCTGCCTTAGGTGTGGTGTGAGGACTGCATCAAGAGTTTTATGGAACTGCTCCTTATTTTCTTCCTCATCATTGAGTGTTGGGGCATATGCACTGATGATCGTGGCATACTGATTGTTGCTAAGCTTGAGCCGAAGAGTTATGAGACGCTTGTTATGATCTCCACAGGAAGCTTCAAAAGCTGACTGGCAATCTTATTTTTGATGGCAAAGCCAATCCCGTGGCTATCTCTCTCTTCAGGTGGCTTTCCTTTCCAAAAGAAGGTGTAGCCACCTCCATCCTCTTTTAATTGGCCCTCAGTGGTCTGGTGGGTCTCACTTAAAGCTGCAATGTCAATATTGAGTCTCACCAGTTCTCTGCCAATGATGGCAGTTCTACTTTCTGGGCGTTCACGGTGCTGAGGGTCCATAAGGGTGTGGACATTCCAGGTGGTGAAATTCATTGTCTTATATCTCTTGTTTCAGCTGTGGAGGATGAGTGATCTCACTGGATACAGCCATCCAGTCAGAAGAGTGTAAGACAGCCTATGTTTGGGGCACCTTTTCTAGCTCCCTGCTGATTTGGGGTGAGCAGAGGAGATCCTGAAAAGGCCTGCTCAGTCACAGCTGCTGCTGCTGAAATGCACTTCTGTCTCAACCAAGTACAAAATGACCATCGCACAGCTGCCACCTGCATGCAGATTTGTGACTAAAGACTCCTAGAGATCACTGCTCCTGTCTTCCCTGCTACTCGTCCATCACCACAGGACTTTGTGTGGGTGTGAATCCTTTGGCAGAGGCCTGCATGTGAAATCTTTTAACATGGGGAAACCAGTGCACAGGTAACCGCACAAAACCTGACAGGAGGAAAACCCTGACCCACTGGCAAGGAGATCCAAGACAACCAGGGACCTCCCTCCTGCTGTAGTCCTTATCCACCTTCACCTACCATCCATTCAGCCCACAGAGTACTAGAAGGTCCTCTATATGTGCCCGATCCACCATTGGGGTCTTTTGAAGTTTGGACCATGGATACTCAGGAGCCTCACCTCAGACCTGCTCGCCAAGAGGGACGATATAGCATGAAAGCTCTGGACGATATAGCTCTGAGAGTCTTTAGCCCACGCAAGCCCCTCCACTATGACAAGGTTGCAGTCCATCAGAGAGGACATACAATATAACCCCCTTCACTTGAGATGACAGCTAAAACCTTTGGTTAAACAGGGTTTGAGTTGGACTAGGGAGCCATCTTAAAGCATTCCAGCCATCTCCAGCTGATGAATGGAATTCTGGGGACCATTGTGAGCTGGCATAGGTTAGAGCAGCCCCCAAGCTATTGTGCATCAGAGGCTAGGCAGAGAATCAGAAAAACTGCACTTAACAAAAGCTGGGCACAGCAAAGAATCAGGCCTATTAGCTCTATCAACTCTCAGTCTCACTCACACTGGGAACATCCCATTCAATACACTTTAGGATTTGCCTTCCTCTCCCCTCTGCCCCCCATTACTCATGTTTATTTAAAGAAGTATCATTTAAAATGTTCATTTACTGCTCTGGGCACATGTACAGAAGTAAACAAAAATTTTAGGAGCACTGTCCAGTATGTGAAATCCTCCAAACCAAGAGATTTTCTCAACATCCAATACCATCCACTCAGCCCTTATTCCAGGACAAGCTTGGAAGAGAAGGTATATGCTTTGCAGCATGATCTAAAGGTCAGCAAATACAGGTTCTAGTGGACCAAGGGAATAAGCTAACTCCAGATTCAAGTAGATTTAACTGAAAATATCCTGCCTCCAACCTCTGTTAAAAGGGTGACTCTTAGCTTGAGTACTTCAGTGGGCATGGCAATTGAGGTCAGCCACTTTACCCAGGAGCTATAACACAAAGAGTTCTATAAGTTATAAAACCATCTTATTCTTCCCCTAGAAACAAACTGGAATGCAGTGAAATTAGGAAAAACAAAGCTCTCTGCAAGAGACAGCTCAGCCTCACACAAGCTGGCTAAGGGACTGTGAATGAGGTGGGTAGGAGACACAGAGTCACCACATCTCCCAGGAAGCCCTCTGCCTCTTGGGCTCCTATGGAGATTAGACCAGACTTTAAAGCTATTTGCATTAGCAGAACCCTGAAATACCACCTGCCCTCCCCTAGGGGGTGGTGAATCACAGAGCTGGGTCACAGAAGTGCAATTTCTACTTCCCTGTACTCGAGGAGGCAAATCAACAACCATCTGCTTTCACAATGAAAAGCGGCAAGCCCTTCCAACACCAACTTAGACTATTACACTGACCATAATTTTAATAGTCTCCTTTTTTCCCGTTCCCTATTTATACAGCAGATTTTCATTTTGCTTTTCTCTGAGTCCAAACAAAGAAAAAACTGTCTAGTCAGCCTTGATTTTAAGTCAGTTTCCTTTTCAGTTCCTTATGCATTAAAAGTGAAGCTCTGTTCCCATTTAAAAACCAATGCCAAAGCTTCCAGTAACTGTAACCGGGCCAGGATTTCACCCAAACTGCTCAATCCTTTCCTATAATTTAAGGCCAGGGGGAAGCATTAGAACATGGAGTCTGACCTCCTGTACAGGCCATCAAGTTTCACACAGATACTCCTGTATTAAGCCCAATAATTTGTGGCTGACTAAAACATATTTTCCAGAAAGGCAGCCTTGCTCAGAAGATTTGCCATTGACCTCAGTGGGTGCTGGATCAGCCCCTAACGCAATGCTGTAATGTTTGGGGGGAAAACCCTGTTGCCAGAGAAGTTATAAATATGAATTGACAAATATTTGTAGCTTTGAAGGTAGGTCGAATTTGGCTGAAAATGTAAGTTGTATAAAGGCAAGGTTTTAATCTGACATTTTCCCTTCGATTCATAATTTTTTCTCCTGGAGTAATGGTGTACAAAAACTTAAGAAAAAAATCTAATAAATGTCACAAAGCCATTTACCAGTGTTAAGGCTGAGAGTATGATTTTTATTTTCATATCTAATCTCTATTGTAAAGTCCATTCAATAGTTTAATACACAGCAACATTCATTGTATATTATGATTGCAATGTACAAAGGCAACAGGAACTTTTGACGTCAGAATGTGAATGACTTCTGCTGGGCAGTGTCTAGCACATTGGATTTGCCCCTAGAAAAATAAAATATATAATAAATAAAAAACGTATTTTCTTAATTTCTTTGGGCTAGGTTCTCACTCCCACTTAGAAGCACGTCACTCTCATAATCTTAGGGATGTTAACATAAACAAGGATATCAGAATCTGGTAAAGACAGACAGGGCTGAACCTAAAGTACCTAAAGTACTGCCCAGGACAAGCGCGAGGAATCAATTGTGGTTCAGAAACATTCAGATAGAACTACTCTGGACCTCCCTGTCTCTGCAGGAATGGAGGAAGAGAGGTTGTTGCACCAGCCATTTACAAAATGCAGAATGCTTTGTCACTTCCAGTTCAGCCAGTTCTGCTTGATGGCTTAAGAGGAAGGGCTCTTCCCACCCACTTTCTCAGGAGCAGGGTAGAGCAGATTGGACATTGAGACATTTTGTTTTGCTCTCTCTCGCGCGCACACACACACACACACACATACACACACACACACACACACATCCTAAGGTGCTGCACAAGGGAATGGTGGGTCTTACTGAAGAGCAATGTAGGACCACAGCACAATCTATAGTTTGATGAGTAATGTAATTTTTTTTAATTACTCCCAAACTTCATTGGTAGATTTATTCATGTGAGGTAAAAAATATCCAACACAAAAAAGCTGCATTAAAAGAACAATACATTTGCCAAGTTAAGCATTCACAAGTCAAGAAATGCCAGTATTGCGTTTGTCTGTGTAACCTTAATTCTCCACCCGGGTGCAGCTGCGTGACACACTCTTTAATTACAGGTCTCTGTGGAACCTGACTTAGAAAATTTCACCCCCAAGTTTTAAAGTTCATCAAAGTTATAAACAACAGAAAACAGGGTCCTATAATGGGAAGTGTCAGGCAACCTTAATAGGCTGTGCTAGCAGCCCTGTCTAAAATGAAGAGGAAATATATAACATGTATTATTTCATTTTTAATCATTTTTTAATTTAAATAAGCGGCAGTCCCCTTGCTCTTGTATTATAACAAAATGTAAATAAGTGTGCCTGACTGAATAATAAATGCAGCAGGAAACAATGTACTTTTCTTTCTGGCAACACAAGCTAAGATCTGGGTAATTTGCAGCACTCAAAATAAAGTACAAGTGTGCTTTTCAAGCTTATGGCAACGGTCAGTCTTTTTTTGCCCTTCAACACTATTGTGGTAAGCTGACAGCAGGCAACTAGCCTTATAATTACTCTCTTATTTATGGTGTTCTTCCATTTTACACCACTTTATTGGTGGAAGAGTGTTGGAAGTATTTGAAATATACAGCTGAGTCTACTTAGCTTGTCCATTCCTATTTAGGCCCTGATCCTGCAATTGGATCCGTGCAGGTGGACCTCTCTGCCTGTGGGCAGCCCTATTGACTGAGTATAGGGCCTGCAATCTTTCTACTGGCTCCACAAGTCGAAGGGAGCCTCCTTTTTCTCTCCCACCACATGGGAAGGGTTAGCTAGAATCTAACATATTTAAAATCAACAGAACTATAGACCTGATTCAGCAGTCACTGAAGTCGATGGAAAAACTCCCATCGGCTTCAATTGGTGCTGATCAGGCCCTTAGTGTGGAGTAAGATACTAATCAGCATGAGTGAGTGTGAGAGAACTGGGTCCTTATTTTTTTTATCAATAATCAATACACCCAAAAGCAGGTGCAAAGCCATTGCAGAACTGAAAGCCAGGGGTCCAATCACACAGCCACTGAAGTGAACCGTGTTCAGCCTTATTCCCATTGTAGGTCAGTGAAAACACCACATTCCTGTTAGGAGGACAGCATGTTCCTTGTATTTTGTGAGATCAAGACCCACCATAAATTATTCTGCGGCACATTTTCCCCAGGGTAAGCACATTGTCCAATAACGTATGATCTAGTTTAAAATATGCTTTAAAAGCCTGGCAAAGTGAAAAGGAACTACAGCATCAACATCAACTCAATCATTCATTGTATGTAAAACAACTTTTGCATTTGCAATTAGGAGAACACCATTGACAGGCCAACACTCAACTGCGAAAGGTGGGAACTGTGGTTGGAAAGAAAAAAGCCAATATGATAATTTTAAAATTGGACATTTTGAAAAGATTCCTGCTTGTTTAGGTATTAATGAGTTAGAGGAAAAAAAGATTAGAAAGCTTTCAAAAAAGCAGCATTGGTCAAATGATTACTGCCATGGTAACACAGCCACAGCAAGAAGAAAAGGAGTACTTGTGGCACCTTAGCGACTAACAAATTTATTAGAGCATAAGCTTACATGAGCTACAGCTCATTTCATCGGATGCATTTGGTGGAAAAAGCAGAGGAGAGATTTATATACACACACAGAGAACATGAAACAATGGGTTTATCATACACACTGTAAGGAGAGTGATCACTTAAGATAAGCCATCACCAGCAGCGGGGGGCGGAGGGGGGGAAGGAGGAAAACCTTTCATGGTGACAAGCAAGGTAGGCTAATTCCAGCAGTTAACAAGAATATCAGAGGAACAGTGGGGGGTGGGGTGGGAGGGAGAAATACCATGGGGAAATATGACAGGTTTCAGAGTAGCAGCCATGTTAGTCTGTATTCGCAAAAAGAAAAGGAGTACTTGTGGCACCTTAGAGACTAACAAATTTATTAGAGCATAAGCTTTCGTGAACTACAGCTCACTTCATCGGATGCATTTGGTGGAAATAGCAGAGGAGAGATTTATATACACACACACACAGAGAACATGAAACAATGGGTTTATCATACACACTGTAAGGAGAGTGATCACTTAAGATAAGCCATCACCAGCAGCAGGGGGGGGGAAGGAGGAAAACCTTTCATGGTGACAAGCAAGGTAGGCTAATTCCAGCAGTTAACAAGAATATCAGAGGAACAGTGGGGGGTGGGGTGGGAGGGAGAAATACCATGGGGAAATAGTTTTACTTTGTGTAATGACTCATCCATTCCCAGTCTCTATTCAAGCCTAAGTTAATTGTATCCAGTTTGCAAATTAATTCCAATTCAGCAGTCTCCCGTTGGAGTCTGTTTTTGAAGCTTTTTTGTTGAAGTATAGCCACTCTTAGGTCTGTGATCGAGTGACCAGAGAGATTGAAGTGTTCTCCAACTGGTTTTTGAATGTTATAATTCTTGACGTCTGATTTGTGTCCATTCATTCTTTTATGTAGAGACTGTCCAGTTTGGCCAATGTACATGGCAGAGGGGCATTGCTGGCACATGATGGCATATATCACCTTGGTAGATGCGCAGGTGAACGAGCCTCTGATAGTGTGGCTGATGTGATTAGGCCCTATGATGGTATCCCCTGAATAGATATGTGGAAAGAATTGGCAACGGGCTTTGTTGCAAGGATAGGTTCCTGGGTTAGTGGTTCTGTTGTGTGGTGTGTGGTTGCTGGTGAGTATTTGCTTCAGATTGGGGGGCTGTCTGTAAGCAAGGACTGGTCTGTCTCCCAAGATCTGTGAGAGTGATGGGTCGTCCTTCAGGATAGGTTGTAGATCATTGATGATGCGTTGGAGAGGTTTTAGTTGGGGGCTGAAGGTGAGGGCTAGTGGCGTTCTGTTATTTTCTTTGTTGGGCCTGTCCTGTAGTAGGTGACTTCTGGGTACTCTTCTGGCTCTGTCAATCTGTTTCTTCACTTCAGCAGGTGGGTATTGTAGTTGTAGGAATGCATGATAGAGATCTTGTAGGTGTTTGTCTCTGTCTGAGGGGTTGGAGCAAATGCGGTTATATCGTAGCGCTTGGCTGTAGACAATGGATCGAGTGGTATGATCTGGATGAAAGCTAGAGGCATGTAGGTAGGAATAGCGGTCAGTAGGTTTCCGATATAGGGTGGTGTTTATGTGACCATCGCTTATTAGCACCATAGTGTCCAGGAAGTGGATCTCTTGTGTGGACTGGTCCAGGCTGAGTTTGATGGTGGGATGGAAATTGTTGAAATCATGGTGGAATTCCAAAGAGCTTCTTTTCCATGGGTCCAGATAATGAAGATGTCATCAATGTAGCGCAAGTAGAGTAGGGGCATTAGGGGACGAGAGCTGAGGAAGCGTTGTTCTAAGTCAGCCATAAAAATGTTGGCATACTGTGGGGCCATGCGGGTACCCATCGCAGTGCCGCTGATTTGAAGGTATACATTGTCCCCAAATGTGAAATAGTTATGGGTGAGGACAAAGTCACAAAGTTCAGCCACCAGGTTAGCCGTGACAGTATCGGGGATACTGTTCCTGACGGCTTGTAGTCCATCTTTGTGTGGAATGTTGGTGTAGAGGGCTTCTACATCCATAGTGGCTAGGATGGTGTTTTTAGGAAGATCACCAATGGACTGTAGTTTCCTCAGGAAGTCAGTGGTGTCTCGAAGATAGCTGGGAGTGCTGGTAACGTAGGGCCTGAGGAGGGAGTCTACATAGCCAGACAATCCTGCTGTCAGGGTGCCAATGCCTGAGATGATGGGGCATCCAGGATTTCCAGGTTTATGGATCTTGGGTAGCAGATAGAATACCCCAGGTCGGGGTTCTAGGGGTGTGTCTGTGCGGATTTGTTCTTGTGCTTTTTCAGGGAGTTTCTTGAGCAAATGCTGTAGTTTCTTTTGTTTCAGAGTAGCAGCCGTGTTAGTCTGTATTCGCAAAAAGAAAAGGAGTACTTGTGGCACATGAAGTGAGCTGTAGCTCACGAAAGCTTATGCTCTAATAAATTTGTTAGTCTCTAAGGTGCCACAAGTACTCCTTTTCTTTTAGTTTCTTTTGATAACTCTCAGTGGGATCACAGGGTAATGGCTTGTAGAAAGTGGTGTTGGAGAGCTGCCTAGTAGCCTCTTGTTCATACTCTGACCTATTCATGATGACAACAGCACCTCCTTTGTCAGCCTTTTTGATTATGATGTCAGAGTTGTTTCTGAGGCTGTGGATGGCACTGTGTTCTGCATAGCTGAGGTTATGGGGTAAGCGATGCTGCTTTTCCACAATTTCAGCTCGTGCACGTCGGCGGAAGCACTCTATGTAGAAATCCAGGCTGCTGTTTCGACCTTCAGGAGGAGTCCACCCAGAATCCTTCTTTTTGTAGTGTTGGCAGGAAGGTCTCTGTGGGTTAATATGTTGGTCCACACTCTCAAAGAAACTGCGGAACCACCTGATCAACATCCTCTACAGCAAACAGGGAAAGATTAAGAATGAGCTCTCAAAACTGGATACTCTCATAAAGAACCAACCTATCACACAAACTTCCTCGTGGCTGGACTTTACAAAAACTAGACAAGCCATTTACAAAACACACTTTGCTTCTCTACAAAAGAAAAAGGACACTAAGCTATCTAAACTACTATATGCCACAAGGGGCCACAACAATGGTTCCCGTAACCCACCCAGCAATATTGTTAATCTATCCAACTATACTCTTAGCCCAGCAGAAGAATCTGTCCTATCTCGGGGCCTCTCCTTTTGCCCCTCCACCCCCACGACCATGATACAGTTCTGTGGTGACCTAGAATCCTATTTTCGACGTCTCAGACTCAAGGAATATTTCCAACACACCTCTGACCAACATATTAACCCACAGAGACCGACCCATCACTCTCACAGATCTTGGGAGACAGACCAGTCCTTGCTTACAGACAGCCCCCCAATCTGAAGCAAATACTCACCAACAACCACACACCACACAACAGAACCACTAACCCAGGAACCTATCCTTGCAACAAAGCCCATTGCCAACTCTGTCCACATATCTATTCAGGGGATACCATCATAGGGCCTAATCACATCAGCCACACTATCAGAGGCTCGTTCACCTGCGCATCTACCAAGGTGATATATGCCATCATGTGCCAGCAATGCCCCTCTGCCATGTACATTGGCCAAACTGGACAGTCTCTACATAAAAGAATGAATGGACACAAATCAGACGTCAAGAATTATAACATTCAAAAACCAGTTGGAGAACACTTCAATCTCTCTGGTCACTCGATCACAGACCTAAGAGTGGCTATACTTCAACAAAAAAGCTTCAAAAACAGACTCCAAGGAGAGACTGTTGAATTGGAATTAATTTGCAAACTGGATACAATTAACTTAGGCTTGAATAGAGACTGGGAATGGATGAGTCATTACACAAAGTAAAACTATTTCCCCATGGTATTTCTCCCTACCACCCCACCCCTCACTGTTCCTCTGATATTCTTGTTAACTGCTGGAATTAGCCTACCTTGCTTGTCACCATGAAATTTTTCCTCCTTTCCCCCCCCCCGCTGCTGGTGATGGCTTATCTTAAGTGATCACTCTCCTTACAGTGTGTATGATAAACCCATTGTTTCATGTTCTCTGTGTGTGTGTGTATATAAATCTCTCCTCTGTTTTTTCCACCAAATGCATCCGATGAAGTGAGCTGTAGCTCACGAAAGCTTATGCTCTAATAAATTTGTTAGTCTCTAAGGTGCCACAAGTACTCCTTTTCTTCATGGGGAAATAGTTTTACTTTGTGTAATGACTCATCCATTCCCAGTCTCTATTCAAGCCTAAGTTAATTGTATCCAGTTTGCAAATTAATTCCAATTCAGCAGTCTCTCGTTGGAGTCTGTTTTTGAAGCTTTTTTGTTGAAGTATAGCCACTCTTAGGTCTGTGATCGAGTGACCAGAGAGATTGAAGTGTTCTCCAACTGGTTTTTGAATGTTATAATTCTTGACGTCTGATTTGTGTCCATTCATTCTTTTACGTAGAGACTGTCCAGTTTGGCTAATGTACATGGCAGAGGGGCATTGTTGGCACATGATGGCACAGCCACAGCTTATATCTTCAGAATATGCCTCTTATACAATAGTAACAACGCATAACTGAAAGCACTGTATTGTTCACCACCGGCTGAATCTCTGAGCTTGAATATAACAGATGTATTTTCAGACAGTGATAATAAAAAAATGGTTTACTTTAAAATATTTTAAATCCATATATTCATTTGGAATCAGCTACAAAAAGGATCGAAGCTTCAAGCTCCAGACATCCAAACCATCAAAAAGCTGAAGTTATGGTTCAGGAACCATGTTTTGCTAAAATTATTGTTCATATTACAATAATGGGTAGTGGTCCCAAACAGGATCAAGACCTTGCTGTGCTAGGCATTCTGCAATTATAGGTTTTTAAACTCTCTTTATTTAAAATTCCCACATGTACAACACAGTTGAATGGAGGGCAGGAAATGGTGAAGAAAACAAGAAATGCCATGCATTTTTTTCTTTGAAGTTACTAAAAATAGTGTAAAGGATTAAAGATTGGTAGGCCAAAATATTAAGTATTACTGCAAAGCAAATCAGTCTGAGTTTTTACTAAAAGGTAGGGGCAGGTTTGATTCTCGTTTAGCCAAACACTGGCAAAACCTAAGGGGCAAAATCTGCCACTCTATTCAGACTCAGTTGATTTAATATAACTGACAATTTGAGTAGCTTCTACAGTGCCCTTCAGAAGCCCTTTCTAATTTAGATCAGTCCATTAGGGGTAATGCAAGGGGCAATGGGGGCCAATATATGACAGCCCATCCACTCTTTCACTACATCCACTTCCAGCTCCCTCACTCCACACAGTGTCCCAGCACAGCGGATGGGCCCCTTTGGTGTAGACAGGGCAGTAGAGGAGGACAAACAGGGATGGATTTTAGGCGGAAGGCCTCAACTTTATCAAACTTAAGGCAAGGGAGGGACTCCACCAGCCCTGTCACCCATAGTCTCACCTACCAAGACTATTTTAAGTGGTTCCAGTGCAGAGATTACAGGGCTTCTACCATATAACCCATAACTCAGGAAAGCTTCTCTTCAGCCTACCCTAGGACTCAGTTTAGTATGAATCCTACCACCAATACCCAGGAGAGATATTAAGAGGAGGAATCTTAGCCTTGAAAAGGCCACCAAGCCTTCCCCTTTCCCATGTACACAAGGTCTATGAGTAAAATCTCAGGTCCTTTACTTCTAGGAACTGTTCCTTTTAATCACACTGGAAACTGGCTGCAAGTTGTGACAAACTAATATCCTTACCAAGTACTATCACTAATTATTAAATCCTGTTTAACTTAACTTCTCCTCCAGGATGTGGCAAGGAAGGCAAAAAAACTTCCCAGCTCTCTGCCAATTTGGCCCCTATGGAAAGAAAAGTATTCCTCCCTAATCCCAAAATCAGGCAATCAGTCAGACCTGCAGCATCTGCAAAACACAGCTCTGAGGCTACCAGAACAAGGTGGGGCTGCTGGAACAGCACAAAATGAGGCTCCACATGTCCCACGCTAGAGTTTAAATTAATGAAAGGGAAGGGCAAGGGACCAATAGCTACCCAATAAGGGGTTAGAGACTCTGCATCCCCCAGCATGTGTTCTCCCCTGTTCAACTGGGGCTGATCCAATCGCCACCAGACCATCCCCATCAAGTCTTCCCATCCATTGTGGAGGTGGGTGGCATTGTGGCCCTGGGAAAGAAGGCATTAAGGAAATGGCAGAGCTTCTTTGCATGTGCTGAGGGTTTCTTCTGTACATGGATCTGGGGGACATGACCCCCAAACCTCTAACTCTATTCAGTTAGTCATCTGCTCATCCTTCAAAGCACAGGTGTTTTTCTGTTATGAAAGAGAGTTAATTACTTAACATAAGCCCTTTGACAAGGGTTATTCCATTCAGTCTCACCACCAGAGAGATAGATGAGGCACCTTCAAAAGATTTCTTGGAGTTAGTTTCTGGAGTCTGGAAGAGTTTTCTTGTAGAGCCCAGAATTCTCTGAAGGTTCTTCAAGAAATGAGGCCTCTTCCTTTTAAAGAAAGGCCGTGAAGTTCTCTGGCAACTGGTGGTCTCTGAGGCACTGATTCATCACTTGAAGCCAGAGGAGTTTGCCATATTATATCTCAATCTTTATCATGCTTCCCCCATGTTTCATATGTCACTTAGCTTCTTCAATCATAAGCTCTTCACATGTTTGGACAGGACCTAGCCCAGTAGGATCCTGATCTTGATTGAGGACTGTACATTAAGAAATCATTATATTGTGTTCATTCTTTAAACAACTGTGTCATTGTCATGCAATTAAACTTTTTCTACACATTTTGCTGTAACTGGCAGATCACTGCTATTTTTAGCAGCAATTAAACAAATTAGTGGAGACTGGGGACATGGGAGAGTGGTCACTGGAGTTCAGATTTATTCCTCTGAATATCTATAAATGATTCATCCAGTCTTGAATCAGATCCAGACAGATTCTAAGAGAAACTTTTTCTGTTTACTATTTATAATTTGCATTGTGGTAGCACCTAGAAGCCCCAGTCAATGATTAAGACCCCAGAATGGTTGTCTCTGTACATGCAACAGGAAAAGGTGGTCCCTGCCTCAAAGATCTTACAGCCTAAGTGTTTACTCTGTTTAAACAGAAAAAATGGTTATCTAAAAAGGTGCCCATTTTTTTCCTTTGAAAATTAGCAAGTTAAAATAATGAAACATAAGAAGATTTTCCTGGTCTGATTTATTATTGTTCATTTTAATAGAAAGTGCAACAATGTTTTCTGCATGTCAGTAATGCCTCTACATGATAAGCATAAATTAGGGTCCAGTCTCTTTCTCCAATTTAACTCATTGAAAGTTTTGCTATTTCACTGAGAGCAGGATCAGCCTTCTGTAAATTTTCAAGTAATTATTTCAAACCACCTAATCACCACCTAAGATGACATTAAGTAATCTAGATACCTAAGGTGGCATATGCTATTTACTAACAAATTTGTGTTAAAAAGTAGATATATTTCCCTTTGCTAGTAGTTCAATTCATTGCAATTTTACATTTAAGACTCATTATACCATGTTTTGTGAAGTTCATTTCATAAACTACTTCAGAAATATACTATTTCTCAGCAGATGTGTGAAACAAGTTGAAGGACACAATTTTCAAAACAATGCAGAGTGTGTGTGTGTGTGTGTGTGTGTGTGTGTGTGTGTGTGTGAGAGAGAGAGAGAGAGAGAGATCCTTGTCCATTTGTCTCTATTCCATGCTATGCACAAAGTTGAAGATAAATAATCCTCTAGATATTTTGTTCAGAACTACTCACATTGTGTACTTTAAACATACACCTACTCATCTCTTCTAGATACTATACTTATCTATAAAGACATGTGGAAATTAATACAATGGCCTAAACCTGAACGGTGCTGAGAACCCACAGTTCTCACAGAAGTAAATCAAATGTGCACTGATCAGAATCAGACCTTTACCAGACACTAAAACAGAGGTGATACTTCCCCATTCTACTGAAAGTATCACTGATCTCAAGTAGACAACAGACAAGCATGTGAATAAAACTTTAAAAGGTCACATTTGCAAAAATAATTGTTTTACACATTCCTTCTAATCAGTAATCACAATAGTGTTTGATTGACTTAGGATATGATTCCTTCTCTTTAGAAGCCCTGTTTACTCTCAGGGTTTAGCTCAAAGAAACAGCCCACACACCCCAATCATTACAAAACACTTAACAGCAAGATGTAAAATAATGAGAACAATTTAGAGAGCTGGGTGCAGTGACACTCCTACAGGCCAAGTCGGGGGGGGGGGGGGGAAGGGGAGAGACAATGGTGGACCTGCTCTCAGTCTTTCCAGACTACTGTACCCCTTTCAGGAGTCTGATTTGTCTAGCATACCCCAAAGATCACCTCACTTAAAAACTACTTGCTTACAAAATCAGACAGAAAAATACAAAAGTGTCATAGCACACTATTACTGACAAATAGTTTACTTTCCCATTTTACCATGTAATTATAAAATAAATCAATTATGTCTGTATGAAATTTTAGTTTGTACTGACTTTGCTAGTGCTTTTTATGTAGCCTGTTGTAAAACTAGGCAAATATCTAGATGAGTTGATGTGCCCCCTGGAAGATAGGGGTATACCTATCCCTGGTTGAAAACCACTGATCTAACTGACTGGTACTTCCAGGATTCAGTCACACAAATCTGCTTTTAAAAAAAAACCCTCAGTGCTGAAAAAACAATTTATTTTGATTTAACCTTGACATCTGATGGAGGCTCCCTTCTCTTATATTTCTCTTTGATGGCCATATGGTATATTAGTTCCCATCTCTAAGGTACAATTTTACCATTTTTTTACAATAAAAAAGTCATATTGTAATGAATCTACTACCAAGGTAGGCACTGTCAGTACTTCAACTCCTCTAGGCTGTAGTATCTACTGGGGTCACACTAAGCACTCAGATGCCTAACTAGAAGGAAGAGATTTACTAGGGCTGGCAGAAAGAAATGTTAGTTATACCCTAGGCACAGTTCTTTAGTCAATCAAACACAACACTCTAGTTCTTAAAGCATCCTGATCCCCTCCCCCCCCCCCCGGATCACTTTGGTAAGGGGTCCAAGTACAGCTGGTCACATTTTTTAATCTAATTTTTTTCAAAGGTCCTTTTCCTAAAACAAATTTCATGAAAGACTGTTGACTTGCACAATTTAAAGAAAAATCATGAATCTTTTTTTTATCCAAAATCTATTTTTGATAAACATTTCTACTAAGAAAAATGGATCTGTTGCAAAGCCTGCAAAATTTGCATCTCTTTCATCACTTCCCCTCTCCTCTACTTTTTCAACCAAATCTAGAAACGTAACCATGCTTTATGAGTCTTCCATAGCCTGGAAGTCAGGCTGCCCCTTTTAATCCACCCAACTCTTAAAGGCAAATTAATATTGGTCCATAGGCTCCATGGGCAGTGCTCAGTCCCATTGTGAGTGATCTTGTTGGTGTCCCAGTGCAGTTTCTTTATGTCTGATAGCCTTATAGCTGTTAAAGCCAGAAGGGACCACTATGATATCAAGTCTGACTCCCTGCACCTCACCGGCCACAGAACCTCAACCAAGCCATCCTATAAGAGACCCATAATCTCTGGCTGAGTTACTGAAGTCCTCAAATCGTGATTTAAAGATGTCAAGTTATAGAGAATCCATCATTTACACTACTTTAAACTAGCAAGTGACCCAGGCCCCGTACTGCAGAGAAATGCAAAAAAAAAAAACCCAACAACCCAGGGTCTCTGTCAATCTATCCTGTGGAAAAATTCCTTCCCAACCCCAAATATGGCAATCAGTTGAATCCTGAGTGTGTGGGCAAGACCCACCAGCCAGACACCTGGGAAAGAATTCTCTGTAGTAACTCAGAGCTCTCCCCATCTAGTGGCCCATCTCTGACCATTGGGTATTTTTTCTACAGGCAGTCACAGATGGACCACATGCCATTGTAGGTAATCTCATCATGCAATCCCCTCTATAAATTTATCAAACTAAGTCTTGGAGCTAGTTAGTTTTTTTTGCCCCCACTGCTCCCCTTGGAAGGCTATTTCAGAACTTCACCTCTCTGATGCTTAAAAACCTTTGTCTAATTTCAAACCTAAAGTTATTAAAGGCCAGTTTATATCCATTTGTTCTTGTGTCAACATTGGCACTTAACTTAAATAACTTCTCTCTCTCTCTCTCTCTCTCTCTAGTATTTATCTCTGATGTATTTATAGAGAGCAATCATATTCCCCCTCAGCCTTCGTTTGGTTAGGCTGAACAAGGCAAACACTGAGTCTCCTCTCATAAGGTAGGTTTTCCATTCCACTGACCATCCTACTAGTCCTTCTCTGCACCCGTTCCAGTTTGAATTAATCTTTCTTAAACATGGGAGACCAGCATTGCACACAGTATTCCAGATGAGGTCTCACCAGTGCCTTATGTAATGGCAATAACACTTCCCTGTCTCCACTGGAAATACCTCACCTGATGCATCCTAGGATTGCATTAGCCTTTTTCACAACCGCATCACATTGGTGACTCCATCATCCTGTGATCAACCAATGCAGACAGGTCTTTCTCTTCCTCTGCTTCTTCCAACTGGTATGTCCCCAGCTTATAGCAAAAATTCTTGTTGTTTGTCCATAAGTGCATGACCTTGTGTTTTGCAATATTAAATTTCATCCCATTTCTATTACAAGTTTTCAAGATCCTCCAGATCTTCTTGTATGATAATCTGGTCCTCCTCCATATTGGCAATACCTCCCAACTTTATGTCAACTGCAAATTTTATTAGCATACTCCCACTTTTTGTGCCAAGGTCATGAATGAAAATGTTAAACAATTTCCAAACCTCAGATATTCTCTTCCATCAGCTCTAGCAGGCAGCCCTTCATACAAATGAAGCACTTACCTGATACCCGCTCCAGGATAAAGTACATGCCACATCTTCCACATCCAGTCATCTTTACTGTCACTTCTATTGCTGGAGTCACTACCACCGCTGCCTCTGGAGCTGTCACAGCCTTCCCTCCTAAGCTCCTGTCAAGGAGAAAAAAAAAAACACGCACACAAAACAAAAACAGAACAGCACATACTCCTTCCCCAAAACTTCCCTTCCAAACTCTCATTCAAACTCCCCTGTGCCCAGAAGTTTGCTGGCTCCTGTGCCACTGGCTGGCTGCTTGGCTGCCTCCATAGGCCCCCTAATCAGGGAAGCCCCACCCTCAAATCAGGGCTCTGCTGTGATCAAAGGCTTTGCTTCTCTAACAGCACACTGTCCTCTACCAGATCCCGCAAACTAAAAACAAACAAACAACACAAGCAGCAAGAAAACACTCTCAAGAACTCACTGGCTCTAAGGATCAGGGGCTTGCCTCCCTTTTTATCCTACAGATCTCCACTCAAACTTCCCTGTTTCCAGCACTGTTTGCTGTCTCCTGCTATGTCATCCAGTTATAATGGTTACCTCATGGCCCTTGTTTATAGGCTGCTCACCCTGTATCCTGATGTTGCTGGAACCCTGCCAGCCACGGCTTGCTACCCTCCCATTAGTCACCCAGTCTCCCTGTCCCAGCCCCCACACTGCTTGCTTTTGCTGGATTCCTCCCAAATGAGCTTCCTTCCTGCTGACCTATGATTCTCAGTCGCTCCTTGAGGAAAGGAAAAAAGGCAGTGAATTTGCTGCTCAGCAGAGTCATCACAATATCAATTACCTTCATCCAATTTCTCCTCCTATTGTTGTTAATGGGATTTTGGCTCTTGCTTTCAAAAGAAGAAGGATCAAGCCAATCGTTGAGACTTGATATTGCCATCTGAGGAGTAGATGTCGACTAGAGTCTATTTTGTCTTTGTAGAACACTGGCATTTTGGTTCTTGCTTTTAGTCTTTAAATTAAATAATGAAATGCTTCTGTTACGTTTTCTCCCAGCTACTTTTAGCTATTAATTGCCACTTTTGCAGTACTCAGCAATTCCAATTATGTCCAATTTCCTACATTTCCCCATTGTTTTTTAAACTTCATTGGCTTTATCTTAAAATTTGTATTTGTTTTTGTCTGTTTATAGTATAAAGCTTCCAGGTTAGTCAATTATTTCCTCATATTTTTTTAGTGTACATTGAATCCCTTATGATATGCTGGGTATAGTCCAAGTCTCAAGACCAATTCATTGTTCATTGTTATTCCCATTAGCAAATTCTTTGCTATGCTGAATTAGATCTGTTGAGTTGTTTAAATCGCATTTCTAGTCATTCCTACTTAATTTTGTGTCCTCATAACTGTTTTTCAAAGCACTGTGGGATGATTTCTTTGATGGGTACTGATATAAATGTAAGTGATTGATTGACTAAACACAAAATATCTCAGCTGGCTTTCACGCTGCTAACAAACTCTATTTTAAAACAAAATATATCATAACTACCATGAATTTTACTATGAATTTGATGTTAAAAGGGATAATCAGAAGCCACTTCATGATAAGAGTTGGTGGCCACAGTCAAGTTCCTAGAAACCAGGTTTCTACATGACAAAAATAAACCTCACAATTGGCATACATAATAGACTCAACAAAGATTGGTCACAGAAAACATATTTCCCTTTCACCCACAAGGTGGTCTTTCTAGCACAAAGGTAAATGAATTTGAAGTGGTTTGTGTAAAAGTTTGCACTGCTGCAACAGCTCCAACAATCCAGCGCCTTTCACAAGCCCTAAATTTATGTTTTAAAAAAGATCACAGTGACAAGATTGTTAACAACATTCTTTGTTGCTTTTAAATGCTTTAGTTCGAGCACATGATCAGAGACTACCGAGCTGACTACATGGTTCTAACTTTAAAGCAACATTAATTATTTCTTCCTTCTAAATTTACTTAATGTCTAAGCATCTTTAGAATTATTATATTGTTTAAATATCTTCCTATCTATTATAAAATAGCATAAATATTTAGTTTCAAACAAACAGTTTCAAAGTATCTGTCTACTGTCAGTGACAGACCCTGCACAGAGGAATGCAGTTGGATGTTTTGAAATTCAGCATGATAAACTGTGAAAATGCAAAGCAAAATGTGTAAAGTACATGGTTGTCATTCTTACCAAATCACTTTTTTGAGGCAGGATTTTCATCTTCCAGAATACGTACTGTATACGCTGCATTGGTGTTGAATGGTTGAGAGTAATGGTAACAGAACACTTCTCTTGGATAGCCCAGGTCTGTTACAGACCAAACCATTTTGCCATCTGATGGCTGTTCAGTGGGCTATCTAGAGATTCTAGCCTGAGTACATTTACCAGTGGAAAGATGTCTAGATCTCAAAAACTACTGGGACAGTTGGTACCAACCGTCTGGTTGGCACTTTCAGCAGAGAGCAAGGACTGAATGGGCATGGAGACTGAACTAACCTCTTTCCCCTAGAAATGGTCTTTCTACATCTTTGTTGAGGCCTACAGCATGGGAAGCCTGAACAGCCAATGCTCACTCTCTACTTGTCCATATACTAACAAATGATTTCAGACCCTAGTCCTGTCAATCTATTTTTTTCATAAGCAAAAACATTTACATGAAAATATATTGTTCTGTCCAGGGAGAAATAGTCAGATCCTGAGCATTCTGTGACAGCTTCACAAGTGAAACATGCAGTTGCAGGGAAAAGTAATACACATTCATTAGCTCTGTAGCAGTCAATTACCTACTCAAATTCAAATTTGATTTTGTTTGTTTGTTTAATACCATACTTGAAAACTACCTAGCACTTGTAGCAAGTTTAAAACAGTTTCATTTCATTAACACATGGATTTTACATAACCCAGTTTAATGAAATATCAAGCAATTCATTATCTCAGTTTTTTAAAATTACCTTTATGTCTAATGACCAATTACTTGATTTTTTTAAGAAGCATGGAAAATGTAGGCAGAAAAAAATGCCCAAGAAAATAAAATAGAATAAAATTGAGTATTAATGCCAACCCTGCTGACTCTAGTAAACCCTAAATCATCCAGCCTGACTGGCCAGATGCTGAATGCCTGGTGACCACTAGAGATTCTTTTAATTTTTAGAATCTTCTGGGCTGATTAACACCAAACACAGGGTGATTTCCATATACCCGGATCCTGTAACCTACTGTAACATTCCTTAAGGGAAGGGATTTCCTTTGAGCCTATAAGAATTATAGGTCGGATTGTCTATGGACCTTGCATGGATACACAAGGGGCAATCTCAGTTGTTGTAATCAGGGAAGTTCAGTGTCCGCTCCCTCTGTGTGTGCCCACTGGGCACAAACATCCCAAATGGGGCAGAGAAGTGGAAAGGCCAGGTCTTCTTCCCCCATTCTGCAATAGTGAGTGCCCCTCCTGTGCACTCCTTTCACAGGTTTCAGAGTAGCAGCCGTGTTAGTCTGTATTCGCAAAAAGAAAAGGAGTACTTGTGGCACCTTAGAGACTAACAAATTTATTAGAGCATAAGCTTTCGTGAGCTACAGCTCACTTCATCGGATGCATTTGGTGGAAAAAACAGAGGAGAGATTTATATACACACACACTCTCCTTACAGTGTGTATGATAAACCCATTGTTTCATGTTCTCTGTGTGTGTGTATATAAATCTCTCCTCTGTTTTTTCCACCAAATGCATCCGATGAAGTGAGCTGTAGCTCACGAAAG
Source organism: Dermochelys coriacea (assembly GCF_009764565.3). NCBI lineage: Eukaryota > Metazoa > Chordata > Testudines > Dermochelyidae > Dermochelys > Dermochelys coriacea. The sequence continues at coordinate 295,415,554 of NC_050068.2, forward strand.
CTTATGCTCTAATAAATTTGTTAGTCTCTAAGGTGCCACAAGTACTCCACTCCTTTCACACAATCCCTCCCTGAGACCCGCTGTGGTCCAGTATCTCAAAAACAGCCCCAACTCAGGGCAGTACCTAAACTGAGCTATCTAGTGCTTTGGCCTCATGTGGCCTCTTTGGTTAAATGAAAATTTTTTGACCAGCTCTAGTATAGAGAGAGAATATCTGAAGTGGGTGATATAGCATTCACATTTGAAAAGAGTGAATTCAGCATCGAAAAGGAACACATACTAGCCTCTACACACAGCCATTGTAGTTTACATAATGCTGGTTACAGTTGAAATAATGACTCAAAACTCCACCTCTCTTTTTCTCTCTGGATATGCTATGTACAAACCTGAGGCTTGATTTTGTTTCTATTTAAGTCAGTGGGAATTTTGCCACTGATTTCAATGAAGGCAAGATCAGGGTTGTTTACCAAATAACACTATTTAAAAAATTCTTAAACACTATGAAAGAAGATTATTCTTAAAGTATATTTTATAGTTACCTGTTGATCCTTTAACATTGCTTTCTCATATTATTCTACATTTTCATTTGATACACAGATATTAAAAATAGTTCCTTTATAAATATATAAAAATAAGCTCCCCTATGTGAATAGAAGTGGGGGGGGTTTGCACACAGAACAGCTGCCAGAAATGTTAGTTTTCAGACACTACTCATAGTCTTCCATGAACATAGAACTAATGTGAACTTAAAGAAGCATTACACTGTATCATAAGCATGTTGGGGAGCCATGGTTTACTAGACATTTTTATTTTTCCATAGAGTTAATAAATGTCCCCGGTAATTGCAGTGGAACTGCATACATAATAAAGTTTACTAGTAGAAAATAACAAGCAGACTCATCTGGGTACCATTACATAATAATCCTAGAGATAGAGCTGTGTGCAGTGTACATCTGATAATTTTCTATTTGAGACTCAGAGTTTATTTGATTATAAAGCCCAGGAGAAATAACTTTATTTCATTTACTGAAATACAAAAGAAACCATAGAAAAGAAACTGCCCCATATTACATAATTTGAAACTGTCCAAAAGAAAGAATGGATCAGATTATGTGTACTTCTCTCATAAAATTAGATTAATATTGTAAATCAGTTAATAGTAATTTTGTGTACTGCAGAAAAATATCCTTTAAAATTCATAGTGTTGTACATTGTATTAACAATGCTAGAACATAAGGTTTTCTAACAGACATATTCCAAATTACTTTATAATTTGTCTAAATTTGCAACAGCTTACAATGCAAACTAAATTGCATTTCATAAACATTTTAGTAATATGCCTACAAACAAGGATGTATTTTAATACTCAGTGAACAGTTAATCATGTAATACTCAACAATTGCAAGGAACAAGAATTGCTCTAGGGTAGTGCTGTCAGCAGTGCTAGACTCAAAGCTGACATAATCACAATTAAGTCACCTTTAAATCAACTTTTGTAGACCCAGATTAGTGGAGCTAACCAGGCACCAGTCTGATCCCTGCCATAAATTAGAGCAGATCAAAAGTTGCTCTAACTTATGTCAATTTACCATGACCCCAAGAGATATTCTGGCAGCTAGAAACAGATGAACTGCAGAGTGACATCCACTTTTCCCCTAGGCCTGGCCCCTGTGCTGGAAGCCAAGAGGACGGCTGCCATAGAGTTGCTGCATTGGCTGTATGCCGTTCAGGCATTTCTTTGCACAAGAGAAGTACTCATATATCCTGTTAAATCAGCATTCCTCCTGTTTTGTGCCAGAACAGCAGGGGCTAGAATATGGACCAAAATTACCAGGGCTACATATAGCAATAACAGCTCTTTATTTTCTTTGCCTATCAAGCTTCTGATAAGTCACTTAACGTTGTGGAATTCAAGTTATCATGTTTGGAGTGGCAAATAATGTCTTGTTAAAAATTACAAAGACAAAAATATTTGAGCATCATTGGATGGAACTTTTAAACAGATGTAGTTATGTGTCAAGCTACACTGTTAATGGGATAAAAAAAATTTCTGTTACATCAAAATATGCCAGGCAAAATGACAAGATTTCATCAATTTACCTAGAAGACAGAGGTTTTGATATTGATATTTAAAAATTACACCCAGTATGGAGTTAGGTGACGCTCATTTACTCCCCATGTTTATATGTGATTAAACGTAATTCGTACTGATGGAAATATGTACTTTACTCAGTTTATGGAAGGCCGACTGTGATGAAAATCATGATACTTACACCAAGGATTTAATACTTACAGCCAGATTCTTCAGCAAAAAGACATTTGATTGATTAAATTACTGGCTTTTGGGTTCTGTGGGATCAGCATTCATACAGGACAAGATCCAAGCGTGGATCCGTTTACCCAGTTTTTTATTGTGTTCAATAAATAAGTTGAGATATCTGGAAATTTAATGTAACTAAAATTACATTTTAAAATGGCGCAGTGATCAATCACTGATTCATTTAAAAAAATGAGTTATGATTTGTTGCTTTTGGTGGAATTGCTGATTTACAGCAGCCAGCTCAGATGTAAATCCACTAAGCAGGGTGAAAGCTTGCTCCATTGACTTCAATGGGGCCTAGATTTCACACTATAAGTGTACACTATTTAATGATAGGATAAAGCAGAGGTTTACATGCTTTTTCATAGTATGGACCATAGCTTAACAGAAAAAATGTCTGTTTATAACTGCAGTGACCACCTGGCCTCCTAATGGAGATTGAATAACATCCCTGTGGCAACTACAGCAATTGCTTACTTGCATAACTAATTCTAGGAAAGTACTGAATGTATGTATTTTAATGAGACTTAGCAGATGGAAACAAAGAGAAGCCCCATGTGCCCACCCTCTCTCCACAAGCCACCAGGAAGTGCTCTGCAGATCACTGGTTGACCATGGACCACAGTTCAGGAGCCACCGATATAAAGGATTTCTTGGCATGATCTTAGGATGGTCGTGTTGCGCATAAGTGTGTTATATGGATCATCTCTACCGAAAGTTTATATAATTTGAAACCACACCATCATGTATGCTGTACAGTGCATGCCACAATCTGCATAAGAACTATTTTACAAATGTAATAGGGTTTTAGCATTCAAGAACATATGCAAAATTGGGACAATCTATATGGATTTGGGGTTCCATAAACCTGCAAAGTCATTTTGGCATCTTAAATGAAATACCCATGCTACACAAAGGTAATATATGCCCATATTTCCCAGATGAGAGCTTTGAGACTCCAGAATGTACTAATATCTACACACTGTTTAGAATTACCTTTAGAAACATCCCAGTGGATACAGTTTCCTTTACATTGTTTTCCAACCTTTTTTTATTTATAAAACAGTACAGAAAATAAAGAAGTTGCTTAGAGTGAGAAGAGAAGAATGAGAAGAGACTGGAGCATTTTGTGATTATAAACTAATCAAGTGAAAGGTAATTGATATGCACTTGCTTTTTACAGGCTAGCATAAATGTGTCTCCATGTGCCAGGGAAGAAGGGAGTGGGAAGTGCAAGGAGTTGTGAAGCATAAAAGTAGTAGAACTATCTCTACAACAGAGGAGTCCCCTGTTGTGAGGCTGTGACAGGATCCCCAGGATACAAACTGGAACTGTAAGACCACTGTGCCCCCTTAACTCTCCAGCCTGGGCTGTCTCTCATGATGCTTTGCTAGTAACAAGCAGCAAACCCTTCCAAGTGTTGTGATCACTTAGCCACCAGCATGCAGAGATACACCAAACTCAGTTGCATGGCCACTCATGAACTATACAGGGGAAGACACCAGCAAAGCCCCCCGGCCCCTAGCCTTGCATCCCAGAAAATTACTCTGTTACACTACTCAAAACCTTCTCTTGAGCAATGCAAGTTCATTCATTAGTTCACCACTTCATCAAAGGATAGTGGACATGCATCAGCCTTTGTAATCTTAGCTGATTCCCCAAGCACTTGAGACAAACTCACTGGTAAGGATAAAACATTAAAATAAATGTAAAAGCAGCAAAGAGTCCTGTGGGCATCTTATAGACTAACAGATGTGTTGGATCCAGACTAACACAGCTACCCCTCTGATACTTAAAATAAATGTATTAACTACAGAAAGATAGATTTTAAGTGCTTATGTAGTAGGCATAAAGGTCAGAGATAGTTACCTATGAAAATAAAAAGTAAACATGCATTATAAAACCTAAACTTTCAGACTAAACATGATTTGAATCAAACAGCTTTTCTCACCCTACTGGATGTTGCAGGTAGGTTACACTTCTTAATACACAGGCTGAATTTCCTTCTCAGCCTGGGACCAGTCTCTTCAGTTCAAAGTCTTTGTCTTCCCAGCATTCCACCATGCTTCCAGCATGGTGGGAGAGAAGAGAGGTGGTCTCATGATGCCACTGTCTCTTATTTTATACTCTCAATTCATGTCCAAGGGAAGACACTGGCCCAGACATGTCCCGGTGGGCCTTGCTGAGTCACAGAGTTAAGCAATCCTCATTGTGTGGTGCTTGCGCAACCATCTCTTACAGAATTGGAAATCTTTTTTACAATTCCCCTGCCTGTCAATAGCTCATAATGGTAGCTTAGCGCCCATTTGGGGGGGTGTTACCTCCTTTGTTGCCACTAGAGAGCTAGCCATGGACATCTCCCAGACATACAACATATTTCAATATCAACCATATAGCAGAATATCATAATTCCATATACAATGATGATACACATAGTTTGACAGAACACTGAGTTTCAGCAGATCATGAACTCATATGATACCTTGCAAGGCGTGTGCCATATGAAATATTACACACACATACCAGTGATGAATATGGGGATTACAGGGTGCTACTTTGAGGTACAGGGTGTCAGAAGGGGAACTCTCAAGCTAAATGGAAGAAAGGGATTGTAGCAGAGCTGAGATCCCCCCCAAAAAACAATACCAAGTACTGTATTTTTTATTTATCAGTTGTCTTTTTGTGAACAACTGCCTCTGAATAACTGCCCTTAATTTCTGAAATGGGTTTGTTTTGTTCATATTTCTCTCTAACTCAGAAAGTCATTTTTGCCCAAGAGTAATTTTAACAACTGTGGCAATTTGTAAATAAGGAATCAAGGTGCTCTCCAACACGGAGGATGAAGAGCTGGGAGCAGCAGTAGAAAACCTGAAAGTGCTATTTCGTTAAGAGATCTGGTAAAGCATTAAATATTTTGATGTCAAAATAGTTTTCTTCCTTCTGTATGGAATTCTTCCTGATAAATCAGAAGATAAAATTAATATTTTAGTTACTCATCTATTATTTCTATATGTTCATGGTTGAAAAGTAAGCAGGGGGCTTTTAAAATACTCCTAGACTTTAAGGTCAGAAGGAACCATCATGATCATTTACTCTGACCTGCATATTGCAGGACACAAAACCTCACCCACCCACTCCTGTAATAGACCCCTAACCTCTGACTGAGTTACTGAAGTCCTCAAATCATGATTTAAAGACTTCAAGTTAGAGACTCCACCCTTTACACTATTTTAAATCTTCAGGTGACCCATACTCCATGCTGCAGAGGAAGGTGAAAAAAACCCAGAGTCTCTGCCAATCTGACTTGGGGGAAAATTCCTTCCTGACCCCCAAATTCACTCAGTGATTGATAATCTGAAGTTTCAGTTCTACATCAGTATCTGTTAGCATGAGCCCTGGCACCCATGTGAAGTGGGTCATGATATAGGACTGCGGCATTAAAGTTAACTAGAGTTCACACAAGAGCAAAGGTCTACACAAGGCCCTGATCCAAATCTCATTGAAGAGACTAGGCGTCCCACTGACTGTAGTGGCAGTTGGATCAGGCAGAATCAGGTCTTTAAGCTGCCATTTTCTCTGATAATCACAAAAGGTTACAGTAGGCCAGGAAGTTCAAAGGTATCTAGGGGAGTTCAGTGCCCAGTTCACAGTGAAAGGCATGACTGGTTAGATGCAATTGCCCCGGGTAAAATGAAGCACTGTTTAGCAATTACTACTGAACCAATGATCCTAAAACTAGGGATTTCAAAGCAGCACTCAATTCGTATTGAAAACCAATCATTACTCACATGCTTAAAGTTAAATGTGAATTTAAATGCTTTTCTAGATCAGACCAGAGTAATCAGCATCTGTAAGACTGAGTCCATGGAATGGACCTATCAAACACTGGCAGTTGAGACACCTGGCTGTTGCCTGATCTACTGATTGTATATGAATTATATTGATTGTTTAAGAACTTCCCATTAACACTTTGAGGTTTGATAGGTTCTTGTCCCAAGATGAGGCCCAGTATTATTAAAATTACTATTCAGTTGGGAACCCCAGTGTGCATGGTTGCAACTCACACACTTAGGAAATCATACATTATATTTTTACTAGTTTTTTTTTAATAAGTCACAGCAAGGTAGATAGAGATAATACAGACTGTACATGTGAACATCCATATACTCACACCATCCCTTGCAAAACAACCTAAAATGTTAGTCATTATTTTTCTCATCATCATCTCCTTTCTCATCATCATCACCATTATCACTGGTCATCATCCTGGCATCTTCTAAGGCACAAAGGCCAGGATACACCTTTTATCATATGTTATACTGACACCACTATGCCTAGCGCATATTCAGTTGGGGGTTCAGCCCATTTACCTTATTTGTAGTTCTTCACCCACTAATGTTGGGGTAACTTTCTCCCATAGATTATTAATCCTTTTTCCTCAAGCTTATTAGCATATATGTCAATTCGTTGTCATGGCATACTTGTGGTCAGTTATCTGCTGATATCCCTATATTAAAATACCCCAAACTGGTATAAATTAGCATCTTGTGGTTATCTATCAGCAGTTTAGTTATGATCTAGGGTTACTCTTAGTTAGCTACTTATGCTAAGACTTGGGAGCATTATGCCTTAATTAACCTAGTTAAGATAGTTTCTTACAGGCCTTGAGGTTTGTATGTTCATTGCATTACTGCCTTAACTTATACCTATGCCTTACCTAGCAAATATCTATATCTATAGGATACATGGACTTCTGATCTCAGTGGATTGACTCCAATAGTGCAAGTAGTTACAGATATGGAATGCATTCCAAAACCATTACCTGCATGTCAAAATAGTCTTGGATAGAAATATCACCTAAAAGCCAGTTGAGCAACCTACTGTTCGTTATTTATTATTTTTCAGACTGCCTGTAAGCACAGTGTAATTTTTGTTATAACCTTATCATAATTATTTTAGCAACACGTGTTATTACATTTGACATGAAATGAAATTATATTACCCAGGAAACTCAAACAAGCCTAATGAAACTTTCTGGCCTCAGAGAGACTACTCTAATTAAAAATCTCATATAACCTGAGAAATATTAAACTGTAGCACTCAAATATTTGCTTTGGATGCAAGAACACTAGCAAGATTTACCTTCCTTCATTCAAAATTGTGTTCTCAGCTGTGTTAATTCTATGTTTATTTTAATAGGAGAAAGAGCAATATTTAAGGAACTGACTGATTCAACAACAAAAAGTCAGACTTCTGAGACCTTGCTAGGGCTTCTGTTTGAAGGCAACCAATAAACCAGACATTTACAACTAGTATAGATTGTACATATGACCATCTCAAAACAGTTTAGAAATTGTGCTGCCATTGCAGAGTTCAGATGTTTAAATTAAATGAAAGAACCACACTTACAAAAATATAAGTTCCCTACATATGGAACAGAAATTTGACAGTTGAAGGTGTGCTGATTTGTGTAATCTGTACAATGCAGGAATTCTGTTTGATATTGTGAAGTTGTTCTTATGAAAATCGTTGTACCATAGAATGCTTCTATGTCTATGTGTATCCACCCTTGCTGACAAGGCTATATGCATGTCTCTCCCAGAGTAGGTTTGATGGAGAGTAGTCAACGACTACACTCTAACCATTCAATAGGTGGTGGGAGAAGCCACTTTCTCCAGTTTGCCTGTAGGGTGCTGGGGTTTGTATAGTGGACAATTATCAGCAGCAGGCCAAAGGAACCAGCTCTTGGTGGTGGGACTCAGAGTCACATGGCAAGTTTTGGGCAGGAAAGGGGAAGAGATGGGCACACTTTCATAGCAAGGGAGTTTGGTTTAGTTGCAGGACCAATCAAGGCCAAAGCAAGCTGACCTGGAGAAAGAGAGGCTCTGTGATTGAAAAGACAAGCCAGGCACTGCAGTAGAGGACTCTGACCACAGACCAAAGCATGCTCTAGAGTGATGAGGAAACTGAGACCGAGAAATATATGGAGGGTTCATTATTTTTGTACAGATCAGTGTATTTCTTCTTTGATTAAGACCAATGGTGGTTTAGAATCCTGTGCAAAGTCTGTATTTGTTGTGTGTTACAACTACCACCTGTCCTTGAAGCGTTAACCTGTGGACCCAGAATCTCACACAACTGGAGTTCTGGGAGAGGGTATGTTTAAGCTACAGGTGGAGTCTGAGGGATCAGTATTGGTAACAGGGGAGGGGAAGTTGGACTGTGACGTCTCAGCTCTCAGAAGAGGGTGATTAGATAGGGGATCTGCGCACTCAATGTGGGTCTTGGGGTATGGGACCCCAAACCAGGGGCAGTGCCTGATTCAATTCAGACTTCAGACACTTGACTAAAATGGCAGCCAGTAGTTCTTTTCCTCACAGTCTGGTTAGTGCCCACAACAAGGAGCATTCAAGCAGATCTGTAGCAGAGGACTATTCAGACAAAGCTGAAGAGATCCAATAGCTGGAAACTGAAATTAGACAAATCAGACTTGAAATAAGATGCAATTTTTAACAGTGAGGGTAATGAACCATTGGAACAACTTACCAAGGGCTGTATTGGATTCCCCATCACTGATAACTAGATTATCAAAAGGGTCCCTTTTGGCCTTATAACTGAATCTATGAAAACTGACCTGGTGTGCAGGAATAGCTACTGTATTTGTGGTATTTTATATCATTAGTTTATTATAATGTTTTCAACATTATTGTGAATTCTGAGATGTATAAATTAATTTTTGCGCATTAAATGAATTTAAGAGCTTATGTTTGATATCATGAATTCTTGAATCTTAGGACACAAATTAAAATATAATTGCAAATTTTGTATCAATCAGGAGCAACAATCTTATCTTGCCTTACTTCATTTCAGCTACAAAACTTTAAATAGCCTCATGGTATGAGTGGAGTGGCTGTTCCAAGTATTCTTTATGTTAGCAAATAAGAACTAAATTTAATGACAGTTGAGATTGCAGTGGGACCCACCTCACACACACAAAACCTTAAAAGCATGGAAATAAGAAGTTAAGAGGAAAGGCTTTTGCAATCCTTTCCAGCTTCATATTGCTTTTGACATGGTTGATAACACACTGTATAAGGCTTTCACCTCCAACAGATATCCAAAAGTAGTATGTACCCAAATGCAATACACACTCCAACGTCACCAAACTTGCACTCTCACACAAAACCTTAACAGGGACCTCATGTGCTCCTGTATCAGCTATATCAACAGATCAGTACATCTGACTTCCACAGAGTCCATGCATTTGCATAAGTTATTTTGCCTCATCCTTGCTGAGGTGACTGTGATGAAATTTCACAGTATGAAGGTAGAAAGAATGCACAAGTTCTTAAGTAATAAAAAACGTGTAAAGCTGAGTTCTGTAATGCAACCTTAATTACAGCAGAGCTCCCACAACACCATTATACATATAATTAGCCTAAAGTAGTTGTGTTGACTATTTGCCTAGCTAACAATGTTCTCTTAGGTTGTGTCTACACTGGAGGCTTTCACAAACAAAAATTCCCACCAATTTTGCTCATGGTATTTTTATCACTCAAGTAGGTTTAACTGATAACTCTGAAGTGCCCCTTACCTGATCCTGTCCCTTTTGGCACTGACTCAAAATGTCTCCACCACCATCCCCATAACACCCAGTTTAGTTCCCAGCTCTGTCTCTCTCCCTGCTCCCAGTACCCATTTCTCTCCTCACTACCCCTGTGCCCTGCCATCATCATCTACATTTTTCTGTCCAGCAGAAGCTGTTGTGTGGCTATAGGTGCCACCACCAGTGTTAGATCTATATTCAAGTCTGTAAAATCACTGCATTTTGAAATAATTCAAGTGATTCACACCTGTCAAAGCTGGGCTGCCACCATTTTCTAGGAGAACTGGCCAAGCCTTGCTCATTTGTACACTTAGGGTCAGATTTTGATGCCTTTACTCATGGTGAGCAGCATCTTATTCCAGCTGTTGTCCCACTGAAATCAATGGCATTTCTTATGGCAGGATCTGGTTCTGGCGGTTAAGCTGTCCCAGTGAAATCAATGGGACTGTCTGTGTGAGAAATACCAGCAGAATCTGGCCCAATAATGCTAAGTTGTTGTGTAGTGCTCAGATATATATATTTTTAAACGAAGATGGGATGTTTTTCTAAAAGATACACTCTTGGGATTATTTTGGGGAAGTTCTATGGCCTGTGGTATACAGGAAGTCAGACTAGATGATAACTGTCCCTTCTGGCCTTAGATTCTATAAATATTTTGAATGTCATACACATCATAATGTATGTGGGTTTCTCATTTCATTCAAAGGGGACAGAGAGACAAATCATGTACTCGGTTACAGTCCAGAAAATTTCCACTGAGCTAAATCCAGCTTCCCTTACTCAATATCCTACAAAGCGGCGCCCCACATTATATAACAGCATGAATCTATTTTAATTAAAATTTTACTTTATTGGAGTTACTCCCAATTGTCACCCATTTAACTGAAAAATGCATTTGGTGCCAAAATTCTTATATGATCAAACTAAGCAGTCTGCAGCGTGAGCCCATTCTCACTGATGCTGGTTCCAAAACTCCCCAGGAAAAAATTCCAAGATAGAAATCAGTGTTTTATTTATTTTGGCAATCCAAATGACTAACCCTTTTTTTTATATTGAACATGGCCAAATGGCCAAACCGTTTTCTTATTCAGTCTTTTTATTCATGAAGATCAAGACATTTCTCCCTGAAGGTGTTCGAGAGTGACTTTTTTAATTAGAGAGGTTGAAAGATGAAAGTATTTATAGTGAAATAGACAATGATCCTACTGATCAGCATGAATGATGATATATATGAAAGTGAAAGGCAATGCAGTGCAGAATACACCATAAGGCAGATTGTCAGATATTTCTATGGGCTTTATGGGGAACTTTCAACATGACAGATGTTGACTGTATGACAGAGGTATATTACCTCCCCTGCTAAAATATCAGTAACATTTCTGCTCTAGTTTAAAAGAAGAGAATGAGGTTATGCAGGTAAAAATGGCATCAATGATTGTATAAAAACACGTCCATATATGTCAACAACAATGTTTTCCTCTCAGATATGTAAGAAAGGAAATTGAGTTATTGTTCTCTTCTATTTGTTAAGTGCCAAAAATGTGATTGGTGCTGTACATGACACAAAAGAAGACACCGTCTCAGTCCTGTGTAACTTGTAAGCTAGTGCAATTACCCAAGCTGCAGTTCAGGAATTTAATGTGGATTGGAAAAGAACAAGTTGCCCTAAATATTGCCACTTCATACACGATAGGAGTCAGCCAGTACAGTCACACTGAGGTATTTTGCCCGTGTGAAAAGAAAAAAAAAGGTCCATTAAAGATGGTTGGGACCTTGTTAGCTAATAAGAAAGAAAAGTTTCTTATCTGTGACTGGAGTTTTTATATTGTCCCCCAACTTTATTTTTTAAGAACAACATAAATATTAGGGATATAATCCCTCATCCCAGCCAGCCGCTAGCCAGATGGAAGTGGATTAACATGCTGTGCTAAGTACAATAATATGAATCCTTCCTGATAGCATTAACAACCTGCATCCTGTTTGCCTGTCAGTTGCAGGAGTTTCAAAAATCTATTGAAGCATAAAGTTGGATTCTTTGCTGGAACTGTGATAAGAAGCAGGAAGATTGTCACATGTTAATTATACTCACTACTAATTGTTCATCGCTTGGGAAATAATAACAATACTACTGTTCCTAATAAACAAGACAAGAATGTTTAAAAATGCAGATGGGAGTGTGGACATAATCAGTTGCTCACAGACTGTTTGGAGAAGCTCATGTCTGACAAGTGAATCCCTCATCCCATTATTTGTTCTCACTGCTGCTGGTTTATGGTGATTGAATGAAACAAATCAGAGATGAAAGTTGTTTCTTGATGTGAATACTTCACTATTAATAAGCAATAAAACAAGCAGGCAGAGTTGTACAAAATGATGCTTTATTAAACTTACCAAGCTGGATTCTGCCAACTTGACTCATACATGGGCATGGGGAGAGCCAGCTGAGCCCGAGCATGTAATACTAGACCCACTGGGACTACTCATGGAATGAACGGACTAGTCAACATGAATAAGAGACTCAAACCCCTCTATGATCAGTATTATGTGTTCAGGTTCAGCTCTTTTTTTTCCCCATACCCCTCCCAAAGCAAACCCCTGGCCTATATACCTGAGCCAGTCAGTGCAAGTACAACTCAACCTTACCCACTGGAAGGGCAGAGGTCACTAGCACATAACATTATCAATCATGTCTTTAACATAGACTTGAATAGTCCTAAAGGAAGTATGGTTTCCTTAGCAGGCAACCAGGCCAGGGTGACACTATTACTGCCTCTGTGGCCCATCTTTCTCATCAATATTCCAACACTGCAAGGTCATATCAGGATTGTTTTCCTTCTCTGTGATCTCTGGCACTCTTGGTATTTCAATGGACTCATACTGCATGGTTCCATTCTTCCCACTGGCTCATAGATGACTTTTTGGTCTCATAGATACCTATCATTTCATGACACCACTGTCATAAGAACAGCCATGCTGGGTCAGACCATCTAGCCCAATATCCTGTCTTTTGACAGTGGCCAGTGCCAGGTGCTTAAGAGGGAATGAACAGAACAGGTAATTATCAAGTGATTCATCCCCTGTCACCCACTCCCAGCTTCTGGCAAACTTCCCAGCTTCTGTCCCTCCTGAATGCTCGGCTGCTATGACCCGAGCACTACTGTACTGCTCAGAACTCCTTTGTCCACCCTTTCCCATGACCTTCTAAAGTATGAGTCTACCCTAAAGTGGTCTCTTCTGGAGCTGATAGATCTTTAGCCACTGGTTGTAATCAGGTACTTCCATCCTCTGATTGCTGACCATCTACATTCTGCAATTTCCCACTAGTTCTGGCTGTAGCTGGTCTCTCATTGGCAGCAGGGTTTTTGTCTTACCTTAGACTACTCCAGGACTGCATCAATGCAGTATGCTTTGTTTTGTTATGTCTTTGTTATATGTGATCGTTTTCTGCCAGGATTGTTGAAAACAAGAGCCACTTTTGAGGGTACATCAGATTAGAATAGTTTCTTCACTACTTTCACTCTTGGTTTCATTTTCCAAACAATTCAAATGATGCCAGGTGACATACAGTGGACTTCCTCAGTGCTACCAGAAGGAGATCAGCTACTGTTAAGGGTGATTACTAGTGGTGTTGACATGCTGAATGGGGCATTTGTGGCAGGCACTTGTGAGACAATGTCTGAGTTAATTTTCTCTGAAACACTTCTGGGGCTGAGTATGATGGCTAGTGCTCCTTGAAGTGTCACCTAGTGATTAGCGGGTTAGGCCCTCCTTAATGTAAAGGGGAATTGGTTTTCTCACTCCATTCACCTGTGGCCCAGGGTCCTTTAGGGGTTACCAAAGATCCAGCATCCAGGACCACTTTAAGGCTGCCCTCCATGGGTCGCTTCCTACCACACACTCTGCTATCCAGGTTTTGCAGTCTGTTCTGAAAATGTAACAGAAAAAGTTACTAACTATACCTTCAGCCTGTCTGGGCCTAGCAGGTAGTCTCCTCTTCTCCAAGAGAAAGTTCTGCAGCACCCCTCTAAAGGTGCTTCCAGGACAGGTCCTTCTCCCTGCCTTGTCAGCACCCTTTTGAGCTCTCAGCCTTTCTTTAAAGCGCCACCTCCATCTGGAGCATGCTCTGTAGGTGTGGCTGGGTGGGGTCAAGTGAGTTCAGAGTTGCTTTTTAACTCCTTCAGTTCTAGTGCAGAGTTTATATGCCCCGTCACAGTGGGCTTATGTTCATTCGCCTGAAAGGAAGAGCTGGTCACATTGTTTTGGTGGTTGGGGGGGGGGTCAAAACATTTGATGAAAGTGGCTTTTTAACCAAATGAATTGTTTTGTGGATTTTTTTAAATTTTATTTTGTTTTGGTGAAAATATTCTGGGTTTTTTTTTTAAACAAAAAACTAGAAACAAACAAAAATTAAACCAAACAACAGTTTTTGGAAACTGAACATTTTTCAAATTTTAGAGGTTTTTTGGCTGACAAACCCAAAAAATTGTTGGAAGTTTTAAAAGATTTTTTAAATATTTCCTACAAAAATAATTGGCATTTTTCAACCAGCTCTACTGTGCAGCTATGTGCTGTGTCCACAGGATTTGTGAAGACCAGCAGTTTAAATAAGGGTATTTATCGAGCTCTATAAACCAGAATTCATTCCCAACACCAGACTATAAAGATTCTGGCTGAGAAAAGTTCTCACAGAATATCCTCAGTTGTGGATAGTGGCTTCTATCAACCAATTCAATGGTTTTGGAACTATGAAATTCCCTAATTTGCATAATGATTTCTTTACAGTCACCCTAATGCTCATCCAGATTGTATCAGTATCTCCTGATTCAATGCAATCCCTCCTCTACAGGTTTAGTTTAATCCCAGACTGGGTCACACAATGCCACTGGACTTTTGCTCCATGATGACCACCCCAACTCAGCCACCAGGTCTACTTTTAGTTATTACTGTCTTTCCACGGTGTCCTCACTCTTGAAAAATATCCCCGTACTTTAAAATCTCCTTTGTGGGGCTGGTTGAAAGTTTTCCATCAAAACGCTTTTGGGTGAAACAAAATGTTCATGGAAAGCATCTGCTTTTCAATGAAAAATTAAAATGTTATATCTGAAAATCAAAAACTGAGTATTGATTTTTTCTTGTTTTTTTGGTCCAACAACTGCTGAAAACCTTTTTGATGTTTCACTAAAAAGTTAATATTTTTTCCTGAAAGTGTTGACAAAATAACTTTTCTTCAATTTCATCAGTTTTCCATGGAAATTTTCCACACAAACACATGCTCTATTCCTATATTGCCTCCCTGTATTGTACATATGAAGTTCTGCTCTACCCCAGTAAGATCTATGTCCTGAACAGCTGTATCCCCTCAATAATAATACCTATCTGTTATGTAGCACTTTTCAGCTGTACATCCCAAAGCACTTTACAAAGGTCAATATCATCATCCTGTTTTACAGATGGGAAAATAGATGCACAGGGAGGTGAGGTGACTGGCCCAAGATCATACAGAAATGGATCCAAGAACTGAACCAAGGTCCTGAGTACCAATATTGTTCCCTATCCACTAGGCTAAACTGCCTCCCACTTGCCATTTCCTACCACAGGATTCAATTGGTATCAGTTGTTTTTTGGGGTTGTTACTGTGAAATTGGTTTTCCCACCAGATGCATGGTATGTTAGTTGTTTTTTATCAGACAGTGGTTTCTTGATCTAATAGTTGCATCTGGGTCCAGTTCAGCCTGGGAAATTACACTGCTTGCCAGCTGAAATATAATCACATGATTCTTTGGGGTATGGCATTGGTTAAGGTGCTAACGTAAGACTCAGGAGACCAGGATCCAGTTCCCTGCTTTTCCGCAGACTTGAGAACCCGTGAATAAATCTCTTATTCTCTCTATGTCTGTGTTCCCCATGTTATAAAGAGGATGGGGATCAATTGTTCTCCATGTTCACTGAAGGTAGGACAAGAAGTAATGGCCTTAATCTGCAGCAAGGGATGTTTATGTTAGATATTAGGAAAAACTTTCTAACTAGGCAGGTAGTTAAGATCTGGAATAGGCTTCCCAGGGAGGTTGTAGAATCCCCATCATTGGGTTTTTTTAAGAACTGGCTGGACAAACATCTGTCAGGGATGGTCTAGGTTTACTTGGTCCAGTCCTAGTGCAGAGGACTGGACTTGATGACTTCTCAAAGTCCCTTCCAGCCCTACATTCCTATTATTCTAACTGTAAAATGGGGATATTGGTACTGCCCTTCAAAGGGAGGATAACTACATTATGTCACTTTGGTTGTGAGTCACTCAGATAATATGGCAATGGAAACTACATACTTTCCTAAGATTGGAAGACGTTATTGCCTGTGCAGATGTTGGGATTGTGTCCTGTTAATTTCCTGCCCCAGCTGTCTGACCTCCATAGGCTTTTGCACTAAAGGAAAGAGTCAGAATAGTCTTTGCAGTGTTAGTCTTTGCAATATTACTATTCCCTTCTCATAAGACTTTGATGAGACTGCTTCCTGTGTCAGGTACTAATCAACATGAGTAAGAGCAGCAGACCCTTACCTGTTCCAAGCCCAATATTAAATTTTCTATTAAATATAAAGCTATAATTTCAGATTTTTATAACCTAATCCATTTCTATAGACTTGCAAAGTACCACTGTTCTGGGCCAAGATGTTCGAAGCACCACAGCCCTGGCAGGAGTACTCTGAGAAAAACGAGGCTTACACACAGCTGTGAGTTGTTGGCTTTATTGAAGGTTAGTGACCCACCTGCAATGGGGACTCCAAGCATTGCAGTCATGGAGGCGGGGAACCCAGCACACCGGAGCTCTGCCTGGGACAGAGTCCAGTGGAGGGGCAGAAAGTCAGCATTAATAAGCATTATACAAAAACAGGTCATGAATATAAAATTAGGTGCTTCTGAAAGGGGGGGCTTTCTACTACCTGGTGTAGGGCCATGCAAAGCAGCTGTGTCCTTCAAGAACTATCTCCTACAATAACAAAGCAGCTATCTATGTCCCACAGTAACCTCTCGGCTCAAGAAAGTGAAATTTCCCTAGCTAGGCTGTAACAAAGTCTTCCGCAGTCCCTTACACTCCTCCCCTTGCCTTCTTGAGCTACGCTAAGAACCATGAGGATGCAGTGCGGAGGGAAAACCGCACACAGCACTGGGAGACTAGGCCACGACCACAAAGGCAGCAAAAATATAAGCCAATAAGGCAAATAAGGCCAATAAGTAGGACTTGAACAATATGGGTGGCCCAACCCTGTAACGTAAAAAGCCAGGACCAAAGCCAGGTGTCCCCTTGCTATTGGCGGATCCCCACCACTACCTGACAGAGTCGTTGTAAATCGGCCTCAATAGAGGGCCCGGCGTCCGTTACATTAAAGCAGCACATGCCAGCAAACTCCTGGCACAGGTGGCTGTGTCGGAGTAACAAATAATCAATAGCTAGCCTATTTTGCAGCATTCCCTGACATACCTCGCCCAACTCGTGTGAAAGGAGCACGAAGACGGTAGAAGTCAGGTTGATAGCTTTTGCAACAGCACACGCAAGGTGTTCCACCGCATGTTAATTATGTACCACCAACCCAAGAATGTCAACCAATGAAAAAGCAAGGGCCGCAGCTTCGGCCTCGGAAAATAATGTCATGTCGGCTTTACAGGTGGAGTCAAGAGGGATGGTGTCTCTCCGGTGGTGGGCAAAAACTTGTGAAGGATGTGGAAAGATGAGGGGAGCCACATGGCCAAGGGCACAGGGGCCCCCTGAACTATTGGTTGGGATGAAAGAATAAGCGGTCCTGCCACATAAGAGAAACCAACCCGTGGGCAATTTCATATGCCCGTATGCAAATGAAACCCCAGTGCTTTCATTACAGATTAACTCCACATTGGTGTGATTTGCCCCAACGTGCCTGGCATTTACAAAAAACATACAAGAAAAGGCAACAGTTACATTGGCAAGACGAAACGAATACATAGACGCGTCTAAATTATATTGGGTGGGACCCAAAGCATACAAATCTATATATGTAATAGTCTTATCAATTGTCTTCAGTAAGGAATAGTGCTGGACAAGGGTCAGGTTTGTGCAGACGCCGATGAAACAGGTCTCCATCACGGCATCCATGGCATACGTACACGGTAAGCAAAACGACGTCGCATTAACAGCACTTTGGGCTAACACCAACCAGGCATTCACAGGGGAGGTAGTAGCTCCTGCAGCAGTGATTCTCATAAGGAGCGCCGCAACAAATGGGAGAGCGAGACCATGCGGGGATAGTCTTCCCCCTCTGGGAGTATGTATGCCCATCCTTCCCAGGTGGTAAGGACTACGGCGGCTTGCAATTCCCACTGCAGTACCGTCCACCACACGTTAGCCAATACTGCCACTCGGTCTCACTCGGGGCACTGGTTTCTAGGCCTGCGAGAGGTAAAGGGAACAGATTACACAGGGCCTCCCCTCGCTCCCATTGCATCGGACACCGTATTCCAGTGGGCCTCGGAGGTTTTAGCCTTTGTGTGGGCGTCTACATGTCACATGGCCAGAGGGGCTCATCGGGTATAGCGCAGGAGTTGCTGCCAGAGCGCCGCTCTGCACAGGGGCCGGCCTACGAGTTCCCAACCCTTCGCCTCCCACGCAGTTATCCAGGTCCGAAGGCCCTGGTATAATACCCAGCTGGCCGTATCTATCAATGCCAATACGTGTTGGACTCCTCTCAGCCAGCGAATCGCTAGGGGTACATAGGGGCGTTGGTCCCCCGCCTCCCTCCCATGTGTGGCCACCACGACACACGGAATGGAGGACCTGCCACACCCTCAATATGGGTGCGGCAGTTTCCACTCTGCTGGCGGAGCAGAGGGCTCTGCTGGCTTGGTTCACTCCACACTCTTCTCCCCTTTTCCTCCAGCACTACATTTGGTAGGAGGCAGCTGCATCCATCGCTTACATAAATCCACCATTGGCTTTCCATTGGTTTCCTCGCGAGAGACACCAGCCTGCAAGAGATCTAGCCACAAGGTCTTCCGGGGCACCGGCAACTCCCCTTTCTCCTGTCTCCCGCCTCGCTGCCCCTTCGCAGCCCATATGGCTCTTGGCCTAGCATCCGCCAAGGCGGCCTCCAATTGCATAAGGGTGGCTGCCAAGTCTCCCACGCGCTCATTCTCTGCCATGACAACTGCGAGGAGGGAAGGTTTTAACTCATCAGGGGCCAGGCGTAACACTGTGGCTTTAATCGATTTTGTCACCGGTACATCGTCCGGCACCATCTACCCGCCCGTGGAGACAGCCCAGGCCATTCCCAATTGATGGAGGGCTTGCACCCCTTCTGGAATGGTCTTCCAGGGGCGCGCCTGTGCCTCCAACTCCCCCACCGAGGGGTCGGCTGCCTCCACTGCAGCCGCCAGCCAGCGGTACAACAAGGGGCTTTCGATGTCTTGCCCCCTGGCCTTCGGCCACGGCAGGTTCACCAATTGTGCACGTACCTGAGAGTCTTGCGATAGGACCCCCAACTGTTAGAATTCATAAGAAAGCAACAAAACCGTGTTACCTGCATTGTCCTAGACCCTCACGAGCCATTGCAGGACGCTCTCCCCGGGCTCCTGTCGGAACGTCTTCACAATGTCCTGCAACTCACTCGTTTTAAATGTGCGGACAATTTCTGGTTGTAGGGCACCCCCTTGCACCCGCAATTCCCAGACCGGGCGCACCAGAGCCATGGCAGGGGACTCCTCCCCCCCTCGTCCAAGGATGAGGAGTCCCAAATGTTCCCATCCCAAGTCTCGGGATCCCAGGAGGGGGCAGCGGTCACCGCACGCACCTGGGTGATGGTGACCGGCTGCCACCCATGCGTGAGGCACCTTTTATTCACTACCCGGGCAAACAACACTTCGCAGCGTCGTGTCAGCTCCTGGGCGTGCTCCGCCTGGGAGGTGACAACTTCTTGAGCCACAGCATGGGCCTCCACCTGAGCCGTGCATTTCTGAATCTTCCCTTCCAGTGCTCGCTGTAAGCGGAGCAGCTCCTCATCCTGGGCCCGGATGGCGGTCAGGAGGAGCCACCGTAGCTCCCCCATCGCCTGCTGCTCCACCCCAGAGCACTGGTTCGCTCGCAACCGGTGTAATCCCTCAACGAGCTGCACGGGCGTGACCCCTGGAGCCTGTTGGAACTCCGGCCAGTCTGCCGGGGCAGCCCACCCGGCCATAATCCGTGCTACCGGCCCCCAGCGCTCTGTCGGGGGCCATCCTGGTATGTGCTGTAGGGACAGCAACGGCTTCCCCACTTCCCCTACCTTCGGCCAAAGCGGCATCGCTTCTGAGGGTACCCTGCTCGCTGCGCCAAATATCTGGGCCACGATGCTCGAAGCACCACAGGCCTGGCAGGAGTACTCTGAGAAAAATGAGGCTTACACACAGCTGTGAGTTATTGGCTTTATTGAAGATTAGTGACCCACCTGCAATGGGGACTCCAAGTGTTGCAGTCATGGAGGCGGGGAACCCAGCACACTGGAGCTTTGCCTGGGACGGAGTCCAACAGAGGGGCAGACAGTCAGCGTTAATAAGCATTACACAAAAACAGGTCATGAATATAAAATTAGGTGCTTCTTAAAGGGGGGCTTTCTACTACCTAGTGTAGGGCCATGCAAAGCAGCTGTGTCCTTCAAGAACTATCTCCTACAATAACAAAGCAGCTATCTATGTCCCACAGTAACCTCTCGGCTCGAGAAAGTGAAAGTTCCCTAGCTAGGCCATAACAAAGTCTTCCGCAGTCCCTTACAACCACATAAAGTGCTTTGTCATTGACTTCAATAGAAATAGAATTAGGCTTCTATTAAATTGCATGATTAATTTTCTTTCTATGGAAAAATACAGGATCTTATAGGCACCCTAAGCATGAAACTCATATTTAAGTCAATGGGACTTCTGCACACAGGTCATTTGCTAGATCAAGCTTTATGATGATTCTTTTCTTATACATTGGGGTTGTACCTACATAATTTGACCCTAAATCTTTTCATTCTAGTTTCATCTTTCATCTGCATGTATAGATTTAAATTGTAGACATTCTTCAAACTAATCAAAAGTCATCTCAGAAATTGAAATGTAGGTTATAGCTACAAACAAAGACATTATGTATTGCACCATATAAATTAAATGACCACTAATATGCTGCACTTCTAAGCAGTTCCTTTTGGTTTATTTTAAGACAGTTGAAATCGATGCCTTCACCAGTGTTACTTATGGTAACTTATGTTATGTATGGTAACTTACTTATGGTATGATACATTTTTGATAGGATCATTTGACTTGGACAGACCAAAAGTACTGTCAAATTTATTGTGTCAAAAGTTTTAATTTTTTTAGATTTATGTAGCACCCAAATGTATGCTAGACATGTCACAAAACAAGCATCTTTAAAACCGTACAACAATCACTTTCTTCAATCTAAATTATTGCTCTGCAATGGTTATGCAGTTTCCAATGGACCTTTCTTTGTTTGATTTTAAACACAAACCATTTTAACCTCTCGAACAGTAGCCATATCTAAAAGACTACAGATAACATGCCCATGAAGCATCTAACCGCATCTTTGAAATAGTTATTGCCCCAAAGAAAAGCCAACCCAGCATTCACAGGCTTGAGATGTGCCAACACCCTTGCCACAAACATTTACAGGACACAATGTAGTCTTTAGACTGCATGCTCTTTGGGGCAGGGACTGGCTCTTTGTCGTATATTTATACAGTGCCTACCACAATGGAGCCTTGACTTCTAGAGACTACCACTGTACAAGCAAACAAAAAAGGTGACTCATAGGGAATTAAGTCTGCTGTAATTAATGCACAAACTTACATTCATAATCTCCCATTTCAGTTTCTGAGGCACTTGCATTTCTAAACTAGAACACTACACTTTCGTATCACCCAGAAGGAGACTGTAACCAGGAACATGTACAGAAGAAATCTTCTGGACATGAGCTGCACAGAAACTATGTTTGACTTTGCAGAAGACACCAAGTGCCAGCTTCTCCCACATTGCAGATAAAAGCCGATCTGCTCACTGAATTCCCACTTTCTTTGTGAAAGCTAGGGAGTTCTACCTCTTCTCACCATACTTGCTCAAAGAACACTGAAACCAAGGAGGGGAGGACAGAAGATGTGCCACTCTATATATATAGCACCATCCCTTGCAGAGCCCCGTAGTTCCACATTGAACTTCAGATGGGAGCGAATACATTTCTGAACTGTAATACCTCTGACAGGGTCTCCTGTCTGGCTGCTACTGAGCACCCACAAAGACAACTAGAGTTTATTTATACCTGGAGTTATTCCTGAATAGCTCCACATGTAGACACTTATTCCAGAACAACACATGTTATTCAGGAATCACTATTCCTCTTTAAATTCATACCCCACCTTATTACGGAATAACTTGCATATGTAAACAAGCCCCTGACCAATGGAAATGCAGCTCCAGCTGGAGCCATGCTGCACAGAGGAGTGCTGATGAACAAATGCAGTACCTAAAGGATGCTTCTTCTATCCATATGGAAGGTGAAGCTGCGCTCATGAATGGAGATCTACAGGGTTTGGGGAGGCACAGTCTCAGATCTCTGTAGCATCCCCAACCCTCCACCAACCTTTCTGATCAGAAAGAATGTTTCTGGAGATACTCAGTGAGGTTTAACTCAGAAGCTCCTTCTGACCCCTTTTGTGAGATTTTTCATTATCTAGATTCATCCTACATAGAATCATAGGGGGAGTTTTAGAGCTGGTCAGAAAATAGAAAAAAAATCACAAAAAATCATGAAAATATTGTCCTTTTTTGTCAAATTTTCAAAATTTGAAATTTTCCAGCCAGCGCCATTAATTCTTTTCACAAAATGCTACCATCTGAGACCTTGTGCCATACATTTATATGGTATACTAGCAGCACTGCAAAGTCAAATGGACCAAACTCCTGCCTCATTTATACTGGTGCACATCCATCGAAGTTAAAGGCAATGAAGGCAGTGCCTCACGCTATAATTAAAAGGAGATTTGGGCTCAAAAGGTTTAGTTGCAGGGAAGAAATTGCAGAATTCCTGTTCCTGACTGTAGCTCTATTAAGTATTAAAAACAGAAAGATATCAGCTTGCACAAGTCTTGATTGTAATTTACCTAGGAAAGATTACAAATTTAACTGAGCTGCCAAGCTCATGGGTGAAGATGTGTGTTTTATCTAAGGAAACTATTGAGTTTAAGTTGAACAGCCCATGGTTATCTTTTAATTTACCTGTCTTTTCAAACTTAATAGCTTCTACAGTGCTCCTGTAATTAGATAGCTTCTCTAAATATTCTCTGTCTTCTTCCTGAAGTTTAGGGCACTGAACTGTTTTGAGAGATTTGTTCTCTGCATGTTCCGATAAACATGGAAATATACATCTACTGACTGTGTGTAAAAAAAACCAACCATAGTTCCAGTTTGTCCTAATAATACAGCCTAAGTATGATGTAGTATAATTTTGTAGGCCACCCATTTACCAGCTTTTTTCTCACCATCTTAATACAGAGAAAACTAGAAAAATAGTTTCAGCACTGTAATAAAACAAGATTTGAATGTCCATTCTTTACCCTTTGTGCTGGTTTTGTTTATTTTGTTTGGAAGCAGTGTAGTAGTTGGGGTAGCTTTACTTTTCCCCATGGCCCTGTAAGTGTGCTTTCAACTGGGAACTGCTCCTAGGGTAAAAAATCCATCCACGTTCGTAGCTATAGAGCACCCCTGGCAGTGGGATGTGTGTGCAAAGGGGAGGTATAGTGAGGAGGTGCCCCACTGCCATGATGCAGAGCCCTGCTCCGCATAAGCTCGCTGTAGAGCAGTGTGCATGAGGGGTGGAGTATTTATCAGTCAGACAGGGCATCTGCCTAGAACAGCCTCTGTGGAGCAGATTTGCCTCTGCTCCACAGCCCCGAAGAGGATTTCTCCTTCTCTAGCCCTCCACACATCTGTCCAGCTTGAAGTGCAGGGATCCAAAAGTAGAGTTGTGTTATACACATGCTTTGAGAACTGCAGAGTGCAATATTCATGGGTTCTTATGAAGGGCACTCAGATAAAGCTGAGGGAGATGGTTATTTATTAGAAGCAAGTCCTAGACCACCTGCAAAGTCTGACCCCTCTCTGTCCAAGTCCATTGGTGGGAGGGTCCCAGAACTTGGGCTGTAGCCCGGGCCTGGAAGTCTACACGGCAATTAAACAGTCCCAGAGTCAGTTGGCATGGGCCAGCCACAGGCTTTTAATTCCAGTGTAGACATACCCTGTGTCGCAATGAACCTCCTTGTGCTGTGCCAGACGAGGCAGAGCCGACTGCCAGGACTGGCTCTCTTACAGAAGTATCCTCGCATCTCCCCTTTCCAAATAAACATAATATCCAACAGTATGTATACAAATAAAGAAACCTAATTGCTCACTAACAATTTTCTGTTAGTCTTTGAGGGGTCCTGCGCAATCTCATGGATCTGCGTGCCATCCCTTCAATCTCTGCAGTGTAGGGTGACCAGATAGCATGTGTGAAAAATTGGGATGGGGGTGAGGGGTAATAGGCCTCTATATAAGAAAAAGCTCCAAATATTGGGACTGTCCCTATAAAATTGGGACATCTGGTCACCCTACTGTAGTGTGGTGCTCAGTGCCACCATGCTCACTGGTACAGTCTGTTCTGTGGATTCCTCCATGCCACTTTCCAGTTCCATCACTGAAGACTTGGACTCTGCCTTCTTTGCTATCTTCCCTTCATCCTGAGATTTTAGGGAGGGTGTCTCCTGTTCTCTCTGCATGTCTGTTCCTCAGGAGTGACAACCTCATAAGACCTAGGAGCCGCTTCTTGAGAGACCGCTGCTTTCTGGGTTTTTCCACCATATATACATGCATGATCATGTTGCTGCAAATGCTCAAGTTCTCATGACCCTCTGTCATAATAAACCTTATCTTTGAAAGTTTTCTTATACATAGTCGGATCATTTTTATCTGTATCTACAAAATTAGGCATTCTTGTTTTCAGTTTTCTGTTGAACAAAACTTCTGCTGGTGACAACCTATGCTTTAAGGAGGCAGCCCTATAATTCAGCAATGCTAAGTAAGAGTCCAAATTAGTCTCCTCTGCTTTTTTTAAGCAGACTTTTGATTATTTTTTACACCATTTTCCACTACACCATTAGACTGTGGATATCTAGGACTAGATGTAATGTGCTTAAACCCATACTTGTTAAATTGTCTGAACTTATATCCATCAGATTGTGGTCCATTATCTGACATTATCACTTCTGGTATATCATGTCTAGCAAAAATGGACTTCATATGCATAATTACATGCTCTGCAGTAGTCTCTTCTCGCAAGGTTATTTCTGGGATGTGTGACAAATAATCCAAAATCAGCACACAGTTTTTTCCAGTATATGTGAACAAATCAATGTCCACTTTATACCACAGAGCTGAAGTCATCCTGAGCTCTCTTACTTGACTAAATATGTATTTCTGGCATGTTTTATAAGTTCTAATTGTTTCTTCTATGTACACATTCATTTGAGGCGAATATAAAACATCTCTAGCCCTCCTTTTACATTTTTCCATTCTCAGGGTTTCCATGTATTTAGTGTATCTATTTAGCATATATTTCTGTAATGTTTCTGGAACAATTAGTCTTATGCCCTTGAACAGAATCCCATCCAGTACAGAAAGTTCTCCTTTAAACTGGTAGTAAGGACTGGGTATATAATGTCTAGGCCATCACATGCACATAGCTTTGATGACACTTAGCAATGTCTCATCCACAGCTGTGGCTTTGGCAGTTACAGTCCACATTTTGTTATACGCTGGTCATGTTTTCCTTATGAAGTTTACATGCACAATATCCAAGTGTGGATGTTGTTCCTCTACAGTTCTATCAAAAGCTCCGGAAAGCGTTCAGAGTAGCAGCCGTGTTAGTCTGCATTCCGATGAAGTGAGCTGTAGCTCACGAAAGCTTATGCTCAAATAAATTTGTTAGTCTCTAAGGTGCCACAAGTACTCCTTTTCTTTCTGGAAAGTGTGTCTGCCAGCACTAGGTCTTTCCAGGCTTGTATACCATTTGTAAATCATATAACTGTAACTGAGAGAATAATCTAGGTATCCTAGGCAGGGGAACATCTGCTTAACCGTTTTTCCCCCCCAATAGCCACTAGAGGCTTGTGGTCAGCTATTACTGGTTTCCCATAAATAAAAACATGAAACTTTTTACATCTATGA
Source organism: Dermochelys coriacea (assembly GCF_009764565.3). Classification (NCBI taxonomy): domain Eukaryota; kingdom Metazoa; phylum Chordata; order Testudines; family Dermochelyidae; genus Dermochelys; species Dermochelys coriacea. The sequence goes on from NC_050068.2 coordinate 295,441,732, forward strand.
AACAGGGTGAAGGCCTCCTTTTTCTGTTTGAGCATACTGACACTCTGTTTTGGTTAGTGTCCTGGAAGCATATGCCCCAGGTCTCCAGTGCTCATCATACCTTTGCATGAGTGAAGGCATCTGTACACCATATTGACTGGTGGTTTCTGTCATCGTCTCTAGGGACTGGAGCTTCCTTTATTCATTTTATCATGTTTTCAAACTCCTTTTGATGGTTGGAATCCCATTGTCCATTGGTCCATTTACACAGGAGTGCTCTCATGTTGCTGGTTTTATCGGACACGCTAGGTATAATCTTCCCTATGATATTTACCATTCCTAGGAATTTTTGTACCCTGATGTTGTTGGAGCCAGCGTATTGGTAATGTTCTGTCAGTCTTGCTCCCAGATATGTTATTTCACTGACTCTAAATTTACATTTTTTTGTTGTTTTAGCTTTAACCCTCTCAACAAGCCCTTTGGAGCCTCCGGTCACGTTCCTCCTTCTAGCATATGTACTCATATCAAAACATCATCCATATGTACTTTGGTACCTTCAATACCATCAAATATTTGTGGTACTTTTCTATGGAACACTTCAGATAGAGAACATCTCCCCAAAGGTAGCCTTTAAAAATCTGTATCTCCCAGAGGCTGTGTTAAAAGTGCACAAAGGTGTGCTACTTTTTTCTAACGGAAACTGCCAAAATACAACTGATGCATCTTGTGTGGGGAAATATTTGGCTTCAGCCATTTCTCCAAAGTTTTCTTTCCTTTTAGGTACAGGAAAATGTTCCCTTTTTATATTCTTAAGTTGCTTTGGGTCTAGACACAGGCGAAGGTTTCCATTTTTCTTTTCAACAATTACTAAAAAATGGAATCACTCTGTCAGTTTTTCTATTTTCTCTATCATGCCTAGAGCAACTAAATTATCCAATTCCTCTTTGAGTTTCTGCCTAAGGACAAGAGGTACACTACTAGGGGCATGTATTGTGGGACTATTGGGCTCAGTCAACTTGTACACTGTTGACAGTTCCAATCCCCTTGAAGACATGTGGAATGTATGTGATCACCTGCCCCTGTAAAGAGGACACTCTCTGTATAAGGCCCAGGGTCTGACATGTTTTCAACCCTAGTAGTGGTAGTCTTTTCCCTTGCACAGTTACAAACATTATCCTTTCCATATTGTCTTTCACCTTTACTTCAATCAGCTCCCCACTCTAAGCTCTGAGCTTTCCCTGTTTTGTTTTGTCTTTTCACTGTGCTTGGCTTAAAGGCTTGTATAATAGATTCGAGCACCATCTTTACTTGTGCACCAGTGTCCAACTTAAAAGTCACAAAGTTTCCATTTGTTTCCAAAGTAATAGTCCAGTCGCATGATATCAAGGTTCCTTCCCCACTCTGAACTCTAGGGCACAGATGTGGGGACCTGCATGAAAACCTCCTAAGCTTATTTTTACCAGCTTAGGTTAAAACTTCCCCAAGGTACAAACTATTTTACCTTTTGCCCTTGGACTTCCACTGCCACCACCAAACATCTGGGTTTATTTTCGAGAAAGCGTTGTTTGGAAACGTCTTTCCCCCCAAAATCCTCACCAAAACCTTGCAACCCCCTGCCTCGGGAAGGCTTGATAAAAATCCTCACCAATTTGCATAGGTGACCACAGACCCAAACCCTTGGATCTTAAGAACAACGAAAAAAAGCATTCAATTTCTTACAAGAAGAATTTTAATATAAGAAAAGGTAAAAAGAATCACCTCTGTAAAATCAGAATGGTAAATACCTTACAGGGTAATTAGATTCAAAACATAGAGAATCGCTCTAGGCAAAACCTTAAGTTACAAGAAAGACACAAAGACAAGAATATTCATTCTATTCAGCACAGTCTAATTTCTCAGCCATTTAAAGAAATCATAATCTAACGCATATCTAGCTAGATTACTTACTAAGTTCGAAGACTCCATTCCTGTTCGGTCCCCGGCAAAAGCATCACACAGACAGACAGACCCTTTGTTTCTCCCTCCCTCCAACTTTGAAGGTATCTTGTCTCCTCATTGGTCATTGTGGTCAGGTGCCAGTGAAGTTATCCTAGCTTCTTAACCCTTTACAGGTGAAAGAGTTTTTCCTCTGGCCAGGAGGGATTTTAAAGGTGTTTACCCTTCCCTTTATATTTATGACACATGGTGATGCTGTTTCATGTACTGTATAGTTCCTATGAAGAAGAATTCTTCACGTGTGCCTTTGCTGATCTTTTCTTGGTACAGGGTGTGCACATTTTGTTTCTGTTTGCATATAGGATGTTCCTGTTTGCAAACTCTTGCAACGCAATTAAGCCTTTTGCTGTTGTTGAAGAGTTTTCCAAAAACAGGACATTGTTAAGGCTCAGGTCTGCCACTACACTACAGCTCTTTGTGTTGCCTTCTGCAAGCTCATTCTGATTGGTTTGTTTTTTTCCAGATTTCTCTTTAGATTTCTCAAACCTATTTCGCTTCCTCATTTTTCTGTAGCTAAGAGGAGCTTACATCCTTTCCACTGCCTCCATGTATTGTTTTCCATCCAACAGCTTCCTTTTTGTCTGAATAATCTGAGACTGATTACCTTTTCTAAATTCTAGTCTGGATCTTCCAGCAGTCTCTTTCTGAGCTTTGTCTCTGATCTCCATAACAATCTGGTCTCCAATTAAGAAATCTGTGAGCTCTCCATAATTACTTGATTGTCTCAGGAGTCTGAGATCAGTCACAAATTTTCAAGTTTCTCTCTCTTTTTGAGCTCTCATATGAAATGTTATCTTTCAAAATGTATATTCGTTCTGGAAGTGCAGTATTCCTCAAAATTTTCCAGCACTGTCTCGTAACTATCCTCCTCTTCCTGGCTTCGCTGTAGACTATTATCTACATCTAGTGCTTCTGGCCCAGCTATATTAAGGAAAATATCTACCTTTTTTATCCACTTTCTCAGTGGCTCTACTTGTCAACATGCAGAGGATGAACGGCTGCTTGAAACTCTTAATTTCTTTGCTGCATGAATGGAAAGTTTGAACTCTGCTGGGGCTCAGAACTGCTCCATTTCCAGGCTGTCCATTTCACCCCAACACTGATACCTTGTCTTATATATGGGTTCTTATCAAGGAGACTCAGACAAAGCAGAGAGAGATGGTTATTTATTAGAAGCAGGACCTAGACTATCTGCAAAGTCTAACCACTCTCTCCCAGAGTCTCTGTTGCATTGTACTGTGCCAGACTAGGCGGAGCTGACTTCCAAGCATGACTTTCTTAAAGAGACATCCTCACTCAGAGAACTAGTATGAATTACTGACAGTACTTCTACTTTTAAAAATCCTAAATGCCATAAAGTTCAGTTACCCCTAATTCAAAGAAATAAGTACTCAAATTATGAGAATACTTCATCTTCCATCTCAAAGATGTTGTATGTAAAGTAAGTAATCCTCCCTGACAGATAATGCTGAACTGGTCAGTGTTTTGACCATAATTAAAGTCACTCAAGATGCTGTTATACACTCTCACTCCATTCCCTTAGTGTCTGTATTTTTCAAACAATTACAAATGCACTTATTTAAAAAAGAAATCTCAAGGAACACCCAGTAGAGTGACCAAACCACACTGTCATGAAGTTCTGTTTCAGCATTAGGTCCAACCTCTGTCTCAGTTTTTTCCACCTGGAGCTGTGCTTCTTGGCTATTGATCACTTAGCTAAGAATCTTATGTGACAGGTTCTCTTTCCCAGCATGCCTTGTTGCCCAGATCAAGATATTGCAGGACACAAAGCCTGTCTTTAAAGAGCCCATATGCCCTCTCTCACTCTGTGCAATTTCATTTTGGGTGCACATGATGTATGAGTGATACACCCATGATCTGGAAAAAAAATTTAAGGTTCATCATTCACTTTATATTCCTTCTCCGTACAGAAACCCTTCTTAAGCAGATATAGGTTATTATAATTCCAGAAATGTACATAGTGCTTTACAGTCATATATGCTGAATATAAAACAAATGATACATTTCCTGCCCCAAAAGTCTTACAATTAGAAGATACTAGATACATTTTTCAAAAGAACCCAAATGACTTTGAAGCTAAATCACATTCATTTACAATGAGAATTAGATTCCTAAGTCACTTAGGCACATTTTCAAATGTTATCCACCATCTGTTATAATCAGAGTGCATAAAATTATTTTTAAAATTTAAATCTGATTTTTTATTTTAAATCAGCTCTTTATAGTTAAATTAAATATATTTTTCTTTTTAACAATAAACTTCTTTAAAATTAAATTTGAAATTCTGACAACCTATATGAGGGCCTAAACATACTATAATCTATTCAAATAATTTAAATAAATAAATAATGATACATCAATAAGCCACTCTCACATTTTTATGCGTTAAAAGATTTGCTTTTTTAATTATGTTAAAAATGGGAGGACAGCTTTATCTTTTGAGGTCAACTCAAGCTTTATATAGTACAATGTCATGTACTGCATTGTCAGTATCTATATAATCTCCAATCTTTACAATAAAATGCTGGTATTTACATTTTTTCAAATAGCAGAGGTTTCAGTTTCTATTATGCACAAAAGCTTTTATCTTAATTATGTTTTGTTACAGTTTAGAAGAAATACTTTTAGTTTCACCTTTTCTGTCTATTCATTACAGTTTCTTAGCATTCTTCAGAGTAGTCGCTCTAGTGTAGATCTGCCATGGCTGCAGATCATTAAAAAAGACCCTATTTAGAAATATTTTCACATGTAAAAAAAGAATATGTGTCAAATGCAAACCGTGAAAAAAGAGATGTAAAACCAGGTCAGAATAAAACATTATGAAAACTGCTCATCAGAAGTTTGCAAAGATTTAGATAATGATGTGGACATATCATAACAATCTGGATCAACCAATGAGTTGATTTATTTTTGTTTTAAACAATGTTTATGGAAGGCCTGCCATGTCTTTTTATGAAATATACTAGTAAATGAAAACTTAGATAATTTCCATGAAATTAACTGCCTGTCAGAAACTTCTATTTTGGGGGTGGATTGTGAATTTCAAAAAGCTTCAGTGTTTAAAATCTGATTGTCATATTATATGCGGGAGTATTCATTAATTATACTTTTTAATGCTCCTTGATTTCTAAAATAATATTTTATTTTTCATTATAATCAAAAGCAAATCCTAGATGAAAAGTAAAGTATTGTCAGTTATTTCAGGATTTTAAAATTAAAAAGTTTGAGAGGGTTTTTTTGTTTGTTGTTTTTCATCTGTTTGGAATTTTGATAAAGGTTAAACTAGAAGTAGAGAAACCTGATGATTTATTAAATATTTTCCCTATAAGGCTGAACCTGTAGAATAAATTATATCAATAATTTTTAAACAGTGTTAAAGTTAACTGCAAGAGGAGGTCTTTCATAGACAGGTTCATTTTTTTTTAAGTAGTGCACTGAATAGTACTGGGTGAGAGTACATATGATTGACTTGTTTTTTCCATTTTGTTTCAGAGTCTAATTTAGACATAAGAGATTATGAATGTCCATCATCTGCAGCCCATCATCTACAACTTCAGAGTGATCTGTTGATACCACCAGCAGAATTGTATGTAAATATATGTCTGACAGTAAGCTACTTGTATCCCCAAAAGCAGTCATCATACAAAGAGAGCATGGATAATTTTGTAATCAAGTTCAGCAAATTCCAACCACATTCCATAGATGGAAAGATTTCTCTGTTCATGTATGTAATGAACTTTCCCTTTTGGCAAGTTCAAAGCAAACATTTCTTTAACAAGGTGAAAACATTCTCCATGAAGCAGAGCAGACATTGGTAGAAGGTTGCCGGATCCTGTATATGAGAAGGAAATAGAAGAGTATGTGGAATACCTTGAAGGGAAAAGCAATAATCTGAATCTTGAGAGATAAGCAATGTACACAAATACAGTAAATATTCATAGATTCCAAAGCCAGAAGAGACCATTGTGATCAACTAGTCTGACCTCTTGTATAACATGCCACTTCATGTTAACATGTCTAGCTTCAACTTCCGTCCATTAGATCATGTTATACCTTTCTCTGCTAGATTGAACAGCCCATTATTATATATCTGTTCCCCCTGCAGATACTTATAGACTATACTCAAGTCTCCTCTTAGCCTTCTCTTTGTTAAACTAAACAGATTGAGCTCCGTGAGTCCATCATTATAATCCATTCTAATCCTTTAATCATTCTCATAGCACTTTTCTAAACCCTCTCCAATATAGCATCATCCTTCTTGAACTGCAAATACCAGAACTGGACATAATATTCCAGGAGTGTCACACCAGTGTCAAATACAGGGGTAAAATGACCTCTCTACTTCTACTTAACATTCTCCTGTTCATGCATCCAAGGATTTCATTAGCCCCTTTGGCCATAGCATTGTGCTGGGAGCCAATGTTCAGCTGGTTATCCACTCCAACCCCCAAATCTTTTTCAGAGTCACAGCTTCCCAGGATAGAATCTCCCATCCTGAAAGTGTGACCTGCATTCTTTGTTCCTAGATTAATACATTTACATTTAACCATATTAAAATGCAGATTGTTTGCTTGCTGCTGTTTACCAAATGATCCAGATTGCTCTGTATCAGCAACCTGTCCTCTTTATTATTTACCACTCCAATTTTTGTGTCAACTGCAAACTTTATTAGTGCTGATTTTGTTTTTTCCAGATTATTGATTAAAAAATGTTAAATAGCATAGGAACAAGAACCAATCTCTGTGGGACCCACTAGAAACACATTTACAATTATATTTTGAGACCTACCAATTAGCCAGGTTTTAATCTATTTAATGTGTGCAATGCTAATTTTTGTATCTTTCTAGTTTTTTAATCAAAATGTCATGTGGTACCAAGTCAAATGCTTTACAGAAGTAACCAAACTTGTAATCTCATTAAAAAATTATATCAAGTTAGTTTGACAGGATCTATTCTCCATAAATGCATGTTGACTGGCAATAATTATATTACCCTCCTTTAGTTCTTTATTAGACAAGTCCCAAATCAGCCACTCCATTATTTTGCCCAGGATTGATATCATGCTGGCAAGCCCATAATTACCCAGGTTATCCCATTTACCCATTTTTAAATATTGGCACATTAGCTTTCTTCCAGTCTTCTGGAACTTCCCTGGTATTCCAATCCTGATTGAAAAGTAACATTAGTGATCCAATGAGCTTCTTGGCCAACTTTTTAAAAACTCTTGGATGCTGATTTATAAATGGCTAGCTTTAGTATCTGTGAGGTTTAACATCCTCCTGAAATAGTTGTGGAATAGTAAGAGTCTTAACATATGATATGACTACATCATTTTTCCTCAAATATAGAACAGCATTATTTATTCTGCCTTTTCTGCATTATTATTGATAATTCTATCATTTCCATCTAGTAATGTACCTGTGCAGTATTATTTTTGTTTCTAACATACTTTAAAAACTCCTTATTGTTGTTAACTCTGCTGGCCATAGATTTCTCCTTGCCTCTTTGCTTCCCTTATCAATTTTCTATAATTTCTAGCTTCTGATTTATATTCATTACTGTCAACTTCTCCTTTCTTCCATTTTTTATATTTTTTTTTATAGCTGCCATCACTTTCCCTCTAACTCAGGTTGGGGTTTTTTTAACCAATAAACCCTTCTTCCTCAATTGTAGTTTTTGGGGCATCTAGTAAAGTGTTCTTATACAATGATCAATTATCATTCACATTTTTTTATTAAATTCTTCATCCCAACTGATTTGCTCATAATTGTTTTCAGCTTTGTGAAATTAGCCCTTCTGAAGCACCCAAATGCATTTATGTGAAAACATAAAATGGAGTTGTCTACCTTACAGAAACAGCATAATATCCAAACTGTATAATAAAGCATGAATTAAGCAGTAGTAAAAGTTATGAGAAATTGTGAACAAAAAATCAGTATTGTGTGTAGCTTTCTCACAGACAATGCTACAAATATAGCAAAGATGGAATAAATCTAGAAAAGGGTAATGAAGTGAGCCTGTAATTTATAATATGTAGATCCTCATTTGATTCATCTTTTAGCCAAATAATTAGGTAGTCCAAGAATAAGGGAAATTGTTGTTGAAATTGTAAAATACTCCTGTGATAATCACTTTGGTTCTGTTTCACTGAAGAACAAAGGAGGATCAGAACTAATTCTCCCCCGAGATGTACAATGGAAGTCAATGGTTGATTGTTTTTAGCTACTTATTAAAATTGGGCCTATCCTGATGACACTTTGTAAGGAAAATCATGACAAAATATAGATGGAACTATTGAAGCCACAGTAGTCAACATCAAACTAAAGAGAAATGTAGATGATACACTGAAGATACTGAAACTGATTTCCAAATCTTTGGAAAAAATACAGAAAGACCTACTCTATTGCTAATTGCTAATGAAATCTGGAAAGAACTTTAAGAAACACTGCAAAAAGAAATGCTCAACCACAAAGTTAAGCTGAAGGCAGTGAAGAAGCAGATGGATCAAGCACTCATTCTGCCTCCTTTTTTTGCAAATATTCTCAACACAAAGTACCAGGATAACTGTCTAACTGCAGAAGAGGAAGATGCTGTTATGACATGGGCATCTAATAAGCAACCATTAATCATACCAATGATAATAAATTTCAGGGCTGGAGATAAACCATTCAAGCAGTACTTGTTTCCTGCCAAAGTTTTAAAGAAGGTCAAAACACTGAACTGGTGGAAGTAATTGACTAAGCACCTGAAGCCAGAGTTTGTTGAAGTGCTAAACCAGATTTTGACAGCAGCCTTTTCCACAGGTGCAGAGAGTATTTTCTGCATTTGGATTAGTTCATTCAAAGCTGAGAAACCAAATGGAAGCTGAAAAAGCAGGAAATCTTGTTTTCCTCTTCCAATCTATGAATAACAATCAAATGGGACAAGATGAGATCTATTAGTTCTAAAACCTTGAAAGACATGGTGGCCAGAAACAATCACTTCAATTCACTAGTTACAGATAATATTTCTTTGTTTAAAAAATCAGTTAGTTTTAAATGCAAAACATGTTGTGATAAACTTACTTCCCCTCCCCCCCAACCCCTATGTATCCAGCACATTTAAGGTAATTTTATTTAACTAATAAAAATAATTTTTAAATGCTGGTTTTGAAATTTGAATTGAATTCCAGCTGCAAAACAAGATTAAAACCAATTATTTAAATCAAAGTTTTTCTGACTGCTGATTTAAATAATGATTAAATCTTTGATTAAATTGGCGATTTAAATCATTTTGTTTTAAATCAGTCATGCTCATTACCATGCAGATAAAAAAAATGGACATTAGCTGCGATGAAAGGTTGACCTGACACAATGAATCTCACTTTTCTGACGATGTGAGTATAGATTTAGACTTTTTTTTTACAAATGTTATATGTAATCCATTAAACCACCTATTGCAATTAAAAAACATTTATTTTACATATAAAATGATATAATAGAAATGTCTGGAAACAGTATGTTGAATTCCATTTGCAGTTTTCTAGCAATATTGTAAAAAGGAAAATTAATCATGTTTTTAATCATGGATTAACTAAAATGTGCCCTAGAATCTTTTGGGCTTCAATATCAGCCAGTGATCAAGTGCTCCAACTTGTTGGAGATTAATACAGTGACATCAGCCAGGGCCTTTTTTCTAATTACACAAATAATGTAAGCAGAAACTCCCTGGATTACACTTCTTTCTGAGAGAAAGCAATCTAGTATTATCTGGTGCGCAGTAAACTTGAATCAAATTACATGCATATTAGACATATTAAGAAATATACGTCATTTCAGAATCAGAAGTATTCTCCATGCCTGAATGCTTGGGTTTTTCAAAAACAATCTGTACCTGGGCTTATATTTGTAAAGAAATCTAATCAGAGATAACACAAAAAAGAGTAATAGCCTTCTTATTATTATGTACTCCAAAAAAAGAGTGATTTTTAATTGACAACACAAGAACTAGACACTAAATTCCTAGCTAGAGATAGTTCAGTAACAATCGAATATGGGAGTGACTAACTGAAAGAGCGTGACCTTTTTTTAAATTGTTTTGACAAGGAAAATAATGGGCCTTCTGCTCAGAATAAGTTCAGATCTCATGTTTGGGTTCTTTATGCTTTCTCCATATTCCATGCTACTGAGAGTCCATCTCTCAGGTTTACTTTACAAAGATAACAAGAACCAAGATGGAGGTTAAAGCGAGACATATTCAATTTAACACATTTTTAACAGTAAGACTGATTAATCATTGGAACAAGCTACCAAGGGAAGTGGTGGATTCTAAATCTCTTGACGTCTCCAGATCAAGACTGGATGCCTTTCTGGAAAATATACAAGTTACCGTGTATACACTATGGCTTGTGCTATACAGGTGATCAGAGTAGATGATCGAATGGCCGCTTCAAGTTTTAAAATCTATGAAGTGAAGAAGTGGTTAAGGGAATGTTGTAAAATTGCTCCTGTCTCTTGTTCAGTCCCTTAAAGTCAATACGATATTTTTCATTTACTACCCTGGGCATTTGATCAACCTTATGTGCATATCCATATTCTTGGAAGTTTACGATAGGGAGATAATTTTGCTGATAGGAAATATTAGTTTTAAAGTTGGGAACCTAATGGCATATTAATATTTAGTTACTGGATATTGAAAAAGGAAGGTAAGCTCTGTCTGAAAAACCCATTTCCCTTGCATTAAAGAGAAGCCCCACTGGTTTGGTTTAAAACAGTAGCTCTCAGCCTTTCCAGACTACTGTACCCCTTTCAGGATTCTGATTTGTCTTGCGCTCCCCCAAGTTTCACCTCACTTAAAAACTACTTGCTTACAAAATCAGACATAAAAATACAAAAGTGTCCCAGCACACTATTACTGAAAAATTGCTTACTTTCTCATTTTTATCATATAATTATAAAATAAATCAATCAGAAATATTGTGATTACATTTCAATATACAGTATATAGAGCAGTATAAACAAATCATTGTCTGTATGAAATTTTAGTTTCTATTGACTTTGCTAGTGCCACTAGGCAAATATTTAGATGAGTTGATGTACCCCCTGGAAGACTTCTGTGTACCCTAGTTGAGAACCACTGGTTTAAAACACTGAGCTAAGGCCCCATTTCATACTCCACAAGGGAGACACCACTGCAAACCAAACCAAGTCACAAGGGGTGTCATTCTTACTCAATTTATATTCAGGTCTTGACTTGCTGGGGTTCCCATCTTTTAACAATTTTTAAATTACTTGAGGTCATTTCTTTGGCCCAGAAAGAGAAGAATGTGAAATAGAGGCAGTATTGCCTTGTAGATACAGCAGGACTGGACTGGAAATCAGGAAATTGAGTTTCTATTCCTGGCTCTATCACTGACCAGCAGTGTGACCATGGGCAAGACGTTTAATTTCTCTGTGCTTCAGTTTCCCCATCTGTAAAATGAAGACAATGATACTGACCGATCTTTGTAAAGCACTTTGAGATCTATGGATGAACATTGCTATATAAGAGCTAGGCAGCATTACTATTATGATCACCTGATCTCTTCTAGTTTTTGTAAAGGACAAACATTGAGCTAAACAAGTCACATAGTGGTTGAGAAAAATGAAGGGCTGTATTCTTCTTCTCGCCCTTTTGGAAAGAGTCCCAAACGTGTGCTGATGGAACCAAACTACTAGCACAGACACTGAAATTCCTTGCAGAGCCGTTTGTTCTCTGTATATGGACATATTCCATCAATGCCACTAGAGCAATCTCTGTGTCACATCTTACTCTTCAACCTGATTGTGAAGGGTGCAGGACATTTCCCTACAGTAGTGATTTTGGCGTTTGTTCACTCCACCTTTCTCCGTGATTTTTCCCATGAAGTAGAGGTTGATTGTAAGGTAATAGTTAATAAGACATTGGTGTCATCTGTGGGTTCTGGAGGACCAACTGGATATGGCATACTTAAGGCTGGCTGGTAGACTGGTTTCTCCAAAGAAGGTGTAAATGATCTATGTCAGTAGTGGGCCTAGGTGTTCTGCATTGGCTTTCCCCAATCATTAGAGGCACTGGGGCTATTTCACGTGTAGTGATCAATAATCCCTTAGAGTTCCTAAGGTTTCCATTTTCATTACTGGGCCAGCTCTGTCAAAGAGGCGGTATGATCCTCTCTCCTTGCTTCATCTTGTTTCCTCATTCTGGTGAGTCTGTCCTGGATTTGCATTATATTTCTGAATTTTAAGTTAAGAGCTATCACAAGTGGCATAGTGCTTGGATATAAGCTAGTCAGGATTTTGCAGACAGGATGGCAGAGGAGACAGAGGTTTTTTGGGCTATGAATGTTTAAGAAGCTACTTATGAAATTAGATATGGAATTAAATGTTACATAGAATCATTCAGTGTAGCTAAACAATGTGGAATGAGTGAGCACCTCTGCCTAGAGCTATGTCCCCAGTCCGGCAAGGAGTGCTGTGAAGGAGGACCCCCTGAATCCATACAGACCCATTAGGGCACCTATTCAGAATTCATTGCAGAAGGGGGTCCTGTATCTGAAATTTTTAATGAACTGTACTATTAATTATACTCAACAGGGTCCAGATTAGACTTTTCCAACTTAAATGAAAAACAAAGAGTTAAGGGAAAATGTTGTTTTAGTTAAGCCCACACACAGTGAACAATATTCATTGCTTTTAATTTTTTTCAAAGAGGATCTTAGCGTGTTTTGTTGTTGGTTTTGGTCTGTGGAGACACTATTCCATGTTGATCTATTTGTAAACATAAAAATAACAAACACAAAAATAAAGATGATAATTTGCGCAATCTATGACAAATTACTTAGTGCTGCTAATCCCACTCACCAGATGGTACAGAACCATAATCAAAAGCAGTGCTGACACATTTGTACATTTAAATTATTTTCAGATGAAAGACAGATATAGCTGTTCTTGTTTATCTAGAGGGCACATACAATAGGCTTTGTCATACAATCTCAAAACAACAAAATACTACTAAGCAAAATATTGCTCTAGGCTAGAGCAAATGCTGTACATTAATTTGTACAATGTAGGTATGGCTAAAGCTGCAGTTATGTGGCTTTTTTTAATATTTATGATTTTTGACATTTTGTATTTTCTGTGATGTGCTTGGGCGGATGTGATGATACAGTTGAACTAATTTCACCAAGAACCTTAAACGTTGCCAAGTTAAATGCCAGGTCTGCATGGGAGGCTAATAGAGAACAGGAGCTCAATGATAATACTGTGATAAAACAAGAACTAGACAAGTGAACACTGAGGGCTTGTGCACACTACCACTTACGTCAGTATAACTTATGTCACTCAAGACTGTGAATAAGCCACCCCCCTGAGCGATGTAAATTACACCAACCTAAGCATTGGTCTGGACAACACTATGTTGGAGGGAGATGCTCTCTCCCATACAGCATCTTTATCAGACACGCTACAGCGGTACAGCTGCACCGATGCAGCTGTATCAATGTAGCGCTTCTAGTGTAGACTAGCCCTGAGTATAATCTTTAATTCCCCATAGGGGAAATGCATATTCTCGCCCCCTCATGATTAAATCAAACAAGAAGACAGAGAGCACATAGATAGTTATGTGAAAACAGAGGGCCTTGGGGGTAGAGAACAAAGCCCCAATCCTGAACCATGCTTACATGGAGTGCCACTGAAGTAAATCTCCAGCCTGGTGCAGCACTCCGCCAACAGGTAGGGTTGGGGCCCAATGTCTGTGACACTTGATGCAAAACAATGCCTAGACATTTGTTCAGGAAAAAATGCCCATTTTTATTACATTATGTTTCTATCACACACACAAAAAAGCTTTGTTAAAAGAACTCTGTGAAGGTTGCAAAGTCAAGCACGCAAAACTTAGGAAATGCTAGGTTTACAGTTACCTGTGGATCCTTACTTCAGCCTCCTTGTATGTGTGCATTATGAAACGGTCTTTAATTACATGATATACTATTTTTATTCTCATCATTCCACCCCCCACATCACCCTGCCCTAGGTCCAGCTCCTCTCCCCTTTGCACTCAAATCAGGCAGCTAAGAGACAATTGGGGAACGAAAAGTTAGTTGTTGAGGAATGCTCAAGAACAGAAGGGTCTGGGTGGTCAAAAACAGAAAAGATTAATTAATTACCACATAAATTAACAACAAAAGCTAATTATTATAATCCTGGAGCAAAAAACTGAGCTATATTTAAACCCCAAAGGAAGATACTTGGACTTCAAACTGCTAATCTCATTCACATAATAACACCCTTCTAATAACATGCATGTGGATTTTATTGGCTTATTTGTGTTCATTAAAAGCAGCTGCTCTCAATGGCCAAGAGAAAATGAGCTTAAAGCCAGAGAAAGACAGACCTGATAGGTTATAACACACAGCACTTTACCTCCCCATGTGTTGTTTTTCTAGCTTCTTAAAAAGAGAAGCAGTTAGATGTCTGCCAAAAAAACATGGTCATTGCTGAGGGAACAGGGAGTTCAGCAAGTAATAAAAGCATCTTGTCTGATAAAAACTGTTCTAGTTCCACAGGCAACATGCTAAGGAAACTCTCCCTCTCTCTTATCAGCAGGTCGAGATAGCATTTTCACTGAAATGTATTTTTGTCTTTTTAAAATATTCAATTTGTTAATATATTCCAATCAAACAATATATCATTAAGATGATTTTTAAAGTTTTCTTGAATTCTGCAGTGCATTGAGATACAAAAATTTATACAAACAGCCAATGGTAAATCTGACATTCATGACTATTTTATAAATCTCATCCTTCCTGTTACTTCCTGAAGTTAGTGGTGGAGAATTTTGAGTATCTGGCAAAAATCAAATGTTAAATTAGATTCCATCATGCCCGTAGGCTGTCTCAAATTTTGTATTTTAAATGTGTGACATATGTGAAAAGTCTTAAGGCCAGAAATAAATATAATCCAAGAAGGAAAATAGATAAATGTATAAATAAATAAAATAAGATGAGAGACCCGAAAACAGTGATAACAACAGATGGATGAGTTTATGTAAATGAGTCAGGGACTCCACCCTTGCAATGGGATTTTTAAAGCATCTTGAACTAAACAGTTCAGAGGATTCAAAGTTTCAGTTACTGGAATTACCCATGATGCTTTTTTAACTTCATTCATACTTCCCTATATAAATCTACACTGTTTTCATATCTGTGAATCAAATCATTGCATTACCCTCCCATGTGATCCAATCTACAAATACTGGTTAAGCTCTGAGCTTGTCTACAGGGCGGGGTAATGAACACTACAAGGGTGTGGTTTCTAAAGCACACTAATGTGCTGCACATTAAATGGTCTTTGTAGACCCTGCTGATGCATGCTAAAGATTCCCTAGTCAGCTTTAGCGTAGTGAAATAGAACTACATTAAAGTGCACTAGGGAACCTTTAGTGTGCACCAGTAGAGTCTACATGGACCAACTAGTGTGCACCTCATTGGTGCGCTTTACAAATCACACATCTGTAGTGTGCATTAACCTGAGTAAACAAGCCCTTTCCGTGCACCAGTTTAGTCTCAATTGTGCCCAGTGCTTCATGGCTGTAAGGATGGACCAAATGACGGACAATGTACAAGAAATCTTCCACCCCTTTTCAGGTCCTGGGCACAATTGCTGTCATTATGCTCAGGTTTTCAAATTTTTTCCCCCTTAGGACAATGCTATGGCGGGGGGCAGAATTTGAGGTTTTGGGGAAATCTTAATATGCACTCTATCCTTTCAAACACTTCAGCTTCTCTTCATTTTAACACTCCATGTGAGGGAGCTGATGGAGGGCTGATGAAGTCTGGAAAAAATACTTTTTAAGCATATGGATCCAGCAGGCATCCTTTTTGAGATTGCTAAAGTCCTACAGACCACTCTGATGTTTCTAATTTGCAAGTGAATAAATTTGCAAAATATACTTGTTAAAAATTGTTTTAAAATTAATCCCTTGTACTAAATCTAAGGCTAAAGAGGATCTTGGGGACAATGGTAGCATGACAAATGGGAAGGAGGATATAGAGGTAGATATTACCATATCTGAGGTAGAAGCAAAACTGAAACAGCTTAATGGGACTAAATCGGGGGGCCCAGATAATCTTCATCCAAGAATATTAAAGGAATTGGCACCTGAAATTGCAAGCCCATTAGCAAGAATTTTTAATGAATCTGTAAACTCAGGAGTAGTACCGAATGATTGGAGAATTGCTAATATAGTTCCTATTTTTAAGAAAGGAAAAAAAAGTGATCCGGGTAACTACAGGCCAGTTAGTTTGACATCTGTAGTATGCAAGCTCCTGGAAAAAATTTTGAAAGAGTAATTAGTTAAGGACATTGAAGTCAATGGTAAATGGGACAAAATACAACATGGTTTTACAAAAGGTAGATCGTGCCAAACCAACCTAATCTCCTTTTTAGAAAAAGTAACAGATTTTTTAGATAAAGGAAATGCAGTGGATCTAATTTACCTAGATTTCAGTAAGGCATTTGATACCGTGCCACATGGGGAATTATTAGTTAAATTGGAGAAGATGGGGATCAATATGAACATCAAAAGGTGGATAAGGAATTGGTTAAAGGGGAGACTGCAACGGGTCCTACTGAAAGGCGAACTGTCAGGTTGGAGGGAGGTTACCAGTGGAGTTCCTCAGGGATCGGTTTTGGGACCACTCTTATTTAATCTTTTTATTATTGACCTTGGCACAAAAAGTGGGAGTGTGCTAATAAAGTTTGCAGATGATACAAAGCTGGGAGGTATTGCCAATTCGGAGAAGGATCGGGATATTGTACAGGAGGATCTGGATGACCTTGTAAACTGGAGTAATAGTAATAATATGAAATGTAATAGTGAGAAGTGTAAGGTTATGCATTTAGGGATTAATAACAAGAATTTTAGTTATAAGTTGGGGACGCATCAATTAGAAGTAACGGAAGAGGAGAAGGACCTTGGAGTATTGGTTGATCATAGGATGACTATGAGCTGCCAATGTGATATGGCTGTGAAAAAAGCTAATGCAGTTTTGGGATGCATGAGGAGAGGCATTTCCAGTAGGGATAAGGAGGTTTTAGTACCGTTATACAAGGCACTGGTGAGACCTCACCTAGAATACTGTGTGCAGTTCTGGTCTCCCATGTTTAAAAAGGATGAATTCAAACTGGAGCAGGTACAGCGAAGGGCTACTAGGATGATCCGAGGAATGGAAAACTTGTCTTATGAAAGGAGACTTAAGGAGCTTGGCTTGTTTAGCCTAACTAAAAGAAGGTTGAGGGGAGATATGATTGCTCTCTATAAATATATCAGAGGGATAAATACAGGAGAGGGAGAGGAATTATTTCAGCTCAGCACCAATGTGGACACAAGAACAAATGGGTATAAACTGGCCACCAGGAAGTTTAGACTTGAAATCAGACGAAGGTTTTTAACCATCAGAGGAGTGAAGTTTTGGAATAACCTTCCAAGGGAAGCAGTGGGGGCAAAAGATCTATCTGGTTTTAAGATTCTACTCGATAAGTTTATGGAGGAGATGGTATGATGGGATAATGGGATTTTGGTAAGTAACTGATCTTTAAATATTCAGGGTAAATAGGCCAAATCCCCTGAGATGGGATATTAGATGGATGGGATCTGAGTTACTATAGAAAATTCTTTCCTGGGTATCTGGCTGGTGAATCTTGCCCATATGCTCAGGGTTTAGCTGATTGCCATATTTGGGGTCGGGAAGGAATTTTCCTCCAGGGCAGATTGGAGAGGCCCTGGAGGTTTTTCGCCTTCCTCTGTAGCATGGGGCATGGTTGACTCGAGGGAGGCTTCTCTGCTCCTTGAAGTCTTTGAACCATGATTTAAGGACTTCAATAGCTCAGACATGGGTGACGTTTTTCATAGGAGTGGGTGGGTGAGATTCTGTGGCCTGTGCTGTGCAGGAGGTCGGACTAGATGATCAGAATGGTCCCTTCTGACCTTAGTATCTATGAATCTATGAATCTATAAATCTTGCTGATTTTTTCCAAATAAATTTGAAGAGTCTAGGACAAGCCATTTTTGAAATAAAAAGGTAGAAAATTCTGAAAATATTACTAACTTCTTCATCTGGTTTTATAATTCAAAATCACTTAGGCACATCAGCTCAAAGGTGCTCCAGAAATTATCTGCAAGTTGCAGACCACATATGTGGTCTTGGCCACTCTCGGAAGACAGGATACTGGGCTAGACAGACCTTTGGTCTAACCCACTATGGCCGTTCTTATGTTCTTATGTATTGGAAATCAAATTCCATCCTTAACAATGGAGAGATCACAGCCTTATTATAATATAGTAGATTAGGAAAATTTAATTATCCTGTATCTGTAACTTACTCCTTTAGTACAAACTTCTTCAGTTATTTAGTCTGAATAGAAACACAGAAATTGCCACATTGGTTCAGACCCACAGTCAGTCTACCCCAGCTTCCTGTGTCAGACAGTGGTTAGAACCGCATTTTCAAAGGATGAGGCCAGACCCAGATGATCCTTAGGCCCTTCCCTTTGCACTGCTATAGAGGCTCCAAGGGACCTTAAACTTGTGCAACTGAGCCCCACATACGTTTGCAACACCCACTTCTCTCCTACCCTAGTATAAGAGTAAGATGAGACAGGTTTGGAGCTACAGCTACTGTAACTTAGAGCACTCTTGAGGGGGTTCTCACCTACTCTGTGACTGTAGCAGAAAGACGGACCAAAATATAGGGCTAAATTACACATGTGAACCAAACTCCACTCCTTGCTATGACCTTCACTGATCTCATTAGAGTTGCATGGGGGTATAAATGATGACACTACAAGGTCATTACATTTGCTGTTCATCCATTGACCATGCTTGGCATTAAAAAACATGGCTCCATGTCCACAAAGTCAGTCCCTGGAAAGTGTTTTTCTTATATTCTTTTTTCAAAAGGGCAAATTAAAGCTTAAAAATACATCTAAAACAAAATGGGCCAAGTTCATCCCCGGTCATAGCTCCAGCAAAGGCAATGCAATTATATCGGAATTAATTTTGACCAGTAACTGCCCTTACAAGCTAAGCATCTTACAAACATGTATGGTTTTCTTGTGCTGCTACAGAATTTTCAATGTGCTCCTTGCAAATTGCTTGCTAAGTACTGAAAGACACATTTTTTGTATATTCTGTAGTAAGTGTTATGGACTATTTTACAACGGGGGCAAATTTAATGTTTGCCAACATTAACATTAAGAAATGTTTGTAGGCCCTTCAATGGTAAAATGTATGACAATTGTAAAATTATTTTACCAAAATGTATTTATTAAAACACATTAGAAGGGTTTTTTTAAGTTTATGGGGGAAATTATTATTGTTAATGTTCTTAGCACTGACAATGTGCTTGACATTGTACCATACCACAAAAAGAAGAACAGTTCCATCACTGCTTTCAGTCTTATGAATCATTTGGTATAGAGGCAAGATGGCAGAGGCAGGATCCTGATGTTTTTGGAAGATGGAGACAATAATGGAGCAATAATTCCCTGCAACAAAAATCTCTACTGGTGAGGTGTTTGTCTAGATTTGCAACAGGATGCAGTCATGTCCTAATTAATGAACTGTCAGCTTCACACTGTTTGTGTCCATATCTGATCAGCAATCAGGAAGGGAAAGGGCTGTTTTCCACAACAACAGTAACATTTAATAAAAGAAAGAGTATTATCCTACTTCACTGCAGTTCAAACCCAAAAGCATTCTCGTTAAAAACCTTCTTATGATTGAATATGACATGAAGTGTCAGATGAAGCTTCATGTTACGCAACAGCACAATCATTAAGCTGCATCATGTCACAGGCTAGCTTGTCAAAATTAAACAAGAAACCAACAACTGAGAATTCATTAGTGTCTGAATAGTTATCAGACAGTTTGATACATCCCTGGGTCATGATTTCTCCATGACATGTCATATTTGTACTTACAGTCAAATGGCCCAATTCTGTGAGCTTAGCAACTCAGCCCAGCTCCCAGTGATTTCTGGAAGGTCCTCGTCAACTTTCAGGTTTGGGCCCTAAAGTCTCAAATCGAAAAAGTCAAAGCTATTTAGCACAATGAGAGGGAAAAATATTTAGATCTCCTTAATTTTTAGACTCTCAGCTTTGGCCTGGATCCTGCAGACTGGAAAATAGGTATCTCAGTGTCAACACTCCAGATTGAAAAAAAAAGTAAACAAGCCCATGAAAGACAACCTGGAAACTGGATTTTTATAATAATTCACTTCACTAATCTTGGCCTGCTCCAGAGCTCATTGATATCAATAGAAATACCACCCACCATACAGGTAAAGACATCTGTTTGTTTGTAACATATGGATTTTAGGATGGCAGTGTTCCTTGAAACATTATATCTAGCCATAAACCATTACATAAAAAATCAGTTCAGGTAGGTGCCCTTGGAAGAAAAGTTTGATTTACAATAGCTTTCATACACAAGACTGCTAGCTGAGAATTATTTTATAAACTGTATGCCTGGTTGACATAAATTCACAATCCATGTTATTTGCTAAACAAGCCACTGCTTTGTTTCAGTTTCTACATTTAGAGTTCTTTAAATGATGATGGAAATTCAGTGATAAGTATTACTGAACAATATTAAAATACGCTGGAAACTGCTGAAAGAATTTTCTAAAGAGTATAAACTATAGCTGGAGAATTTGCCTCTTCTCTCCCCGATAGTGCTTTCCTATTTTAAGCTACTTTTCCACAGATCGCCTGTTCCAGGCATACTGAGTACATGGCAATACATTTTAGATAACCCCTTGTATCATTTGATAGGCTCTTTTGTTCTTAAAAAAATCTTGTTTACTGTGAAGCCTTTCTTGATTTTGATCATTTAATTAACAGGAGAATTGTTTAATAAATCCACACACAATGCCTTTTAAATCTATTTTACATTATTAATACCCTGCAGTTTCATCTACCAAGGCACAATCTTGGTACATATTTCTTCATTTTGACAAATACTGTCAGCTCTATTGGGTATTTACAGCATTTAAATAAATGTGATCTGGGGCTGGAGCACCCACTTGGAAAAATTGGTGGGTGCTCTGCACTCACTGGCAGCCAAGCTCCCCGCCCCAGCTCATCTCCATCTCCGCCCCTGAGTGCTCCGCATCTCCACTTCTCCTCCCAACCACAAAACAGCTGTTTTGTGGTGTAACAAGCCATGGGAGGGAGGGGGGAGGAATGGGAATGCAGCATGCTCAGGGGAGGAGGCGGGGAAGAGGCGGGGCTGGGGCAGGGATTTGGGGAAGGGGTTCAATAGGGGCAGAGAGGGGGCAAAGTTGGGGTGGGGACTTTGGGGAAGGGGTTGGAATGGGGGCGGGGCAGAAGCAGGAGGGGGCAGGACAGGGGTGGAGTTGGGGAAGGGGGGGGGTCAAGCACCCACTGGCACCAGGAGAAGTTGGCGCCTATGCATGGTGGTGGGACCTCATGAAAGCCAGGGAATGAAGAAACATAAAAGCATGTTCACAGCCGAGGATTATTTTCACACAGTGGGCCAGATTCATCTCTGGTGTAATTTAGGCTCCAGTTGAGTTACCGGAAGGATGAAATTGCCTTCCTCTTTTTGTCCGACATCATTTAAGCAAAAGGATGTGGGACAAAAAGAATGTGTGTACTTTAGGGAAGGGGTGGAATGGAGGTGGGGCGAAGGCGGTGCAGGAGTGGGAAGAGGTGGGGCTGGGAGCGGGGTCAAGCACCCACCGGGCAGAAGGGAAGTCAGCACCTATGCCTTTAGTCATCTTTTCTAAATTGAACAGTCCCAGTCTTTTTAATCTCTCCTCATAGCAGCTGTTCCATAGCCCTAATCATTTTTGTTGCGTTCTCTGTACTTTTTCCAATTCCAACATATCTTTTTTGAGATGGGATGACCAGAACTACACACAGTATTCAGATGTAGGCATGCCATGGATTTATGTGGCATTATGATATTTTCTGTGTTATTATCTATCCCTTTCGTAATGGTTCCTAACATTCTCTTAGCTTTTTTGACAGCTGCTGAATACTGAGCGGATGTTTTCAGAGAACTATCCAGGACGACTCCAACATCTCTTTTTTGAGTGGTAACAACTAATTTAGACCCTGCCATTTTGCATGTACGGCTGGGATAACGTTTTCAAATGTGCATTACTTTGCATTTATCAATACTGAATTTCATCTGCCATTTTCTTCTCCAGTCATCCAGTTTTGTGAGATCCCTTTTTGACTCTTAGCGGTCTGCTTTGGACATAACAATATTGAGTGATTTTGTATCACCTGCAAACTTTGCCACCTCAGTTTACACCATTTTCCAGATCATTTATGAATATGTTGAACAGAACTGGTCCCAGTACAGATCCTTGCGGGACCCCACTATTTACCTCTCTCCATTGTGAAAAATCCCTATTTATTCCTACCTTTTAAACAGTGCTTATTTTTTTCAAGAGCCTTTGGTGAGGGACCCTATCAAAGGCTTTCTGAGAGTCCAAGTACACTATATCCACTTGATCACTCTTGTCCACGTATTTGTTGACACCAACAAAAAATTATAATAGATTGGCAAGGCATGACTTCCCTTTACAAAAGCCATGTTGACTATTTCCCAACAAATCATGTTCATCAGTGTGTCCGTAAATTATGTTCTTTACTATAGTTTCAACCAATTTGCCTGGAACTGAAGATATAGGCTTTGAGCTTGTAACTGCAGGATCACCTGTGGAGCCTTTTTTAAAAAAATCAGCATCACATTAGCCAGCTACCAGTCATCTGGTACAGAGGCTGATTTAAGTGATGGGTTCCATACCACAGTCAGCAGTTCTGCAATTTCATATCTTAGTTCTTTCAGAACTCTTGGCTAAATACGATCTGGTCCTGGTGACTTACTACTGTTTAATTTATCAATTTGTTCCAAAGTCTCCTGCATTGACACCTCAATCTGGGATAGTTCTTCAGATTTGTCACCTCTTTCTAAGGAGGCCACAGCTTTGGGGCATGACTCAGCAGTGCTGCTTTTAGGACAGCGGTTTTCAAGCTGGGGTACACGTACCGCTAGGTGTACATGAGCCCTTGTCATGGGGTACGCAAGAAAAATCCTGGAATGGCAGACAATGCATTTTATTTAGTTCAGAGGTTTTCAAACTGTGGAGAGCACCCCACAGGGGGGCATGGAGGAAAGTTTGGTGGGGTGAGCAGAGATGCCAGGCAGCTTGGGCCAGCCCTGGGTGGCAGGGCTCAGGCCAGCTCCGTGCCCCCTTTGAGTTATCATTTTGGTTGTGCTCCTCCCCCAACTCAAGCTGGGTGGCCCGCTGAGGTGAGTTAAAGGCTGGAGGTGGCAAGCCCTCCCTCCTGGAGCCCCTCTGCAGGGAGCAAGCCTGAGTCACCTGGCATCACCACTGTCCCCCCCCTTCCTCCATGCCCCCATGGGGGAGCCTGCCCCACAGTTTGCAAACCTTGAGAAGCTGTTGCTAAACAGAAGGCAGAAATCTGGAACTGGCAGATGACCCCATGAGCCTTTCCCCTCCCGCCCACCTTTGCCCGTCTCAGATGGGGGTATGCAGTAAACTACTTTATTTGGAAAGGGGTAAGCAGCCCAAGAAGTTTGAAAACCACTGCTTTAGGATGACCAGATGTCCCCATTTTCTCAGGACTGTCCCGACTTTTAGGGCTTTTGTTTTATATAGCACCCTATTAGTCCCCCACTAACCCCACCCCACCCCACTCTCCTGCTTTTTCACACTTGCTCTCTGGTCACCCTAGCTGCCTTGTTCAGCTAGTGCTGCTGTTTCAAGGAACTTATCCCCAGAGCCTGGGGAAGCCCCAGCCTGTGCACAGGCCAACAAGATGCAGCTGCCTGCAGGCAGGTCCTGCATCTAGCGAGCCAGCAGGAGAGGCGGGAGCTGCGACGCCTCCCTCCGCGTGTGGCTAGGCTAGCGCGAGGCTGCAACGTCTGCTCCCGGGACTAGTTCATTCAGGGGAGCCATGGGCTGCCGGATCGGGCCGCTGTCCCTGTTTCGACTGCCCCGTTCCTTCCCGTCCCGGACACACCCTTAACGGGGGCGCTAATCTCAGCACTCCTGTTCCCAGCCCATGTGCCCAGGAGCCTGCCCACGCCCCACTCCGCCCCCAGTCTGGCTGGGCTCCGCGCACTTGACAGACACGCGCCTTCCCCACTCCACGTGCAACTTGGCTCCGGACTGCAAACGTCCCCGGCTCCCCCCTGTGAAATCTCCGCCGGGAGCTCCGGCCACACCCGCCCCCTGATGCCTGCCCCCGGCCCCGCTATACCGCAGCCCCGCTGGCGGCTCAAAGGAGGAGGAGCTGCCGCTCCTCCAGTGGAAACCAAGGGCCCGATTCGCAGCTGTGCTACTGACTGCAGTGGGATCGGGCGCGGGATCGGCTCCGGGATGAGGAGGCGGGGAAAGGAGAATAGAAACCCCATCACCGCGGCAGCGCCAAACGCCTCGCTGCCCCTTCAGCCCCAGCCTCGTGGCTCCCGCCGGCACCCCTCCCCCCCCCCCCCGCCGCCCTCCGCTCTGACCAATCCCGATGCCGGGGGGCGGAGGCGGCGGCTGGCTCCGCATTCGTTGGTCCCTGCGGCGCCGCTGAGGGCGGACGGGCGCCCGCGGCGAAGCGAAGAGGGGCTCGCCCTGCGGCCACAGCGCCCGGCTCCCGTGCCGGCTCCGCCCGCCCTCAAAGTTGGAGCAGGCTCGGGGCGAAGAGCACGCGGGGCAAGGGCCAGCGCTCCCCAGGCCGCCGGCTCCGCCTCGCCCCCTGCGATGAACGAGCGGCTGCTGCTCCTTCCCAGGCGGCTGCCGGGAGCCCCAGGTAATCCGACTCGTGCCCTGCCCAGGGCAGCCTCTGGCGGTCCTCTCCAGACGCCCTTAGCGGCGGGGTAAATGGGAACTTCCGGGCCCTGGCCCTGCCCCGGCACCGGGCGGGGGCACGAAGGCGACGGCAAACCCGGTCGATCCGGGCGCATTGCTCCTGCTGGGCAGGGCTGGAGTTCGCCGGCAGCCCCGGAGCCGCGCTCCCTCCGCAGGCGCGCGCCCCAGAGCCGTGAGCCCGCCCGGTCCCAAGGAAGGCGCTGCCCTTCCCTGCCCGCAGAAGCCTTGCCCCGAGCAAAGCCAGGGCTATGAACGGAGGGGGACAGAGAAGCAACAATGGGGGGGGGGGAGGATAAGAGAGACGGGGGAGAAAAGAATCGGAGAGGAAGGGGCAGAGACGCAAAAATGAGGAGAGGGGGGATGGAGAAGAGGAGCAAAAATAGGGGAAGGAGCAGAGAACACGCATGGAGGGCAAAGTGGGCACCGGCGCTACGGGGGGACCATAAACAGTGTGGTTTCCCCATTACCCCTCCGGGAGGAGAGGGGGTACAAAATAAGGTAGAGATGAAGGGAAAGGAGGGCAGAGTCCTTAGATTGTGGTAGATTTGAGCATCACTGCACAGTGAGAAAAATAAATAGTATTCCCTAAGGGAGAGCAAAAGATAGACGAGGAGAAAGGGAGGGAGGGGGGGGGAGTGGAAAAGTTCAACATTAAGGATCTTCCTAATTCTAAACTGTGGTAATCACGCCTCATTCTTCAGTGAGGGTTAAAGCCACCACCTCTTTATATGCCATGGGGAATCTGTTAGTTTCATAAGAGATGTTAATTGTAAAACTTTGAGTATGTGCATGGGGGTAACCATTTTCCTCCTAAACCTCTCCACAGTAAATGATTTAAAAACCCTCCTAAAATAAATATTTAACTATGCTTTGACC
The DNA here is from genome assembly GCF_009764565.3 of Dermochelys coriacea. Taxonomy (NCBI): domain Eukaryota; kingdom Metazoa; phylum Chordata; order Testudines; family Dermochelyidae; genus Dermochelys; species Dermochelys coriacea. Next base: position 295,467,521 of record NC_050068.2, read on the forward strand.
TTTAAGTGACAGCTAACAAGGAAATTAAACAATGCTATTTTGAGAATCAGTAATCTATGCATTTTTCATATTGTGAGCTGAGCCTGTTACAGAGCAGGAGATCCTGTCAGTTCCAGTCACCCTTCCCAGTCCTGATACTGCCCCTTCCCCAGAGTACCTTTAGGGCTTGCTTACATAGTAAAGTTTAGCTGTAGGAGGATGTTAAGGAGACACCACATAAAAGAGCTCTGCAGTTTAAAAAAAGGCTTGTTAAAAGCAGATGTTTGAATAATAAGTGAACATTTTCCCTAAAGTTCAGTTTAAATGATCAGAAAAGCCTGTGGAGACACTGAGAATTCTAAACTGGGCTATATTTTGCAGAAAATGTCACTGCTTGGAGACAGACCAAAATCTGACACCAGTACCAGTGGGCGGCTGCAGTTTACCATGGGAAAAGGCATGTTTCCATTAATCTGTTGATCTGCTTGGCAATTAAGGCCATAGTAGCAGGGTTTGTATTACAGGCAGCTTTGGGCATCAGCATTTTTTGCACCCATATAAACTGAGAAGAGCTGCAGAGATTGATTTCCTATACATGATATTGCTGGTGTTTCTGTATCTAACCCAATCCAGGCTCTCTGGCAACCCCACCCTTTTGTTCACCCATCTCTCAGGCAGCTAGCTCATTTGGCTTACATGAGCTATCTTTAGTAGAAAAAACATGTTTTGAGGAAACTCTGTCTTAAATGACACTGCAAGCAGTATGCATACAAATGGAGAAAAGATGGCTTTACTTAGTCCCTTTGTGATCGGTTGCTATGCATGAGGCGGCACTCTGGGTAAGACTGTTGGGCCAAATTCATCCCTAGTCTAACTCCAATGAGGTCTATGAGATGGCTGTCTTGATGGGCCAGATCTTCAGCCACACTAAAGCCTTGTCTTCACTAAAACGGCATTTGTACCATGGAGTAACTAATGCATGTGAGCTATCCCTCAGTAAAAACACAGTGGCGACAAAGCACTTTAGTTTTGCTGTGAGGTAAACTAGTGCTCACCTTACCAGCTACCTTGAGGTAGAACTAAAGTGCTTTGTCTCCATTGTCACACAGTGGGATCGCTCAGCCATGTTAGTTACCCAAGCTTTTTTTTTTTTAAGCCGTGAAGACAAAGCTTAAGTCTGCTTAGTGTCACTATTGCTACAGCTGACTCTCTGCCACCACATCTTGAGGGTCATTGCAGCTAGGTGCTGGCTTGAGGCTGCACTAGCAGCCGAACCAGTCATCAAACTGAGCCCAGGATCAGCTTGATGAAAAGGTGATATAAAGCTATTTTACCACCCCAATGGGTCCTGCAAGTGCAGCTCAATCCAGTTCAAGCATGTAGACCAGTAGGCATCAGCCATTCTGTAGTTCAGTAACAGTCTCCCCTCATTGCCCCATCATGTCACTTGCACAGGTGTACACGATGCCTGGATAATTCAGCTCTGCTCTATCAGAGCTGCTGAGTGCAGCTGCTCACTGGAGATCTGAGTCAGTTAGTGTCTTTCCCACCCCAAAAGGTTAAACATTCCAAAACAGTCTTTTTTTTTTTTTTTTTTAAATCCTAACATAATCAGTTTGAAAGAAAGAAAGAAACAAAAAGTTACCTGCAGTGCTCCATCAAAGGCAGAGTAGAAGCATGGAACTGGAGAAAAGGGAGCTATGAGGCTCCTGGCAGAAACCCCAGAAGTTTCCCCATGACCAATATCCCCCGTGAATGAAAGTGTTTGTGACATTACACAGGGCTGGAGCCCTCCATAGAGAATGATCAATTTTCTAAGATTAGTCAAAACATTTGGGGCTTGATTCCTCAAGAGGACCAATGCGGAACCTTTGCAAAAACTGGGTCTTAAATATTTTTGTTCATCTAAATGGACTATTCCTAATATATGGCTCTAACACTATGCAGTTAGGATTTTAAAAGAATATTTGCATGTTATATAAGTAGGCTTATTTTAAAATAATACTTGTCTATTTTCAGTAAACAAATCATTATATCTTGTGTGTGAGAAAAGGCTTGTTAAATTTAATCCAAAAAGGAATACAAGGAAGATCCTAATGTTAATACTTTAGCCTTCCCAGCAGCATTTCATTTCAGATACTATTATACTTAAATACTAGCACAGGTGGCAGGGCCGGCTCTAGTTTTTTTTGCTGCCACAAGCAAATAATTTGCTGCCCCAAGCTCCGAGAGCGCAACTGCCCAAGCCAAAAAAAAAAAGGGGGGTGGCCAGAATGCCGTCCCTGGAATTGTGCTGCCCCAAACACATGCTTACTTTGCTGGTGTCTAGAGACGGTCCTGACAGGTGGGATTATGTTGGAAGTCAGACACAGATGAGAAGCCAAGGGAGAGAGACTGGGACTGGGAGCCAGTAAGGAAAGGGAACATGGGTGGGGAACAGGGATGATTGGAGGCCAGTGGTGGGGTAGGAGAGAGAGACAGATAGGGTGAGGAGCCAGGAGAGGTGGAACTGGGAATGGTGGGCAAGAAGAATAGAAGTGGGAGCAGGAGGGGAGGAAAGACTGGGACTGGCACAGGCAACTTGAATTCTGGCATTTTCTAACTTTTGAGTGCTTAACTCTGCAACCATAATAATGCTCCTTTCATGTAATTTTTGTGTGTGTAATTATTTAGAATTATAGTAATGCTAAATGTTCCAGTCATAATTAGAGCCCCATTGTGCTAGGTGCAGTACAAATACATAGGAAGATGCAGTACCTGCCCCAAACAGCTTATAATCAATTGTATTTAATATTTAAAAGACTAGATATACAAATCTTCAAAAGGATCCAAATGACTTTACAGCCTACTGATTTTAAAATTGATTTTGAAAAATAGGACTTGCCTCCTAAGTTCCTTGGGTGCTTTTGAAAATTTTATCCTGAATCTTCATTTATTTATACCAGTTTAAACAAACAAAGGAAAAAAAAACATTTAAAAAACTTGGTTTCTTGACCATTTAAAATTACGAAGTTCTAACATGGTTCCTCATCCCATCACTGACAAAACACGAGCACTTATAAGCAAGGGAAAGAGCAATATTATTGTTTGTACCATGCCCAAAGATGCACTCAGCTCTTCACACAACAGCTAGGTAGACACAATCCCCCTGCCTAGATTTTTCAGTCTAGGATTTATTATTATTATTTGTACTGTGGTTAGCACTTTGGGACCCCAGTCGTAGATCTAAGCCCTATTGTATGGGGCACTGTACAAATGCATAACAAAGACAGTACCTGCCTGGAGGAGGTTACAGTCAAAGTATAAAACAAGAGACAACAGGTGAATGCAGCAAACAGATGGGGAGCATATGGAGACAATCCAACAATTCTGGCTAACATTTAAAGCAACAGCCATAGCATGCCAGCTGCCTACTTATTTTTCTAGACAATCGTGTTTAAAGGATAGAGAACACAGATGAGGTGAGGAGAAGTTTGAGATATGTGGCAGCTCACTTTGTGCACACTTTTTAGTGAACAGACACTTATTTTTAATTTTAAATAATTCACCTCTCTGTGGCAAAAGTGAGTCTTTAAGGAGGACTTGAGTGAGCCAAGAGAGGTGGTGTGCAGAATTTGAGAGATTTTTCTAGGCATGGGACGAAGCAGAGAAGACATGGAGACATTCATATGAGAAGATAAAATGGTGTCAAGGTTCATGCAATTAACTAGTTAAGGACATCTTAAATCTTACATTGATGACAGACATGGCCTGATCTTCAGAGATGCTGAGCACCCCTTACATCTAAAAACCAGACCAAAAATCTAAGACCGAGCCAGATCCCCAGCCTCTGTAAATAGCTCCATTGAAATCAAAGGGGCTGTTCATGCCACCTGAGGATCTGGCTCATAATTCCTATCAAGTATACAGAAATGTGTATTTCATCATGACACAGCCACCTTATCTCTATAAATACTATATAATTTTAAATAAATAAACTCAAAATATAAACACACGACACTTTTAACACAACATTTTGGTTATTCTCTAATGCAAGTCCACATGCATTCTTCATTTTTACCATAAAAAATATCTTGTTAAATGTTTTCTACTAAATTACATATCCAAACTTTATTGTGAAGCAGTTATGTGTACATTACCAAAATATTCTATTGTCAATGACAAATATTAGCGAATAATATTTCCCATGTAGCAATATCCCTTACAAAATATTCTAGCGCTGAAATTAAAATTATCTGGTGAAATAGCAGCGGATAGGGATGGAAGCATACATAGAAGCCTGTGTATCTTATTGTTCACCCTTCCCAAACAGAATAAATTGCATCCAATTTAGAATATCTCAGGGGTTCCAGTTATATTCTAGATGGGATTCTTTTTAAAAGTGGTATTCTCCAATGGTATTACACTAAAAAAACCACTATGTTAAAAGAGTGTTAAGACTGCAAAGGTTGCAAAACCAACCACTCAAAAGTTAAGAAATGCAATCCATTGCAGCCTTACGGTCTTCAATTACATGATCACATTCTATTTTTCTACAGCATTCCTGACTCCTATGATGCACATTATGGATGGTGCTCACTTAATGAGAAGCTGCTAAATATTTCTTTTTATCCTCATCATTCAATGTGTGGCCTCATGCATTATTTACTCCACAACCATCCAAACCCTATACTGAATACAAAATCATTTATTTCCTCATAGGCTTTTGAATGGTGCTCTGGTTATGGTATCACAGGTCTTTACAAAGACTGGTGAATTTATCTTCACAACACCCCTCTGAGGTGCAGGTTGTATTATCATTTCCATTTTACATATAGGTGACTGAGGGAGTGTCAAAAGTGTCCACTGATCTTGGGGTGTCCAATTTGAGAAACCTGAGGCCTGGTTTTTCAGAGTACTCAGTATTTGGTAGTAGTTTATATGTCTAGAGCAGTGCTCAGCAGTCCTGCAAATCAGACCCCATCTTGGTATCCAGAAAATGAGGAACACACAGTGGCCACCTGTACACATTTTGGTTTACATAACTTGCCTGACATCATAGGTACTCTGTGGCAGAGACGAGAATAGAATCTAATTTTCCAGGACAACATTTAACTGCCTTAACAATGAGGCCATCCTTTCTTTTCCTGTCATCTCGTGCCTCATTCACTACATACCTGCCAACTTCAGAGGAGGAGGTGAAACAGAGGAGGCAGGGATCCTGGAGACAATAGCCTCCTTCCCAGCACAACCCTGATTCACTCACTCCATCTCATGTAATGAATGAGGTAGGGGTCTTGTGGAAAAAAAAAGTGGTATGTGATCATGTAATTAAACACTATCATAATGCATATGCACAAAGTGGCTAAATTAAGATTGCACAGCCACTGTTACTTCTGGCACTTCCTAGCTTTTAAGGGCTTGACTTTGCAACCTTAATGTTCTTTTAACATAGTTTTTTGGGGTGTAATTTTCTACGGTTTCACAAACTTTAAAATAGAAACAAATTTTTATCCTGTAGAACTACTGACACTTCTCCCCTTCCCCATATGGGTCACCAGCAGAGCTAGGATCTTTAGATACACAGCAGAGATCTCTACCACTTGAGCTAAAACAGTAAGGGTAGCAGTAGAAGGTTGTTATCTTCTGTGTTTACCTGCCATGGGGAAACAGAGGACACACAGGGGAACAGAGGAAGGACACAGACACAGTTTCACAGCAATTTGCCAGACAGCAAAAGAATGTTGAGACTTGCGAATAATTGGTTCAGTTCGAAGTTCTGTAGGGGATTGTGCTCTGGTAGTTACAGACCCTCTGCCCCTGTCCTCCAAAGTCTCTCCCTCCCCACCCTCCCATTCCCTCCTCCATAGTTCCTACCCCCATAGTCCTTTCCCTGCTGCTACTCCTCTAGCATGGAGGCGCTAGAACATCTCAATAAAATAGTAGTCAGTTTTTTTTAACATGAGCAAAACATCTTATTTTTCCCCAACCAAATTCTGAGAAAGTGGAACCATTTTAGCTGAAACTTTCAAAAAAAAAAAAAAATGCAACCTGAGGCAGATACGTCACATTGAACATTTCAGCCTGAACAGTTAGTGTGGCAAACAGAAAACAGGTGCTTATAATGGAAAGTATTGGGCAATCTTAACTACAAGTGTTGCTCCCTGCACAGTATGGAGTAACTTATTAAAACAACAACAAATGGAGTTCTCTTGACATTTAAAGCTAGTGATTAGAAAATTATTGGTTTGGAAGTGGGTAACATTTCCTGATTGTGAAGACACACCCATCAAAAACTGCTCCCCACTAGAGAAGAGACGAGTACTGGTGTGGAGCAAGCCATTTCTTTTTCTTGCATCAGAACCTGCATCCCTGGACCAGGACTGGGAACATGGATGACAGTGAAACACTTCAGAAATTGCATACTTGCTTTACCATTTCTTACAATATTCTCTCTGAGCTGACAGAAATTGCATGTACTGAGCTAGGAGGCTGAGAACAGGTTGTATTTTTTTGAAGAGAGCGAAAAATGATAGGTCTGTAATATGAGAATTTGCAGGTGCGTTCAAAATCTAACAGATGCAAAAAAAGTTGACAAATCATGGCCTAGAAAATAATGGATTTGAAAACTAAACATGAAATGGAAGGGATTAAGTCACTAAAAATGCTGCATTTATTCAGGTGGTCTGCATAGGAAACCAAATGGGGTGTGAACATTATGTGTTAACATTCTGTACTTCTGTATTCCTCTTTTAACAGTGATTAGTACAAGGCTAACTACATATATAATCTGTGGCAAGGAGAACTGGGAGACTTCTAAGAGATAGCCATAATGTCTTTAAGCTGCCAGACAATTTCTACTCGACTTGGTGTTCTTAAACTGAACTGCAAAGGACTGCTATTCCTTTTGGTCTTTACAATAAGTGTATGTGGCAGTGCCTCTGGTTTGTGTCCTACAGCCTGCATCTGTGCTAGTGACATTGTAAGCTGCACCAATAAGAACCTCTCTAGGGTGCCAGGAACTCTCTTCAAATTCATAAAAAGACTGGATCTGAGTTATAACAGAATTGCATTTTTGGAACCTGAATGGGTCCCAGTGCTTTTTGACAAACTGAACACTTTAATAATCAATCATAACAGTATTAGCAGTATTATCATTGGAAGCTTTTCCACAACTCCAAATTTAAAGTATCTAGACTTGTCATCTAACAACCTGAAGACACTGGGAAGCCCTTTATTTCAAGAGCTGAGAGTACTGGAAGTTCTCTTGCTTTACAACAATCAGATAACACAGATTGATTCTGCTGCCTTTGGAGGATTATACAAATTACAGAAGCTGTACTTATGTTGTAACTCACTGTCACACTTCCCACTGGACTTGTATATTGGAAAACACAAGCTTACAGAACTTGTATTATTAGACATTTCCTATAACCACATCCAGTCAGTACCCATTCAACGTACAAGTTTAGTGCCGGCCAAACAACTCAGTGGAATTTATCTTCATGGTAACCCATTTTATTGTGACTGTACTCTGTACTCCATGCTAATTTATTGGTATCACAGACACTTCAACTCAGTCGTGGATTTCAAAAATGAGTATGCCTGTGTATTACGATCTGATCCCAAAGGTTCCAATAAACTGCCTTTATTGCACGACAACTTTCTGAATTGCTCCGAAAGCACCATCAATGTGTCATTCCATGCCTTTGGGTTTATTCATGAGGCTCAAGTTGGAGAAAGGCTGATTGTACACTGTGACAGCAAAATTAGTGATGCAGGCACATATTTCATCTGGGTTAGCCCAGACAATAGATTACTGGAGCCAGATAAGGACACTGACAATTTTAAAGTGTTTCACAATGGGAGTTTAGAGATAATAGATCCCCAGCTGGATGATTCTGGGCTGTATTCATGCATTGCAATAAATAAAAGAAGACTGTTAAATGAAACCATAGAGGTTAGAATTAATGTAAGCAATTTCACAGTGAACAGATCCCATGCTCATGAAGCATTTCACACTGCTTTCACCACCCTTGCTGCCTGTGTAGCCAGTATTATTTTGGTATTGCTTTATCTCTATCTGACCCCATGTCCTTGTCAGTGTAAGACAAGAAGAAGAAAAAGGAAGATTCCCCAAAGCAGTGCCCATTCATCCATCCTAAACTCCACTCCATCTCAGGATCCTCCAGCTGATGAGAAGAAATCCAGCAGTGGTAAGAGAGTGGTATTCCTTGAGCCTGTGAACGAGCCAAAACAGGGGCAGAATGGGAAAGTGAGACTGTTTCCCAAAGAAACTGTCATAGCAGAGAGCATCCTGAAAACAGCCCGAGCAAAATCTGACTCTGATTCTGTCAACTCGGTGTTCTCAGATACACCTTTCATGCCATCATCTTAGTTTGCTTTCTGCATTTCTATTGTGCAGTTAAATCTCTCAACACTACTCCTGCCTATAGCAACCACCTGGAAAAAAATAATAAAATGTGGCAAAACATGCATCATCAGTAGTCTTCGAGAACAGGTCCACCTACTTCTTCTGTGATTGGGATAACATGCAACAACGGCACATACGTTAGCATTAAAGAGTGTATCTTCACTGCAGAATTAACTCAGGCTCTTACCTGGGTGTTGCCCCAATCCCCCTCCTATCTACACACAAAAACCTCTCTCCTGAGTCTAGTGGTGCCGTCAGCCCAGGCTAGCTGGCTTGTCAGGGACTGTAGGTTCAAGGCCAAGTGCTGCTTTCACTGAAGCTAGTAACCCACCCATTTTGCAATGAGGAGTCAGGCTAAATCCCCACCCGAGGGCTGGTAATCTATTAATGCCTTCCCACAATTCCCCTCCATGCGCAGGACAGATAAGTTCTCCCACAATTCACTCTGTAAGAATCATAAAGCAGCTCAGCTTACTGCAGCACACATAGGCTATGCCCACGGCTATCCTAGTGACACACACGGGTGAGTGCAGCACCAGTGAGGAAACAGAGGGTATGTCTACACTGCAGAAAACCCCCAACGACAGTGAATCTCAGAAACCTGGTCAGCTGACTCGGACTTGTGCTACGGGGCTAAAAATAACAGTATGTACACAGTGTAGATGCTCCCACTCAAGCTGTAGCCTGGCCCTATGGCCCTCCCACTCTCACTGGGTCTCAGAACCAAGCTCCAGTCCCAGCTGGAATGTCTACACTGCTATTTTTAGCCTCATATCCTGAGCCCCGCAAGCCCATGTCAGTTAACATGGGCTCTGAGACTCACTACCTCACTGCAGTGTAGATGTACCCAGTAACTCAGGCCTGGTTTTGGAGGGTGGCTGCTCACACCTGGGCTAGGCTAACCTGGTGGCTCAGACCTGGGCAGGCATCATCTGAGTTAACTTTGCAGTGAAGACATACCCAAAGTGTTAATGTGAAGGTGGGGGACACTTTGCTATGTGTTTTCTAGATATCAGTTGTGGGGAGAACATGTTTGCTGTAGATGATACTGTCTTTTCAATCAGTGTGCTTATAAGAATCAGTATCTTAAATATATAGAGCTGGATGTAAATTTAAATATCAGGGAACAGAACTGCAGTCAGTGTGCCTCCAAACAGCCCTTATCAAACCTCTTTCCATCCTCTAAGCATTCAGTTTGTAAAGGAATAAATGAAGTTACACAAGCCAGAATATTCCAGAGTGTGTGTATGTTATCTTAATCATTTTGTATAGTAAATGTTTATGGCCAGGCACAGAAAATCTATTTACCTCTTACCATATGAAACATTTAAATAAATGGGGAGGGTGGAAATCCTCCTCACTTTTATTATAATTAAATCCTTGGGATTGCTCATGAAAGTAAGGTGAGCAGATTTGTCCAATCCTGTATTGCATGTTTGGGATCCTGCACTCTTTATTCAAGCAGTTCAACTCCCTTTGAGGTCAGTAACAAAACTTCCATTGACATCACTGAGAGCAAGTCTGGGCCCATTGTTTAGTGGAGGGTTCTTGGGTTTAGTGGAGGGTTCTTGCCCCCTCCTCCCCCCCAATTTTGGGCTGCTTTTTGCTTTGTCCTTTCAAAGGCACAAAATATTAGTGTTCTGTGAAATCTGCTTTTAAAGATTGGCATTAGAGAATCAACTATAACATTTGGGCCAATCCTGTGAGGGGCAATATATCCTCAACTCGCTGGGCACATCTACACTGCAATCATGGAGCATGACTATAACTTGTGTAGACATATCTGAGCTAGCTTTCCACGTGCGCTTCAGCGTGGGTTAACTACATGGGTAATTACGCAGGGTCACAGCTCTGATACCTGAGCTAGCTAGATTAAAACTAGCGTGGTTATGTCTACATGAGCTGCAGTCATATTTTAACATGGCAGTGTAGACACAGCATTAGTCAGCAGCTCACAGGATAGGGCCCTTATTTTGAACCTCTTGTCTTTCATACAGCTTGTTTCCCAAAACAATTTAGAGTTAATTACTAGGTAGCACACTGTATTGTAGTCCTTAAAATAATATTATAAAAATGTACACAGGGCTTTAACTATTTTCATTTTTTTCTAGTTTTCATTGGGCTAGACTTTGCGACCCTTACTCATCCTGAGTAGTACCAAGCTCTGAGGAGTCTCATTGAAATCAACAGGTCTCTTCAGAGTTAAGGTACTCTACAATGTAAGTTTTACAGACCCTTGCCCTTTGTATCAAGGGGCCAAATGATGTAAGTGGTTGAACTTTGTTCCATTGACTCTAATTTTAATAATAATTTACTACTTTTGTGGCTTCAGTGGAATGGCTCCTGTTTACATTATACTGAATGTTGGCCTATGATAGCCAAAAATATAACTAATTTGCTATGAAAAAAATCAGGATGTATCTAGTTGTTTAACAGCCACCTATCTAGAAAACAAATTAAACCAGTATTGCTGTAATGTACACAATGTAGGAGGAAAAGAGGAGGAATTGGAAAGCTGTTTGGAATCATTAGAATGTTTGCTTCCTTGAACACATGAAACCAAAATCAGATACATGATTATTTAAATTCTTTTGTAGAGACTGAATAATGGGGATATAGGTATAAAAGATCTCATTTTTTACTCTGAACAACATATATTAAACAACTGCTCATATCTAAGATATAAGGCTTTTACTGTCCTTTCCATACATATCTGTATTTTGTAATACTTTAGCTATATAATTTATATATAATCAGTAGCCCTACATATAGTATCTGTTAGTAAATAATTCTGGGACAAATCTTGTTTCCACTGAAGTCAATGGTAGATTTGCCATTGACCTTTATGAGAGGAAGATGTGCCCTTTAAGAAGCTGTCTCTTGCTTGAGGATTTTTTGATTAGAAAGAAGATTGAAATAAGCCACATGATTTCCCCCTGATGTGCCATATGTGCATGGACATATTCTGTACTGTACAAGAAGGAGCAAAGTGACTAAAACAGAGGATGGAATACAAAATTGTAAGACAGAAGGGGAAAGCCAGAGGTAAAGAGTTTCTGATTTGTATGTATTTGGCCTATTTCTGTTAACTGAGTATTGCTAGAAAAGGCTCTACATTTTGGTACAAACAAATTGTACCTTAAAATATAGGTTTAATTTGCTTAGGTTAGTAGCATGGGAGTGCATTTGATTTTTTTATAAAAGTGCTAATGGAGTCAAATCCAAAATAGATTGAAAAGCAAAACAAATTGCTACCACTGTCCATCCAAGTAGCTGAATATCTAAAGCAGTGTTTGACTGTGTGCGCTCACTTGCCTATTCATAACACAATACTTGCACTTATATAATATGCTGATTTAACTATATGTACTTTAAAGCCATGTTTTAGTAAAGGGGAAACTGACTCTGCACCCTTACTCCTGGAGAGTTTATATCCCACTGCAGAGCATAAGAATTTGCAGAGTCAGACCCAAACTGTCAACTTGCTGTAACAGAGAGTGAATGTAGTTCTAAGCATCAGATGTTTGTTGTAAATGTTAACTGTTCATATATTAGTCCCTGCTTTAAAATGCTCAGATGTGTGATTATACATCTAAGAAACTGGGATTAAGAATCTTTCCTAACAATGTAGCAATATTAACACTCTGGGTGAGGCCTATTATTTCCACATCTCACAACCTTGGAGTTAGTTAAGTGGTTGCAGCTTTAATAGGAAGAACATTTTTAAAGCAATCTTATCACTTCAAGTTACTTTAATACTTACAATACAACAATAGCACTACACCTGTAAACCCAGCCTCCCTAGCACAGAGCGTGAGTTATCTATATCGTTGCTCCAATGCTCACTCAACGCAACGACCCAACATGCAGTGGAGTATGACCCCCTGGCATAAACAAGGAAACTCTATCCTCTTGTTTATACAAGTAGGTCCCAACATAGAATCTTTGGAGATAGCAAAATGCCCAGATCAAGGAGTTAGGATTATACCATACTAACTCTAACACCCCGATCAAGTGATGAGTAAGTTCCAGAGTTGCCCAGCTGAATCCATGACTGAATTGTCCATTAGCTGCAGTCTCTCTTTTCCTAATATTGTATTAATATTGCCAACCACAATTAAAGAGCTAAATTATCCCTTTGATGCACAGTGGGCATCCCACTGCCACAAAGTTTGCAACCTGTGAACCAGCTTTTGAAAGACTACAGCATGAGCCACTCCCACACAGGAGTGTGGCCACATGACCCCAAAGGAGTCTAGCATTGCCTGTGGGAGCCTAGCGGCAGCAACAGCATTAGACTCCTATTGCCCTCCCTGTGGCCAAGGTACAAGTATTGTGGGAAAGGCTTGTTTGTGCCCTCCTTCTACCCCCACCACCTTACAATTTGAACAGTTTAACAAGGCTTGGTCTAATCAAACCTTGATCATATAATTAACAATAAGTACAGTACATCTAGTTATTTCCCACCCCATACCTAGTCACAGCCCAGTTAGGCCCTAAACCAGCCAAGCTGAATGTTAAGAATGTGTTTATATGCTTTACTGAATCGGGACCTTAGTCTTTTTAGGTTCTGATGCTACCACCAATCATCTTAGGACTTAGCCTTCTCCCAAAACAGAAACAAACATCCAAAGTGGGAGAAAAAATTCACACAGTTTCATATTTTTCTGACACTGAGCAGGACGATGAAAACAAGGCAAACATCCCTCCCCTTAACCCCAGTCATGCACACTCTAATTAGAGGCCAGTAGAACAGAGAAACACCTCTGTGATACCTATTTAACAATTACCACCTGAGTATGGATTCTTTTAAAAATTGCATTTTGAAGACTCCTAATTACAGCATCACTGTACTGTAATTCACTAAGGCTCTTCTTAGATGAAAACCATCTTAGGGCTAAATTGTGGCATAGCTGCAATTTTGCACTGTGGCCAGTACAGTTTGCTCTGGACTGGAGGATGCAGAGAGGAAGCATGACTGCTCAGCTGCCCCTTATGAGGGTGTAGAATGCATGTGCCTATGTGGATAGCTAAAATCACTAGTCCCCTCTACACTCCTTTTGTACGCCTCAGCGAAGTGGAGTGGCTGCAATTGTAGCTGTCTCTTTGCCAGTTGCCTGGGAGAGATTTGGTTGGCCCTAAGTATTTCCTGTATAAAAATTGGCCTTACTGATGGTAGAAAGTTATGTTGTTGCCAGATGTATGTAAAAGACCAGGATGGGGTAACTAATTATATATTATATACTTAAATTTTAAAACAGCTGATATTTTCCAAGCTGCTGTAAGTGGTAAGAACTGGCATCAGTAGATGTCAGTTTCTAAGCAGGCTGAACATATACTTCATCTGTGGTTGAACAGTTTAGACCACATAAAAAAATTTTCACCTTTCTGGTGAAAAATGGCTGGATCATTTTAAAATACATATAGCTAAAGGGATATTCTCTCCTATGTTCATGTACGAGTATCAGTTTCTTTGTAAGATCTGGTTGACTGATTTTTTTTTTTTCCCCTTCCACATTCCTAATATAAATATCTTTGGAAGGTGGGACTGACATGACAGTATCAAAATGGTTCATCACAGAAATGGAATATAAACACTTCAAAGATTTGTTTCTGGAAATGTGAAATTAAATAGCATCCTGAAGTTTCTGGAAAGGTCTTATATTGTAAGCAAGAAGATTATATTTTCCTGTCCTTATTTAATAGCTCTAATTTAAACAAATTATTATTATAACTGTAAATTCCTGTATTATATTTTCATGAGTGTGATATATACTTTTTTTCTGTACAAACTTCTTATTTTTTGTATTTCTTTGTAAATTACATTGACAGGAAATAAATATTTTCCCATTTAATCTTCCTGTTAGTCTTCACCTTTTAGTGGATAAGACTTATAAATTCAGTTTGATAGCATGCAGCGAGGTTGTTACCAGACATCTTTGCAGCACCAAAAAGTTGGTTGCTGATTGAGACCTTGTCTAAACACAAATTTGCACCTTTTTTACTTAAACTGGTACAAACCCCCAGGTGGGCACTTATTTTGGTTTCAAAGTGGTTATTTCAGATTAACTTAAACTTCTTTCTAAAATCACTTCTTAATTTAAACTGTTACAACTCTGTGTGTAGATGAGTCCTGAGACGCAATGTGTTCCAGAAGACAATCCAGCAGCTCCCAAAAATCATTTCAGTAGAGAACATGGGCTAGACTGTGTTATTTAAGCCTTGTCTAGGGTAGGAACAAAGGTGCTTTTTTCCAAGTTATTCAATCAAGCTAGTTTAACTTGACTGAAAACTCCACTTATCACCAGTGTAGACAATCACTCACTTCAGTGGAATTACTCCAGATTGGAACTAGTGTACAAACACTAGTGAAAGTGTGTGTGTGTGTGCGTGCGTGCGTGCGTGCTTGCATGCTTGGTCAGAGACAGCAGCAGGGAGGGGGGACAGGGGAGGTTAAGGGAAATGACTACAGTCTCCATCCATAAGAGTTGGTTAATACCAGACCTTTTCAGTTTTCCTGTTTCGGGGTTAATGGCCACTATTCTAAAGAATCTCTAGAAGATAAATGGCAACAGATAAAAGACTAAATCCTCAGCAAAAATAAATGAATAAAATAACCTTCACAGACATTATTCATAATTAGGACTAATTTTCACCAAACTCGGGATTTGCATCCCTAATGCGGAACAGAGCCTTCAACTATCAACCCTGTAGCTTTCATCAAACAAACCCCCTTTTCACAGAGGCTGAAATGTTTTAGCACTTTCTCTGATAATCGAGGTACTGCAGGTAATAATATACCACACAGTAAAATAAATCAAGTAAACTCTACAGTTGCCAGGAGCAGCTCAATTAGCCATTTTACACTTGCAGCTAAAGTGTTTGCAGTAAGGCCTGACTATAGCAGACCTTTGTGCTCTTCCTTCTGTATTGACAGTAGAATCTCTCAAAAATCTCTCAAAGCCAGCTACTTTTTTTTTTCTTTTTATACTGAACATTTCAGAACAAATAATTTTTCAGCCTCTAATTATTTACCATATAAGTCCCTAATCCTTGGTGGAAAGGGAATGCAATGCTACTTCCATCCTTAGTTTTAATGTCAGAATTAAGTTTTTTCATATTTTAGCCAATGGGGGTTGTATTTCCACATATCATGACCTTATTGTTTTTAATACTACTATAGTATTTAAATCCCCCAAGCAAGATCTGGGTCCTATTGCACTAGGTGGTTTTCAAAGACATAGGTAGACTTGGGACCATAACTTCAATTAGTGTAAATTCATGTAGTTTCACTGATATCTATAATTACTTGAATACAAGTTCAAGTGTTTAGAAACACATGTACAGTGGGTGCAGTTAAGCCTCTGCTGCTTTGAGAGCTATCATCAATTCTGCTGGATCCCCTCACCCACATTTTAAGAATAGTATAGGGAACACAGGTCAGCTTTTCTGCTGAGCTTTTATCTATAGAGCTATGCCAATATACCCAGACAGAGGATATGATCTTAGATCTCAAACCAGTAGAACTTTTCCAAAGGGAAGTGTGACCACTGTAATAACGTTGTAATAGTCATTCCTTCCAAATGTTATATGGAAAAAACAAAGAAATCTGCTCTTTATGTTTTTTCTTAAAAGTGTAAATGAGCATA
Organism: Dermochelys coriacea; assembly: GCF_009764565.3. Taxonomy (NCBI): domain Eukaryota; kingdom Metazoa; phylum Chordata; order Testudines; family Dermochelyidae; genus Dermochelys; species Dermochelys coriacea. The sequence continues at coordinate 295,483,562 of NC_050068.2, forward strand.
TTTTAATTATTGCCTGAAATCCCTTCTGGCCCCATTTTCATTAAACTAACATTTCTGAAGGTGGGAAGGCAGTATTTGTAATTGGAACCTAAATATTTGTTTTGCTTAAGAGACTTCTGGAAAGAGAACCTTCCATTTCCCCCCCCTTTTCGGGTGTGCTCTAATTGAGGAGAGAGATTTGATTTAACTGGAGTTTTCAGGTGCATATGTTCTTTTATTTCCCCCCACCTCCTGTTTATTTTCATTATAGGTAAAAGACTTTGTACTATTTAAGTGAAATGTTCATGTTTCATTGAATCCTACCTACAATTTATATGTTCTACAAACATAAGCTGATTTGCTTAGCTTACTGTAGTTATATGTTGCTCCACAATGTGTGTTTTTATTCTGTTGTTGCCTTTGTGACATTTAAGCTTCCCAAAAGAATTTCCTCCCCACAGAAAAAAGAAAATCAAATAAATACCTATGGAAGATCTGATAAGTCATGGGATGATTGAATGATTTTAGAAAATAGTTTTGTCCTTTAATATTCATACTTCACTACAATTCTGCAGAGGGCTTGAGCTTTTAGTTTGACCTGTTTCAAATCAGTTGAGAAAACAGTACATACCCTCCCTAAGACGAAGCAACTGCTTACTGGAAAATAACAGAGTTTTCCCCTAAACCCAGAGAACCTATCATAATCCTTGACCATGCCTAGGACCATGACCTTGACCATGCAGATTTGTCGTGCCATTTTTTTAAAATCAAAAGTCACAGAGCAGTCACAGTAAATTTAATAAAAGTCATAAGTTGAAGGGGGAAATGATGTAAAATCACAGGAGCACCATATAAAGTGTGGGGGGGAACACCACAGGAGCAGGGGTGCTGCAACAATTTTTGTCTAGTGGGGGGCCGAGAACCATTGAACCAAACCGTAAACCCTGTATATAATGGAAATCACTTCAAGCCAGGAGGTGCAGCAGCACGCCCAGCACCACTAGTTCCAGCACCTATGCACAGGGGTTAGGTCCTGCCCCTGGGAGTTGGGAGGCCCCATGTGTGAAGGAGGGAGGAGCTGGAGAGCGAGTGTGTCCCACACGCATCCTGCAAGCTGAGGCAGCTCCCATCTCATGAGGGTTGGCCTGGCTCCCTTCTCTGGGCTTTGCAACTTGGCACACAAGGTCATAGCACCACTTGGGTTTAGCCTAGCTGCCCAATTTAAGTAAGTGAGCCTGCTTCTCCATCTCCCAGGTCTCAACACCACTCACTCAAATTTGGCCCAGCTACCCAATCTCTCTCTCCCATTGTGACAAGAAGAGCAGCTGGGCCAAACCTGAGCAGCACTGTGACCCCATGCAACAGGTTGCACTGCCAAGAGCAGGGAGCTGGAACAGGAGCTGCCACTGCACGGTAAGTCTATTAAAATCACAGACATAAAGAATATTCATGAGCAAACAGAAAAATCACAGTATCCATGACATTTTTATCACCGTGACAACCTTGCAGCCCTAATCATGGCTCAAGTCTGGAAATGGTGCCCGGCTTGAGAAATTTTACTGGGGTATAGAATTTTTTAATTGTCATTTATTCCCCTATGAGTTTTATATGAGTTATATGGCATTAGCTTATTGTTGGGCTTACAGTTGTGCATTGCAAACAAAGGAATAACCAATTTCCCCATCTGTAAAATGCGCTTACCCCTTTTTAAAGTGTTTTGAGATCTACGGATGAAAAGCACAATGTAAAAGCGAGGTAGTGTTACTATTATTGAATATTCTTGTTCATTTTGGCCTGCACCAGCTAGCAGATGTTTTATAATTGTTTCATAATAAACAACAAAAACAGTAGTTGGTGGGTTTTGAAAAATTCATCCTCACCTTTAAGAATTATCCTTTGAATTCTTATGTATAGTTAAAGTCTATCCTGTAATTACTGCGTTATTTACATGTACCACAAAACATATAAGCAGTGTCTTTCATAAGTATGTACTGTACAGTAATAGTGAATTAGGCCTGTGCAATACTATACTACAGTGTGCATGATCTGTGAAATTATTGGCCATTACCACAGTTTTTATTCAGACATAACTCTTGCTGAAATCAGCATTGTGCTTATACATGAGAATCACAGTCTGTATTAATGACTATAATTTACCCAGCACATAGGTACTGCATTATTGTGCCAGATACATTTAATTATGCAAGCTTTTTTCCCCTCCTTTTTATTTTTTAAATAACAAAATAATCTGGGAAACCAGGTTCTGAAGGAAGTGTGAACCTGAGGCTCAGAGCAGGTGGCAGTTGCTTATCTTCACAGAGGTGATAAACTCATCTATGAAGCTGTCCTTTGTAGACTTAGGGTATGTCTACACTACGAAATTAGGTCGATCTTATAGAAGTTGATTTTTAGAAATGAATTTTATACAGCCGATTGCGTATGTCCACACTAAGCGCATTAAGTTGGCAGAGTGCGTCCACAGTACCAGGGCTAGCGTAGACTTTTGGAGCGTTGCACTGTGGGTAGCTATCCCACAGTTCCCGCAGTCTCCGCTGCCCACTGGAATTCTGGGTTGAGCTCCCAATGCCTGATGGGGCAAAAACATTGTCGCAGATGGTTTGGGGTACATGTCGTCAGTCGCTCCTCCCTCCATGAAAGCAACAGCAGACAAGCATTTCGCGCCTTTTTTCCGTGCAGATGCCATACTGCTGTCAGCAGACGCTGCAGTAGGACTGCTAACTGTCATCATCATCCACCACTTCCACTGAAACTCTGCTCTGCTGCTCTTGTCTCAATAGTGAATTTCTCCATGTTGTCTGTCATGTGCTTCTGGGTACTTGAGTTCTTCCTCAGGAAATGTGCGTGGTGCTAACCGTCATCCTCCACTGCTTCTGCTGCAACTCTGCTCTCCTGGTGCCATGAATCCACCTCGCAGGTCCTCTCGTCGTTCTGTTTAAATATCTATTCTCGTGGCATCCATCGTCATCCACTGCTTCCGCGACAACTGCTCTCCTACAGACGCCACATCATGGCAAGCATGGAGCCCTCTCAGCGCACAACTGCTGTTGCGAGCATTGCGAACACCTCGCGCATTATCCTGCAGCACGTGCAGAACCTGCAAAAGCAGGCGAGGAGGCGATGATAGCGTGATCATGATAGTGATGAGGACATGGACACAGACTTCTCTCAAAACATGGGCCCTGGCAATTTGGACATCATGGAGGTAATGGGGCAGGTTCATGCCATGGAACGCTGATTCTGGGCCCGGGAAACCAGCACAGACTGGGGGGATTGCATAGTGTTGCAGGTCTAGGATGATTTCCAGTGGCTGCGAAATTTTCACATGCATAAGGGCACTTTCATGGAACTTTGTGACTTGCTTTCCCCTGCCCTGAGGTGCAAGAATACCAAGATGAGAGCAGCCCTCAAAGTTGAGAAGTGAGTGGCAATAGCCCTCTGGAAGTTTGCAAGGCCAGACAGCTACCGGTCAGTCAGGAATCAATTTGCAGTGGGTAAATCTACTGTGGGGGCTGCTGTGATCCAAGTAGCCAACGCAATCACTGAGCTGCTGCTATCAAGGGGAGTGACTCTGGGAAATGTGCAGGTCATAGTGGATGGCTTTGCTGCAATGGGATTCCCTAACTGTGGTGGGGAGATAAACGGAACTCAGCACCATTGGCAGCCAGTACGTAAACCACGAGAGGTACTTTTCAGTGGTACTGCAAGCACTGGTGGATCACAAGGGATGTTTCACTGACATCAACGTGAGATGTCCAGGAAAGGTGCATGACGCTCGCATCTTCAGGAACTCAGGTCTAACGCACCTTCTAATCTGCGCTCACCTCTGAGACGGAGATGATAGGGGATCGTAGAAACATTTGCAGCTGCGGGAGGAAAAAAAGGGAGAGTAGTATTTAAAAAGATACATTTTAGAGAACAAAGGGAAGACTATTTCACACTGAATCAAGTGATTCACATTACATAGCACATGTGCTTTTGGTACAAGGTCGCATTTTGCCTTTTATATTGAGTGCCTGCTGGTTTGGTGTGAGACATCACACACGCTCGGCTGGGCAATAGAATTTGGCTTCCAGGCAGCGTTGGTAAGGCAAGGGTTTCGGCTTCAACCTTCATAACGTGGGAATGGTTTCAAACAGCAGCGCCCTCCTTTCCCATACCAAGCAAAGCCCGTTGGGCTGGCCATTTAAAAGGAGGGGCTGCAGTTTTAGGGTGAATGTGCAGCACAACCCAACCCCCCCATTCTCTGGGATGATCGCTTCTCTCACTCACACGCACACACGCACGCACACGGCTAGTATCAGGGAAGATCCCTGTCAGCCAAGCCGCAAACAGCTCAGCATGAACGGGCCTCTCCGCACCACATGGCTAACGGGGGATGATTTCTTTTCAGCCAAAAACAAACAGCCCAGCAGGAACGGGCACCTCTGAATGTCCCCTTAAACAAATTTCCCATATTTGAACCAGGTGACCATGAATGATATCACTGTCCTGAGGCTAACACAAAGAGATAAAGAACGGATGTTGCTTGAATGCCACCAAAGCCCGGACCAATTTGCTGCAATACTTTGTTCTGCAATGATTCCAGACTACTTGCTACTGGCTTGGTATGGTAAAAAAGTGTCCTACCATGAAGGACAGAATAAGGCTGACCTCCCCAGAAACCTTCTGCAAAGGCTTTTAGAGTACCTCCAGGAGAGCTTCATGGAGATGTCCCTGGAGGATTTCTGCTCCATCCCCAGACACGTTAACAGACTTTTCCAGTAGCTATACTGGCTGCGAATGCATCCCAAGTCTTCAGGGCAAATTAATCATTAAACACGCTTGTCTTTAAACCCTGTATTATATTACAAAGGTACCCTCACCAGAGGTGCCTTCTCTGGCTTCATGGTCTGGGAGCCTGCCTTGGTAGGGTTGGGAGGGTATTGGCTCCAGTGTGATGAACAGTTCCTTGCTGCGGGGGAGAATGGATTCTCCACTTGCCTGCTGTGCACTATCCTCAACCTCCTCCTCCTCATCTTCCTCATCCACAAAATCCTCATCCGCGTTGCGTGGGACTCCCCCTACACTGTCCGTGGACACTGCAAGGGGGAAGTGGTAGGCCCCCCCCTTAGAATTGCATGCAGCTCATCATAGAAGTGGCATGTATGGGGCTCTGACCCGGAGCGACCATTTGCATCCTTTGTTTTTTGGTAGGCTTGCCTGAGCTCCTTAACTTTCACGTAGCACTACTGTGTGTCCCTGTCCATCATACCCTTGGAGATTTTGGCAAATGTATTGGCATTTCATCTTTTGGAATGGAGTTCTGCCTGCACAGATTCTTCTCCCCATACAGTGATCAGAGCCAGTGTCTCCCCTGCAGTCCATGCTGGAGCTCTTTTGCGATTCTGGGACTCCATGGTCACCTGTGCTGCTGAGCTCGCCACGCTGGCCCAAGAGGAAATGAAATTCAAAAGTTCTCAGGGCTTTTCCTGTCTACCTGGCCATCTGAGTTGGGAGTGCTGTCCAGAGTGGTCACAATGGAGCACTCTGGGATAGCTCCCAGAGGCTAATACCGTCAAATTGCGTCCACACTACCCCAAATTCGACCCAACAAGGTCGATTTTAGTGCTACTCCCCTCACTGGGGAGGAGTACAGAAATTGATTTTAAGAGCCCTTTAAGTTGACAGAACAGGCTTGGTCGTGTGGACAGGTGCAGGGTTAAATCGACCTAACACTGCTAAATTCGACCTAAACTCGTAGTATAGAACAGGGCTAATAGGCCGTAAGGAACTACTGTGATCATCTAGTTTGACCTCCTGCATAGCACAGGCCATAGGACTTCCCTACATTAATTTCTGGTTCAACTAGAGCATCCCTTCTAGAAGATCCAATCTTGATTTTGAAATGGCTAGTAATGGAGAATCTACCACAGCCTATGGTAAATTGTTCCAATGGTTAGTTACCCTCACTGTTAAAAATTTGCACCTTATTTCCAGTCTGAATTTGTCCAGCTTCAATCTCCAACCATTGGATCTTGTTACACCTTTGTTTGCTAGATTGAAGAGTCCATTATCAAAATTTTGTTCCCATGTAGGACTTACAGACTGCGGCCAAAATCATCCCTTCACCTTCTCTTTAGCTTAACAAATAGCTTGAGCTCCTTGCGTCTATCATTATAAGGCATGTTTTCTAATCCTTTAATCATTCTCATGGCTCTTCTCCAAACCTGCTCCAATTTATCAACATCCTTGTTCAACTGTGGACACCAGAACTCAGCACAGTATTCCAGAGCAATCACACTAGTGCCAAACACAGAGGTACATGACAAGACACCTCCTCTGCTAGCCATACAATTGATTAAATTACAGTGTGATATAAACGTGGCAGTTCCTTCTTGTAGCAAGAGGGAAGGCACTACCCAGGTGATAAAGGTGAGTACAGGAGCCAGATGAAAGAACAACACAATTAGTTCCTGGGCCCCTTGTTGGAACATAGGCTTCTGAAAATATATATTAAATCTCAATATAGCCTTCACGTTTTTCAACTGTGGAGAAAACAAAGATTTACTGTCTCAATAATGTTTGCAGGAATCACCCACCCTGGAAATAAGAAGTGAGTTTGCCACGGGCAAAAAGAAGGAACTCTGTTCGTGGCATTTAATTGTCATCATGCAGTGCAGCCAGGCAGCTTTGCTCACAATAGGAAAATCATCTTAATATTAATCCATAATCTCCCTTGTAGGAGTCAACAGATCAATTGAAATGAAGTGTAGGCTAAAGATGGTTTCCATGGGAATATCACCAGCCCCACCCCTACAAAAACTAAATAATTTTCCACAGAGTCCATTTCAAAAATCTTATCTCTGCATTAGGAGAGTTCAGGAATTTTTTCCCTGTCTTTTACAAAACCTCAATTAGATAGATTCTTTCTGCCTGAAAGGAATATCGTCATATTTTCCTCTTGAAAATGTTTATTCCCTATTAAAAGTATACTACAGTACACACGTGTCTATCTTTTATTCATTAATATTGTATTAAAATTGTAAAAAGATCTGAGTGTTGGATTTCTGGGTTTTTAACTCGGTAAAAGAGGGGAAGGGACATGGAACTCCATGTGCACTTCTGGAAACGATTTTCAGTGATTAGGAAATTAATAAAAGTATAGAAGACAATCATCCTAAATCCTATAAGTGCTCCGAGTATGAACATGACGTATTTTACCAAAAAGCATAAAAAACACATTAACTCTGGTTATCAAAACAAACCCATGTGACAGAGTTCTACTTGTCAACAGAGCTGGAGTTCAGAGCTATGTGACATTTATGTCACAAAATCTGAGTATGCTGATGCTTTGCCTTACGTCAGGGTAAGTCATACCTCTCACTTGAAGTCAAAAGAATTCAGCCTTCCTCCAGCTCTGCAAATGAGTTTCACCGTGCTTATATAATCCTTTAAAAAGAGCTTGAATGCTCTGAGCCTCTGCTGCTGACATGCTGCGTGACCTTGAGCAATGTTAGATTAATAGTCAACTCTGAACAGCGTTGTGAAGCTTTACTAATCAACATTTATATAGTGCTTTGACCTCCTGGGATGGAAGGCACGAAACGTGCAAAATATTATTTTAAGGTCTTTCCAAATAGATGCTTGTTATTGATACATTTATAGCACAGAAACATAGAGGTGTGTGACATGCCATGAAGACCTTGTTAAATACATTGTTTTACAGGTAACCAGCTAACAACTATATGAAAACTGTCCTTCCAGAGGTGCTTGAAGAGACACTTGCTTTAGCTCACTCTGAAAATGCTGGCATGAGAAAAATACACCTGTGCTTAACTATGATGACTATATTATTTTGCATGGTTTTCATTTTGTTTTTAACCCACTCCAAATGCATTTTAAAAACTCATCCTCTCAATAGTCATATGCCGCTCACTGTAACATGCATGCAGAATGGCTCTCAAAAAACAGCCATACAAGGAGAACCCATAGGATACAAGTCAGTGCCATGTAGCCACAGGATCATGCAGCTGATCAGCTGAGAATCAGGGGCAGCTCACATTTCTGGGCTGTCACAAACTATGCTGATTTTGGCAATGATGTTTTAAGCTTTTTGTTGTTGAGAAAGCACTGTCAGTGCTCACTGGTCCATGAAGTAACACTGCTGTGCTATTAACAGTAATCTATTGAAGGGAAGCTTGATAAGGCATTGCTTTCTGCCAATAGCCTTCTACAGCCAAAAGAGTAAGAAAACCTCAGAGTGCCCTCATCTGTTCTGTGGAGGTTATTAACTTAAGACTGCATGAAAATATGAACATAGCCGGAGTCATCCTCTCTATCTACACAAGCCTCTCTTCTGTATTTCCTTTCTGCCTCATCTCTATGCCTGTTGGACATCCTTTAGGGTTAGACTGTATGTTGTGATGCCCAGAAAGAGCCCCAATAAGAAACTGTGACTCAGGGTATGTCTCCACTGCAATCAGACACCTCCAGTTGGTCTGTGCCAGCTGACTCAGGCTAAGGGGCTCAGGCTAAGGGGCTGTTTAACTGCAGTGTAGAAGGTCAGGCTCAGGCTGCAGCCCAACTCTGGGACCCTCCCACTTTGCAGGAGCCTAGAGCCAAGGCTACAGCCCAAGCCCGAATGTCTACACTGCAGTTAAACAGCCCCTTAGCCCAAGCCTCGTGAGCCCGTCAGTTGGCAAGGGTCAGCTGCAGGGGTCTAATTGCAGTGTTGACATATCCTCATAGTTATAATTCCTTTCCTGCTCCTCCCAGGAGAAGTAATTTTCTATTGCCCTTGGCTAAGTGCCAGTTTCTTCCCTCCTCATATCAATACAGCTCTACCGGGCAGTGTGTTGAGGGACATGAAGCCCTATCTTCACACCACCTGCTCCCCGCCCCCTCGCTCAGGTGGAAGAAGTGGTAGAGGGCCCCCTATTCTCTTCCCCCATCCAGGCCAAAATGAGACAGAGGCACACCAGGGGTGGAATCAGGGTCCCTAATCTCCCCATAGGCGTGTTAATCTGGTCCTGAATGTATTTTGTGTTCTAATATGGCATCACACAGGAACCATAAAAGGCAATACAACAAAGAAGATCATGTACAATAAAGGTGGTTAATGGAATTAAATGCATAATTACAGAGATATTAACAGGGAGAATAGTATTAAGAAAAGATGATTCCTTAAAATGTACTTATATTCCACTCTTGGCATAAAGAGCATTTGCTGTATAGGACTAGAATATGATAATTTATAGTGCAAGCAGCAAATTAATCCTGGTGCAGATAGGGGGTGCACAAAGAGCTCTCCTCCTACCCTGCCTGTCCCTAGTAGGGCAAGCCACATTTATGTTCCCCAAAGGGGACAAGAAGAGGATACAGGTCTCTGTCATGGCCCCATCTCTCTACTGGGCTGTGGATACTAAAATGCTGTAGCCTACCTAGTCCCCCTGGGCACCAGACCATCTGCGGAGAGATTATATTTCTTTATGGGCAGCACGCCTCTGCTCTACTCACTCAGACCAGTGACTAAATGTCACAGTGGCGTTTGGGCATGAAGTAAGGCAGCCTGGTGCTTAAATCTAATGGAAAGATATACAAATCCTAATACTTTAGGAAAATGTCTATGGGCATCATGATTTTCAAATGCTCCATAGTAAACTGCCTCGCTTCCATTGCTGTATGAAAATATTAGACAATTCTAAAAGCCTTCTTTACATTGAGTAATCTGGGATTATTCATCTGAGTTACTGCTACTCAGAATCAGGCCCTATGGAGCTAGGCTGAGTATTTTATCTGTGCACACAACTGTGGGTTTTATAAAATTTTGACTTCTTGAATGCTGCAAAACCATCTATGGGGTGCAGTAATTTTGCATATTGACCATGTAGCTATCCCATATCAGTATGCAGTCTTGGAAAATTTCCTTTGTCATACTCTCTATTGCTTGGATTGATTTTTTTTTTTTGGCAGCAAAAGTAAAAAGCCACCAAAGTTTGCTACATTTGTTTCCATGTTTAACACATTCAGAATAGATGTGGTATAGTAAAAGAATATAAACAACATAACCCTCACTAACTAAGTCACATAATCATCCCATCATACAGTTTGCAATTAACATCTGCTCAAAAAAATAAAGGCAAACGTGGGAATGCATTCTACATTTATCCTTTCCCTCATTTGCAGTTTTTAGCCTGCAAATTAACCTGATGATCAAACTCTACCACTCTTGCTCACACCAAGTAGTTCCTTGCTCTGTACGTTCTATTGAACGCTACTCAGTGTAAGGTACTATTCACTGCAAATAAGGGTGGCAGAATCTGGCCCTAAAGCAAAAAGGGTCACGCCTGTCTCCTTTGGGCAAAACTGATAGCAGCAAGCGAACTTTTTTCTCAGCATATTATTTAAATTGATTTATGCTCCCACCAGACCCCCGATTCTGTCTGCATAATTATTCAGGGCTTGGGTTATCCACCAAATCCCTCAATATTAGATGTTATAGAGTATAGCAGGAAAACTGGATCACTTTGGGCCATGGGTGGCAGGTGAAGCTTCCTCTTCAGGAGGCTAGCCCTCTGCCCCGCCTCTTCTGGCCAAGATTATGCCCCGCTCGCTACTCTCGGCCCATCCCGTCCACGACCCCGGCTTGGGCTGAGGGGGCTGGGAGGTGCTGAGAGCTCGGCTCCTCCATTCCGTGGCCCCAGCTGGGATCACAGTGCCACCCAATGGGCACCACACCGACCATGGCCCCACCGCACAGCCCCACCCCATTCTGCCCCTTCCCTCCAAGGCTACCACCCACTCACTCCTTTCTGCCCTCCCCTCCTCCCTGCTGCAGCCCCGAGACCAGAAAAGCTTTGCCCACTCCGCAGCCCCAAGGCTGTGGCAGGGAGCAAGAGCTCTTCCACACCAGGGGCCATAGCAGGGGGAGATTTTTCTGGGGCCCATGCTGTAATCGGCCAACCTCCCTGCCCCGCAGTGCCGCAAGGATTGGGGATGCTTAGCCTGCCCCCGCCTCCATTATGTGCTGTCTATGCTTTGGGCTGAACTGCAAGCTCATTACTCCCACTGGTGAACAGCTACTTACATGAGTAGGCCTATTGAATTCAATAAGAATGATTTTCAGAAAGTGCTGAGCACCCTCTCTCTGAAATCAGGCTCATTTCATAGAATCATAGAATATCAGGGTTGGAAGGGACCTCAGGAGATCTAGTCCAACCCCCTGCTCAAAGCAGGACCAATCCCCAATTTTTGCCCCAAATCCCTAAATGGCCCCCTCAAGGATTGAACTCACAACCCTGGGTTTAGCAAGCCAATGCTCAAACCACTGAGCTATTGCAAGCAAACATACTTCAATTATTACTTTCACCAAGAGTTTAAGAAAAATGCCACAACTCTGCCATTGGCCCGCTGTATGACCTTGCACAAGTCACTTTACCTTCCTTTCCTTTCCCACACTTTGTTTTGTCTATTCTAGTTGTAAATTCTTTTGGGGCAGGGCCTGTCTTGCTATGTGTTTATCCAGTCCTTACACAATTGGCCCCCAACTGAGATCCCTTGCCACGGTCACAGTATAAAAACCTTGCCCAAATAGAAAAGTTATAGCAATATTCCTCTCTTCCAGGACTTAAGAGTAAATGTCTGCTAATGTTGACAGTTTATATAATAAAAGAACTAGCATCTGCACCATAACAATTCTTCTGAACATGCTTGTGCCAATGGACATATTTAACAGTTCACTATCTCTGCAGCTTAATTATGTTTTCCTAAATTAAAGTAGTTAGACTGTATTATGGGCTAATTGCCACATTTCATTTAAAAAGCCAAAGTCTCTAACAAGCTGTACAGGAGCAAAAATATCGTATTATGCTAGTAGATATTTAGGATATGATTCTCCTCTCACTTACAGCAGCATAAGTCAGAAGCAACCATTACAGCCTATAGAGTTACACCACTCACGTGAGAGCAGAATTATGCCCCAGGATTCAGATTGTACCCTTTTGAGAGCCTATTAGGTAAGTGTGATTCTGGATCTCCGCAAACTGCAAGAGCAATTACATTGTTTTCCCCCTTTGACATGCAAATCTTAGTGTGTAGTTATGAGTGCAATCGAACAACAAGTGGAGATTTTTAGCTTCCTACACTATGTATATTCCCATCAGACTAGAGTATCTGCTGCACAGTTTGTCAGTGGGGACTGAGGACACTTGGAAAAACTGGACCCTTAAAACCACAATTTGTTTCATATAATTGTTAGAATACAAAGAGACACACATGGGTCTACATGGTCAAAAGAGAGTTAGCTGCCTGCTCTACATGTAATATGCATCTTTCATACATGACATGGGAACATGCTGATTTGCGATGCTCCCTGAGAAACTTAGTGGATTTCCTCTCTGAGGTTCCTTTGTGCTGGAGAACAGCTGCATAAAGGTGAGGGTAAATAGTCAAGTCACCTCTGGAGACCACACTACACTTGGTGAGCAGTTCTGGTCTATGGGATTTCCTGATACAAAGCCCAAGCCCTGAAGGGCAAGAAGGGGGAACTGTGTTACTAAGCACTGAGGGAAAGGATAGGCCAGTGACTGGGTGCTCACCTGTAACTTGGAAGATTGCCAAAGCAGGAGACAGACTTTGTGACCTTGTACAAGTCACTAAGGCTATGTCTACACTCCAGACCTTACAGTGGCACAGCTGTACTGCTGCAGCTGCGCCACTTTAAGGTCTCCTGTGTAGCTGCTCTATGCCATCTCCCACCAACAGTGCTGTCCACACCGACGCTTTGGTAGGTACAACTTATGTCGGTCCAGGGTTCCACATCCCTACCGACAAAAGTTTTGCTGACAAAAGTGCTAGTGTAAACAAAGCCAGAGCCTCTCTGCGCTTCAGTTCCCAATCTGTAAAACAGAGGCCATAGCACTGCCCTACCTCACGCATGTGTTGTAAGTACCTTAAATAGATTCCAGGAGACCCAGAGGAGCTCTGTCTTGGTGACAGGTGACTCAGTTGAAGGTTTCCACTAAAGGGAGCTGCCTATGTGCAGCTGGTAGCCTATGCTGTTCAAGGACTTTTGTAAATAAGCAAGTTACCCTGGCAAATACCTTAACTCTGCATCACTGATTCTACCTCCAACACAAAATGGACTTTCAAGGTCCCCAAAATTGCTAATGCTCTACAAGAAGCAACAACATCCCATATGTAATTATCTAAATATCGAGCCAGATTCTGCCCTCAGGTGCATCAGGGAAGTGAATGCAGTTATTCCAGATACAAACTGGTGCAGCTGAGAGCCGAATCCAGCCCTCCCTAAGTAATCCAGGTTGCTGCAAATAACTTCCATGTATATACTTTAGCATCTTTCCTCCAGAAAAGCCATCCTGTGATAGATTTTCCAGTTCACTGAGCAACATTTCACAAAAAGTTACAACTGTCTCTCACATTTTCAAAATGTCATTTCCATTCCATTTTCTCCCACATGCGATTCTGAAAGAACTACAAAAGGAGAAGAATATTATCAATAACCCGCCAAAGATGAACTGATTGTGTTCCCCACAGAGTCCCAAATCCATGGTTCATGCTAGATTTTTGCATTTGGATCCCTAATTTAGCTGGGAGATGTGTAAAAATTTATGTCAACTGACAGCTTCATATTAGCCACATATCTAAAGAGTCTCAAGTGGATAATTTATTCTTTCCAGGGTCAATTGTAACTTACACTTCCTATATTGGCCCAAATCTGCCTATTTCAGAGGGTACTATATGAATAAACGAGAGCAACTGGTGACTAGTGCTAAACCAGTTAAAGCAAAACACAAAAGCCACAGCACATATTTTTTTAGTTCCTATAGCCAAAATCTTTGTACAGCATGGGAACATATTGCAGACAGCCACCTGCCTGACCCCTCTTCTCTGCTCCTGCAGGCCACCCACCTAAGATCATGATACAAGCTGGCCAGTAGCTGCGAAGCCTCCTTTTGCTGGCCGTTCAGGTGCAGTCAATTAGTTTGCATTTGTTCAGCAGATAGAAGACGTTGTTTTCATTCCCCGTTGCACAGTGGATGGGCTCAGGAAGGACGCCTGATGATCAGGATGCAGTCAGCCTCTGAAGAAGGGAGTGAGAAAATGCCAGAAAGATAGGAAGAGAACAGAGGGGAGGAATAGACCAAGAATAGAGAAGAAATTTAGAGAAGGAAAAGGGGAAAGAAAAAGATAATCAGTGCAAGTCAAGCATTATTGTGTTACGAGTGCTGATCATATGCTGCTCAGGGCTGTACAAGACACTAATAAAGGCAAGAGGGGGACTGACCCCACCTACACAAAATTCCTCAGGAGAGAGAGAGAAGATTTCTGCAGGTTTCCTCAAGTAGGGTCTCAGTTTGCTCTTACCCTCTAAGTGGAATAGGCAACAGTTTGCCAATAACTCCCACCCCCAGAAGTGATTTGCCCCTCTGTAATTGGGTCAGCACCCACTCTCACAAGTGTCCTTCTGGTTAGGTGTGTCTGTGTTCTTTCCATTCTGGTGACCCCTTTCCATGGTTCTTAGGCAGTTTTTCCAATGACTCAGCCCTCTGGCCAAGTCACACATACTGTCTGCATGTGAATTAGATCAGACCCCTTCCGGGGTATGTCATCCACCAGAGGCCTATCTCAGTACCCCTCTGGTAGTGCCACTCTAGCCCTCCCCAGGCTCAGTCTTTAAGTAGTCCCAGCCCTGGTATGGGGCCGTATCCTCAAGGTTTCCTCCCTGGAGACATTATCTTCCTACATCCCTCCCTGGGCTCAGTCCCTACTCAGTCCTAGCAGCGAGCCAGGAACTTCTCACTCCCACAATCTTTGCCAGCAGACTATCTTTTGTCCTGCTGCTCTTCCAGGCACACAGTCCTTCCTTCTCTGCTCCAAGCAACAACAAACTACTGCTCTATTCTATAGCTCCTTTTATATGGCCCTCCTTGCCTCTGATTGGCCGTTCCAGCAGCACCTCTGATTCGTTGTTTCCTCACCACCCCCTAGGCTGCTTTGGAGGACCTCTCCACTGCTCCTTTCCTGGGATAGGTGTGGCAGAACCCTGAGGCCTCCAGGATGGGGGCTTTGGGCCTAGTCCACCCTATCACACACCCTCAGGTCCCCTCAGAAACACATAACTGTCTGCACAAAGCCAGACCTCTGAGCTTCACACAGACAAACACTGACAGCAGGTTCTCCAGAATCCACCTTCAAGGATGGGTTTCCCAGCAGGGAGGGGAATCCATCTAAAGTTTAATACAGTCTCAGGCTGTGTTAATTTCGGAGCTCATTTACTGCTAATATCTCTGAGGAGGAGGGATCTTGTCCCTCCCTTGCCCTAGCTCTGGCCCTCTTGCCTGAGCTCTTTTTGTATGGATGTGTGTGACAGCAAAAGTCCATAGCTCTAGCCTATGCATAGACTCTCAGGACCCACAGCATTCTGCACAGGGCCAAAGGAAAAAGGGACAAGTCATGAAGGCAGCTGATCCCATCCTCTCACACAGAGGAGATTCTTTAAACGCAGTTTCTATGGAGACATTCCCCTCACTCCGTGTCCCTAGAACTTACCATCTAAAACACAGACAGACACTCACCTGAGAAGCACAAAAGGTAGGGATAGCTGTGAAGATGCATGTGCATATATCTATATTTCTATCAATCTGTAGAGGAGGTGATGTTGTTACGTAGGGAAGCAGCATTATTAGGATTTCTAAAAAAGTCAGGGGTGTTTTCGTTCCCAAGACGGATTTGAACAAAGTACCTGGCACAAACTCTGAAAAAAGAAAGAACAAAAATCAGCCAGTGAAGTCTCTTGAGGGACTGTTCAAAGATCTCAGGGTAAAGAAATAACCTAATAAAAACAAAATGGGGAGGCAGCCAAAAAAAAAAAAAGAATCTGAAGAATCAGGTAATGTGTTCAGGGAAAACATTAAGGCACAGTGGAAAAAAACAAGAAAAACAAAACAATACAATGTTCCAAAATGTTGGTCCAGATCCTGATCTATTACACTGCTGTAAATCCAAAGTAACTGCAGTGAATCCAATTACACTGGCTGACACCTCTATGTAGCTTACATTAGAATATGTCTCATTGCGTTAATTTATTTATTACACAGATTTATAATGGTAGCCAACACTGTAATATCTGGATGCACTTTACATGGCTTAAACTGAGTCATTAACGTTTCCAAATAAGAGGAAAGACACTACTTTCCAGCAATTAAGATGAGTCAATGCTAACCAACTAGATTAAGGGAAATGGGAAAGGTCTTAATAAATATATTGTGGAGAAAGTAATATTGTAGGGAGGAGTTATAACTAATGACTACAAAATTGCTGAGTATCTGGAACACCTTGAATATCAGGAAAAATGTTGACAGTGATGTCTATGAGATTGCAGACTAGTCTCACAATGGAAGACATGGAACACTTGAAACTAACACTGGTCAAACAACAGAATTTCCACTCCAGGAGAAAATCTGACATTCCAAAGTCCATTTCCATTCTGAATTAGAATAAAAAGTCAAAATGTTGAAATCTGCCATGAAACAGAAATTCCAAATAATTTCAAATTGGAAACATCAAAATGTTTCATTTGAATAATGCTGAATTATTGTGTTTAAATAATGTTGAAATATTATAATAAAAAATATTGACTCTCTCTCTCTCTCTCTCTCTCTTTATACACATATTTAATGGATATGTAATATGAAGGTTGAAACAAAAAAAATGAAAATGAAGTTTAAAACAAAACATTTTGACATTTAAAAAAACAAGAAAGTCGAAATGGTCTCTGATTTGAAATGGACACCTTTCCACAAAATGTTTAGATTTTGACAAAATTGCCTTTTCCACCAGAAAATTGTTCCACTGAAAAAAAAATGGTGACCAGCTCTACTTAAAACTAGACATTACTAACAACAATTAAAACTAGACTGGACAAAACAATAGAAAATGTTCTGAAGGGAATAGGCCTGAACCTGTAGGGAAGTGGATTGACTAGATGACCTAATGGCTCTCTCCCTTATCTCTAATTTCTATGATAAGAGTTAAAACTGAGTAAGGAAAAAAGGAGAAAGAACAAAATAAACCAAGTGAAACATGGTTTGTCAACTGTTTTATAGAAAATATAAATTTAAAATGTCACATTACATACAATCAAAAGTCTCCTTGTAGTTTAATCAGATGACATCAGGAAACATGACAGCGTAGAAGGAAGGGGACTTCAGAAGCCTGGCTATGAATGGGAGCTGAGAACAAGAGCCAAGTGTTCATATGTACTCAGGGGAGGGATAACGTGCTTTGATATGCTGCTGTTGGTTTTATCCATACATTCATATTAATCTGTATAGGACATAGGCAAGTACATTTAAGTCTGCCACTTCCATGCCAAGTGGAAGATGGGGCCACCGGGGTGGAGACAAGGGGGGCCAGTGTCATGGTGTGCCTCGGGCCCAAGATTGCCTATATCCATGTTGCCTACAAGGAGGAGTTGCTTTTTATTTTTTTGATTGGCTGCTTTAGTATCTGATTTAAAACAATAAATAGTTTCCCTTGATGGAACCATCAAGAGATGCAAACACATCAACTGAGTAACTTCACAATCTCATTGTGGTAACACCTTGTCATTCTTCACCCCATCCTGCACTGTTAGCAATTCTCACTCATTGTGTCACACCTAAAGTAGGCCCTAATCCTGCAGACACTTACACACATGCTTAACTCTACCACTGAGAGTACTCACGTAAGTATTTGCAGGATCAGGCCCTACATTGTAAATTCTTAGGAGCAGGGACCCATTTCTCTTCATTTGTTCTTCAAACTGCCCAGTACACTTCTCAGCAAAGTATAAATAATAAATGATACAAATGAAATACCTACCTAAATATTTTTGCAGGTTTCACAATTTCATGATTTCTGGGAAATTTAAAGCTAAGGCTGTTTGCTTTGCTGTTAGTGCTCACCACTGTACCTTTTAAAATCTGATTATTATTTTAACATGGTACTTTAGGGCTAGAGGTTTAGCCTGAACTTTGCATGTTCTGGTTTTCTGTCAACTGAAGTCAGCCCCTTAATGTTATTTAAGCTTAAATTGCTGTATTTAATTATAAATTATGCATGATCCATGAAGCCAAACAGGTTGTCTTTTCAGTGTTCATTAGCCTGTGATAAATGACTACTGAAACAGAAGCTTAGTCTAGATATCTTAAACATTCTGATTATTCAGGGCATAATGAGCCACATTCACAGCTGTAGCTGAAAAGAGCTTGGAGCACTTGATGGAGGGGGCAGGCAGATGGGTCTCTGAGCCACCTTTGTACTCCCCCAATCCTGGGGAAGTTGTATTCAGGCCAGTCCCACAAGTCCCTGAAGGTTGCCCTAATGTGCACCAGTTGCCAATGGCACAAAGAGGCTACTGGGGCAGCTGGGGATTGCTGGAGTGCAGGAATGTCCCAGGTGCACTCTCTCTCCTCCCTCCCCCCAGCAGGATATAGCAGCAGCGGGGACCAGCTTCCCCCAAGTGGTGAAAGAGAGGCTGTGACTACTCTCCTAGCCCCTTCTCAGCACAGGAGCCACCACCTGGAACAAGGCTGTTGGAGAACTTTGCTCTTTTGAGGAAGGAGCCCTCCACCCCCGCCCTGCTCCCCCAGCCTTTGCCACCACCTTGTCGGTCAGGAGGCCACGTTGCAGCTCTAACATGTTTCTAACTGCTACATTCAATTTCTTTTCCTCTCTACTCTTCACCTCTCTTCCAAAGCAGGTCAGAGCAACAGGGGCATCATGACAACACACACAGCTTTCTTCAAGGAAATGGGTGTCTGATGCCATTTCCACTTCCTCTTTCTGCTGGGCTTGGTGCTATCTAGTACGACTGTCACTATGCTTATTATTATTTCCATTGCTGTTATACCACCATGCTTCCAGGACACGCACCACCACCCCAGGAAACTGACTGCTTCAGCTCCACCCAGGACTCAAGCAAGTTACAGCTCCAGCATACCAAGTGACAGCTCACATGTTTCACATGGTATCTGGTGAACCAGACAACTGTGCCTCCCCACACATCATCCCACGGCACAATCCACTACATCACCTGTTGCAGTTCAGGTTGTGAGGAACTGTCCAAGGAAACAGGAAAACAGACATAAGAAACCAGATTCCTAATATTTATTCACACATAGGCACAGGCCAGAAGCTGACAACTCAAAGCAATATAAACTAAACTTGATGCTGTTCTACATAAGATCTGCCATAAACAAACAATACACAATCTCATCAGCAACATAGCAGCACCCAATATAGCCTGCATCTCCAAGATCTGGCTGGATGACGCCACAAGCCCTGTGCTAGCCCACCGCATCCCACTTTCTGTATACTCAGTACATCACTCATGCAGAGAGGACAAGAGGGAAGGTAGTGCTGCATTCACCTTCTCTACAAATATCAAATCTAAGAGAGGTGGCCTTTGTAGGACAACTCCATTCAAATTCACTCCTCTGATGATAGAAACCAGAGACAAAGCTAACAGATTTTATGCTCATTTACAGATCACCACAGACAAACAGATTCATAAAAGAGCTCATTGATACTTCTCAGCAACGGTGGTGAAATAGCCTAGGCTTCTTGTCCTCTGAGAATTCAACATGCACGTCAACCAGGCCGCAGATATAAAAGCCCATAAACTCATCTCCTCACTTGCCTCCCGAGGACTTTCTCAGGTCACCTCTGGGCCAATCCACCCAACAAGTTGCACTATGAGCCCGATCTTCAGCCTAGATATCAAGATAGAGGACATCAAACCAGCCATTGACTTGTACTGACCATCACCTCATTAAGGCAGTGGTTCCAGCTCTCCAGGGAACAAGGTAGACCAATTATCCTGATTTGACCACAAAGACTCCTGGAATCCAACAAACTCCAATGCCAGATAAAGGAAAACAGCATTCCACACACTGAAGGAGGGATTGAGCACCTGGTGAATGACTATTCTTGTACACTAGCCTTGATCATTGACACACTAGCCCCCAAACAGCTCCCTCCTCCCCATCACCACAAAGATCTCCTTTGTTTTCTGACACTCTGCACAGAATGGAGAGTGTGTGGTGGAAACTTAAACACCAGTAGTAGAAAACAAAGGCTGATAAAAACAGGATGAAACATAAATTCCTCCAAGTCTGTGCTCCCTATTACAAGCTAAGATATAACCTTCCTAAAAGAGATGCTCTAGGATAGGGATCTCAAACTCAAATCACCACGAGGGCCATATGAGGACTAATACATTGGCCCGAGGGCCGCATCACTGAAACCGTTTCATACAACAATACAAAGGATAGTCAAAAATGAAATAAATGAAGAGTAATATAGTATGCTATTAAAAGTCAATGTATTCACTTTAAAACTGTAATGTGAAGAAGGATTTTAATAAAATATAAACATTCAGTAATGCACCTCACTCAAACGACAAAACACGCATTTACTTTTAGAATTACTTCGGTTAAAAGCTGCCCCTCTACCCCAGCCCCGCCCCCACTCCAGCCCTTTCAGGAGGCCCCGCCCATGCCCTGCCTCTTCCCACCCCTTCTCCATCCCAACCCCTTCCCCAAATCCCCGCCCTGGCCCTGCCTCTTCTCCGCCTCCTCCCCTGAGCGTGCTGCATTCCTGCTCCTTCCCCCTCCCTCCTGGAAAGTCCTAAGTGCCACCAAACAGGTGTTTGCCAGCGGGAAGTGCTGGGAGGTAGGCGGAGGAGCGAGGACACGGCATGCTCGGGGACGGGGCGGGGGGTGATAGGAGCTTGGCTGCCAGTGGAGTCAGTGCCTATGGCGGGCCGCAGGAAATAACTCTGCGGGCCGCCTGTTTGAGACCCTTGCTCTAGGAATTATTTTGGGGAAGTTCTACGGCCCAGGTTATACAGAAGGTCAGACTAGGTGATCACAGTGGTCCCTTCTGGCCTTGAAATCTATGAATCACTCGCAACTGAAGCTGCCAAATCCCACTCCATGGAACTACCTAGGATGGTAAATCCTGAGTGCCTGCAATAGGCATCAGAGCTGAGCACCAAGCAGAGTGAAAAGCTATCATTCTACTTTGCTGGAAAGTACACATATGGGGGATAGCTTCCCAAACTACCGAGATCTGTCCCACCTGCACCCACCAACAAACAGCCCACCTGCATTCCCAGAGCTCAGTATTATCATTCGTCAAAAAGTTCTGGAGACCTTAAATTAATCTCAAGCCAAGACATGTGAATCTGACCAATGCCAGTCCTAGCTGGTGCAAGATAGTCATGGACAATTATTGCCACTGAAATAGCCAACACCTAATTCAGAGAAAGAATCTTCCCTTCCTCCTTCAACCATGCAATTGTCCAACCAACACTTAAGAAATCCACCCTGCTTATATCAGTTCTAGCCAACTACCACCCAGTGTCAAACCTCCCATTCCTCAGCAAGAGAAGCTAGCCAAAGGCCAACTATAAGCTCATCTCATTTAAGCTAATATTCTACACCCAGCACAATCTGGATTCAGACCAGGACATGGAGTTGAAATCACTTCAATGGCACTGATGGATGATCTCCTCCAATCAATGGACAGATGACAGACTTCCATTTTCATCCTTCTGGATCTCTCTGAAGCATTCAATGCTGTTGTCCATGAGATTCTGCTGTCTTGCCTGAGACAGGTGGCACAAGTTCAGAGTAAAATGATTTGAGTCCTTCATGGAGAGTCACACACAATGAGTAGTGACCCTCTAGACCTCTCACTTGGGAGTCCAATGAAGATCAATTGTCTGACTGGCCCTATTCAACATCTATATGCAGTTAGCCGGTGAACTGATCAGCAAGTGACAGCAATTTGCAGATGATATATCTATTCATCATCATTATATGATTTCCCCATTACTACCAAGATGACCCACTGCTTGGGCAAAATCAGCTCATGGATGGAGAACAGCTGGTGGAAGCTGAATCTGAGCAAGACAGAGTTGATGCTAATATGCAGAGGAAAGCACCTGGCAGAGTTTGCATCTGTGGTGCAGTCTCCTTTGGTTGAAGATGCATGCCCACAATTCATCAGTTCAGTCCATAGTCTAGGCGTGCTCTTGGTTTCCCTACTGCCACTAGCCTCTCACATAGCAGCATCCACAAGTAACACTTTTTACCATCTTCGGTTGGCTAGGAGACTGTCCTTTGGGACAATGACCTCTCCTCAGTTCGATGGCCTGGGCCCAGATATCTAAAAGACTGCCTAAAGCTCTGGGATGAAGACTGAGATTGACAACTACCCTCTTCTGGCACAACAGAACTCTCTACAGTAAGAGTAAAGTTCATCTGTGGGCAGATCTGAGACCATGGAATTAACTCTCCAATAACTATGCACCATTACAATGCTCACTAGGTTCCGTTCCAAGTGAAAACACATTTCTTTGACCTTGCCTTCTCTAATAAATACATAGCAACATGTATACTTAAAAAACAAACAAACAAGCCTACCAGAACAAGACTCTCCACTGTGCATATTTCTCACCCGGGGGAGAGGATGAGAGAACAAAACATGTGACAGATGTTAGTCACAATGGTTCATGCCCTACTGAAAGATGCTCAGATATTACAGTGATGAGTACAGTATGCAAGCCTATATAGCAGAGAATAGAATTCTGCTGGCTACACTACCTATGTGAGCCATCTGAAGATCCTCCAGAGCAAACTAAGCCAGCTTTAGAGCAGTTTTCCACTGGTGAAGGATTGCAGTTTTCTACAATGGCTGAGAATAGGCCTGATTTGCATTGAAAGCATCATGAACAACCATGGTCACAATCATGCCCCCAATACTCTTCGTGCAAAAGGGATCCTCTGAAAGCAAGCTCAGCCACCTCTATGACAGTGTTTGCTGCCCTACAGATACGAGGATCTGCACAGGAGCTTGGGCAGACCAGTTGTCAAGGTTCCTTCCCCATTCTGAACTCTATGGTACAGATGTGGGGACCGGCATGAAAAAACCCCTAAGCTTATTTTTACCAGCTTAGGTTAAAACTTCCCCAAGGTACAAACTATTTTACTTTTTGCCCCTGGACTTTATTGCTGCCACCAAGCATCTAACAAATATATAACAGGGAAAGAACACGCTTGGAAACGGCTTTCCCCCCCAAAATCCTCCCAAACCCTACACCCCCTTTCCTGGGGAAGGCTTGATAAAAATCCTCACCACTTTGCATAGGTGAGCACAGACCCAAACCCTTGGATCTTAAGAACAATGAAAAAGCAATCAGGTTCTTAAAAGAAGAATTTTAATTGAAGTAAAAGAATCTCCTCTGTAAAATCAGGATGGTAAATACCTTACAGGGTAATCAGATTCAAAACATAGAGAATCCCTCTAGGCAAAACCTTAAATTAAAAAAAGATACAAAAACAGGAATATACATTCCATTCAGCACAACTTATTTTATCAGCCATTTAAACAAAACAGACTCTAACACATATCTAACTAGATTGCTTATTAGCTCTTTACAGGAGTTCTGACCTGCATTCCTTCTCTGGCCCGGCAGAAGCAACACATAGACCGAGAGAGCCTTTGTTTCTTCCCCCTCTTCCCCCAGCTTTGAAAGTATCTTCTCTCCTCATTGGTCATTTTGATCAGGTGCCAGCGAGGTTATCCTAGCTTCTTAACCCTTTACAGGTGAAAGGGTTTTTCCTCTGACCAGGAGGGATTTAAAGGTGTTTACCCTTCCCTTTATATTTATGACACCAGTAAAGAGGATTATGGCTGCCTTTGCACATAATGAGATGGGAAAAGGAAGGGTTTTCTCTGGCTCTGACCTGCAGCCACCCAGGGCCATCCATAATTTGAATTCTGAATTCATCCAAAATATGAATTCTGCCCTGGTTCACACCCCATTATGCCAATTTCTCTTCTTACTCACACCAGCACAACTCTTATTGGAGTCAGTGGGCTCATGCCATTACAAATGGAGAATTCTAACAAACTGACTAATGAGTTGAATGCCTCAATCACGGCACAATTTGGCCCAAACAGTCTAGCTGCAGAATCAGACTGGAGCAGCAAGCTTAAAAAATTTAACTAAAATTCTAGAGAGAGAGGGGAAGTATATATATTTGATATTCTTTGAGCACATCTGAGCAAGTTTTTAACAAGTTGCTTTGGGAGTACTTTACTTTACAAAATATCTCTTTCAGTGGGATTTACGATAATTCTTAATAGAAAGTTAGAACAGGGAAATTACAGTGCATCTTTGGTGTTTATTTTGTTGGAAATATTAATGGAGAAAAAATGCCTGTGGAAGCACTCAATGCTTTTTGAACAGATAGACATCTGTTTAATCCAGCTTAATGTAACTCAGATAGGGTTTTCAGATAACCTTCATGTTTACCCATGCTTTCTGATAGGTAAGTCCTAAATGAATAATAATAAAATACATTAAGATAAATGATTTTTCTTTTTAGGTAGCTGGAATTAAATATACAATAAAAATTACTGAATTATTAAATCACACACAGCTATAAACATAAGCAACCAAAAAAAGCCTTCTATAAACTAATCAAACTATATCTCTTATAAGCTGGGAAGGAAAAACTGGAAAGAGGATGTTATTGTTCTGGTTTTAATGTATTGGGAGTCACTCAAAAGAGTGATCATATAAGTACAGAATAGTTACATATTTATCTATTCTGTGTGGAAGGACACTTTTCCAACATTTCAGTTCATCATCTTCATTGGGGATGGACCTGAAGGAAAGCACTTGTTTCTTTCCTTTCTTTAGCAGAGAATTTGGCATTTGGTGAGTCTTTTCTATCTGTATATAAACTCAATACATATAAGGAAGGAAGGAAGCTAAGCTGAATCTGACCCCATTTTCACCAACAAGTATACAGTTCCCCAGTGACACCATTTTTGCACATACACTCATAATAATTGTGTGTGCAGTTGCACTTGCACAAATATTGGTACATGTTAACCATCTGAAGAGCAATATCTAAAGATGCCCTAATATCGGGGAGGAAGCACACTAACTGCCACTGATTTCATTCCATTCCACTGCACTGGTAGAAAAGCCATTTATCTTCATGCTCCAGATTTGACAAGAAAACATTCAGCTCCCACTCACAGCTGGGGAAGACTCACAAGTCAATTGGACACTGATTTTAATTTCATTGCACTGGATGGAGAGCCAAGTTATTTATGTATAAAAGGCAGTTTCAATAAAAGAGACATCTGCCTTGCATACCATCGTAGCTGGATATATTTTTACTGAATAAGACCCTTAAAGACAAATGATTTTGCTGTCAGTACGGTGCAATAAAAATAAAATCGATGGCAGACTGTCTCCAATGTGCCTTGCCCAGACACTTTAGAATAAACACAGTGAATGTCAGTGTGACAATGATATAAACATCACCGGCAATGAGCAATGTTCTTAGGTGTCTTGTATTCCTATCCCTGTTTTTAAGCCTCCCTGCAACCTTGTGAACGCTTCTGTAGCTTAACAACCACCTTTATTTTCCATTTAGAAATTTTACTTAAAAATTGTAGTAAAAATATATACATGCAAACAAAACTTTAAAAAATAGAAGCATAATAGAATCCACTTCCCATACAGAAAAAAGGAGGCTAGATTAAGTTTATACCATATGTCTATTATTTTATCATCTAAAGTGCTAGTGAGGTGTTGAATCATCCAGTGTTTGGAAATATATTTCTGAGCATCAGGCCTGAAGTTAGAGTAGAATGGAAACATTTATTTTTCTTGAGTCCCACAGTTGCAAGGGCTAGATTTATGGGACAGAGTCCTTCATTGATCTATTTTATATTTCACTGAAAGCAAAGCTATTTACCTTTGTTAATAAAGGCACTGTAAGAAATAAAAGTATATAAGTTTTAATATTCTGTAGTGTCTATGCACAGTTGAGCACTGATTTAATTTCACAACTTTACCACAGCTAACTCAAGATTCAATCAGTTGGCCCCAGCAAAAAAGCTGCCAATGGTACTTCATAGTAATGAGTTCCATACATTAATTATGTGCAGTGTAACAAAGTATTTTCCTTTATCAGTTTTAAAAGTATTTCCTTTCACAGCAAGTTGCTTTGTTCTTGTTTTATAGAGATTAAACATGAGCGCTCTTCTCCATCCCATTCATGATTTTGTATAATGTTATCATCTCTCCTCTCAGGTTCCAGACTTTTCAGTATCTCTTCCTGTGTTCAACTTTTATCATCTCTGCTAAACAAGTGTCTGGTTACAAGCCAGTGGTCTGCTTGGAGCAGCTACTCTAACTCCAGTCTCCAAAACTGAGGAAGGACGACAGCTATATATTTGAAGGTCCCAGCACATTCCTTCACTTGCCCCTTCATCCTCCACTTCCTGTTAGGGAAATCTCACCAATTTTCCTGGATCCTCCCTTTCCTCCATATTTATGAGACAGAAGTCCCAGATTACTGGGTCAGCAGTCCCTATTAAGTGAGGAAGGAGACTCCCCTGCTATACACATATCATCTTATTAAAAGGTATTTTGATGACCCTTGTTTCCCATTAACTCCCTTATTTCCCTTGGCTTTCAGGCCAAACCACCCAGCTGGTAAGTTAAGCGGGCATCAGTGGAAAACAGCAGCTATACCATGATGCTGTTGACATCAACAGAAGCAGTATAATGCCCAAGAGGAATTAAGGTTGCTCAGATTAACCAGGTGGCATTGAACACCTGGAGGGGTACCTGGCATCTTGTAGGATCAGAGCCAGAAGGAAAATCTATTTACCCTCCTTGTAAGGCTACCGCTCGGTCTGGTTTCAGAGTAGCAGCCGTGTTAGTCTGTATTCGCAAAAAGAAAAGGAGTACTTGTGGCAATTTAGAAACTAACAAATTTATTAGAGCATAAGCTTTCGTGAGCTACGTGCTCGGTCTGGTGTCTCTGTAGTGCAATCCATAGAAATAACACCACATGGATGTCCATCCATGCTGTCTGCCAACAGTGGAAACAACTCAACCAACCAGTTTTATTCCCTTCTCCACCATGTAACAACATGGGTAAAGACCAAGTTCTGTTGTGAAGATAATAGCCAAAATCTTGTAACAAGTGGTACACTCATTCTGCCACATAGGGCAGGCCACCTGTTCATGTTCAGTGGTAATTCCCAATGGCTATCTATGTGGTCTGGAGAAAACTACACTAACAATAAAAACCCAATACACAGTCAATAAACAAGGCAGGGAAAAATGTAATGAAGGAGATTAAAAAAAGAATAACGAGAAATATAAAATATTGGGTCTAAATTATGTATACAGGGCCTGTGCCTTTATTTAGGGCCACTGGTGGCAGAAAGTCTACCCAGGGAGGGGTTCACCAGGCACTCACAATCTCCGCTCCCCCAAATGGCCTTTGACCAACTAGTGCAATTAGAACTAGTTGAAATGTGTCCTGTTTTTCTATCAGCTCTGTCAACAATCCTGCAAAGGCTGGAGAGGAGGGGTTCAATCCAGATACCTGGGCAAGGGAGGGGGGGTGCAGCTTCAGAGCATTCCCTGGGTAGCCTCTACAGATACATCTCTAGAATCCCAGGCTACAAATCAAACTACCATCTCTGGTGTAAAACTTCAGGGAGTCAGGGAGTTTCACACTCCCCCCCCCCACAAGTGATCCCTTCCCTGCTGGCATTGAGCAATATTGTTTGCACCCCTGCCACAAGAAGAATTCTGCAAAGAATACAGAAAAGTGGGTTAGCTTGTTTTCCTTAACAGGGTGGCTGTTGATTGTACATGTCTGCATTTTTATTCCTCAGATATGACAGAAACATTTATACTGTGCAGCAACTACATTAGCTAGTGATTGTTGGGTGCTCAGCCTTTGCTTTACACAATCTCCAAAGTCAACGAAGCAACAAAAACACAAATCTCCTTACCATAGATTTGCTTGCAGGCGGGTATCACACAGAATTTATGTATGTGCCTTTCTCCTTCCATATTACCTTGCCTGGGGCTGAATGTATTTTCTCTTTCATCGTGTTGTGTAATGCTGCCACCTAACTAGGGCCTGTGTCCAAGCCTGTCTGTAGCTTGTGGCACCTTAGAGACTAACAAATTTATTTGAGCATAAGCTTTCGTGAGCTACAGCTCACTTCATCGGATGCATCCGATGAAGTGAGCTGTAGCTCATGAAAGCTTATGCGCAAATAAATTTGTTAGTCTCTAAGGTGTCACAAGTACTCCTTTTCTTTTTGCGAATACAGACTAACACGGCTGCTACTCTGAAACCTGTCTGTAGCTGTCTCTATAACCTTACTGCCTTGCATGTTATTGTCTCCCCTGCCCCGCCACCACCCACACAAAGTCCTTTATTCACTAACCTCTTTTACTTATCTAATGTTAAAAGGAAGAAGACGATGGATGTGGGTGCCAAACAATCTGAAACAATAGCAGAGGCACAGTCTCATCAGTAAAACTAACTGAAAATTGTATAATACATATCACTAAGGCTGTAAAACAGTTGTGGGTTTTTTTGGTTCAAAAATTGCCACTACAGTTTGTTTAAGTTGCAGTTTTGGGCAACAGCACAGAAGACACACCATGTGTCCCCTTTGGCTCTTGAATGCAGGCATGAGAGAGGGCCAGCTGGGCCAAATTTGAGAGGAATTGTGACCCCGTGGGCCTGGTCCAATGCCATGCACTCAAATGTGGCCCAGCAACCTTCCTCTAGGTAGCCAGGCCAAATCTGAGTGAGTGGCTGCGACGGTGTGCCAACCCCATACTGGGCTGATGGGGATGGACCAATCATTGTGGGCCCAGGAGGCCACACCCCCTTTCCCCTGCTGCACATGCTCCAAGTGGAGAAGGCACACAAAAGGAGGCAGCCCAGCTCAGTCTGCGCTGGCTGCAGAGGAGGAAGGAAATGTCTTGGGGGCTTCTCCAGAGGTACAAGTGATGCTCCAAGCAGCAGAGCCCATGGACCTGGACTACACTGTAGATAACTCACTGACTACAGAGACTGATGGGATGCCGGATCACTGCCAGCCAGAGGAGGCAGCGTGGTATTGTAGAGAGGCTGCAGGGCTCTAGACTGTTTGCTTTGCCCTGCCCAGTGGCTGATTGTTGCTTTGCTCTGCCCAGGGGGCTGATTCCCCAAATGCTACTGACTAGCCCAGCCAGTAGACTGTGGGGCCCCAGACTGTTTGTTTGTTTTGCCTGCCCTTGGACCCATGGACTATTCATCTAAGTGACCCTGTCAGGAGGCTGGGACCCACTTGACCAAAATCACCCACTTAACGGGGAATCCCGATGACTGTGTGACAGGGTGTACCAACTGTGCACTGGGCCAACAGGGGTGCTGCAGCTGGACATGCAGGGTGCCCGTCACAGTGGCATTGTGACCTGGTGCACAGGGTCACAACCAATCAGACTTGCAGCAAGTATAAAAAGTTGTGATATGTGTTAAAGTTGTGATTTCTGCAACAAAAATTGCAGCTGGCAATTTTCTTAGTCTTGCATATCACCCAGCATAAATATCGATAAAAGAATGTCATAAAAGAAAGATGTAGATTTGCCAACATAACCTCCCATGTAGATAGGGTGACCAGATGTCCCGATTTTTTGGGACAGTCCCGATTTTTGGTTATTTTTCTTATATAGGCTTCTATTACCTGTTAGAGGCTTATTCCTTCACTCTCCCACTTCCCTGGTCCTTCTCGCATGAACAGAGAGCAACAATATCTGAAGTCCGAAGGTGCAAACAATTTGATGTTTATTGTGGTGAACTTCCAGCAAGCTTAAATCCAAGTTTGTTTTTCCTTATTTTTGAATCCCATCTTACTTCCTGTTTGCCCCTAATTTATATAGTAATATTCTTAGCTATACCTTAACCAATCATTCTACTGAAATTTAACTAACCAATCCTAACATATTGTAACATGATTAGCTAACCAATTATATCCCACCACCTTAATTAGTTTACACCCAGCAAAATTAATTATACAGCAGACAGAAACAATCACAGAACCAGACAGAGACCATGCCAATAAACAATAGCAAAGTGGGAACTATAATGACAAAACAATACAGAAATGAGGATTTCACAACTACATCTATAAAGACATAAGGGTTTCCCAGCTGTGTCTATTGATAAGTGAGTTCTTACCAGACAGAAAACTATCAACCTAAATTTCCTTTTACATCTTCTAGGCTCTTCCCTTTCTCTGGAGGTGCTAGATCGGATCACCTTTCCAACAGCCCCAGATTGACTAGTTTGGAATGTGAGGATGTGACCGTACGCTTCCCAGCTTATGGCTGCCACTGGTGCTTAGCCAAAGGCATTGGCCTAAGAACAGGACCTCAGACTGTCACAGTGAGAGAAGGCTCTTACACAGATTCTTTCTTGTATACCTCTATTACTAGCTAAATGATAAACATATACCTACATTCGTAGAGTATAGGCCTTTACAGACAGGCCTGAATATCTATATCCTAACATTACCCCCCACCCCCATCCCGATTTTTCACATTTGCAGTCTGGTCACCCTATGTGTAGATGTAGCTCCTGTGTCAATGGAAAAATGCTTCCATCAATGTAGCTACTATCGTTCAGGGAGGTGATGTTCCTACATATGTGGAAAAATCCTTTCCATCAGTGTTGGCTGTGTCTACACTACAGGGTTATGCCAGCACAGCTACGCCAGGATACTCTCCATAGCATAGACATACCCAAAGGTACATAGTTACTCCTCTGTAGAGGTCTTAAGGTAGACGTGCGGGAAGGTAACCTGTTCCTGTACTCCACAGCTGAGGAAGCAACCTGTCCATGGAGCTACTTGAGCTCTTCCCAGACAGTAGCTCTGCTCTGGAGGGGCTTAGGATGCACTCAGGACAGTTGCCTCCCTCTGCAAGCTTTGCCAATTCCCCTATTTCATTTGGCAACTGTTGGCCTCTTACTCTTGTTCTCCTTCAAATCCTCCTGCTTCCACACTCAGCATACAGAATGTGACTCCTTATAAACAAGCCAACCAACCAACAAGAAAATTATATGACCATGTAGTGATGTTGTACAACAGATCTTGCTGGACAGTTAAACCTTTGTATAGCTTGAACTGTATTATACCAAAATCTGAAAATATTGATTAGTGTTTTGTATATCATTGCTAATAAAAGCAATAGTGCAAATATTGTTTATAAAGCATAGCTTCGCCACAGAAATACATTCATTAGTTTTCATTCATTATCACAATTCTAATAACTCACCTAGCAGTCAGTCCCTTGTTCTCAGCATTATTTCTTATTCTGATGACTAATTCATTCTGGAAAAACAAATTTCACTCTCAAATAGCCAGCACAAAGCCAATGCACTACTTAAAGCCTGCTTAAGCCCTTCAAAATGCAGGGCAGTGTAAACATATACAATGTGTGTGTGTGTGTGTGTAAGAGAGAGAGAGATGGAATACACTTTGATTTATTTCAGGCAGAGACCATCTTTTTGTCCTGTATTTGCATAGCAGCTAGTACAATGGGGTCCTGGTCCATGACAAATAATCATAAAATAAAACATGAGAAAGTTAATAATCGTGGTAAATTTAGATAGCCAAACATTCATCCTGTGTGTCAAAACCATGAATATCATACAAGTAATTCCAAATAAGTGCCAATAAAACCTCTATATCACACTAGTATGTATTCTGTACATGCCACATATGGCACAGAAACTATATTAGGAACATTTGGGGATTTTTAAGTTTTATTACTGGGACTATTTTTTGCATCCATCTGCCTGTCTGTTTTAGCTACCAACAGTCAAACTATACAGGCCTTGGAGAAAGCCATAAAAATCCTCTAAAAACAGACTTAAAATGTCACCATTTCAAAGCACAATATCTCAGGCCCTTCCAGGGGTAGGAGTGAGTATTAGGTCCCATTGGGATTCTCTACTTTCTGATGGGATCCAGCACTCACTTCTAGCTCTGAAAGTTCTAAAAGATTGGAGATTAAAATCATGACATTTTAATGTATATAGAATCTGTCACTGAGCCAGGACTACACATCATCTGTCTGGGAATTCAGGCATATTTAAAGTTGGTTGGGGAGAGGAATTTGAGGGGAAAAGAAGGAAACAGTTCTCTGACTGATAGATTTTATGTTTAAGATGGCTGAAGCTGCTCAAGGGTCCTGAGCATTAAAATAAATGCCAGGGAGATGGGGTGGTGAGCAGAGTGAAGGCAACATATCAAAGGAGCGGGATAAATATTTCTAGCACCATGCTCGGTAATTTATCAGATGGGTACCACCTCCACATATATAAATATATTCATTATAATTGAAATCAGAGCTCAGCAATCTACAGTCCAAGGGTTACGAAAAGAAACCTGGATATCTACCGTGCCCAATGTCTCAAGGAGAAAGGTATACTTTTAAACTGAGCTATTTTATATTTATGAAAGCCTTGGTTCTGCCCATTTTTCATTCTGAGCGGCAGGCTGTGCAAGCTTGTTTCACCCCTCAACAACTGAAAATAAAGACTACACAAGTAAGGTTAAGTGCTGAACAAAATCCTTCCGAGGGAGCAGTACTAAACCACAAGTCTCCTGCACACTGACTCTCTCACATGCAAGTGTATATGATAAAGATGGGATGGATATGGGTGGAAATCTCATGTAGGTGAGGAGTCATGGGCTAAGTATAATCCTCATCATATTAATGAGGCTTTTAGGGTATGTCTACATTGCAAATGGACACCGGGGGATGGCCCAGGCCAGCTGACTCAGGCTCATGGGGCTCAGGATAAGGGGCTGTTTAATTGCAGTGTAGACATTCAGGCTTGGGCTGGAGCCCTGGCTCTACGAACCTGCGAGGTGGGCAGGTCCCCATGCAGCCCAAGCCCAAATGTGTACACCACAGTTAAACAGCCCTTTAGCCCAAGCTCCACGAGACAGAATCAGCTGGTGCTAGCCAGCCATGTATGTCTAACTGTAGACATACCCTCAGTTACACATTCCTTCTTAGGCCTTACTCCCAGCAAGCAGCCAGGAGTCCTTTGGTAGCTTCATTGCATTTTCATCGATTCATGCTCATGTTCCCATGTACTCCCTGTCCTCCTCACCATGCTTTTATCCAGACCACTCTCCTCAACCCTAAATCAAACCCTAAACATGTTGCAATTCTGAAAAACATGAACAGTTTTACAAAAGGACTTTGAAAAATCAAATAGCTAAGAAGCTAATTTATTTAAGATGGACTTTAGGTCCCTCTAGTGGTTTGGTAGGGGTGAAATTACATAGCAAAACAAGAGAGAAAGGAAAATTATAACATCCAAAAGGCCTACAAGAGACTTCTATCCCACCGACACCAAACCACAGAGTGGCAACACAGCTGCTCCGTGGCCATTACTGCAATTGCATCATCACATTCTTCCGCCCACCGCAACTTGCAGAGGGTGTAAGCAGCAACTTGTATCCCACTAACGTTTTCAGAGACACCAAAGCCAGATCTAAATCTCAGTTGCAACAGTGTAAATCCTGAGTAACTCCACTTCAGTAGTGTTTTACATGAGAGACTTTGGACATTTATGATGCTGGCTTGTAGTGGGTCTTTACAAAATATTCAGTGTTGGCCTAACTGTTCTCATTTAGCTCAGTTTCAGTATTGCCAAACATGCAATATCACAAGTCTGCCTCCTCCCCAAAATCATGAGATGTGTTTAAAAATAATAAGATGTTTTTAAAGAGTTACATTTTGGGTTCTTCTTATTTGTCTTCTTGCTTTTGAGCCTTTAGAGAGCATAAGACACTCAAAACTCTATGGGCAACACTGTATGAAACAAGTGACCAGCATAAAATTAAAGATGCAATGTAGGCAATCTGGAGGCATTTCTTATTTTAAAAGAAATCACGATGCAGCTAATTAGTTCATTTTATCATCCATTTATCATTGTGTTATTTGGGGTTATGGTCAATTCATAAGCTATTTCATATACAATCAATGTATAAATAAATAGATTTAAATTGTAGGATTATAGAAGTATAAGACTGATAAGTATATAAGAGTGATGAGTGTATATTAGGTATGTAAGTAAAGCATGACTGGAATGCAAGGCCTACAGCAGGGATCTCAAACTCAAATCACCACGAGGGCCACATGAGGACAAGTACATTGGCCCAAGGGCCACACCACTGACATCTTTTCATACAAAGATACAAAAGCCCTCCCTCCCTGCTCCTTGCCCCGCCCCCCACTCCACCCGTTCCATGAGGCCCCACCCCTGCCCTGCCTCTTCCCACCCCTTCGCTGCCCCCATTCCAACCCCTTCCCCAAAGTCCCCGGCCCAACTCCGCCCTCTCCCTGCCCTTATTCCAACCCCTTCCCCTAATCCCCGCCCTAGCCCTGCCTCTTCTCTGCCTGCTCCCCTGAGCGTGCCACATCCCCACTCCTCCCCCTCCCCTCCTGGAAAGTGCTAAGTGCCACCACACAGCTGTTTGGCTGTGAGAAGCACTGGGAGGTAGGCGGAGGAATGGGGAGGCGGCACGCTCGGGGAGGGACGGAGGTGGGGGATGAGGGGAGCTATGGTGGGCTGCAAGAAATAACTCCGTGGGCCATGTGTTTGAGACCCCTGGCCTACAGGTTGAGTGAGCCCTGTAAGATTTTAGCGTAGTCATAGTAGGCCGTAAGCTGAAGAATGCTTGACATGATGGGTGACCTATGAATAACCCTGTGCCAGTAAGGTCCTAAGATTACTGTAAAAGATGTGCCAATAGGTGATGTTACAGAAAACTAGATTTCAATAAACCACAATGTATGTCCAAGATCAATCTGATTGCAACATCACAGAATGTCCTGTCCTGACCACAAGTTGTGCGTAGATGCTAATGACAATCAGAGGAACTAAGAAACAAGCAATGAAAAATGGGGCACCTCAATATTCATGGGGTGTTGAAGTACAGATAAGGAAAAGAGGGTTGAAACCCTCATGCATATGCATAAGGTGTTACGTGTGGTCAGAACAATATAAAAGAGGTTTCCTGGCAGAGTAAAAGTGGGAAGTTCTTAACAGATGACCTCACAGGAAATCCCAGCAGGAACCATCCCTCTATCAATGATTGTCTGTTGAGAGGGACATTGGACCCTAAATATCTTTGAAGATGTGAGTATGATCACAGTCTTCGTTATTACATGGGTTTTTGTAGGATTTCTATATGCATGGGTAATTGTAACTTTACTTATTGCTGTAATAAAACGTGTGGTACAGATAAGACTTTGTACTTGTGATTGTGTCTGTGGTCACTATCCTTGGTCTTCAGGTATTCCTGGAGTCTCCAAACTTGAGAAAAGCACCAAAGGTGATATTCACTATGTTGAGCTTGTAAGTATAGCAACAGTAGCTGAACCCATAGTAGTTTAATACAAAATTACGAAATTCAAGTTAAATAAAAAAGGCTACAAGGGATATTTTAATTTAATATTGATGCCACGTTTCAGGGGAGATATAAAAAACCACAATACACGCTACGTAATACATTAAAATGCAACTATAGAGCTCCCGTTTTATTAAAGCGCTTCTCCAGATGTGGGCTGCAGCTCTCACTAATCCCTGCTTTATCACATATACCAGGAACTGTGGGATAGGTACCTCAGGAGACTCATAATGCACTGGTACAATGACAATTACAGGAAGTGCTCTGTGTGGACACAGTGAAGTGGCTTACATTGTCACATAGCAGAGTGACTATGATTTAATAACCGTTGTAAAGGAATCTTGAGAGGCCAAAACTTTTGAGATTATGGGCCCCATTCTCCACTTCCTTACACTTTGTGCAAGTCTTTTACTCCCATGCAAAGATATGCAACATACAAAAGGACTGTCTATATTACAGAGCCTTGGCTGGTATAGCCAGGTAGGCAGAGCTTCCATTAGTGGAGATGCAGAGTAAGCAGATGGAAGTTCTTCTGTCAGCATGATTTTACCACCGCCCCAAATGACTTTACCACCGCTATGCTGACAGAAGCACGTTTATGTTGGTACAGTTGCATTTGTCAGCAAAGTTATGTCAGCTACCAGCTGTGATTTTTTTCACACTCCTAACCAAAATAGCTATGCCTGCAAAACTTTGTACTGTAACATGCATTCTGATTTGGCTGCATTTTATACACACACAGTTCAAAAAGAGTTCAAACTTCACAGAAGTGTAAACGACTACACAAAGTATGAGTCAGCAGCAAAGGAAGCGCTTTCTCTCTTTAATGAATGAACTGTTACTTATTTTCTCTTTAAAACCTAGTTTACTTCCCCTCCCCCCAGGAGTTTTTGAAGTACTCCTTTTCCTGATAACTCATTACCATCTATTCCACCCCTTTCGTTGCCTATGCTTAAATTACTATTAAAGATTAAAGATCCTCAGCTTCCTATGGTGCTTTTTTGACACTCCATTCATTTACAGGGACCATAAAACTAACCTAACTAGCCCAGTGCAGCATAAATCCCAGAATGACCTAGGGCTTATCTACACTGTGACGCCACAGCTATGCTGCTGTAACCCCACAGCATAGATGTACCCTGCAGCAATGGAAGGGGGTTTTTCATCGCTGTAAGAGCTCCATCTCCCAGAGAAACCATAGCTAGGTTGACAGAAGTTTTCCTTTGATGTAGCTGCATCTACACCAGAGGTTAGGTCATCCTAACTACAGCACTCAGGGGTATGAATTTTTCATACCCATTAGCAACATAATTATGTGAATCTAAATTTTTTAGAGTAGACGAGGCCATAGTCTCTGTACATCACCTCCCTCCTGAATCCCGGGTGAAGGAATGTCACTGAGGAAAAGGGGCCATAGCATCACTGCAACCTTCAGCTGCTGTAATGGTTTTGAGCCCATAGACCACTGCATGCAATACATAACAGCCCTGAGGCAGCTATAAGTGGTCCCTAGGCAGAAATAGCCCCAAAACTGGGGGCAGAAAGGCATAAAGGTGGCTTAGGTATACCTTTGCCCCACACCCCTTCTACAGTCCTTCCCTGAGCACAGCTCAGCTGGAGTGGAAAATCCGGTCCCACATGCCTTAGTTCAAGTAATTCTTTCTTTCAGACAGCAATCTTAATGAGAAACCCCCCATACTGTAATATTAAATCCATTTATATTTGCATTTTCACAATTACTACATTCTAGGAGAATATTGTTAATGTCACCTGTCTCTAATATGTAAAAAAGTGATTGGTCAATACAATTGTACACACATTTTATTTAAGTTTTAGTGACAATACATAGAGCAGCATAAGGGACCAATGACAGCAATCAATACCAATTAAAATAAGTGTCATTTTCTGCAGGGTTCTGGCATCTGTTTGGACTCCAATGGAAACCTAAACCGAATTGAAACATGATGTGGGAAAAGCACATGTAAGGAGTCTGAATGGACCACAGTTAGGTGAAATATACAACATTTTACATTCCTCTTGCATTGATAGGGGAAGAAATGAATATGTGGGATATCTTGGAAAATGTTGAATTAGTTGATATTTCAACCTGCACAAGATATTTTCTTTTTAAATCATCCATTCAATGACAATGTTTTTGGTCAGTGCCTGTAGCAGTGTATTGTTTGTAACATTCTTTTAAGAACTTCATCTGGAGCCCACTTTGTTTAAAATTATTTCCTTTTGCTTAAGATCTTATACCATACTGTTTTGTATTTTTTACTGAGTCCCTATGTTTCTTGTTATCTTCATTGCCGATTTCAGATGATGTGTTAAGAGATGCTGTGATAATCACTCTAATTGGAAACCTCCACATGCTGTCAATTATTGTTATTTCTCAAAAGTTAACGACTGTACAATGATATTTAAAACAACGATTATTAAAATGATAAAGAGCAGGAAAGAGAAAACTTATTTTAGAAAATATTCTACACAAAATATATACTAATTGGGCATGGTTTTGCATAATGTCCATCATAAGAGCTTAGGGCCTGATAGAAAACCCATGGAATGGCAATGGAAAGTCTTATTTATTTCAGCAATATGTTCTTCCAAAACATCCAGTTCTTGCCACTGCCATAGACAGGTTATCTGGCTGGATGAATCATTGGTCTGATTCCCTATGACATTTCCTATGGTCAGAAAAGCTAAAACACTGATATTCTACAATGCTGACCACATAGCCATTTCAAGTATGCTGCTTTCTGGTAGCGACAGAACGTGAGCATATCCAAAAGACTCTCCTGAAAACCTTTGCTCAATGTGCAACTGCCAGCAAAAGAATAACCAAAATGCTATGGTATATGAAGACTGGGATGGAAAATAAAACCAAAAACATTAACCTTACCTTGAATAAAACTGGCCACCTAACAAAACTGGCCACCTAACCTCCAAATGAGTATAGGTGATTATAAAAGGTATCTAGAGATGGACAACATAAATAATTAGAGGCATGGAAAGACTTCTGCATGAGGGGAGACTGAAACAATTGAGACTTTAGGGAGAAGACAAAAAAAAAGGAGACTTGATCCAGGTATTGAAAATAATGAATGACAGAGAGAAAGTAAACTGGATTCTCCAGTTTACTCTCTTTCATAATATAAGAAGAAGGGGATTTCTACTGAAACTTCATAATTTAAAATGGACACAGTGAAATGCTCTTTATTCCCGGCATAATTGAATGGTGGAACTAATTGCCACAAGATATAATTGGCACCAATTAGCAGGATTTTTAAAAAAGGATTAGATATTGATAATGAAAACAGTTAAAATACATTAGACAAGATGAAATAAATATGGGATATAAACACTCATGCTTCAGGAATAAACCAATCATTCATTGATCTGGGTTAAGAAGAAACTACCTTTATGGACAGTCTTTTCCATAATTGTCTACTACTGGATTTCATGCACTTTCCTGCGAAGCACTGTGAATGTGTGGGGAATGATATTGGATGGGACAGACCCACTAGTCTCATTCAGTAAGTAATCTTGACCCCAACAAAGCAAGGTACTTGAGCATGTGTCTACAGATATCATAGGCATTTACATGGCCCCATTACCATTGTACCTAAGCATCTGCTAATATTTAATGTGTTTATCCTTGTAATACCCCTGTGAAGTAGGGAAGTGCTATTATCCCCATTTTACATATGGGCAACTAAGGCACAGAGAGAGACTAAGGCCTGAATGCACAAAAGGAGGCAGGCGTTGTAATGCTCAGGATGATAACGCATAACTTTTAGGCCTGGGAAAATCACTGCGATTCACAAGGTCCGAGTTAAGTGCCTAAGTTCCTACACAATGAATAGGGAGAGATCTATGCCTTAAACTGCAATTCACAAAAAAAAGTATGCTAGACAGGGAGTCGCCTCAATTAGTCAGTGGGAGATGAAAACGAGAGGGATGAGCGCGAAACACCACCCCTGTCACTGGGCACCGATATCTGCTTATCAAGAAATGTGGGGAATCCTTCACTCTCTCCTTTTGGAGCTGTTGCACTGTGAATAAAAAATTAAATAGCCAACGGAACAGGGGGACTGGATCCTGGGTCTCCTAGGTCTCCCTTTCACTCTGGCTCAAATGACTTCTGAGAGAGAAGAGAATAAGAGAGAACACCCACGAGAATGAGTCTTTAGCCTGGTGGTCAGAGCACTCACACCAGGTCCCCTGCTCCAATGATGCTAATTCTTTATTCACAGTGCAATAGCTTCAGCAAGGGAGACTAAGGGAGCCCCACATCAGAATACCCCACAGCCCAATGGTCATGATGTTCACCTTAGAGGTGGCAGATCCCTGTTCAACTCCCTTCTCCCCATCAGGTGGAGGGAGGAAGGACTTGAACTGGGGTTTCCCACATCCCACATGAGTGCCCTAACCACTGGGCTAAAAGTTATGAGTAAAGACCTCCTCTTTCCCAACCCTCCTGGGCTGTTTTGTGTGAATTTGCCTGAGAGGCCCAATCCAGTGGGCAAGTTAGCTCTCTGAATGACTATCTTCCCCTGGTTTGTGAATTGCTCTGGGACTTAGGCAGGAAATAGGTACACCCAGGGTGCCCACAAGGAGGCAGCAGTATGAAT
Organism: Dermochelys coriacea; assembly: GCF_009764565.3. Lineage (NCBI taxonomy): Eukaryota > Metazoa > Chordata > Testudines > Dermochelyidae > Dermochelys > Dermochelys coriacea. The sequence continues at coordinate 295,523,572 of NC_050068.2, forward strand.
GCCCAGAGGCGGAGGCAGAAACATAGGTGCTGAGTAAGTTGCCTACAAGGTTTCAGCAGGAGATTTGTGCATCACAGTAGTCCCAAAACTAAGACTCAGGCACCTAACTCTTCTTGACAGGTTTCAGAATAGCTGCCGTGTTAGTCTTTTTGTGCATTCAGTGACTTACCCGGGATCACACAGAATATCTTTAGCACAGCATGGAATTGAACTTGTGTCTCCATGTCCTAGCGAGTGTCCTAACCACTGAACCATCCGCCCTCTCTTGTAACACATACATTAAGTTATGATATAACTTTAAGCTTTAAATATTCCCATTTGAAGTGACTGTGGCTATAGAAGCAATTAAGGACCTGATTGAATCCAGGTCTCAGTCCAGTGTTGATCCTCACACTCTACCAGGGCTACACTTTCTGCCCCCAGTAAAAACCTATCTTTATTCACAGCATGTGCCTATTTACGTAATGTGGTTTACCATCCTCTTACTCTGCATTACTGTTGGAAAAAACACAGGAGCCCAGATTGGGAATTTTTCTCTCCAATCATCTGTCAGTCGCTCTAAGCCTGAGGCTTGTCACTCATCCCTCATAACCATGTCATATTCATTGTGAGGTAAAAAAGGAAAGAGCTGACTCTTTGTCCAAGTACACTTACAAGCGTACGTTCTCAGTGACTTTTCAGCTCAAATGTCCATGTTTTCTTCAAATATGTTCCTCAGAGTAAGCTTGGTCATTTCCTTCAGGAGATACAAGAACAAAAACCTTGCAAGATTTTATTTAAGAGAAGTTGAAAAATGGCTTGCTGCAGCTGCACTAACAGTAAACCAGGTTTGTGGAGATAGGAAGAAAGCTACAGAACAGGATTTCAAATGGGTGTCTGTAATACATACATTTTAAAATAACATACTACAAGTTCTATGTCTTGTGCCAAGAATACAGACTGAAGCTGAGAGATTAGAAGCCTGAATGTGTGGCTAAAAATATCAGTACAGATAGGAGGGTATTATAATTCATGATGCTTCTTTTGAAACAGAAGGAGCATATGCAGTATTGGAACTAATTTTTTTGGAAAATACTAAGCCATGCAACTTTAAATTGAAGACTAGACACAACAATACATGCAATATTTGGTTATTTCAGTAATCAGACTTTTTTTGATAGACAAATATAGAAAAGCATTTGAAACCATTTCTTTAGGAACTTATCTTTGCTCTCATGAGTAGTCCACAAAGGACACTACATCCACAAAGGGCACTTTTGGTGTTGCAGTGCCTAACTTTAGGCATTGCAGCCTATGTTAAGCAGAAATGAGGTTTTGGCCTAAGTGTAAAGGTGTTTGGGAAATGGAGGTTCCTAATGTAAGAAAAGTTAGAGATAAGCTGGAGACAGTAAGATGGGAAAATTGAACTTAGCAAAGACATGATCCTAGGTTATGCTGTGGCTATATTTTGGTTATAGCTGGTCTTAGAAAGGTTTTTAAAGAGCATTTTTAAGAATTATGAATGTTTATTAAACTGCTATTTATAGGGATAGTATTAGAAGGACATGAGTGCTGATGTTAATTTAAATAATGTGTTAATATAAAGAACCATCAATGAGGTGGTGGAAATGTGAATATGGTAATTAGTATATTAATTAACATTAAAACTACTACTGATTATAAAAAGAGTAATTTTGTTAAAATTAGAGAGAATGCCAATTAATATCAAAGAGGTACCGTTAGCTTCTAGGTTTAAGTATAATTGTAGTATTGTGTACGTGGTAACTGCATGCCTGTTTGCTTAACTAATCGTTTTTCTTCTGAATAAAGTTTGGTTTTATCATTCAAAGTGTCACCCAGTGGTCATTTACTAAAATAAATTGCTCTCCTATATCCCACATGAGTGCCCCAACCACTGAGCTATAGGGGATTTCAGGGTAGAAGAAGTATCAGAAGGGTAGCCGTGTTAGTCTGGATCTGTAAAAGCAGCAAAGAGTCCTGTGGCACCTTATAGACTAACAGACGTATTGGAGCATAAGCTTTCATGGGTGAATACCCACTTCGTTGGATGGCCCACTAAAGCTTACGCTCCAATACGTCTGTTATAGACTAACAGACGTATTGGAGCGTAAGCTTTAGTGGGCCATCCAACAAAGTGGGTATTCACCCATGAGAGCTTATGCTCCAATACGTCTGTTAGTCTATAAGGTGCCACAGGACTCTTTGCCACTAGGGTAGAAGAAGGTTTCCCAGTGTCTCCTGTTGAAACTGATCAACTTTGTACAATTACTTAAATATTCACTGGAGCAGGGAGACTGGATCCTGGATCTCCCAGGTGGGTACACTAACTGAGCTATAGAGCCATTCTCCCTCTCTCACTGGCCCAATGACTATTTCAGTTTTTCATACAAATTGGAACCATTTCAATAGGAGAAAATGAGAACAATTAGCCACAGACAATGCCATAGGTCAGGGAAGTCACCCAGGGGGGCAAGGAAGGGGATCTGGGTTCAAACCCCTGCTTAGAATTAGGCCCAGGGGTACTTGAACATAGATTTCTAACATCCAAGGAGAGTTCCCTGTTTATGAAGGGTATAAAAGCCATCCCATTACCATTGTTTTGTGCAGGTCCTGTCTGGTAGCTGTTCCTTGAGAATACCTACAGATTAGGTCTTTCCAGCTTATCTTACCTACAAGGCCTAGTTTCAGTAACCTGCTGGGGCTTAGGCATGAGTGAGGTGCTGGAAGTCAGAACTGAGATGCTTTGCGCATGCCCACCAGCAGAAATTTAAATGCTTATAGGGTTAGGTAGCAACTGAGCTAAATTTTGAACTTATAGACCTAAAATGGTAGTTAGCTCCCTAAATCCCCCTAAAATTACACATATGCTTAAGTCTTTGAAGGACCAGGACCGTAATTACCCATTAGCTCCCTTCAAGCATTAACAAATTCCATTTTTTTTTTAATTTTCCCTGACTCTGAACTTGCCTGTCAGCCTTTCAGGGTGATTTAGGGTTTGAAGGATAATATGATAAAATTTGGAAAGAAAACTAAATGTTAGTTTGGCAGAAAATCTTGAAAAAACTTCCTGAGAATGAAATCTTTTTGACTGTAAAACAGTCTCTTGTGGGAATTGATAGGAACACCAGCCCTTAGGACAAAGCACTAGGCAGAATAAAATACTGACATACATCATACATTGTAGGGAACATTCAGGGCTATGAAATAAATGATGTAATGGGTTTTTCCCATCTCGAATGTCTGTGATGCAGTGATTATGATTCCAAATCTGGCTACAACCTAGTGACACATAAGTATGTGACCCCGCCAAGAGGGATCATAACAGGCATCGTGAGAAACCCAGCTACAGCAAAATGAACAGAATGCCTTTGTCTTAAAGCTATGAGAAAAATCCTTAAAGCTAGGGCTGGCAAATCTAGCTAAGGGCAACACTGGGGAGCCTACAGTCCTCCCTCTGTTCCCTGGATGGGGGTACAAAACTCAGGGCTTTTCCAGGCCAGCATTATGGATAAACAAACAAATAAACAAATTTTCTTCCCACTTGCACTTGGGGGATAAGCTCCCTGATGAGCTCCTATAACCAGCCTGAGCAGCTCAGCAACTGGGCATTAGTGGGAAAGAGGAAGGAGGAACAGCAGCCTGTGCCATTGCCCTCCCCGGTCTAAGGACTGAAGTAGTCTCTTCCCCCTGTTATCTTCTCCCCCTTCAGCCTTGTGATTACAGAAAAGCTGCATAATGGCATCTTTTCCATTCCTCCCCCGAAGAGATACTGAACAGAGAACCACTCCAGGGATACGGTCTATAGCTATTGCCATATAAAGAACAGACCTCCCTTGCATGGGTTCCTAGCACTGTGCTCCAGCCAGCTTCCAGGACTGCTGTGTCAGGGGGCTACAGATGTGAACAAGATTTGGGCAATAGGGCAACATGAGCTAGTGATAGGTGATTTGCTCAACCAAACTCATAATTTTTGGGTTTGATTTATCCAATTCATTTACAGCTTGTTCAAGTGGCTCAGAAAGATCCTGCAGAACAGATGCATATCATCCATTTGCCATTATTGGTGGCATGAAAGGAATCATTCTGTGGCACAGTTAAAGCAAGAGACTAAACACTGAAGTGCCAAACTGAAATACCTGCCCAATTTGATAAATCTCCCACCGTTTCAACTATGATCAAATAGTTGGTAACTGATTAAACTATATTAGAAAGAGAATTCTTCCATCTTAGGGTTTTTCGGTCACCATAGCTACAGTACATGTAAGATTCAACTTTCTATTATGTTATTTGGCCTGCAGATATACCTCTTTCAAAGTGATTTCATCCATTACTAGTCTCCAAAGAAGAATGAAAGCAACATGATTTTTTAAGTTGATTTTTTTTTAAGTTGATTTTTGCTCAACTTAATTCTGTAGTTAAGTTGAGAAAAATTCTGCTGTTCAATTAAAACAGAAATCTTTTGTGATTAGATTTTTTTTTAAGATTTGCCTCTAGCTATAGAAGGATGTGAGATATTCCAGCCCATTCAGATTATTCAGTTATCAAATCAACAAACCAGTATTTAATATAGTAAATATAACCCTTTGTGCTACCCTTCAGATTGTCACATGCCTCTTTGCCCTCAGGACACGTGGCTGTTAATAAGTATAGCCACTCATGTCTTACTGTTTTCTGTTCACTGAACCATTGCTATCATTCCGGTCCTGATAATTGCTGGGATCATTTTGCTTACAGACACACTTATTGCATGAATACAACTACTAGTGAGTTGCATCTGAAATATGGATTGTATGACTCATTTGTTTGTGTAGTTGTCAGGAACTGTGGCATGAACAGCTTTTCTAGAAACCTCATCATCCAGATAGATATCTTATTCCTTTCAAGGATAAATAATCATTTATGCATTGGGCAAATAATCTGATCTATGGGATAGTTGTGATTCAGCAATGACAATGCAGCACCCTGGATTTAAAATAAATAACTCATAACTGGAACTACAAAAAATGCTAGAAAGAGAAAACTAAAGAGAATACACAGAACCCTAGAGAGCAGCATAGCATAGCAGATTCAAGGAAAAGGAAATGTACATACCAGTAGATCAGAAATTTCAAATGAAAGTTTTCACTGAAATTTCAACCTTTTTTAACACAATAAAAAGAAAGAATTTGGGACAAAAGCATTTCAATTTTAGGGAGATTTCCTATTATTTGAAGTTTGACAGAATTTATTTTTAAATGGCCTGTTGGTTGTCTTCAAATGTTTTTCCCTTGTTTTGGTTTTTGCATTGCCAGTTTTGACTGGTCAGCTGAGTCACATGATGATAACATTTTCAAAAATTAAAACATTCATTTTTGAAAGTTTCTCGTTTTGAAAAAATCATTTTTGTTTAGGGAAGAAAAGGAGAAAATGGAGAAGTGAACTATAATGAAAACACTTTGCATTTGCTAACATTTCCACAGGCTGTTTTTTTGTTTCATTTATGTTTGTTTTTATTATTATTATTACTCAGTCAACATTAATTAGCAGTGATACATTCCTCCCAACATACTGGTTGACTTCCTGACCCCAGTGAAGTCAATAGAGTCAGGATTTCAATCATTGCCTTTTCACTGCACACTGGAGGAGTTATGTGTTATGCTTCACAAGTCCCAGAAACATTTTAAAAGCAGTGTACCATGGAGGCATGACCAACTCAGTGCCCAGCAAGATAAATTGAACTTCTAAGAGGCCTAGGAGATTTTTTTCTCAAGCTGCTTGAAACTTCAATAAATTCAAAAGAAGTAGAGTAGAATAAGTGTATGGACTATATATTCCGAAACTTCCAGTTATTGGTAAAAAGAAAAGGAGTACTTGTGGCACCTTAGAAACTAACAAATTTATTAGAGCATAAGCTTTTGTGCATATTAGAGCATAAGCTACAGCTCACTTCATCTCATGAAAGCTTATGCTCTAATAAATTTGTTAGTCTCTACGGTGCCACAAGTACTCCTTTTCTTTTTGCGAATACAGACTAACACGGCTGCTACTCTGAAACCAGTTATTGGTAAGTAACATTCCATTCTCCTTTCTGATGCAGTTCAGCACAGTAAATAAACATGTGACCAGCCCCACTGAATTAGTGGAGCTATTGTTATTACTTGTATTGCCATATGCCTCAGTCATGGAACAGGACCCCATTGTGCTAGGCACTGTACAAACCCAGAACCAAAAGATGGTCCTGCCCCAATCTAAGTATTGTAGTCTGTAATCTAAGCATAAAATAGGATACAGTAGATGGATACATACAGACCATGAGAGAGTAACAAGACAATATCAGTCAGCATGATCAGCTGTGGTATCAGTGCACCAGCAGTCTACTGATATGCTTAAAATTAGGTACGTATTTAAATACCTTGCTGAATCGGGACCTTCTCGATTTGCCTTCCCAGAGCCATAAAAGGAATCCTGTACTTCCTGATTCCCACCCCAGTGCTTAAATCACAAGACAACACCTCTCCAAGGGGGAAAAAAAGGAATCAGCTATTGATAAAAATCTTACTTTAATGAGCAGTTTGTACGCTTCCTCAAATATTGTTGCATACAAAATTGCCACATGCTTTATCAAGTGAGAATCTTTTTGCCCACAGACAGAAGAATGTACTTCATCTTGTTTGTTAGAAAAGAGCAATATGCCTAGGACAGACATGGCACAAGCAGACATTTCTCCTTTACACCTGCTTCTCTGATTGCTGTCTTTACCAGAAGTTTACTTGCAGCATCTGCTACCACTTCTAGCATAATTTGTTTGTCCTGTCACTTGGTGCTGCATCTGTTAAATTAAGACTTTTTTGTATGTTCCATGTCAGTGCTGTAGGAAAAGATTCCCATTTCTCCAGGCCTTGTTCCCCCCATTTATCCTGGGAGGAATTCACTCCTGTGCTGCAGCCATTATGAGCCAATGGAACATACACAAGGGGGAGAGCCCTGGTACTGGAACTGCAAGTGTTCTAGGGTGCACCAGGGACAAGAAGGGCCATAGTGGAGCAATCTTTTCCCTGGCTACTCTTCAACTGCAGCAAGGCCTACAGGAACCATTGCAATCATGCCTCAGGTTAGGATAGTCCTTGCAGCTGGTGTATGCTGCTCTGAGAATGTAACTGGTCTTCTACAGGCCCACGATTGGAGATGCACAAGCCACATCCTTTCTGGCCCTGTATCAGATAGGAGAATGAATTCAGCCCTCTGTATTCCTTGTGTAACCTTTCTGCCAGGTGGAGCCAGCAGCAACAAGAGCCAGGTTCAGTATCTAGGGGTTCCTTTTCAACACTACAACACAAAACCGGCTCAAGCCCCAACCCAGTGACCTGGGACAATTACACATCACCCCCTGGGTGCCTCTAAGGGGCAATACTTCCCCTCTCACAGGCACAGAGTGCTCTCAGTGGAGCAAAAACTTTTAATAAAAGGAGGGAAGTAACTCAGAATTAATTTGGGAAAACACCGCAACTAGGGTTCATAAACATAAACCATGAGCAAGGGTAGTGGCGGCAGGGCTCTGGCGGTGATTTAAAGGGCCTGGGATTCCCCGCAGTGGCTGGAGCCCTGGGCCCTTTAAATCATCGCCACAGCCCTGCCACCGCTACTCCAGAACTCCGGCAGCTGGGCTCTGGAGGCGATTTAAAGGATCCAGGGCTCTGGCTGCTGCCCTGGGCACTTTAAATCGCCAGCCTGGGGAAGCTGGTCCGGTCCGGCACGGTGTACCAGTTCTTGCTGGTACGCCGTACCAGACCTGACCGGCCTGGTTTCACCTCTGCATGGAGTGACAGGTATGGGAGTTAAAGGGGGAAAGATAAAATGGTTTTTAACTATTTTCTTATTTTCAAAAGTGTACTAAAAAAAATCTTAGGCTTTAGGTGCCACTGTACCCCAAGCAGGAACTTTTTTTCCCCACTTCAATCCTTGTCCCCCAGAAGATGGTGTTCTGTGGGTGCCAGAGCCAAACTAGCGGATGTAAGCTGGATCCACCGACTTTTTAATCTTATTGAAATTGATTTGGGACCTTTCATCCAGCTCTTGTTTCAGACCTTTCAGCAATAGTTCAGTTAGGAAGAGACCAGCTGCTTCCTTGGGGGGCAGAGCACAACTGCTGAGCTGCAAAGTGCCTGTAGTGTGTCTCCAGTCAGTGTTTTAGAAAGCAATTACCACATCCCCTGACAGCCTAGGCATGGTGCTCTGCAGTACTTGAGATATGGCCAGGATGCTTCTAATCGAACTATGACTTACAACAGTGTGGGCTCATAAGAAATAGGAGAAGCAAGAGATATGAATAGTCTAGAAAAACTAAATAAAAAGAAAAATGTTTAAAACAAATCAGACATTCAGAATAACAGAAAAAGGTGTTTATAACCTTTCCCTTACTATCTTCCCTTAGCATTTCATTATGAACTATTTTTCAAAGTGGAAACATCCTTCTGCATAACCACCCCTCTTCACATAATGGTTTTAGAAAGGATTTTTAAAATTAAATAGCTATTCTCTCATAGCAATACGCCTCCTCGGGATAGGTATTAATAGGTTATTAGTGAACTTAGAGCTGAAGAAGCAGTTTATCTTTGCCTTGTGCTTGACCACACATAAAGAGTGCACCAACAACTTACTAACACATACTGAGCCCAACTCAGAGGTGGTTGGTAACTTACATACTGGTAATTGTGTGTGAGGCTATAAATGTTTAGGAGTCAAAATTAGTTTAACATGCACATTGTTTGGTGGGAGGGAGGGCAGAAAAAGGTGCAAGTTATTCTAATTTACATTCATCTCTGAATTTAGCCCGGTTCACGCTCAGTGCTATATTAGCTAAGAAGAAGCTACAGTCATTTTTATTTCCAAGATGGAATGTTCCATTTCAGTAGGTGAATTAGGTGTGCTCTCACTTTTGAAATGATATATGATTTACAAGTTACCTAACAGCCAAGATACGTTATCCAGTATAAAAGTATTGATTTGTTCTGTTCTCACACCTGTTCCACTCTCAAGATGACATTGTAATACTGTACAAAATAACACTTAAGACTTCAGACAGTTGGATCCACACAGGCATCCCTGTGTTTGAGTGATGCTCCCAAGTCAGCCCAAACACAGAATCTGCTCACAGAAAACCAACTGCAGGATCAGAACATAAGAATTTATATCAATGAATGATCATTGGGAATATTTTAAGAGTATTTTTGTTAATAGATTGCTAGCATCAATAGTACAAGAATTAACTAACATTTGTGTGCCATGCATTTGTGAAGTGCCTTTCTATTATAATGAGACTTCATGCAAAAACTGTACCAGAGCATTTACTATACCACTAGATGGTGCACTAATAATGGTTATACACATCATGCAGTTATCATGAGATCTTTCATCAGGCATAATATGAAATATTGCTTATTTCTATATGTACATACTAACAGAGATTTGTAATAATGTAGGCCAATAGTACTGTGGAATAGTAGTTTAATATTCTTAATTTGTAAGATTTTACTATCACAAATAAAACACAGCTCTTGTGAGGTAATATCACAAATGTCTCTGGCTCTAACATGGCACCATTTACCTTCCTCTCGTTTTTGATCCTATCATAAAACCACACCACACAGCCTTCATGTTTTTCAGTCTAAAGGTCAGCGAGATTCATAGAGTACTTAATCTAAGAATAAGTGGGTAAATTAAAAAAAAATTACCACAATGCAACCGAATTAAGCCCATGTCATAAAAGTTTTTGTTGGAAAGTGTGAAGACAACATTGCTAACAATCAGAGTCTATTACAGCACATTCATATAGCAGAGCATGGGTTCCAACGGAGTATTATTAGTGAATCAGGATAAACTTGGATACTCAAGATTGCACTCAGCATGGGAGTGTTGTCTCCACATCCATGATCGTTTTTAATAAACGTTGCTTGCAAGTCATTTAAATTGAGCCTTCAGTTATAATGACCTCACTGCACATTAAGCAGTGGGGTCTATAGTCTGGCTTGTTGGAAAAAGCGTGTGCCCCTTTAAGGGCTAGAGAGCCAGGGAGTGACTTTCTGAGGCAGTGGCAGAGTAGATCAGCATGGGGACATGACCCATCTCCCTCCCCAGTTGACCAGAAGAGAGGGGGGACTATATAGGTCCATGCTGGAGCAAAGCCCTCTTTTACCTGGACCAGGAGGTGTAGCACCCACCCTCCCTGCCATGGAAATGGTGTGAAATACCAGGTTTTGTCAGGATCCACAGTGGGCATTATGCTAGTTGCTCCCGTCTGGTGGGAGCTGGGAAAGAATTTTTCCTCACTGCCAGATTAGCCACGGAGAAGTGGGTGGGGTTTGCCTTCCCCACAGTAGGTTCGGGGGGGCTTAGTTGGGGCTAACATAAAATGGGAGTTAGGCTATGATGATGCACCTCATTATGTAAACATGGGGCAGATGTCTAGTGCAGGTACTCCCTAGGGAAGGGATACAGTGATCAAATAAAATGGATTGGTAAAAGGATTTAAAAGAGGTATTCTTTAAAGAAGCAGAAACAGGGGAGGTGGGGAGTTGGGCCTTCTATGACTGATATAGCAGGGAGACAATCCCCCCTCCTTTATAGCCCCCCGGGGGGGGGAAGAAGATGAGGTCCCAGTAATGGGTTGGCTGGGGAACAGGATGGGTAAGGGGGATGGCTGACAGAAGCCCCCCAGATATATATTGAAATAATTATGGAATTATCTGCACTATACACTTATCTGCCAGGTACTCCCTGACATTTAAGAATAAAGTTGCAGCCTAAGTAAATTACATCTTGTGACACCTCTCCTTACAGCATAGCCAGACAATAGTTTTTTTACAGGTAGATCATCTTTAACTAGTATCTCTGGTTAATCTAAAGAAAGATTAAATGCTTTACATATGCACAGACATCATTTCACTCATCACTGAAATTAAGCTAAAACTAGAGTTAGCATTGTTATTAGTTTGAGGGGGAACAGCAGCTGTTTTGCAGCACAACAAACCACTAAACAACAGATTCATCACAGAAAGTTAAGAATTGTTCATATCCAATATCAAATGCATGAGAAATTAGGTAGGCAGAATGTTGTTACTCAAGTCAAAATTTGATGTCACTGAGAAACATGGCACCTTTAATGCCAAGTACTCAGGACTTTGATATTCATCCAATGGCATGTTGACCTCAGTATCATGTTGGGGTACTGATTCTGTATTGACTCAGAGAAGAGAGTCACCTGCTGAATCACTAATAAAGCTTCTTGTAGAACCCTGGGTTCTTCCTTTGTAGTTCCTCATCACAATACTACTTAGCTTCTGAGATCTAATGCAATTACAGTATTATGCCTTAACAGATCACACCATAGGACGATAAGAGTCAGATACATGAGAAAGAAGGCAAAAGATCTCTGATATTTCCATTTAATGAACTGCCAGTCTGACACTGACCCAGAATCCATTGAGTATAAATATGCTTTATGGGGCAGGGAACATTTCTGCTCCTGTTTGTGAGGTACTCTGAATAATACTGATCAGGGCCTCCTTGTGCTACTGTAATGCATACACAAAACAGAACAATGATAATAATTAAGCTAAAAGAAAAGGAGTACTTGTGGCACCTTAGAGACTAACAAATTTATTAGAGCATAAGCTTTCGTGAGCTACAGCTCACTTCATCGGATGCATCCGATGAAGTGAGCTGTAGCTCACGAAAGCTTATGCTCTAATAAATTTGTTAGTCTCTAAGGTGCCACAAGTACTCCTTTTCTTTTTGCGAATACAGACTAACACGGCTGCTACTCTGAAACCAATAATTAAGCTGAGTTTTAACTCTTATTTTCCCTCTGTGAGCAAATCCTGCAAAGCCCCAAGAATCTTCAACTCCCATCAGGGCTGCACAGAGGTTTCTGGGGGCCCGGGGCAAAATCTGAAACTGAGGCTCACCCACCGTTCCAAAACAATTACAATGGAGACAAGAGTTTAAGAATACTATTGAAAACTTTAAAGCTGATTTATTATCATAAGAGAACAATCACATCATGTTTATCATTGCTGGGTTGTTTTTTGTTGTTTTTTTTTTGAAGTAAACACTTTTATGACACAGTCATAATTTAGGTTCCTTGCAAGATCATGCCGTGTTGACATCATCAATAAGGATGATACATGTTTTTAGGCCATGGGAGATTGGAGGCAGGTTTTCCTTTTTTTGTTTTTATCAGGGCTAACTTGCTAAAGAAGCACTCCCTTTCGGAAACTGCAATAGGTATTAAAATGAAAATTCTTAGAGAGTGATGCAGGTCTGTGGGAAAATATTCTGCAATCTCTTTCCATAAGTCTTGCTTAACAACTTAATTGAAGTCACTTTTCACTTTTCCAATTAGTGTATCCCTCAGCTTGTTTAAAAGGCGAGTTTCTTCAACAAAATCCTGTTCCCAAGGTTTGGACAAAGTGTTGGCTGTTGAATGTAAAATTGTTATGGGTGAGCATGAAATGGATGAGTTTGGTGATGTGTTTGGATAGATATCTGAGGGTTGTCCATTATCTTGTAAATACTGAAGCAGGCACTATGCCATCATTTTGCGGGATGTTGTTGTATAGAGAGATGACATCCATGGAGGCCAGGGTGGTGTTTTGAGGGAGGTTGTTAATGTCACAGAGTTTGTGGATGAAGTCAGTTGTGTCCTGACTCTTCTTATAATTTCATATATGTGTGTGTCTAGAGCAACATAAAAAACATCAACCCTGAACTTGGTTTCTTGGTGTTCATGGTCATACATGGTGGTTCTGTCTTCATCAGGGAATGCTTTCCTCTTTCTGATTCTTTTCTTCTTAAAATCTTGTTCAGGCCCAGGCCAGATGCTACAAGTTTTGACACACGAAGAATCAAAGGCCAAGATTCTCAAAGCACTCCGTTTCATTTAGCAGCTGAGTAGCACATACTGTCACCTCAGCTGCCCCGGAATCTGCATGGAGCATAATAAAAGCAAAAATTTCCCCCGTCAAACTCACAACTGGGGTCCAGTGGCAGCAGCTGCAAAAGGGGAGGCTGAGCCTCCCCTGGCTTTTGTAACCCACCACGCATGATTTTAGCCATTCAGACAAACAGTTCATTTTGTTGCATAAAGCCACAGACAAGTCAAGTTCTTCCTTTAATTTCACCAAAAGCTTGTAGAATTTCCCTCACTCTTTTTGCTAATGGTTTCACTGCTTCAGTTCTTGTACCCCACCGATTCTGGGAGATATTATGCAATGACTGGAATTGAACAAGTCCGCTAATGGACTGGTAGGGAGACAAATCATTTTGTACCTGTGCTTATTTCTGTTGAAATGCAAACAACCTTTAATCTTATTCCCTGTGTAGGAATGTTTTATATTTAGCCCACCTTCTTAATACAACTCAATATGAGTTTATTTAAGCTGAAGCACCTTGCAGAGCTCATTAATAAATAAAGGTTCATGCTATTCAAGAACTGTGACAGTCTCACACACAGGCTACTCAGAAAGGCCCTCCATCCCACATGGAGTCCATCATACTATTATAAGCATCTTCCCCATTTCATTGTCTTTTGAATTCATATATATGCAGCGGCTCCGCAGCAACATATAAAGTAGAAGGGGGCATGGCGCCCTCCCCAATCGTACCACCATCCCCCCCACCCCACTTGCCCTTCTTCTTCCGCTCTCAGCTGCATCTCATCCTACCAGTTGCCTAACTCCCCCCCACACACACACACACAACCCATGAGCCTTTATGCCCCCACCCTCCCAGGAACCTCAGCCCTCGAGGGACCCTTCCCCCCCGACTTACTGTCCCCTCCCAAAAACCCTGCCTCTCCCACCCTGCTCCTTACCTTATCCTACCTCCCTGCTGGCAAGCCTCACCCTGGGGTGACAAGTCTGACCAGTTTTGCAGCTAGTCCCCAGTGCTGACAGGAGCCTCTGTGGTTTTTGCACTGGCAGGTGAGAGTCTGGCACTTAGCACGCTGCAAACACTGTAACTTTAGAGGCGGTGTGACACCATAATGTGTTTGGTCGCATTGACACTCACTCAAATTTGGCCTCGCCATCATGATCGTCACTTGAGTGGCATTGGGACTCCACATGCTAAGTCACAAAGCCACATTATAACCTGACCAGGCCAAAAAGCATTTGGGCCATGGCCCTTGTGGCCCACCATGGCTCTGCAGCCTATGAAATGTATGTTTGGGTTGTATATGGTATACATGTTTAATCTAATAATTGTATTGCTCCAGGGACTTGGGACTCTCAAGTGGGCCCTCAATTCTGCCATCTCCTCCCAACCAGGTGACCCTGACTTCTATTCAAGTAATTTGAATAGTATTTCTATTTTCATTCTGTCCTTAGTGAATGTAGTATAAGTCTCCTGCTCTTCTCATAGCCTAGCTTATAAGGTTAAAAAAGTATATTTTGATTCACAATAACACAAAAGATTAAATATTGTTACCCTTTTTGGCCCATGTAGTTGGCCAATATTTGGGATCTTCCGAGTTGTTTCTGTTAGGAGGAGAAATTAATGATAGAGTCAAATATTTCATGAGTGCAATTCTACTTGGTTACAAAGAATGTGTGCAAAGTCCTGTTCTCCTGAACACAGCAGGATCAAATGTTTGGAGGCAGTTTTCTTGCTCACAATTCTAAGCCTTTCTTTCCAGCCAGCACTCTGCCCAAAATGCTCTCTCTGTGAGCCACACTGCCCGTACTTCTCTGGCTGTCTCCTCACTTTCTAGCTCGCACACAGCTCCACCAATTAATCCCCAGCCCTTGCTTTTGTTATCAGTCCCCAGGGAAACCACTTAGCCTGCATAGCCCAGCCTATGCCCAGGCCTTGGGTGGTTGTTTCCATTGTTTCAGCTGTCAGTAAACAAAGGTGTTGTTGTCGCCATGTAGTTCACAGGATATTAGAGAGACAAGGAGGGTGAGATAATATCTTTTATTGGACCAACTGCTGTTGGTAAGAGAGAAGTTTTTGAGCTTACACAGCACTCTTCTTCAAGTCTGGGAAACTAACTCAAAGTCTCACTGCTAAGTACAAGGTTTGCTACACTATCTGTTCAGTTCAAGCCTTGTATTTAGCAGTGACACTTTGAGTTAGGGAACATCTACACTGGCAAAGTTACAGCACTGGAATTTACAACGCCGCTCAGAGAGCACCAAAGGAAAACTGCTGTTGTATGTTCACACTGACAGTTGCCTGTGCAATAGCGTGTTCACACTTGTGGTGCTATTCGTAGTGGTCAGCTATCACACAGAGCACCTCTTTCTCTTTTGCCACTAAGACTTGTGGGAAGGTGGAAGAGGTCACGGGGCATCTTGGGTCCTGTCCCAATGCCTCGTGATGCATTGCTTCACATCCCAGCAATCCCTGTGCTTCTGTCCATATTTGGCGCCACCTTTCAATAGTTTGTGTACTGCGTGCCCTGCCTCTTTCTGGCGGCAGGAATGGATCCCGAGCTGTTGACAAGAATGCTGTTTGCACTGACCAACATGTCACGAGTGGCAGTGGAATTATTCCTTAAACTACAAAGGCAAGAGGAGTGTGACGTTGATCTCGCCACACATAGTAGCTATGACACGAGAATGCTTGTGGCATTCATGGAGGTGCTGACCACTGTGGAACGTAGCTTTTGGGCTCAGGAAACAAGCATTGAGTGGTGGGATCACATCGGGATGCACTTCTGGGATGACGAGCAGTGGCTGCAGAACTTTTGCATAGGAAAGCCACATTCACGGGACTAAGAGAAAAGGAGTACTTGTGGCACCTTAGAGACTAACAAATTTATTAGAGCATAAGCTTTCGTGAGCTACAGCTCTGAGCTGTAGCTCACGAAAGCTTATGCTCTAATAAATTTGTTAGTCTCTAAGGTGCCACAAGTACTCCTTTTCTTTTTGCGAATACAGACTAACACGGCTACTACTCTGAAACCATTCACGGGACTGTGTGATGAGCTTACCCCAGCCCTGCAGCTCAAGGACATGACAATGAGAGCTGCCCTGTCGCTGGAGAAGCGCGTGGCAATTACACTGTGGAAGCTGGCTACCCCAGACTTCTACCAATCAGTCGCTAACCAGTTTGGAGTGGGAAAGTGGACCATTGGACTCATGTTGATGGAAGAGTGCCAGGCCATTAATCGCATCCTGCTCCAAAAGACCATGACTCTGGGCAACGTGCATGAGATTGTGGATGGCTTTGCAGAAATGGGCTTTCCTAACTGCGGAGGGGCGATAGATGGCACGCGCATTCCAATTCTGGCACCAGACCACCTAGCCACCGAGTACATTAATCGCAAGGGGTATTTCTCAATGGTTCTCCAGGCGCTTGTGGATCACCGTAGGCATTTCACAGACATTAACACAGGCTGGTCTGGAAAGGTGCATGACGCATTCATCTTTTGGAACACTGACCTATTAAAGAAGCTGCAAGCAGGGACTTTCTTCCCAGACTAGAAGATCACCATAGGGTGAAATGCCCATTGTGATTCTGTGAGACCCCGTCTACCCCTTAATGCCATCACTCATGAAGCCATACATGGGCAACTTGACAGCAGCAAGGAGCAGTTCAACAACAGGCTGAGCAAGTGCAGAATGACTGTGGAGTGTGCATTTGGCTGTTTAAAAGCCTGCTGGCAATGCCTGTATGGGAAGCTGGACATGGCCGATGACAATATTCCTATGCTTATAGCTGCGTGCTGTAAGCTCCATAATATTTGTGAAGGGAAGGGTGAAAGCTTCACTCAGGGCTGGAGCGCAGAGGCTCAGCGCCTGGAGGCTGAGTTTGACCAGCTGGAGACCAGGGCTATTAGAGGGGCACAGCGGGGGGCCAAAAGGATCAGGGATGCTTTGCAGCAATTTGAAGCTGAAAGCCACTAATATTTATTGCTATGCTCAGGATTGCAGTGCTTGTAATGCTCGGAGGTGATTGGTGCACATGATGCAAGAAGGGGCCTTAACAATTGTATGTTGCTTTGAGTGCTCTTTTTGCTTTCACTTAATAGACTAAAATTTGCTTTCAAACAAACACAATTATTTTATTGAAAGACAACAACCAGAGGAGAGAGTCAAATGAAAAACATGATCAGCAGGGAGGGGGATGGGGGAATAGAAGGTCTCAAGATGAAGAGAGCTCCCAGAACAGCTTCAGATTTGTGTATGTCCAGGTATCATACCAAACCTTCTCCTCTGGAGTACAATGCAGCGGGTGCTGTACTTCAGCAGAGCCAAACTGCAGATGGATGGGTGTTGAATGCAGTGGGTATTGGGAGTCCACACGGCTGGACTGTGAGGAAGGAGAAGTGGAATGCTGTGGGTAGAGAGTGGAGCCAGGAGGTTGATAAGAGTGTGTTGGCAGTGGGGGTTGAGGAGCATAGGAAAGAGTTTTGCAACAGTGGCTGCAGGGGAGGGCAGGCATGGAGCTGCTCGGTTTGAAGAGCTATTATTACCTGGAGCATATCTGCTTGGCAATCCATAACTGTTAAGAACTACTCTTTGGCTTTTTTCTGGTGTGTCGCGTTCTCCTTTTGTTCCCTCTTCTTGCTGTCCCACCACTCCTTCAAATTCCTTTTTCTTGGTGGTGGAGTGCATCATAACCTCACGCATAAAGTCCTCCTTAGTTTTTCTTGGACACTTCCTAATTCTTTAAAAAGAGGAGGACTTGTGGCACCTTAGAGACTAACAAATTTATTTAAGCATAAGCTTATGCTCAAATAAATTTGTTAGTCTCTAAGGTGCCACAAATCCTCCTTTTCTTTTTTGCGGATACAGACTAACACAGCTGTTACTCTAAAACCCATCTAATTCCTAATTCTTTGCAACTATTCTGCTGCCAATCACAAAGAGGGAGGCTATGCTCCCAAGGTCATCTCTGTGAAGTTTAAATACAATATTTTACAGCAGTATTGTTTGCAACAGAGACAACACTGTTTCAGTGCTTTAAAACACAGCCAATACTGACACACCTGTCACTAACTGGCTGACCCCAGGCAAGCACACATAAGCCACAAGACGCCCAAAATAGTGAGTAACCACAGGGACAGGATAAATCACTGTTCTCTGACCCTGCTGTACACTGGGCACATGGCTCTTGGGCACTTAGGGAGAGCCAGCACTGCAGGGTGAGTTTGATAATCATTCCTGTCCCCACACTTTCCAGAGGAGGTGATCATTATGGAAGATATCTCGCTGCTGAGGGTGAACAGGGAATCAAGGGAGGGTCTTCTCCAAGCCTGTGTCTTCCGCCCTGGCCGCTATGCTGCTAGCCTGTGAGCAGCTATGGTTCCCCTCCCCCCCCCCGCACCCCCATGATAGAACATTGGTGCGGGAAAATTACCCTTAGTGGGGCAAGAAACAAAGCAGCTCTGCTGAGGAACCTGCGGGAGCAGATTGCCCAGTATCTCCACGAGAGTTTCCTGGAGATCTCTGAGGGAGATTCCTGTGAAGTGAGGGTGTGTGTCAACGGCCTGTTCCGCCTCTCAAATAGGCATGAGGTGGGAGACAAGCCTGCTTTCTGCAACCCTCCTGCCCCTAACAACTCACTTCAGCAATTCCCAAAATCAGATCCACTTACCAGGGGCTTCCACTCCTGTTTGCGCTTCACCAAGATCCGACTGCTGTGACTGGCTAGACTCCTCCAGGGTAAAAAAGAGCTCCCTACTGCATGCATCTTTGGTCTCCGAGTCATCCTCTGCCTCTGGTTGCCCCTTCCCCTTTTCATCCAAGATTGCCTCCTCCTGGCTCGGTCCACTCTCAACTGGCACGTGAGCCAACGAAGTATCCACAGGGGCCTTTGCAGAGGAGGTGGGGTCACCATCAAGTATCATGTCCAGCTCTTTGTAGAACCAGCAGCTCATGGGCACAGCACCGGAGAGGCAGTTTGCCTTCCACGCCTTGTGGTAGGCGTTCTGCAGCTCCTTCACTTTGACCCTGCACTGCAATGTGTCCTGGTCACGGCCCCTTTCTATCATGCATCTAGAAATCTGTCCATAGGTTTCATAATCCTGATGGTTGGAGTGCAGCTGTGATACGTGCCTCCTCTCCCCAAATGCTGATGAGGTCCAGCAGCTCAGCATTGCTCCAAACAGGGGATCACCTCGTGTGTGGAGCAGGCATGGCCACCTGGAAAGATGCGCTGAGACCACTGCACGCATCACCGAGCAAACAGGAAGGGGACTTTCAAATCTGCAAAGGAATGTATAGGGTGGGGATGATGATTGGTCACCTGAAGCCAGGGCAGTAGAGTTCAAACTGATGGCCAGAGAAGTGAGAACAGGCATTGTGGGATATCTCCCAGAGGCCAATCACAGTGCTGTAATCGACCAGGGTGTCTACACTGGCACCACAGTGCTGTAGCCCCGGCGCAGAAAGCTCTATGCCTCTCATCGGGGTGTTTTTTTTTAGAGCACTGCACCTGCACAGTTTCTGCACACTAAGTGGTTGGCAGTGTGTACAGCTTAGGAGTTACAGCACTCAAAACTGCTTTACTGCACACAAACTTACCAGTGTAGACAGGGACTTAGTTTCCCAGACCAGAGGAAGTTCTGTGTAGCCTCAAAAGCTTGTTTCTCACCAACAGAAGTTGGTCCAGTAAAAGATATTACCTCATCCATCTTGACTCACTAAAAAAAGGGATATTTACTTGTTCCCTCAGTTTAACCTGAATGGAATGTGGTTAGAATGCCTGTCAGTTTCATGCAGTGTAGCTGTAGCTCTGTTGGTCCCAGGATATTAGAGAGACATGGTGGATGAGGTAATATCTTTTATTAGAGCACTTTCTGTTGGTGAGAGAGCCACACAGAACTTTTCTTCAGGTTTCTGATTGCTCTAATTCAACAGTTCTCAAACTGTGGGTTGGGACACCAAAGTGAGTCACCACCCTATTTTAATGGGGTCACCAGAGCTGGCATTAGACTTGCTGGGGCCCAGGGCCAAAGCTGAAGCCCAAGCCCCACTGCCCAGGGTCAAAGCCCAAGGGCTTCAGCCTGGGGTGGATGGTCTCAGGTTACAGGCCCCCTGTGTGGGGCTGAAGCCCTTGTGCTGTGTCTTTGGTCCCCCCCGCTCAGGGCAGTGGGGCTCTGGCTTTGGCTTTGCCCCCCGCCCTCCACCCCCCACCCCTGCCCAGGGCGGTGGGGCTTGGAAGACTCAGGCTTCGGTCCCACCTCCTGGAGTCATGTACTAATCTTTGTTGTCAGAAGGGGATCGTGGTGCAATGAAGTTTGAGAACCCCTGCTTGAGAACAAAGACAGCCGCCTTCCAGCATATCAACATTCTTCCAGGGCTTCCTTTATAATAGGATAAGGTTTCAAGGCTTTTAAAAAACACAATACCTACTTTACAGTTGTGGACTGCAATAAAAATGCTCACAAACAAATGACTAAAATTATGGATTAGGGTTTTTTTTTCCTCCCTAGTTAGGATTTTTAACAAAATGTTAGAACATTGATACAGCACACAGGGGCTGTGTCTTCTTGTACGTTTGGAAAGTACATTACATATTATGAGTGCTACCACTAAAAAAATCATACGGCATTAAGTGAGCTGAAGTTGGGTTAAAACAATGAGATTGTCATAGCTTCAAAAGCTAGGACAGCCTGAATTTTTCTGGTAACTGCAATTCACATTAACCTCTACTTGAATGTTACTCAGCACACCAGGGAGTTATTTGTATGGTCTCCTACTACAGTATGTCCCTGCAGGATTTTGAACTCTTCTTGATCAGTGGAAAATTCTATGTCCTTGCATAAACTCTAGTATTGCTTTCCTTTGGTTCAGTACTACTCTGTACTATGCTAGTTAGAAATTTGCAAACAATGCCCTCACAGACTGGAATAATTCCAAACCATTTAGCAGGCTTTTAGTCAATCTTCCTTTGTATAATGAATGAAGAATGCAAATGTAACAACTATTCACAAAAGCAATATTGTGAGACTGTGATGGCTTACGTGCTGGTGTGATCCATTGTTTAACATGTTTTATAGGGGAGTTTTGTTTTCTGTCAGTGTGTTTCCAAGAAAGAGACTTCTATATAGGTATTGAAGCCTATAGAGAACATAGTACTACAACTACAATATAAGAGATTAAAACTGAGATTACTTGGATAAATATACGAAAATTAATGAAAAGCCAGTGAAGAGATTAGCTGGACAAATACACAGAAATCTGTGAAAGGTTGTAAAATTTATTTACTCATTGAAATAATGTTAATCTGGTTAATCTGGTTGAGTTCATTGTGGGTAACTGTAACATGTAATACTGTACATTGTAATTTAGCATAAGCTTGGACGGGCAGGTACCATCTAAAGCACTATTATGAAGTAGTAAAATACAGCATGGTAACAAAATGTGCAGATTAAACCTGGTTGGGAGGAAAGAGGGAGACATTTTCACAATTTCCCACCACCTTTTAAAAAAATTCTACTGTCTGTCATTGATCCAAAAATTAGGATTTTTTGTCATTTTTAATTATTTTTAATTATGATTAATTATCATTTATTATTATTATTATTTCAAATTTATAAATGTGGATACTGTGAGTAAAGAGAAACAAATGTCTGCCTAACAAGAACAACAGTGGACCCAATCACACCTTCTTATGCAAGCAATCCCAGGAAGGATAGTCTTGTGATTAGGGCACTGGATCTTGAGGAGGTTCTTTTCTTTCTATGTGCCTCAACCCAGCCTCAGTAAAATGGAGATATTATTTCCTTTCTCCCAACCTTTGTCTTTTTCCCCCTCTATTTACACTGTAATCTCTTTGGGGCAGGAAATCACTCTTATTCTTTTTCTAATTAGGGCATAGCACAATGGGGCCTTGATCTTGATCAGGACCTCAACCATACTATTATGACAAAAAGAAAAGGAGTACTTGTGGCACCGTAGAGACTAACAAATTTATTAGAGCATAAATTTGTTAGTCTCTAAGGTGCCACAAGTACTCCTTTTCTTTTTGCGAATACAGACTAACACGGCTGCTACTCTGAAAACTATTATGACAGTGATGGCAAAGGAAGAGGAAGGGGCTTTGAGGGAAGAAACTGCTAAATAATGTTTTAGTTAAATATTACTCTGTTATTGTTTTCCCTTTCTTTTATAATTACTTCCTATTGTGGGCTAATCTTACGCATGTCTGTAAATCAACTGTGTAGGGCTAGCGTGCCTGTATTATATTTACTGTCTTGCCTTTATTATATTCTGCCTGTATTATATTCAGCTATAATGCAGGAAAATTGTAATGCAGGCCTGTACCCTGTAAAACTTTTAGCTTAAGCAAGCTAGCATATGTTTGCATAAGTGTGGTTAAGTGGGTCTGTAACCTTTGGCATAGATAAATGGTTTAACGGTTACCTTTAGATTTTAGGAACTAAGGATAGCTTGCTCAATTGGTAGGAGTTAGAATTTACCAGTAAACGCTACTGCAAGGAAGATGGAAGTAATAGCCACAATTCTGTGTAACCAAGAAGAGACAGGCATGACAATGAGTTAAGATGGCATTTAGACATATCAATGTGTTAACCTATAGAATAAGTATATCTCAACATTATGTGAGTGAGGAAGCTAGATTTGGGCATGGTGGGTTGGTCAGTAGCTCAGGCCCGATAACAGGACCACCTACCATGTGGAGGAAGTCTTTTTGCAGTTCTCCATCTCTTGCTCTGAGCTTTCTACCATCTGACCCTTCAACTCATTGAGGAACTTGGGCCACTGGAATCACTAATATACGAGAGACAGGGCAGGTACTTTGTCTCTTACCAGGTCCTCAAGGAAGGGTGTGAGTATGCAGATCTAAAAGCTTATGCGAAGAATGAAACCACAGAGAGCCTCAGTACTGTATTCCTCTTATCTTTTGATTAGTCTTGGAGCTTTTCTGGCTTTGTCCATTATTCTAATAAAGATATCTAAGGCTTTTCTTTGTCCTCAGTTTGAGTGTCCTTGCCATCCACCCCGAGGCTCCCCACAAGATATTGAGCTCCATAGTTTTAGTTCTGTGTAGCATGATTCTGGAGCAGTTAGGTCAATTGGCCAGCAGTACAAACATTATTAACCTCTAAAATGTCAGGCAACAACTGAACTCAAAGGAACTGTTACAGTGCTATAAAAATCAGGAGACTCTGGCAACACTTGGATTAGTAAAAGAAGTAGAGTTTAATCCATAATTAGACTAAGTTCTTTAGGACAGAGGCTGGTTTTTTTTGTTCTATGTTTACGGCACCCAACACAATGGGGTCCTAGACAGTGATTGGAGTTCAAAGGTGCTATGGTAATTCAAATATTATTATAATTATTATTTTTTCTTTCATTCATTCGAGGATAAGACTTGTAATGCTACTGTAACTCCTGCTGATTTTCAAGCTATCCATTGCAAGAATGGTCATAGTTATATTTTACATTAGTTTAGTTCTGCACAAAGTATAACTTCTGCCTTCAGCCACTAGCCAGCACTGGTAATATATACTCCCCTATGCCTTCTGCCAATCAGAAAAACACTGAGTGAGGCTGCTTCATTCTTCAAGAAGGAGAAGGGATTTTTGTAATGCATTAAGTTCCTTTAGCTGTGAACATAAATGTCTTTGACAAAATTGGTTTTTGGTAGCAACAGTATTTTTATTTTATTGTCTCAATTGTCTTTTTAACTGCTTCACTCTTTGACCTAATGTAATAATTTTTTTCCTGTAACACCACAATTATTTTATTTTTTTTCTCCTCTCTCTGGAGCCATCTTCCTACATTTACTTTTCAACTCCTGAAACTTAAAGGTTAAGTTACTGTCCTTATTCTTTCCTCCCCTTACATGATGTTACCTTCTCTTCAAATGAGACAACATCACAGAACCAGCCTGGGTTGCAAACTATACCCACTTTCCTCCATCAAATCCCTGGCATCTCGAAGTAATATAAATATAAGGCAGAGAGAGAGGGAAATAACTATCTGTGTACAACTTCCTAGGGCAGTAGAGTTTGATGTGATCAAAAGACAAACCACTAACATTTACTGTCCAAACACAACTACTTCCTGGAATGCAGGAAGCCTGAACAGACCAATAAAAAGATCCCAAGTTCTTCAACATCTTTTTTTAAAAAAAAACTAACAGCTAATTATTTACTATTATATTCCCAGAAATTTTCCTTTCTCCCAAGAAATGAAGTAAGAATGTGCTAAATGGACTTCCCAAACTTTCCTTCATACGAACAGTGGAGCTGTGGCTGTTCATATAATTAGAAACACCCCTGTTCAAGTATGTAAATAGCTGGTACCTTTGTATAAGTTGAGGCATCCACAAATACAGTGTACATGATCATTGGAGGCATCTACAATCCCAGCAGAATTCTCACCAACATTTTCTAGAAAGCAGAATAGATAATGGTCCTCTAAAGGAATGTTTTGGTAGGTACTAGAATAATATTGTGGACTGATTTACAGACCACTCCAAAATCCCTCCAGAAAGAATTACTCCTTCTCCTCATTGACACATCATGGGAATCTGTGAACTTGATTACTTCCTGATAATAAGCAATCTGTTATCAGCCTTTCAATCATTATTTAACTGTGTCATCGGTTGGGCAAGTTCTGAGCCAAGACTTCAATTTTTCTGCTAAATTCTGTTCATTTTGTCCCTGGGGCCAAATTAAGTCCTATGTCTGGGACCTCAGTCCCTGAAGTCAAGCAAGTACATTGGGAGATAAGCTTTTTCACTTAAAAAAAAAGTAATTTTCATGGGTGCAGAGAAAGGCTTAGACCAAGTATACCGATATTGTAGAGTATGCCTTAGTCTGCAGACAGCCTGGACCAAAATCTCAAAGACGTATGAACCACCCCACTCATCTTCATGGGATATCAATTCCAACTCCACCTTTCTGGAGGCCTCTGCCAAACACACCCTTGCAGAGGACTCTGAATGGCAGGAGAAGGAGAAGGAAAATGAAGTGGACCCAGCCCTCTCATTCAGATATATTCTTGCTGCTGGAGTAAAAATTGGGTGTGGGTAGTGGTATCTGTACAGAGAAAAAGGGGAACCCATACTGCTTCGCCTGCTTCTTGGGCACAAGAGGAAACCTCTGCCAACTCGAAGCAGGGACATTGGCATAGGGTGCAATGGTGGGGCACTGGGTGAAGGGCCATAGGGGACCTCACAATGTCTTAATATGGCACTCTTTGTTATCTCATCTTCCCACATTCCTGGATTCTGTCTGCTTTGTCCAATAGTTGTATCCTGTCTGATACCTAGACTGTAAGCTCTCTGGGGCAGGAACTGTCTTCTTTGTTATTTATCTGACCAGTGCCAAACACAATAGGGTCCTGATCCTTCATTGGGATCTCAGGTGCTATCGTAATAGAAATAAACAACACCACTCTAATAATCTCTGGCCAATCAGCCACATCCAACAAAAGGGTGACAAGCTGTGTTATGCCTGGGTTGGACAGAGTCTTGGACCAGCTTCAGGTAGCAAAAAGCCAGCCCTTTGTAAGGGAATGACTTATCTCTGCCAGTTCATCTCCAGGGACTGCAGGCAAGCTGGATGAATACTGTACTTCAAAACATTCCAGAGGAATAGTTACCCATACAAACGTACTTGCATTTGGGCCTAGAACACCCAGAATTGCATCTGTAGCTTTACAAGGCCTATCAGAAATGGGTAGGATCACACATGAATTTGTTGAGGTGCCACATGGAGTCTGCCTGCCGCAATCGAGTATTACCTTTCCTACGGTCTCTTTGGAGAGCGGTTTCTCTCTTTCCATGGAAATCGTAACCCAAAGCCACTTCTTAGACAGCCTTTCAATGCCCCTCTCATTACCACACACAATGCTTTGGGGTACTCACTCTTTTAAGACAGGTACTGCCAGATCAGCCTGTACTAGAGGATTTAGGCCAGTGTGTTTCAACCTTTTTTCATTTGCAGACCCCTAAAAATTTTTGAATAAAGGTGCAGACTCCTTTAGAAATCTTAGACATAGTCTGCGGACCACAGGTTGAAAACCACTGACTTAGGCCATTTGTCTGTGGCAAGGATTGGTAACCTTTGGCACATGGCGATCACGGAAATCCGCTGGCGAGCTGGGACAGTTTCTTTATCTGCAGTGTCCGCAGGTTCAGCTGATCGCAGCTTCCACTGGCCGCGGTTCGCCATTCCAGGCCAATGGGGGCTGCAGGAAGTGGCGCGGGCCAAGGAATGTGCTGGCCGCCGCTTCCCTCAGCAATTTAGTAGATGAATCAGATGTTAGTAAAGTGAAATAGGACAGAACTATGCACAGGCATCTTTCCCTTTGTCCCAATGTATTGTGATATTATTCTAGATTTAATCTAGATTTAGGAGGTGTCCCTAAGTATCTTTTCTCATCAGCCCTGCCTGATATTGTTTTAAACTCAGAAAAATAACTAAAGTGTTTAGCCAGTTTCTCCCTCAGAAAGTCTGGACCTTCATAGGGATCACAAAATAAACCTCAATTATTCCCCTTAATCCAATAGTGAGAAGAGTATAAAACTCTAAATTTTCCACTGATATGTTTTATTTCTGGTTGAAAGAACCAGAACTTTTTCCTATAGGTTGTAGTTGCTTGAGTCACATCAGAGAGCACAAAAACATTATAGCCTTAATTAAACTACAGCATCGCTGTCTGGTTTGTTAATCTTAAAAATGCAGTCACAATCAGATGACACTACAGAAGACAAAATAAAATTATTCTTTAAAAAAATGGACTAACCCTTGCCAAGCTGGATCAACTTCAGACAGTAAATCCACCTGTGCTGACCTGCATTGTTGGTGTAGATTGCTTTGAAAGCCTTGTTAGAAACCTTTTGCTGTCAGTGGAAAGATTGATTGATGGCTAGTATTTCAAGTGAACTGTTAAACATCTCCAGAGGCAACTTATTACTGACCTCCCCCAAATACCTTTGATGGTTTTCCAAATGTTCTCTCTCTCTCTCTTTTGAGGGTTCATTATTGAATTCACTGAAACTCTATACTGGTACAAGGTGTGATGGGTTGGGTCACAGAGATCCCCTGCCACCTGATGTGCTGAGACTACCTCTAAGCCCATTTTCCCTGGCAGCTTGGGACTTCAGTACCCTGTCTTGTTGAGCCAGACATACTAGCCTGCTACAAACACAGACCCAGGTCTGAAACACGACCCCAACAAGCTGCAGACTTAACAGCTTTAGAAGTGTTCCTGTCTCTAGCACTCAGACACCCCATTCCCAATGGGATCCAAACCCCAAATAAATCCGTTTTACTCTGTATAATGCTTATACAGCGTAAACTCATAAATTGTTCACCCTCTATAACACTGATAGAGAGATATGCACAGCTGTTTGCTCCCCCAGAAACTAATTACTAATTCTGGGTCAATTAATAAGCAAAAAGGGATTTTATTAAGTATAAAAAGTAGAATTTAAGTGGTTCCAAGTTATAACAGACAGAACAAAGTAAATTACCAAGCAAAATAAAAGAAAAACACACAAGTCTAAGCCTAACACAGTAGGAAACTAAATGCAGGTAAATCTCACCCTCAGAGATGTTCCAATAAGCTTCTTTCACAGATTAGACTCCTTCCTAGTCTTGGTCCAGCAATCACTCACATCCCCGTAATTACTGTCTTTGTTCCAGTTTCTTTCAGGAACTCTTTGGGGTGGAGAGGCTATCTTTTGAGCCAGCTGAAGATAAAATGGAGGGGTTTCCAGGGCCTTTTATATCCTCTCTCGTGGGCAGAAATCCCTTTGTTCTCCTGTGCAAAATCACAGCAACAAGATGGAGTCTGTAGCCACCTGGGCAAGTCACACGTCTATGAATGATTCAGCTTTTTGCAAGCTGACGCCATTGTTTACATGTTAGTTTGAACATTGCCAGGAAAGCTCAGATGTGGATTGGCATCTCCCAAAGTCCATTGCTAGCTAAGTACTCCCAATTACTTGAATAACCCCATTCACATTACGTTGACCAAATCTGCCTTATGTGCATCTACATCAAACACTTTAAATCCAAGAATAATTGTATTTAACTCCTAACTTCAGATATAAAAATGATACATGCATGCAAATAGGATGAATATATTCAGTAGATCATAATCTTTGCAAAGATATGTTACATGGCATATCTAGCATAAAACATATTCCAGTTATGTCATATTTACACTCATAAGCATACTTCTATAAAGCATTATGGAGTGCAACATCACACAAGTGTCCATCCACATGGTTCTGACTGTGGGATCAGGGCCTTAAGCTCCAGTCTTGTGATATGATGCCTGCAGGTGGACCTCCGGGCCCTGGAGAATCCCAGTGAATTCCGTAAGCTCTGCACTTACAGTCTTCAATGGCTCTGCCCACATGGAACTAGCTGCAAGATCGGGGCCTTGGTTTGTTCTTATGTAGAAGAACTAGGAGGATATGTCACTTTTTTTTAAAAAAAACTCTTGAACTTTGCCCCAAGAAACCAGCTATATACTGACACCTGCTTCTGCTTTACTCAAAGAAGGACAACAGACACAGGATCTAAAAATAGATCATTAGACTGTTAGACTAAAACTATCAGAAGTTTCTATTTCTTGAACTTGTCAGGAAGGTGAGGGGCACAGTCTATGGGTCCAAATTCCTCATGGAAGCAGGAAGCATGAACTGGGATAATTTGCAGGATGGGATTGGGGCAAGAAAAGAAGACAATTTCCTCAGAAAAAGAAAGTAATACAGCAAGAAATTGTATTACTTTTTCTACAGAGCTCTTGCTATAACAGGGGGCAGTTCAGGTTTGATTAGACTAGAGATAGATGAAGCTTTGAAATGGTTCTTATTTGATCTGAACCAGCTGGCTCTGCTCTAGTCGAGACATGATTTTGTTATTCACTCAGAGACAGAACTGTGCAACATTTTTCACAATTTTGACAATTTGTGTTTTAACAGTTATAAAGCTTTAACTTATTGAATCTCAATGTCATTAAATAATTATTGTCTGACCTCCCCCATAATTTCTCACCACTGTGAAAATTTCAACTGCTAAATATTTTTAAAAATTATTAAAACTCATAATGTTGTACAACTGTGAACATTTAAATAGATGTAAATTTTTAAACAATGCTTAAAATAAATTGTGATATTTTCCATCAAAATTATTTTTAAAAAATGAATTCTGCCAAGTCTATAAATAAACCATGTATATGAGAGAAATTCCCACACCATTCATGATAACACAGCTGCATTCATATCTCACTGAATTCAAAAACCACAGGAAGCTGCAACAAGCAGCAATTCCAATTTTTCAGTATATGAACAATTTGAATCACTTTGATACTGTCAATTAAAGGGCTTTTTTAAAAAAAAAAGTTACAATTTCAACCAGCTCCACCCAGCTGGTTCTGGTTTGACATTTCATAGATTCATAGACTTTAAGGACAGAAGGAACCATTAGATCATCTAGTCAGGCCTCCTGTATAAAACGGGTCATACATTTCCCCAGTTCTCCTGTATTGAGCCAATAACTTGTGTTTGACTTCAGCATAACTTGTTTTGGCTAAGGCATAACGTCCAGAAAGATATCCAGTCTTCATTTGAAAACATCAAGAAACTGAGAATCCCCCACTTCCCTTGGTAGTTTATTCCAATGGTTAAATTATTGTCACTGTTTAAAATTTGTGCCTTATTTCTAATTTGAATTTGTTTGTCTTCAGCTTCCAGCTATTAGTTCTTATTGTGCTTTTCTCTTCAAGATTAAAGAGCCCATTAGTACCCAGTATTTCCTGCTCATGAAGGTATTTATTCATTGTAATCAATTAATTTCTCAGTCTTCTTTTCCATAAGCTAAACAGACTGAGCTCTTTAATAGGCTCTTCCTGTAAGGCATTTTCTCCAGCCTTTGAATCATTTTTGTGGCCCCCTTCTGCACCCTCTCCAATTTTTTAACATCCTTTTAGAAGCGTGGACACCAGAATTGTATGTATGCAGTATTCCAGCATTGATCTCACCACTGCTGAATACAGAAAAAAATCACTTCCCTACTCCTATTCCCCTGCATCTAAGGATCACATTAGCCATTTTTGCCCCAGCATCACACTGGGAGCTCAACATTGAGCTGCTTGTCCACTATGACCCCTAAATCCTTATCAAAGTCACTACTTTCCAGGTAGGGTAACCATAGCCAGTGTGAAAAATCAGGACGGGGGGGGGGGGGGGGTAAATAGACACCGATATAAGAAAAAGCCCTGAATATCGGGACTGTCTCTGTAAAATTGGGACATCTGGTCACCATATTTCCAGTATACAGTCCCCTATTCTGTAGGTTTAGCCTGCATTCCTCATTCCTTAGGGTGACCAGATGTCCCGATTTTATAGGGACAGTCACGATTTTTGGGTCTTTTTCTCATATAGGCTCCTATTACCCCACATCCCTTGTCCCAATTTTTCACATTTGCTCTCTGGTCACCTTATCGATCCTAGATGTATAAATTTGCATTTGGTTGTATTAAAATGCATTTGGTATGAAAGGGCCCCTGTTACCAACTGATACAGATTGCTCAGTATAACTGTCCTGACATCTTTATTTACTACTTCACCAATCTTTGGATCAGCTGCAAATTTTATCAGCCATGATTTTGTATTTACTTCCAGAACACTGTTGAATGTTCTGTTTGTTCGCATCTCTGTGAGGAGCATGTGGCTCAAACCCGTGGCTGTATGATAAGACCCCCTGTTTGAACTCAGAGATTAATCTCTCTATGTCAGCAAAGGGTTGGAGCGAAGCAGCAAGGTTTAACATATAAGTCAGTTGCCAGGTAAAGAGAGGGGCAAACAGGACAGTTTCAGAGAAAGTTTGGAGATGGAGTGTTCCTTCTAGATATGGCTCTGCACCAGGGAGTGGATATGGATGATGAGGGAACCACTGCTGCAGCCTGCCTTGGATGTGCTATGTTTTCCTTTCTGCCAGAAGACCTTAAGAGTTTTCTGGTGTATGAAGTGCAAGTTGGTGACCATATTGGAGAAGAAGGTATGTGGTCTGGAAGTGTAAATATCAACACTGTGCAGCATCCACAATGCAAGACTTTCTAGGCATCCAGATTTAGAAATCCCAGCTACAGGCACCACAAGAGGAAGGATCGCTGATAAGAGAACTAGAGAATGTTGAAACCAAAGAATCCAACTAGTAATTTGTGACCAAAAGGGCAAAGAGAACCAGAAGGCTTTCAACCTGACAAGAAGCACTGAATTATTATCAGATAGTAACCTATTAGAAACCACTCTCTGGAGGAACAGAACAGAAAGT
This sequence comes from Dermochelys coriacea, assembly GCF_009764565.3. Lineage (NCBI taxonomy): Eukaryota > Metazoa > Chordata > Testudines > Dermochelyidae > Dermochelys > Dermochelys coriacea. Next base: position 295,554,824 of record NC_050068.2, read on the forward strand.
TACAGGGGACATATTGATGGGTGTCCTTGTGGTATGAAGGAAGCAGCTATCTAAAGAGGTTTTTCAACTACCCTTATTTTCAAGAACTCAACATCCAAAGGTCTCGGCTCTTTTGAAAATCTGGCCCCATATATTTAAAGTAAAATTAGGGACCATATGTCTCCATTTCAGTCCATTTTTGTTGAGACTTACAACAATAGAAATCAAAGAGAATTTTTGTTTAAGCTAGAAAATAGCAATACAAATTTAGGGCATGGCTAATCTTCCATTTTTTTTTATCTGCCAGAAGCAGTCTTCACTGATTGGGGTGCAGCTATTAGCCCAAGTAAATTTAATTATGTGTTTAGTATGATTAAAAAAGAATCTGGAAGGATCAAAACAGATAAATAAGACTAGACTAAATATTCATTTTTAAACATGGTTATTCATGGTACCATGAAAGATATGACCTGCAGTGACCAAGCTCTTTAATCAGTATAGCAAGATGAGAGCTCTAATTTAAATGAAAGAGTCAGTGATCTGAACTCCACAGTCATTCATTGCTTTGCATAGGGACACTTCTCTTTTAAACACTGAAATTAGTTTGAGGAAAGGAAATTGCTAATGCTCCCCCTTTTCTGCAAATTCCATATAAGTCCAGATATTTTCCAAGACAGTTGCAAAGATCCATTAATGGGTTTGAAATAGGATTAGTTATATTTTAAAAATATAGTATTATGAACGTATTGTACAACTTTGTGTGTTATACCATTAACTTCTGTAACTCCTGCCATATTTCCCAAACAATATTGCCATATTGTTTGGGCAAAGAATTCCATAGTGACAGTGAAAAGCAGAGGTTGTAACTGTAAAGATTTATACTGAGACTGTAAACCCTTCATGGCAGGAAGAAAAGGAGTACATGTGGCACCTTAAAGACTAACAAATTTATTTGAGCATAAGCTTTCGTGAGCTACAGCTCACTTCATCGGATTCATGGCAGGGACCATCTCTTTGTTATGGCTCTGTGAAACTGGGGCCACATGATGGGGTGAAAACCTAATCACAGGATAGAAAGATTTAACAACCAATTAGTTACATCTACTGCACCTGTGCTGTAATTAATTAGTTCCTTCTTAGCCAGAGGGGCTGGAATTGAGGCATCAGGTGATAACTTAATGGCCACCTGGGCCTCATATAAGGGAGAGAGTTCAATTTGAAGGGAGGAACCCCATGAAGCAGAGGGACTCCTGTGAAGGAACCTGAGCCAGAGTGTGCAGGAGAACAGATACCTCAGGGAGACTCAGTCTCAGGGGCCAAGGCTCAAATATCAGAGCTGGGGAGAAGACTCCAGAGTAGTTGACAAACAGAGGTGGCTTTAGTGGGGGTTCATGGGTTCAATTGCACCAACAGAAATCACGAAACCCCCCCCCCTGCAGTGGCAGCTCCTGTCCTATTGGAGTGGGCCCAGCTTCACGCATTGCAACCTGATGCACTGGGTCACAGCATCACTGAGGGATCGCTGTGCCAAACCTGAGTACCACTGTGACCCAATGTACCAGCTCACAATGCCCAGAACAGGAAGCTAGGCCCAGCCCTTCTGACAGGAGCCACAGCTATGGGGTAAGCGCAGGGCAGGCTCTCTCTCCGGCCCCTCCTCCACACACACACACATCTTGGGGCTTCCCCTCTTCACCAGGTCAGGACTAGGGTTGCAGTACCTGGATGGAGAGTGCTGCTGCAGATGGTCGTCAGTCAGTCCCTCGGCAGTTTAGTACACTACACCCATTGAATTGGGAGGCTACCAGCACCGCTGCTGAGCAAGGACTTTGAAGAGTCCAGAGGAAGGGCTGATGTGTTGAGAGACTTAGGATACTAGTTTGAGCATCTGTTACCCTGAATTAGATGCTTCTTAGCTGGCAGGCTGAGCTGCGCACAAAGACAGACAGCCTACCAGGGTGCTTGGAGTGTTTCAAACAGCACTACATTAAATTGCACTAGGAAATCTTTGGTAGGCACCAGCAGGGCCTACGTGGGCAAATTAATGCACAACATGTTTGTATGCTTTAGAAATCACACTCCCGTAGTCCACATTACTACTCGATCTAGACAAGCCCTTAGATATAAGTAATCATTTCCAGTGTTTTTTGGATAAAACTGAAAATCTGAAGTCCTACACACTCATCACCATAGTACCTGAGCACCTTCCAGTAATGCATTAAGCAACATGACTACACATCTGTCATGTGTTTGTTCTCTCACTCTCTCCATAGAGAGAGGAACCGGCCATGATTCTGCAATAGGGGATCTGGCCAGAGGGGCAGTTAAAGCGGAGTTGTCACCAATAGGTCCATGAGTGAGCCAAACCAGTGCTGGAGAGGCCAAGCCGGGGCTATCAAGATAATTTTGGCCTTGTCCTGCCTTGTCCTGAATGATCTTCATGAGGACTTTGTGAAGCAACGACAACAGCAGGAAAGTGCACATCAGAGCCCCCGACCACGGAAGTAGAAAGGTGTCCAGAAAGGAGCCCCTATCGACCCCGCGAAACGAACAGAATAGGTGGCCCTTCCTGTTCTGGTGAGTCACGAACAAGTCCACCTGGGGAAACCCGCACTTTTGGAAGATCTGGTCAACCACATCAGGGTGGAGAGACCACTGGTGGCGAGACAAAAAGGTTCTGCTGAGGCAACCTGCCAATATGTTTCGGGTTGCGGGAAGGTGCGCTGCTACGAGATGAATGGCATGCTGCACACAAAAGTCCCATAGTTTGAGGGCTTCCTGGCAGAGGGCTGATGATCTGGCTCTGCCCTGCTTGTTCATATAAAACATCATGGCGATGTTGTCCATGTCCATCAGGACTTGAACCACTGGGCCTTGTAACTGGGACCAAATACCTGGCAGGCCAGGTAAACCACCCTGACATTTATGTGGAAGGAGTGGTCGACCCCCGACCAGCAACCCTGTGGACTGAATTCACCCAGGTTGGCTCCCCAGCACAGGGAAGAGGCATTGGACACCAGAGTTAGTGAAGGGGACGGGGCCGCGAAGGGGACTCCCTGCAACACCAATGCGGGATCCAACCGCCATGCCAGTGATGCCCGGATGCGGTCCGGCACCTGGACTACCAGGTCTAGGTCGAGCCTCTTGGGGATGTAGACCGACACCAACCACACTTGCAGCGGCTGGAGGTAGAGCTGGGCACGATGGACCATGTAAGTACAGGCAGCCATGTGGTGTACCAGCCTTAGATAAGTGCGGGCGGTGGTGAGCAGGTGGCCCCTCACACAGGAGATTACATCCGAAATGGCTCAGAAACAGTTCTCCAGAGGGAATGCATGAAATCGAGAACCACCCCGATAAACTCTATCCGTTGCACTGGTACGAGGGTCGATTTATTTTCATTTACTAACAGGCCCAGATCATGGCATGTGGGCTGCTCTGCACTTGATCCCACGATCTGCCCTTGGTGAGCCAATCGTCGAGATAAAGATAGACCTGACCCCCCAACACCTCAGGTAAGCAGCTACTGGGACCATGCATTTTGTAAAACCTGCGGGGCTGAGGAGAGGCCAAAGGGGAGCACTATGAACTGGAAATGGCTCTGGCCCACCATAAAACGGAAGAACATCTGTGTCTTACCAGTGTGGCATAGATCCGGGAGAGTGGCATACCAGTCTCCCGGATCCAGGGAGGGAATGATGGAGGACAGGGATACCATGCGAAACTTCAACTTCTTGAGGTACTTGTTGAGTCGTCGCAGGTCCAGAATGGGTCGTAGGCCCCCTTTTGCTTTCGGGATCAGGAAATAGTGGGAGTAGAAACCTTTCCCCCTCATTTCCTGAGGGACCTCCTCCACAGCCCCCAGTTGTAGGAGGTTCTTTACCTCCTGAATGAAGAGTTGCTCATGAGAAGGGTCCCTAAAGAGGGATGGGGAAGAGGGGAGGTGGCCAAAAACTGCTGTAGCCCAGCAACACAATTTCTAGCACCCAATGGTCCAAGGTGACCCCTGACCAGGCTGAATGGTAGGGAAGGAGATGGTTGAGGAAAAACTGGGGAGGATCCGGGGAGGTGACTGGGGCGTCGCTCTTGAGCACACTTTCAAAAAGCCGACTTCTGGATCCCGTGATGTTTTGCCGGGCCAGGTTGTGCAGGAGAATGGAAGGAGGAAAGGCAGCAAGGACTGAACCCAGTGTCCCTTTTCCTCATAGATCCCTGCCGGTGCCACCTTTCTTATTTCTGGTAACTTGGCAGCCATTCTGGCTTCCTCGCAGACTGAGGTGTATGCATCCCCACGGAGCGGAGGGTGGCCCAAGCGTTGTTCAGACCGTGCAGCCTCACATCTGTTTGATCTGAAAACAGGCCCACTCCATTGAACAGGAGATCTTGTATGGAGGACTACATCTCCTGGGATAGGGCAGCAGTCTGAAGCCTGGAGCTGCCCCTCACGACCACCACCAAAGCGACTACCCTGGCCACCGAATTGGCCACATCACAGGCCACCCGGAGGGAGCACCGAGCTGCTGCGGCGCCCTCTTCCACAAGGGCCCCAAACTCTTGGGCCACCTCCTGGGGCATGGAGTCTTTAAATTTGTGGAGGGAGTCCCACCAGTTAAAATTATAATAACCCAAAAGAGCCTGGTGGTTTGCATTCCAGAATTGGAGACTAGCCGCGGAATAAATTTTTCATCTAAAGATTTCCAGTCTCTTAGCCTCCTTATTTTTGGGGGTGGAACTGGCATGTCCTTGCTTATCCATGTTGTTGGCCACCGACACAACCAACGACTCCAGGGGAGGGTGGGTATATAAATATTAGAACACCTGGGCAGGGACAAAATACTTTTTCTCAGCCCTCTTGGAAGTGGGCGGGATGGCAGACCGGGTTTGCCAGAGGCTTTGGCAATGTTCAGGACCCCTTCAAGCACTGGGAGCACAACACGTGCGGGGGTAGACACGGAGAGCACATTGAACAAAGTATCTGATTGCTCCGCCATCATTTCTACCTCAGGGTCTAAATTAGTGGCCACCCATCGGAGCAGAGCTTGGTGCTCTTTAAAGTCATCCAGTGGGCTAGTATGGGAGGGCCCTGCCACCACCTTGTCTGAAGAAGAGGAGGATGACTGAACCACTGCGGGGAGGGCCTACGGCATCATCCCCCACTGGGAAAGAGGGTTTCAGGGTGGGCACCTGTTCTTCCACCTCAGCGCCCACGGCACTTCCTGCAGTGAGCCCAGTGCCGCCGGTGCTGTCAGTGCTGGTTGGGGTTTGTCTAATGTGGTGACCAAGGACTGGTGAGATGGGGGCACTGGCATGCCCCAGGTATTCCAGTAAGGCCACTGTGCTGCCCACTAGCCTTGCTGCAGCAAATGCAACCTCCGGAGCCCAGGCATGATGGTGCTGTCTCAGCAAGAGCCTGAACTCCCTCTCCATGCCAGAGAAATCCTCCTTTGGAGACAAGGGTAGGGCCATCGACTCCTGAGTCTGGCGGCTAACCATCACCATGGGTGACTGATGCCTCAAATGGTCAGATCGGTGCCAAGAGTTGGGGAGCAGCACCATGTTGCAGAAAGTCCCTGAGGTCTCAGTGACGGTGAAAATCAGCACGAAGATGACCAGTGCCAACTGTAAGGCAACTGGTGCCTCCCTCTGGGTGCTGGTGATCTGTAACAGTGAATCTGAGCTGATGTGGAGAACAAGCACGCAGTAACAAAGGGCTCTGCCTTGGCTCCTGTCATAAATATAAAGGGAAGGGTAAACACCTTTAAAATCCCTCCTGGCCAAAGGAAAAACCCTTTCACCTGTAAAGGGTTAAGAAGCTAGCATAACCTCGCTGGCACCTGACCACAATGACCAATGAGGAGACAAAATACTTTCAAAGCTGGAGGGAGGGAGAAACAAAGGGTCTGTCTGTCTGTGCGATGCTTTTGCCGGGGACAGAACAGGAATGGAGTCTTCGAACTTAGTAAGTAATCTAGCTAGATATGCATTAGATTATGATTTCTTTAAATGGCTGAGAAATTAAACTGTGCTGAATAGAATGAATATTTTTGTCTTTGTGTCTTTCTTGTAACTTAAGGTTTTGCCTAGAGGGATTCTCTATGTTTTGAATCTAATTACCCTGTAAGGTATTTACCATCCTGATTTTACAGAGGTGATTCTTTTTACCTTTTCTTATATTAAATTTTTTCTTGTAAGAAATTGAATGCTTTTTTCATTGTTCTTAAGATCCAAGGGTTTGGGTCTGTGGTCACCTATGCAAATTGGTGAGGATTTTTATCAAGCCTTCCCCAGGCAGGGGGGTGCAAGGTTTTGGTGAGGATTTTGGGGGGAAAGACGTTTCCAAACAATGCTTTCTCAAAAATAAACCCAGACGTTTGGTGGTGGCAGTGGAAGTCCAAGGGCAAAAGGTAAAATAGTTTGTACCTTGGGGAAGTTTTGACCTAAGCTGGTAAAAGTAAGTTTAGGAGGTTTTCATGCAGGTCTCCATATCTGTACCCTAGGGTTCAGAGTGGGGAAGGAACCTTGACAGCTCCGGAGACCGGTGGCACTCAATCACCTTCCGAAAGGCCTTCACAACTGGCTTGCCCTCATATGGAGCCTTCACAACGAACGACTCCAGGGGAGTCCATCACTGCACGTGGTGCTGGCTGCGGTGGAAAAGTCCATTGCTCCCTGGGTGCTGGGGGCTGAGAGGCCATTGATTGTGCCATCAGCCTGGGTCCCCTACCGCTCCCAGGAGTTGGCTGTGGATCCCTTACGGGTGTAGTAGGTCTCCATGGAGGCATGCCCCCTTGCGGCTCAGGCGAGGGCAGGTGGCCCAAGCAGGGTCCTTTGCCCAACGCCTCTTGATCAGACTTGCTCGGTGCTAGGTCCCTCTTCTTAGTCTTCTTCTTGGGCACCGGTGAAGGGGATCGGTGCCGGGAAGAGCCCATTACCGGGGATGCGCTACGCACCAAGGCCGAAGTGCTGGACATTGCGTCCGTCCAGGCCAGCTCCGAGTCTTGGCGGTGAGCGGCCTCCATTAGAAGGGCCCTCAAGCAAATGTCACATTCTTTGTGTCCTGGGATGAAAGTTCTTACAGATGCAACATTTCTCTTTAGCATGAGATTCTCCCGGGCATTTCAGACAGCTACCACACAAGTCATTAACAGGCATAGGTCTGCTGCAGTCAGAACGGGCCTTAAAACTCGGGGACCGGGGCATGCCTTGCCTCAGGCAAAGTCCCCACTGGGACCCTCACTGACCAACTACAGTACTTAACAGCTACTGTAACAAGAGATTTTGCTTTTAGCTGTTTAGAAATACCTTACAGCACCTTAAATAGAGGCTTGCAATAAAACCTCATAAAGGATTTAAATAGCATAAAAATCTTATCTTTCCAACTTGCATAATTAAGGTGGTGACAGTATCAGGGCACTTTGGTTTGCATAAAGCAGTAGTTAGTTTTAAGATTAAGGCTTTAATTACATAGAAATTAGTGATAGTTTAAATTTAGAAGATACAACATGGTGGACCAAAATGGCAGATATAGGGATCATGTAGTAGTACGAATGATCTTCCAGAACTTTCTAGAACCTTCTAGAAACTTCTGGAATCCAAGATTACATCTTGGGGGGGGTGAAGTTAGGCAGGCAAACATATGTGGATACATGTGACCAAGCACATGTATGTACATGTGACCATGTGATGTCATAGGAGAGTGGCTGGAAAGCTGGAAGCTGATTGGCTAAGACAGGACAATAAATTATGTTAATGAGCAGACCTTGAGAGATCAACCAGTATATAAGGCCGACAGCCAGCATGTTGTAGTGGGTTTGGGATCCTTAAGAAGAACAGAAGTCTTACTCCTCTGAAGAAAAGAAGCTACCTGAAGAACATCTACCTGGAAAGAAAAGGGGTTTAGCCACATTTTGGGTGAAGTCTTGTAAGGCTCTATGTGGGATTTGCTTTGGGGTCTGAGGAGTCACTGCCTGCAAGGAGCCTCAAGCAGCAGTAGCAGCAGCAGGAGAATCCTGAGGTTGCCTTGACAATGGCTGCTATAGCAACCAAACCAACAGTCTTCGTTAGCAGCAGCTCTTAACTGCCGCTGGAGGGTAACCGTTGTTGCCTCAGTCGCCTGCCAGAACCAGCTCTGACAGCTTCTGAGGGAAGACAACGTCCCTGACAACATCTCCATTTTTAGACAGAAGGACTTTTGACAGTTCAGTGGTACTTAAGAATAACAGAAGTGTAATTCTCCATCTATTATTAAGAAATGTGTGGGTTTCGCCTGTAAATAAAGCTGGATGCCAGTGGTTTGAGTGAGATCTTCCCCTACCCATCCGGTAGTCGCTTGGCCAGGTGTTATTGGATATTAAATGTTAAATGCTAGTGTTAAGGGAATGATCACACTGTTATATGTTATGTATGGTATATAGCCTGTGTCTTTTATTTGCTATGCCACTTTATTTTAAAACGTAATTCCGTTACATTTTATCATGCTTTACTCATTTCTTCTTTTTCTGTAAATACCTAATTCCGTCAATAAACTATTTCTGTTTTCAAAGAATTTCTGCTTGTGTGTCTATCCTTGAGTGGAAGGCTGTATCCATATCCTTTCAGGGGTTAGCAAGACTAGCTTGCTCTGGGGAGCCCTCTGCGGGTCAGAGACAAGCCCCCTAGTAATAATCTGGTAATTCCTTTAGAGCGGGCCACAACCTTGTTTACCCTTTAGTTAAAATGTAGACAAAAATTGTAGGTAACATAATTGGCATCTAAAATCTGAGGGTAACACTACTTACTAACTAATTTACTATTAAACAAACTATTTACAGCTGGAATACGAGGTTCAAAGAATAGGAAAAAAAACGCTGACCACTTGCAAAGCAAGGGAAAGAGGCACTCCGACCAACCACCACAGGCAATAAAAAGGAACTGAGAGGGTGTAGGGCTGGCAGCACCTGAGATACTGACACATGAGTACAGCACTCAAGGGGACACCACAACCAGTTCTACGGATACTGCTAAGGCAAAAGCCTCTGACAACTGTGCACATGCTCACACCTAGAATGGAATCAACATGAGCAAGAACTCAAAATTATTAGCTTGCCTTCAGAGTGGTGGATTTAAAAAACTGCTATTGAGAACGTGGAAGAAAATCTTCACTACATTCTTTCAATTTTGAAGCAGCCCAAATTTGGGTCAGAAATTAATTAACTGTGGGCTTCTTAGTGCTGCCTTTTCACAGCTGAGGTAAGTGTTGTTAACATCTTTATTAGATGACTTGAGAAGGAACAGGAATAATGCTTCTCATCTCTCCTCTTCCTTCCTTCCATATTCTGATTAACAAGTTGATTATCTCACTAATATGTTGGGACTGGAACCTATACATCATCTTCAACGCCTCACTCTTTCTCCTGCTGAATCCAAGCTTGTGCCAAGTCTGGTCTTTTCTTCCTGTAAAATAATGTTGAAATCTACTCTTTCCTCACAGATAGAATCTCATTCATACCTTGTTCAATACTTGCTCTGTTTACAGTAGATTTTTCCTCCATGACTTTACACCTCTCTCTTCACTCTACCTCAAGGCCCTATCTTTATCTCTATTGTGACTTCCTCCTACTTTCCTATCAATCCTCTTTCCTCACTGTTCCCTTCATCTCCTACACATACGCTTGGTTACATGCTGAACTTGACCCTAATGCTTGGACAGTCTCCAGAAGCAAAAACACCAATGACCAGATTTTTAGAGGTGTTGAATCCTTACTGGCTTCAACAGACATAAATGCCCTCTTTCAATTCTCTCCTTGAAAACTAATTTCTCCTCAAAACCCTGCTTACCTTTTTTCTTCACCAATAATTTCCGAGTACCGTCCTTGACTTAAACAGTTTCCTTTTGTCTCTTCTTGTCAAGTTTTGTCTCTCGGCATGTAAGAATGGAGCCTGTTCTGTTTGTAAAGTACTGAATCAGTTTGTGTTACTTTATAAATGATACATAAAAATAAAATACTGATTCCTGCAAGAAATGTTATTTATTCCAATGATATCACATTCCTTCTCCCTGTCTTTATACCTTGAAATTAGAAGTGTCAGCTGTGCAAGCAAAATATTGCCATATATAGCTTAGTCACTTTATTATCCATGATAGAAACAAGTCACAGATACAGTGAGTTCAGAAACATTCACAGGAGTTCTCTCTTCTACCCACTCCCAACCACATCAATTAAACCATACTATGCGTGCGGCAGTTACACAGATATTTGCACTCCTATTGCTCACAAAGAATTTTGTATTACAGGCTTACTGTCCTTTTAGAACGAGAGTCAATCAGCCTTCAACAGAAAATCACAGGCTCCTTCCTACTTCTTAATTGCATGCAACTATCACAAAGTCACCTTAGCGGGAGAGAGTTTTCACCTAAAGGCAGTGGTGAGCTGGAGCCAGTTCGCACCGGTTCGCTAGAACCAGTTGTTAAATGTAGAAGCCCTTTCAGAACCGGTTGTTCCTCGGGACAACCGGTTCTAAAAGAGCTACTAAATTTAACACCCGACCAAAAGTGGCGCCTTAAGTGCTAACTCGGTGGGTGCTCCGGGGTTGGAGCACCCACGGGGAAAGTTTGATGGGTGCAGAGCACCCACTGGCAGCTCCCCACCCCACGCCCAACCCCAGCTCACCTCTGCTCCACCTCCGCCTCCACCTCCTCCCCTGAACACACTGCCCTGCTCTCCTTTTCCGCCCCCCCACGCCGGCTTCCCGCGATCAGCTGTTCGCACGGGAAGCCTAGGAGGGTTGAGAACCAAGTGGCGGCTTCATGCTCAGACCTAGGGAGGTGAGCTGGGGTGGGGGGCGCGAGGAGGGCCGCCTGCGCCGCAGCAGGTAACCTGGGGGGGGGCGGGCGTGCAGGGGAACCGCTCCCTGCCCCAGCTCACCTCCGCCTCCCTGGGCCTGGGCGGAGAAGCAAAGCAGGGCGGCGCGTTCAGGGGAGGAGGTGGAGCTGAGGTGAGGTGAGCTGGGGCCAGACACGGGGCAGGGAGCTTCCGGTGGGTGCTCTGCACCCACCAAATTTTCCCCATGGGGGGAAGTCAGAGCCTAGGTGCCACTTTTGATGTGATCAGTATGAGGAGCGGCCGCTCCCCTCCAGCTACGCTACCCCACCTCTAGGAGCCAGAGGGACCTGCTGGATGCTTCCTGGGAGCCGCCCCAGGTAAGCACCGCCGGGACTCCCCAACTCACTCCCCGGCAGGTCCCTCTGGCTCTTATGGGCAGGGCAGGGTGGGCACCCACTATGGAGGCCCACGAGACCCTCCTGCCCAGTTCTGGGGGCAGTCAGGGGACAGGGGTGGATGGGGCAGAGGTCCGCGGGGGGGGGCGTCAAGGAACACGGGGGGTTGGATGGGGCAGGAGTGGCTGGGGGGTGGGGATGGGCTATCACCCCCTCTTGGGGTGAGGAGGAAACAGGTTGTTAAGATTTTGGCAGCTCATCACTGCCTAAAGGTTAATAAATGTATGGTGTACAAAAGTGGTGTTCGTTGTAAATACTCATCTGGACAGGACATTGCTACTGTTTTCTCAGTGATATCTTGAAAGTTTATACAAATTTCTGGGTTTCAATATTGAAATCCGTCTTTGAATTTTGTACTGTATTTTCACATACTGGGTACAGCAGGGGTTTCCCTCTTCCGCGTCTCACAATGCAAACAATCTAATTGCTTATCCTGGGACATTTCTGATATCATTCCTCACAATGAACAGCAACTTACTCCATGAATGGTCCCACTGACTTTAGTGGAACTAATTGTATAGCAAGATGCTATTCAGTCTGAAGAAAAGTGTCAGAATCTAGCCCTGTGGCTTCACAACTTGGATCTCAATTTGTAGAAATGTCACCCACCCACATCAGCAGGTGGGGAAATTGATGGGGCCACTAGTGAAAGAGGGACAGTCCCAGTAGCAAGGGAATGAGGCACTTGCCAAGGGACAATACGTAGCTCTTCCTATGGGAGTCTCTGGCACCCATTGGCCAGCTGGGGTGCTGATTGGAGAGCATTGCCCAGCTCCCAGGATTTAGCCCAGCACAGGGACCTCTTTCAGCTCCTATCCAGCAGCCCACCCTACCTACCCGAACTAGGAATGGGAACCCAGCCTGACAGAGGCTGTGGGTCTAGCCGATCACCTATTTAGTTGGTGAGGGAGGAATTTTTTTTCTCCCATAGGCCAAATTCCAGAGGACCAAGGAGTTTTTTGCCTTCCTCACAGCACCTGCAAGTCACAGCAGGTTAAGCAGGAACACACATAGTATCTAACTGCAGTACTGGGATGGTGTTGCTTACTTGTTGCAACTTACAGCCGGTTTCCAGTGGGGTTAAGAGAATAAAGTGAATGGTTCCCAGAGGTAAAACACCTGGGATTTTGGTGATAGGTCTTGGGCTCATATGATAGGATCAGACCTTGTGGCCTTTGTGGGTCAAGATAAGATTTTGTGGCCCTCGTGGGCCAAGGTGCTGCACCCTCTGTCCCCCTCAGAGAGAACCGAGTCCTGTGTGATAGGCTGAGACCCTACCCCATATTATGGATTATATGGAAAGGACCCCTGTAACTCTGGCACCATTTACGAGTTATATGGTAAGGAGCCCTGGAACTCGCACTGGAACCAATTAAATCTCTGGCTTAGCAAAGTATGGGTGATGGGCTGGTAGCGCCCCTCCCTTGTGTTAAAAGTTTAATAAAAGTTGCAGCCTGCCACTTAATTCCATGCATGTATTTGTCCTCATTTTGCCATTGTGTCCACATCAACTAGATTCTCTAAGCAAAGTAATGTCTCTCTGTCTAAACTGTATTTATATGTGAATGTGTGAAAAAAGAGAGAGTGAGTACATGATAATAATGGTATATATTGACGGTTTCTGGTGACTAGAGACGCTATGAGACCTAAATGTGAGTAGTTCGTTCATAGCACTGTATCTGATCCCACGTTAAAATACAGTCCATAATAAATACAGTTTGAGTGCATTTTGTTATGACTAGTTTTAAAAACTAAACCTCTCACATAAACAGTGTAAACTCTGAGGTTCAGATACTCAACTGGTGTAAAGAGATATAGCTGCATTGATTTCAATGGCGTTGGGCAGATTTACACCAGCTGAGGATCTGGCCTTAAAAAATGTATTCACCAGTTCTGGTTATGTCTTATATTCCTAAAAGCTCATGCTTCGCAGCTTCAGGCAACCACCTCAAGGGTAAGGCAGGGATTCCCCTGCCAAATCTATTCTATGTGTGTGTTTCAGCTCCTTCCTCTGAAGCATCATAGACGGCCAAGGCTGAGCCCATGCTGTGAGGTGGCATCGAGCATTCTGTCTCTCAGGTGCTTGGCTGGCTGGCTCTTGCTCACATGCTCAGGATCAAACTGATCACCATACGTGGGGTTGGAAAGGAATTTTCCCTCAAGTCAGATTGACAGTGGCCTTGGGTTGTTTTCACTTTTCTCTGCAGTAAGCATGTGCGATTTGCCCACCAGGATTATCTGGGTATGTCCATTTCCCTGACATTGCTGGGACCTTGGGCAATGGTCACTGCAGTCGCCCCTAAGTGCTCCCTGTGGCATATAACAGTCTAGTTTTCTGTGGGCTGCAATACTTTGGTCTAATTTCAATTATTGGGTTTAGTGTGCAGGTGCTGGGTGGTGTAGGTGACTTGTGATACACAGGAAGTCAGAGTAGATGATCTGGTGGTCCTTTCTGGCCTTAAAATCTATGACTGTATATCACTTGCAGGCTTTAGGCTCTACCCTTCGAGATGCTGAGCACATAAGTACATAGTTGGAATAGGCTAAATTCAATGCAATTATTCAGATGCTAACAGTGATAAATGTCTTTTGTTCTGCTGAGCTGGGTTTATTCATTCATCTGGTAAAATACTGAGTGACTGTGGATTCTAGAAGATTTCTTGCTGCAGGAAAATGAAATAAATTCTTTTCTGATATGTATGCATCTGTGGTGTGTCTGAACAAATGCATGTGTGTGCTTATCAATATTCTGTTACAGTGCAACATGACATTAGAATCTTAAATGAAGGGTTCCAAGAGACTTAACAACTTATATGGCTAAGTAAGATACATAATTGCATCATCGACCATTTACTTCAATAGAATGGAACCAAATAGTTTAAAAAAACTGAATGTATTTATTATGGGCAGCAGTGACCTATTCTTGTTGGCCAACTATGAAACTGCTTTGGTAGACCATTTGTGCTACCTACTGATCTTTAAACTACTTGCTTTTTCTAGAACCACCCTGTTGTCTCAAAATTATCTTTCATACTGATTCAACATAACAAAAATAAAAGGGTAAAAACATAGCCAGACTGATTCAAGACTTAGATTTGAGGAACACGTTTGTAACAATAGCCATTAGTATCACTGGATACTTGACCTATGACTGCTATTAACCTTCCGAACTCTAACCGGACCAGGTGACTGGGAGCAGTAAATAAAGTTCCATTGTCTCTTCCCAGCTCGTGAGTCATGTTTTATTACATTTGTAAATACAATTTTCCATTATGCTCCCTGCTTTGGTTGCAAACATTCCAAGGGAGTGTTTTAAGTCCAAACAAACACTTTTTTTTAAGAGGGTGGAGCCCACAATAATTTATGGTAACAAATACTTTGGTCTTTTAACTTGGATAACTTTGTATATACAAAAATCTAAATTTCGGCCTAAATTTACCTAAATCTAATGGTGCAAACCCTTACTGCCAAAATCACTGAGGAGGGAAGGAGAAGTTCCCAACCATCCTTTAATGACCCTGATTTTCTGAGCCTTTTAAAAACATACCACATACATACACATCTTTTATCATCAGGGAAACCTACTCTTGGCTTAATCCTAAATACAGATTTATCTGACAGCAACTTCTTTTGTCCCGCAGCATACCTCTGACACCCTTACTCATTGAGTAATACCTCACTCCTAAAGTAGTTCTAGTTATTTCACTGAGATTATTTGAGGATAAAAGTACTCCTCAGTGTGAATAAGGATATCATGAAGTGGCCCTAAAGTAGAAATTAATGTGTCAGGCTAACCTGATGCACTAGATCCCATCACATGTTCAGTGAGCGTTGGTCATCATTTCCAAGTTACAGACGTTTGATCTGGCTAATCTGCAGTGTCATATCTGTCCTTTGAATACTGCGTCAGAGTTGAAATTCCAAGTAAAGTTCTCAGCTATCGACAGAGATCTTCATCTTAGCAGCATTTATTGTCAAAATGGATGCTTAAGACAGCAAAGGATTTGTTTAAAAAGTATGCAATTTGTAACAATGCATTCATGGTACACTAAATCATGCAGTGTGCACAGAGACATAAATTAGCAGTTTCAGATGCAGAAACCTGAGCATATACAATGCTGGCATTTTCCATTAACTAAAAAAAAATAGCCCTTGGAACTTTTAAAGATAGAAAATGACTTTGTTTGTGCATTCCTAGCAAGCTGATTATGGTAACCCCTAATTAGGTTGTAAGCTCTTTGGAACAGGGACTGTACCTTTATATATGTTTGAACAACATCTAGCCCATTGTGGTACTAGCAGAATGGTAGTAATAAATAACTTGATGATGATATTTCAGGAATACATTTTGGAATAGAATGTATGGGCATAACCAGTTATTGATTGTGGTAATAACAGTTGCACAACTTCCTGAAAATTTGGAAGTTAGAGGTGTTGCTCTTGAATCCTGCAGCATTCATTACTCATTTCTGTGAATTCTCTGTTACATAATTCAAAGCCAAAGGGCAATTCTTGTGTATCCAAATGAATGGTATCAGCTGGACTTTTAACAGCAATGACTTACCTAACCTTGGAATTTTTTAACCTTGCCCTTTCCCGCCCCCGTCCCTCCCTTACCCATACAGCAACAATGAGAAGCAAAGGGAAATGTACAGATTTGGGAATTATGGGAAAACCATAGCAGGAGTGCTGCGAATGGCCTTGATGTCTGCTGCTTGTGTTGTGGAGGTGCAGGGAGGAGTGAGAAATGTATGGTGAAGGCAGGGGGTGTGAGTGAGTGGGGAAAGGGGAACTGCAGTGAAGGAGAGAGGCAGACAGTTCCATCTTCTCATGAGCTCTACCTACCATTTTACATCTGTTAATGATAGTATTCAATACATTTCTTTAACGTAGACAAGACCCTAGATTTACTGGGGTCAAGAGAGGTTTGTGGGTTCATCTTGTTACATGAAATACCTTAAGTATTGTAAAAATGTGACAACCCTGAGTAGAAGAGCAGAGCAGTGAGCAATTGTAATACACATCTTATTCATGAAAGACAAGGACTGGGTAGTGGTGAGCACTTGTGGAAACCCTGGTATTTAAAAGGCCCTCCCAGTTAATCAAATAAAAGTCTTTTTTGGTGACTAGAGCACAGCAAATAAATGTTTTGCAGAATGCTTGGGACAAGACGTCATACAAGAGAAAAAAAATACTTTCCAAAGCAGGCTTGGCAACATTAGTCCAGAACAAACATGGACAACAAACACGACTCCAGAAATACAGATAAAATCCCTTACACAATAGGTAAATCCTTAAGGCTATAGTGGGAGTATAGGGCCAAAGAAAACAGCAAACTGACCAGACACAATGCAATAGCCACTTTTACCAACTTGCCAAAAATATTTTCCCCTATAATGTTAAAGGAAAACTAGCTATTTTTACTATTGCCTTTAATTACGATAGAAAAATAAATAATGTAATCAGAAGCTAAACAAGGAAAACATGAGGCTTTTAAAAAAATACCTGAAAATATTTCAAATATTCTATTAATATAAACTGGGCTGTTGTGTAATACCCAAGAGCTTGATGACAATTCCAACAGAAAAGGGAGCCTCATATCTTGCTACGTCAGATCAGAGCTGCAGAGACATGCCACGCCCTCCTTGCAGACCCAGAAAAATATGGAGTCAACATAAAAAAAAAAACAAATAGAGAAATCACAGACCTTGCCTTAAAAAACCTGTGGAAATAGCCTGTTGTTGGCAGTGTGTAGCTGCAGCTCTGAACTGTTGCATGTTGTCAACATGGCAGTATTTTCTATTTTCAATCTTCTTTTATACATCTTTTAAAAGTAATGATTATTGATTCAGTCATCTTACATATGATCAAGTTATTGGGCACTATTTTATATTCTACTGCAGTCTTCCTACTTCTCTCCAATTACTATAATTTTTAAAAATAGTTTTACTACTTTTATTTATAAATACTTTTGTTCAGAATATGGTTTTCCAAGAAGTTTGTCAGACAGCAAAACTTAAATTTGAACCAAAACCTGACGGAGACCTCCCATTTCTAAAAGCTAACCATGTGGGAAAGTTTCATTTTAAAGATGGCACTGATATAGACAAATAGTTTCTAGACAAGGAGCATTCATAAATTATCATAGAATTTCCAGTTGAAGCCAGCAATGCTGATAATTAAGGCTCCAATCCTGCAACTGAACTCATGTGTCACTCCATGCAAATCAAACTGCAGAATTGAGGCCATAATTAAGTATCAGCTAACTAGTTTTTCCTAATTTTGAACTCACTTGAATATTGTGGGATTGAAACTCACTCAGATTCAAACATTTGCACTATACTTGAGACACTTTAAAGACCTAGAGGGTTTAATAGAAAACCTTTCCAAAGATTTTTGAACTACCCAATAGAATTGAATCGAAACATGAGTGAAAAAAGCACATAGGTTTAAATTATACGGAAAAAAATTAGAAATGCAGACTGTTTTTTCAAGCACCAAAAATAGTTCATGATATCCACAAACCCTCAGACTTCAAGAGATTCACCCATACACAATTACAATAAAGCACCAAACTTTATGTTAAAGTAACAGTGAGGGCAAAACTGAAGCAAAGACATTCTGAGATACAGACAGAAATCCTGAATTTATCCTCCTAGAGGGCCAGATTATCAACCCCTTGCTAACACTGGTTTTTAGGAGTATAAAATCAGTGGGACTTCTTGTCTGAGTAACTTTTCATCAATGTGAACAAGGGTTGATGATGGTCTTCCCAGGAATGAACTAATTGTACTGTAGATATGTCATCTCAGGCTCTAATGCAGTGGTTTTCAACCTTTTTTCATTTCGAATGGAGGTACAGACCTCTTTGGAAATCTTAGATATAGTCTGCGGATCCCCGGGGATCTGCAGACCGCAGGCTGAAAACCACTGCTCGAATGTCATCAGATCTCAAAGAAAGCAGTGAGGCTTGCTTGATTCATATGTCAATACCAAGGACAATGCAGGCACTGTAGGCTGTGATGCTAGCAATTCAATAGGTGGCACTCTTTAAACTGTCAAGTTCATGGACCCCTGAGACAGGAAAAAAAACAAAACCACTATGAGGAGGTAAATGTAAACTGATCTACTGGTTTTGTCCCCATTTTAGGGCAGTATATAAAATAAATACTGAGAAAGCCATGACTAGGATGGTTGCTATGTCATGGAAAACACTGTGGAACATCACAGGCGTGTCCTGTCAAATTTGGAAAAAGACATGGATTTGTAAGCTGACTGATTTTTTTTCCTTCCAAATTTCTGAGCTGTCTTGTGTAGCAGGACTTTCACATGCTTTTCACCTCTCTGTTCAACTGCTACAAAAGGACATAGAAAAAAAAGTCACAGGCATCTCTGAAAGACACAGGAAGTCACAGAATCCATGTCCCCCATGACAATCAACTTAATGGTGTTCATTAATCATAAAGCTTGGACCTGGACTCATAAAAGACATTTAACACTTAGCCTTTCATGTTATTTACATATTAAACTCTCTTTTAAATTAGTCTCATTTTTAAAAAATTGTCTTAATATATAAAACTAATTTCCAAAATATTTCTTCAAGAACCCCCCCCCCCCAAAAAAAGTCAGAAGTAATTTATTTTTTAGAGGGGGAGACTTTCAAAAATGCCTAAGGGTTTTAGGAGCTCCTAAATCCCTCAGGAGCTTTTGAAAAATCTCACCCTAAATTTCTGTGGGCAGGCATTGTGCAATTTTCCCTACACAGCTCTGCCAACGGAGATAGCAGTATGGTAATGAAGATTATGCTCCTGAAACACTCCAAGGATTGGGCAATTCTTCTGACCTTTCTGGTTTATTTAACTCTATCTTCTCCTCCATGTCCCTCTTGAGCTTTGGAAGAGAAGCAGTTACACTAATTTCTCCATTCCATGGCCTGCGTTATGCAGAAGGTCAGATTAGATTATCATAATAGTCCCTTCAGGCCTTAAAATCTATTTATTTTATGTTTAGGCCCCTGGGGCCAGACATTTTCTCAAGATACTGGTCACCTGTGAAATTTACTGACTATTGTCAACAAAAACTGCTCACAGGAGTAATGTTTTTAAAATAGATTAACATGCTGCTTTTGTATTTGCTCGGTCTCCTTCTGTTGATTTACCTACTCTACATGTCATAAAGCACTGAGAAATATTTCTTATGAAGAGCAATATGTATGTGCCATGAAGCTTTGCTTTGGCAGAAAGAATTAGTTACTATTCTGTTCTAGGAACTTACTGGCTGGTGGTGGCTTGGATAAATGGAAACGGAACAGCAGCTTTTTTCAGTTTAGGAGTCTTGGAAAGTCCCATTTATTCTAATGCCATTTACACCAGCAGAGAATTAGGTACAGTGTCTGAACAAATCTACCTGTTCATGTTCAAAATCCCTTCATTATTGGAGCAATTAGCTCCCCTGGAACACAGAAAAAAAATCCTGACTGAATGAGAATCTAAGCAAGACATAAATTTGGTACCTGAGTGAGAATTAACTGTGAGTAAATACTGGCACTAGATCTCTATATTTGTAGAAGAGATCATTTAGTTTGTGTAGGCCTTCAGAATTTTTTGACTTCCAGAAACCTCCAACAAAATATTTAAAGTACATAGTCTTCTGTCATTGGTAGCCTTTATCTCTTTTCTCCATTACAGCAGATGTACCTTATCGCTCCATCTTTTTTGCTTTACTCTGTCAAGTATTTTGTCATTAGATAAGCACACTGTGACAACGCTAGTGTCTGGCGTAACTCCTCAAGGCCTTGCACCTTTTACCATATAACGGACTCTTTATTTTATAACTGACCTCAAATTACCCTCTACATTTTTCAATCCCAGAAAATAAGGATCCTTTAAAAGGAAGTTTTTGGAAACATTTAACACTTCCTGGCACCTCATGGAAAATTTGGAAATATTCCATTGTCACAGACTGTGGTATGCATTTGTCTGTGTCTGAGACATTCCTCCTCCTTTCCTCCACCTCTGTTTGTTTATTAAACTTTATGACCTTTGCACAAAAACAGAATCTTTGTTGCTTAATTTTTTTTTAAGCCATCTGAGGATTCCCCTCTCCTGGAGGAATTCTCAACTGGCTGCCTACACTGCATGCAGAGGTATGATTGCAGCACATGTAGACATGCCTCAACTAGCTTTGATCTAAGTAGCTTGAAAAACAAACAATGAAGCCATGTAGGGTTACCCAGTATCCAGTTTTTGACCAGAAAACCCAGTTTTAAAAGGGACCCTGGTGGTTCCAGTCAGCAGTGCTGACCTGGCCATTAAAAGTCTGGTTGGCCACAGTGGGGTTGGCAGGCTCCCTACCCGGCTCTGTGTGGCTCCCAGGAAGCAACCAGCATGTCCCTCTGGCTCCTAGCTGTAGGGACAGCCACAGTGACTCCACGTGCTGCCCTTGCCCCAAGCTTCCTGGGAGCCGCCTGAGGTAAGTATCTCCTGGAGCCTGCACTCCTCATCCCCTCCCAGACCCAACCCCCTGCCCCTGCCCCAGCCCTGAGTTCCCTCCTGTACTCCAAACCCCTCGGACCCAGCCTGGAGCCTCCTCCTGCACCCTAAATCTCTCATCCCTGGCCCCACCCCAGAGCCAGCACCCCCAGCTGGAGCATCACCCCCTCTTGAACTTCAGCCCCCTGACTGGAGCCACTCCCACACTCCAAACCCCTCGCCTCCAGCTCAGAGCCCCCTCCTGCACTCCAAACACTTAATCTTGGCCGCACCCATGAGCCCTCAGGGGCATGCTGGCTGCCACTTCCCGCAGTTCCCATTCCACTGCGAGCTGTGGGGTGCTGTGCCTATGGTCAGTCAACATCTGCAAAATGTCTTGCAGCCAGCATCACCTTACCCTAATGGGCCGCAGGTTGCCCACCACTGCTCTACACTGCCACCAAGCCTCTATACTGCCACCTTCCATATCAACTCGGAGCACGTAGAAACAGCAGCGGTAATTACAGCAATAAGGTTTTTGGCTGAACACCAGAAAATACGAAAAAAGAAAGGGATTACACATGCATTAATACAACCTGTATCCCACAGATGGGTACAACTAAAAATAGCAGTTGTGGCAAAGCAGTAGCAATACATCTACACACTAGTTGTCACAATACAGAAATTGAAGCAAGCGAACTGCAAGGAAGGGCTACAGGATGATGGTATATATGTGAAATGAATAGTTATTGTACAGATGGAAAAATGCAAGGTGCATCCAACACACGTTTGGCACGCATGGCATCTGCCTGTTGCCCAGTCCTGTAATACCATCATAACTGATGCGGCTGTGTCACAAGCTTGGTGGGTGACCTTGGACAAGCCACTGAGGGTATGTCCACTCTGCAAATGGAGGTGTATTACAGCTCAGGTTGGCATACCCGTGCTAGCTTTAATCTATCACGTTTAAAAATAGCAGTGAAGTCATGGCAACAGTCTGGGCTAACAATGTGAATATATAACAAGGATTCTGGATGAGCTTATACACTGTGTCTTTACTGCTATTTTTAGTTTTGCTAGGTAGATTAAACCGAGTGCAGGTATCTCTACATGGGTTGCCTTGCAATCCCACCTCCAATTGCAGTGTGGACATACCCTAAATCTCTCTAGACCTCAGTCTCCTGAAGAGGTTTTTCGTAGGAGTGGGTGGGTGAGATTCTGTGGCCTGCGTGTGCAGGAGGTCGGACTAGATGATCAGAATGGTCCCTTCTGACCTTAGTATCTATGAATTCTCACTGACACGGATTCTCTCCATGGCCTTGGACAAATCACTTAGCTCTCTTTCTCATTCCCCCTATTTGCAAGAGAAAGCTAAATTACTTCTTTCACAGGGGGACTGTGAGGCTTAATGTCGGTCCTGGGGCTGGTTTTATTCAACATCTTTATTAATGATCTGGATGATGGGATTAATTGCACCCTCAGCAAGTTCGCAGATGACACTAAACTGGGAGGAGAGGTAGATATGCTGGAGGGTAGAGATAGAGTCCAGAGTGACCTACACAAATTGGAGGATTGGGCCAAAAGAAGGACAGAAAAGAAAATGCAGAAAAGAACCTGGAGATTACAATGGATGAGAAACTGGACATGAGTCAGCAATGTGCCCTCATTGCCAAGGCAGCTAACGGCATATTGGGCTGTATTAGTAGGAGCATTGTCAGCAGACCGAGGGAAGAGATTATTCCCCTCTATTTGGCACTGGTAAGGCCACACCTGGAGTATTGAGTCCAGTTTTGGTCCCCCCACTACAGAAGGGATGTGGACAAACTGGAGAGAGTCCAGCAGAGGGCAACAAAAATTATTAGGGGAGGGGGCACATGACTTACGAGGAGAGGCTGAGGGAACTGGACTTATTTAGTCTGCAGAAGAAAAGAATGAGGGGGGATTTGATAGCAACCTTCAACTACCTGAAGGGGTTCCAAAGAGGATGGAGCTAGGCTGTTCTCAGTGGTGGCAGATGACTGAATAAGGAGCAATGGTCTCAAGTTGCAGTGGGGGAGGTCTATGTTGGATATTAGGAAATACTATTTCACTAGGAGGGTGGTGAAGCACTGGAATGGGTGAGGGAGGTGATGGAATCTCCATCCTTAGAGGTTTTTAAGGCCCGGCTTGACGAAGCCCTGGCTGGAATGATTTAGTTGGTGTTGGTCCTGTTTTGAGCAGGGAATTGGACTAGATGACCTCCTGAGGTCTCTTCCAACCCTAATATTCTATGATTCTAATGCTGCAAGACAGTTTGCAGATTAAAAGTACCATTTAAACAAACATTATTGCTCAGGATGCTGCCTAGTACATAAACACTGCAAGCCATTGTTTTGTAATATCTGTAGTAAGGATAAGATGTTGGTTTGTTATTTTCTGTAGGCGTTCATGTGGCTATAAAGATATGTTAAAGGTACTGAATGCTTAAGTGTTCCTGTAATGCAGACATAAAGCAAAATAATAATTAAAAACTACTCCACTCCATTTGCGGGGTCCAATCTAGCATTGGGGATGTTCAAATGGTAGGATATAGCCATACATACTCACATACTGCAGCATTCATTACCTCCTATTGCACAGTGACCTCAACCATCCATCTATAAAATAGGGATAATATTTACCTACTCCAGATGGTTAGGCACCCTATGGCCCTCTTGCTTAAAGAAACACAGGAACTCTATTTCTTGTCACTCCGTTGTTGACACAGGAAGGTGTTTTAGAGAGACAACACTGCAGATCTGCGGACCAGTGATCAGACAGCTAATACTCTATGTGGAAGCCAACCTGGGGCTGCTTTAGGGAGAACCTAGAACAAGGCAGGATGCCACACACTGTGCATTTTCCTGAAATCAAAAACTGTTTGTAATTGGGAGTGGGAGGATGGAGTGGGATTATATGAACTGCTGAACAACACGTCCATCTTTTCAGGGATCATGGCATCAAGCCCAAAGTGGTACACATGGAGCAGGGTTGCCAACGCTGGCTCAAACACCAAAGTAAATCCTGCCCTATGTCCACTTCAGATCCACCCTCCACGCAACTTCATCTTCACAGACTCCCCACAAAGTTTACTTGAACTTTTACCCAAAATGCTGCAATATGGTAAGTGGACATTTCATTGGAGGGCAGGAGGGAGGAGAGGGAAATCCCTTTTTATTATGGAAATTTTACCTTTCTCCAGAGCTGCGGTTCTTGGCTGCTAAGACTTAATGTTCCATACCTAAAACTCAAAGGTGCTTGGAGCTCCACTGTGATATGCTGTACCTCAAAGTAGTACCCTGGACCCCCCCTTATTCACCACTGTGACACGATTATGATATGTTTTGTACAATGCATGTTTTGTGAGGTATCATTTTAAAAGTCTTGATCTATTGAACATTAATATCCTGTTGGATTGTATGTACTATCATTGTATGTGAAGTTATGAAGAATTGCTGTATGTGTTACTGAAATATATTGTAAGGTTGGGAGATACCCATAGCTGGCCTTTCAGTAGGGACAAAGGAGCAACCATCACTGGCCAGACAGGCATTGATGACCTATCAAGAAGAATCCACTCTCCCAGCGGCTCCTTAGAGAGGGCACATATGCAAGGGGACTGCCTGACCCCCACGTCACAGCAAGGATCTTTCTAGCAGCTGGAAGAAAGTATAAAAGAGGGACAGTGACATCATCATTTGCCTCTCTCTCCTCTCCCAACTCAATACCTGGAAAATCATCTGGAAGACAAAGACTGGGGGAGGTTTAGATTGGATATTAGGAAAAACTTTTTCACTAAGAGGGTGGTGAAACACTGGAATGCGTTACCTAGGGAGGTGGTAGAATCTCCTTCCTTAGGAGTTTTTAAGGTCAGGCTTGACAAAGCCCTGGCTGGGATGATTTAACTGGGACTTGGTCCTGCTTTGAGCAGGGGGTTGGACTAGATGACCTTCTGGGGTCCCTTCCAACCCTGATATTCTATGATTCTATGATTCTATGACTTTGAACTGGGGAGATTGGCCCCAGGCTGAGAAGGATCCAGCCTATGCATTGAGAACTCTGAGCTGCTGGTAACATCTATTGGGGTGAGACACTACTCGATTCTAATCTTGCTTAGTCTGTAGAATTTAAACTGCGCATTTATTCTTATTTCTTGTGTAACCAACTTTGATCTCTATACCTGCTACTTATATTCGCTTAAAATATATCTTTCTGTACTTAATAAATTTGTTTTATATTTTACCTAAAACAGTGTGGTTTTGGTTGAAATGTTTGGGGAATCTCAGCTCAGGTTAACAAGGGCTGTTGCACGTCCACTGCCTTTTGTTGGAGTGGCAAACTAATTAACGAGCTTGCACTGTCCAAGGAAGTCTTGAGCAGTGTAAGACAGTATATTTCTGGGATGCAAGACTGGGGGCTGGTGTGATTGGCTAGTGCCTCTCTCTGTAAAACAGAGTGGCTCAGGGAGCATCCATGCAATTTAATTGGGTGTGCGGCTCCACATGCTGATGGCTGAGGGATCACAGCGCCTGGAGGGGTTTTGCTGTTTGTCACTGGCATAGCATTCTGTGAGATAGCCCAGGCTGGATAATTAAGGGGGCACAGCAGTCCCACAATTTCAAGTTGTACTCTAGGGATTCTGTCACACCCATCTTTTGTAATTTGAATGAGGATAGTTATGCATTCTCATTCTAGTGCTGTACTTTTAAACAAACTCACATTCCACAGTTCAAAAACTGCTGATCATACCTTAGTTATATTGGTGTAAATGGCTTGAGGCTGAAGAAGTAGTAGCAGCTTTTAAACATCGGAGTAGTATAGTAATCATCTTGACAAGAACTGCACTGGGTTTATCAGATCTAACATACAAATAAAAACTAAAAAAGGCATAACAATGCACTTAGTAAGAGTTACAGACATAGATAATCCTCCAGCCAGTCTTCTGCCATTCTGATACTTTATTCTAATAACACAATTTAAGATTTCAGTTGATCCCTTAACTGCTTTCAGATGGAACACTCATCACTTCGATGCACCTAGTTAATCATACAGTTAAGGAATAAGACTTGGATACAAGTTTCTGTTTGCACTTGAAGTTCTATATTTTAAATAGCTATCATTGTATGTTAATATATTATTATTATTTTAAAAAATCTTGCTAGATAAAACAGTATTGTGCCAGCACTTTTACTTTATTTAAGAACAGTGCAGTTGGATGTCTTTTGGAACCCTTCCCAAATTGTTTGATTTAAATCACTCTTCAAAATTCAGGGACAGTCTGCTATATAAATAGACTGACAAATGTCAGAAGTATTAGTTTAGGAGATAACAGTTAATGATTAAAGATGATGATATGAAAGTGTACTGTGGTTTTGTGGCCTTTGGCGCTAAGAAATTATTGCGAAGACAAAGAGGAGACACGCGTCACTTAGGGTACATCTATACTGCAACAAAGCCTCCCTGCACAGCTGCAGCTGGCCCAGGCTTGCAGGGTTCAGGCTGCCAGGCTAAAAACTGCAGTGTAGCCATTCAGGCTTTGGCTGCTGAGCTCTGAGACCCTGCAATGGGCTGGGGTCTCAAAGCCCAGACTCCAGTCAAGCCCAAACATCTACATTGCAATTTTAAGCCCCACAGCCCGAGCCCCATGAATGCAAGTCAATTGACCTGGACTCTGAGACTCAGTGCTGTGGATTATTTATTGCAGGGCAGACAACCTTTAAAGCAGAACGCCAAGATGGGCCAAATAAAGTATACAGCTGAGAGCCACAGCAAGCTTTATACTGGGGGTAGCCTCTATCTGGCTGCATTTTATAAATATGTGTGCGCCAAGAGGGAGGGATAAAGAGGAAGTAAGGAGCCTTCCTAACCATTGTGAGGCTACCCAGTATTTCAGCCCTTGAGGTGAGGTGAATGCAGGGCTTGATACCCAGGTAGGTGCAACTTAGTGGAAAGTAAGCAGGGGAGGAATGGAGAGTAGGTGGCGCCATGGATCTGTCCCTCACATCCTGCCAGCTAGTAGAGCTAGGCCAGGTTGCGTTGGAGGGAAGAGGATGGTCCATTCCTCTGGAAACCCTCTTTACCAGCTGGTCATTTTTAGACAAGTCAAGACTGTCAAACTTGACCAACTGTATCTGTTTAAACTGCACCCTAATGGCCCTGCTGCCAGCTTCTTCAATCTGTGTAATCAACCTCACTTTCCTGTTCAGCTTTGGATCTGGCATAGCATCACTGCAGTGGAGGATGTGTGGCCTGCATAGGGCGCACTGTATCAGCAGGAAGCGGTCGCACAGTCTGGGGTTGCTTCCTTTGCAGCATGGCTGCCTCCACAAGCTCCCAATTGGCTGCAGCTGCTGAGGGTTTTTTAAAGCTGCTGGGCTGCAGGTTGATCTTGCTTGCAGTCAGTGAGCCAAGGACACAATGCTCTTATGTAGGGTTCACATATGGTATGTCCAGGTGCCTGAAGAGAATATTTCTGCCCAAGGATTTTTCTGCACATCTGCTCATTTACACTCTTTTTTTGCATATCTGATACTATTGCCACATTCTGCTCACCCTGCACACAGTGGGTGAATTGCAGCCATAAAGCAGAATCAGGCCCTAAGGGTATTGCTGTTTGACACAACAATAAAAAAAAAAGAGAAAGAATCAAAGCTTTTCTACTAACTTTTGTTTTAGTTCAGTAAATTTTATGTCTGTGCCTTTGACAGTCCAAGAAACTGATTTCTAATCACAGACTTAGTCATGCTAGGAAAGCAGTAATTTTTAGGTAGAATTAGTTGCATTGTTAGATGGAATTAAGTTTTTACCTTTTCTCTGAAATATCCTACTTTATTTCAGCCACTCTGTGAGAAATGACACAGGATGAATTGGTCTATTCCAGTAGCACCGTTTGTATGTCTTTGACTAAAACAGCTAGCCAGTCCTATGAAGTTTTATATAAAACACCAGTATTAATAGCACAAGAGAGCTGTGAGTAATGCCATATTTAGTTTCCCCTTATTATGACCCTTTCTTACATTTTCTCATTTCCCCTCACTAATTTGTTGGGGGGGGGGGGTTAAATAAACCTCACTCAGCAGTTTACTTTGGTCTTTTAATCATTACTCTTTGACACTTCAATACCCGCTTCATTTATGTAGGACACCTTCTCTCAAAGTTTACTTGAGCAATAATTCAAGTGCTACCCATATCTTGAGTCCTATCCAAAAACAAAAACCCTCAACTCAAGTGCATTCTGTGCTTTAAACTTGAGTTGGCCAGCCTGAGAGGCAGTATAGTCTAACACTCAAGTGAACTGAACTTGTCAGTTGCTAACACACTGATCCCATAGTATGGCTGGAGGCTAGCCACTTGAGTGTCACTAGTTCTCCAATGCCTTCCCACAATTCCCCTTGTGTGCCCAGAAAGAACAGGCGAGTTCTCTCACAATTACTGGGAAAGAATCCATAGAGTAGATCACTTTACTACTTTCCAAAGAACTGAGAGATGTGCACCCAGAAGTTTTAGCACCACACACAAATGAGTTCAGTGCCCATGTGGACATAGCATCTCAACTATTATTTTGCAGTGTGACCACTTTCACTCGAGCTAGGACTGCAAAGAGTAACTTGAGTATAAGGGGGAGAATTTGCACAGAACTTATCACTTATGTGTGTCTTCAGTCAGCCAGTAGACTCACTTTTTCACTTTCATGAGCACTAGACCTACCTACATGCCCGTTTCTCTCAAGGTGATGGTGAGTGTGTGAAAACAGCAGATTAAAAGGAAACATTAATTGCAGTGTTATATCTGTTGTTATATCAGGCTGTTATATCAATTTATCTGATACCTTGAATACTGGGCACTGGTATAATTCCAGAGGATAATTAAACCAGGTAAGAATTTGGTATTGACACATGGGATTTGTATGTGAGGAGCAGACAGCAGCAAGCACACTGGGACAGAGACCCACAGGTCAAAAAGAATTGGTTTTATTGCCAGTTAGTCACTAAAGATGTGTCCTAAATAAAGTTTTACCCCTTTAAGAGACCAACAGAGCATGGCTTACTTGAGCCCAAGATTAAAAAAAACCAACCAAACAAACAAGTCAGGACCTCCAGCCTACTTCCCAGCTTCAGTCCCTGGTGGTTAGGGGGATTCAAAGGGCTCATTCAGCCCAGTTATCAAAAGAAATTAAACAAAAGACTCCAGGCTGGCTTTAGGCTTCCCTGAATCCATGAACATAACTCCATCTTTCAGCATCCACGCTCTTATATAGAACAGAAGAAGGGTCTGCCCTTGTCCACAGCTCTACCTGCTCCTTCCTGAGAGTTTGTGCAGCAAAGGTGAACAGCTGTGGCCCTTCCCACAGAAAAATGGTTAACCATTTGCCTGCCAGCCCTGAGATAGTCTCTACAGGCCCAGTGAGTTCTAGCATGTCATATATGATGGGACAGAAACTACTATTGTGTCATGATCAATAGATATACAAATATAAAATGGAGGAATTGAATGTGACAATACGAGTCAAGCACAGGCTTAAATTAATGAAAAAAATATTGTTTAAATGTTGTCCCTTATATTCCTAGAGCAAATTACTAGGCTAATTATAAATTCCTCTGAGTTGGTGAACAACAGCTTGTGCGCCATAGGATAGTGAATTTTTTTTCCCTAAATGGTAACATCATTATGTTTTCAGTGACCTTTGGTGAGCTGCAGTATTATCAGTGGCCGTATTTATTAATTTGACTGTTGTGCTACAGGTCTGAACAATTTTATTGGTGCCTTCCCCCAACCCCCATGAAACAGTCAGTTGCTGACTCAGTAGAATAAACTTGGCCTGTTATCTCAAACTAGAGAGGTGAGCTCCACAGGGCTCCCTCCTAGAGTTCACATTTTCTAAGCTCTGTCATGTGGAAGAGCTTACCGTAGGCTTATTAAAAAACAAACATGCAATATCTGCTCTCTTCTACCAGTCCCAGATAGGATTGCCAAAAAAAAAAAAAAGCACAAGTTTCTTGTACTGTTTTTAAAACTTTAGAATCAAATTAGCTCTCAGTTACATGAGTGCATCTCCCATTTAAGTCAATAAGATTTGTGGATGCATAACTGGGAGCAAAACTTGTCTTCTGCCCTACCTTTTCTTCAGCCACATAACACAATTCATATTGGAGTACCAGAACCAATGGGTGGTGAGTGTGGGCCCACAGGAACAATGATCTTTCCAAGCTACATTTCGATTTTGTTTGTAATGTATTTTAAATGAGAATGAAACCTGGATGAGTTTAGGACCCAAATCTGCCAAACACCATCAGGGGTTTTCAGTTTAGATCAGAGTAGCTGTCATGCTGGCAATTGGCAGCTCCCTTTGAAACCAAGGCCACTCAATGGGAGATTTTGATTATTTAACAAAAAAATGCTTTTCTGAAGCAACACACTTTTTTTTTTAATTCTCCCCAGAGTGGAGTTTTTATGGTCTTCAAAACTCATTCTTGATCGGATATAAAACTGATCTGTCAACATACTATACAAAAATAACTCATGCTGTGCCTGTCCACTGGTGGCCACACACTACAGTCAAGTAAAGAAATTAGCAGGTCCCATCTTGCTGTATGTGTGTTCCACAATGCACCACAGCTGCCACTTGAACTAAGACTCTTCAACATGGTCTGCAAGCCAATATGTTACAAAGGGAGGCAAAGAGAAACCTCCCACTGGGTAAACCAATAAAAATCTCAGTCTGTGAAGCTGGTAGTAGGAAGAAAAGGAGTACCCGTGGCACCTTAGAGACTAACAAATTTGTTAGTCTCTAAGGTGCCACGGGTACTCCTTTTCTTTTTGCAAATACAGACTAACACGGCTGCTACTCTGAAACCTGGTAGTAGGAGTTATTCTTTCTTTATCTCACTGCTCAGGTCTGTTCAGGGACCTGAGGGCTTCAAAAGCAGACTACCAGGGGAGTGACAGCCCCTCCAAAGGAAATTAAAAGACAAGTCTGCTTCTTGCCCACTGCACTGCAGGGTCCCAAACCCACATGTATTTAGGAGGCTTTTAAGAAGAAAGTACTAATCATGCTGTAGCAGGCAGTTACATAAGAGATAAAAAAAAATTCTGTCTTTCCTGTATATAGAGAAAAATAGAAAGCCTCAAAGGGTCAAGTTTCAGAGTAGCAGCCGTGTTAGTCTGTATTCGCAAAAAGAAAAGGAGTACTTGTGGCACCTTAGAGACTAACAAATTTATTAGAGCATAAGCTTTCGTGAGCTACAGCTTATGCTCAAAGGGTCAAATACAGTACCTGTCCACCCAATGGAGTCTGAGATTCTCTACTCCTCAAAATATTTTTTCTGAAGTGTTTACAATCTGCAAAACAAATTCAGCCAAATCAAAGACCAGGTGAGACCAGAACAATTTTGGGGGGGGGGGGGGGGGGGAGAACACAAACAAACAGGTTCACCCCTGCAGCACTGACTTTGGTGCAATAATGAAGATCCCTTTTGCTCCTTCCTTGTTCTCAGACAAGGAGGTGATGATTTCTCTTCTGCTAAACAATCCTCCCTGCAACCCACTCCCCATAGTCTTACCCATGATGTCTTTTGGGCATCTTGGCATAGTGGCTGTCGCCTCCCTGCTGCTCCTTTTTAGGACAGCAGGCTGCCTGTACTCCCCCACCCCAATCTTCTGTATCCAGAGAGCTAGTAAGGAGGCCCACTCAGCCCCAGCTCAAGCAGAGAATCTTCCTGGTGTGGATGGGCTGTCAACCCCCATGTGGCAGTAGAGAGAATGAGGAAATTTTCCATTTAGTCCCACTACACTAACAGTAATAGTGCTTTCAAGTTACAGTAGAGAGTGGAAAGGGCTAAGAGAATCCTTCCACCAACCCCATTCCTTCCCCACTTTTGCTGGTCTGGATAGGACCCTGAAAACACCATCAATCTGTTGCTCTCTGTTTAGGAGACCCACTGTACATGGCAAATACAACAAATTCAAAAAACACTTTGTTTCAGACAAATTATGTTGTCCCATTGCATGTTACCATGTGGTATGTTATAACCTAGATGTTGCCAAACTGCAATTCATGGACTAGCAAAGCACTTGTGGATAGTCCATGGGCAGCTTAATTTGTTTCCAGGTACTAAATATCTTTAGAAGACAAGGAACCATACTTTACTTTTCCATATAAGCAATTATTCTAGGTGCTGCAGGAATGCTATCTGATCATAAACTCGAGAAGAGATGGTCTGCCCAATTCTGATTGGGTGGGAAGTGTTTCAAGAGACTCTCTCCAGTGAGATAAGGCCCACGTTCTGAAAAGTGTAGAATCACCTCTGAATAACCCAACATTTTTATTGTGTTTGGGAAGAGGGGATTTCCTTCCAAAAAGGACCAAAATCCTGTCACAAATGTTTTATTGGTGCTAAGATAATTTTAGATCTCATGGACACCATTGTGTGGGGCAGTGGAAATTATGCCTGTCCCAGTTGGACAACTTAAGCTGTTGTATGGCGGTTGGATAGCTCTTTGAAGTTTATTCCACAATGCTCAGCAATGGAACATCATGCTGATCCCTCATCTTCTGAGGAAGTCTGGCATGCCATCACTCAGACAAAAAAAAAAAAAATCACAAGGCACCAAGCCCAAACGGCATCCCAGCTGAGGTTTTTAAAGCTGGTGGAACAATGCTGCAGCACAAAAACTTCAACTCCTTGACAAAATCTGGACCTGTGAAGAAATTCTACCTCACTTTAAGAATTCCGACACTGTTACAATATTCATAAAAAAAGGGGACAAACCTTTGTGCAGGAACTAGAGGTATTGCTCTGCTCTCCATAGCAGGGAAGATTCTTGTCCAGATCCTACTAAACCACCTCCTCCCCCTTGCCGAGGAACTCCTCCCCACAGTGTGGCTTCAGACCATCCCGAGGCACAACCAACATGATCTTCATTGCATGACAGATTCAGAAGAAGTGCAGAGAGCAACACCAGGAACTGTTCATGGCATTCATTGACCTAACCAAGGCCTTTGACTCCATCAACCATGATGCCCTATGGAAGGTGCTGTGTAGGTTTGGCTGTCCACAGAAATTCATTTCCATCAAACTACTCCATGATGGGATGACTGTCACCATTTTGTGCAACGGCTCAGAGACAGAACCATTCATCAGTCGCACCGGTATCAAGCAGGGCTGTGTCATTGTTCCAACACTATTCTCCATTTGCCTAGCTGTGATTCTGATTCTCATTCAGGACCGCCTTCCTGACGGAATCAGGATTGAGTATCGTACGGATGGCCAACACCTCAATCTTCGACTTCTCCAAACAAAATCTAAGATCATGAGAATTGACATCACTGACCTTCAGTATGCAGAGGACTGTCATTCTTGCACACACAGAGGCGACCTGCAAAGCACCCTAAATCTTTTTGCAGATACCTATCATGGCCTGGGTCTCTCTCTCAACATCAGCTTAGTTTGCATGCTCTGTTTCATTTTTGGTAATCTGCCTTGTTCTGTCTGCTACCTCCTTAACTACTTAAAATACACCTGTTACAGTTAATACATTTCTGGTTTGTAATACAACCCAGTTTAGGTTATTTCTAACTGGGGGAGGGAGGAGTGAGAAATTGTGCATACCCTCTTCCACATTGAGGGAAGAGGCGAATATAATATATCTTTGGGTCTGTGCTCCAAGGGAGGTGGATCTCTCAATGCTGGAGCAAGTCCCTTAAGATAAGTCTTTCCAGAGCTGATCTGCAGCTCTGTGTGTGTGTGTGTGTGTGTGTGTGTGTGTGTGTGTGCGCGCGCGCGCGCGCACGCGCGCGCGCACGCGCGCGTGAAGAGCCTGGCTCAGCAAGACAGGTAAAAGGGGGCCCATGCTGGCAGAACAGGTAGACTCAGTAGTATCTCAGCACATCAAGTGATTTCCCAAGAAGTCCAACCCATCAGACATGCCTTGCATGTTATACGAAGATACATACATTTGTATACACAGAGGTAAATTGTAGGAAAAAAGCAAATGTAATGGACCTGATCCAAAGCCCATTGACATAACTGAAATTTGGATCAGGTCCATAATGATTCACAACAAAACAAATATGAAAAATTACTATGTAAAAATGTCACTTTCTTACTCAGAGAGTTGGATTTAGGTAC